>NC_139022.1:136145798-136748973 GCF_964662115.1 Mustela nivalis
CAGAGTGTGCAAAGAAAATGCACAGGGTCATAGGATAATAATTGTCGTTAACATTTACTTTTTTGAGAGCTTAACAGGGGCCAGGCATTGGTACTTTACATGCTTTATTTAATTTAATCTCCACGTCCCTATTTGGTATCCTATTATTACTCTTACATTCCACAGACAAATACATAGCCAGCCTAAGGTTCTAACTCAGCTCTGCGTGACTGAAGTCTATGCAGGTAACCACTGTTCTTTGAAGCTTGCCCCAGAGTAGGTGCTCTATGCATCAGGAAGCCCAAGAAAGCTTATTTAGACCTTTCTCTCCCCACTCCCTCTATCCTTTTCAAAACTTTTACTTTGCACACAGTTGCAACACCCAAGGATCTCCATTCTCCAAGCCCACAGCAGAGCAAAGGCAGCATATGAGGAAAACCTCATTATAGCCATTTCATAAGATGCTAGTTTACAACTTGACTATAGGGAAGAGGCCAAAGAAATTTTCCTTCCTTCCTTCCTTCCTTCCTTCCTTCCTTCCTTCCTTCCCTTTCTTTTGTAGGAGATAAAAATGAGGATCCGAGAACAGCAGTAGCCTGGGACTATTCTGATTCTGGCAGATCCTCAGCTACCTGAACCCTGACTTTCAGCCACAGGGGCTGATAGGTCCAGGGGGAGTATCTGGATCAATGAATTGTCTTGGAAGTCTTGAGAAGGGAGGAGTGGGAACCCTAGAAAGGTGGTCTCCAGGAAGGCCTGGTACTCATTACGATTCAGTGTATTCAGACTGGCCACTGTGAAGAAGTTTGAGGATCCTATGCTTGCAGGGAAATCGAAGTTTGGGAAAAAAAGCAGTCAAGGGAGATATTTCAGATGGTTTTAATTGGGCCTCAACTTATGAAAGGCTAAGGACTGAATTCTGGGCCTCAGTTTTGAAGCAACCGTCTCTCTTTCACAAAACTTTGAATTCAAGCATCTGAGGAATATGGGATAAAACAGCCCTTGGAGCTTACACCCAGCTTGCAGGGATCGGTTAAGTCTCTCTTCCCTCAAAGGAAGCTTCAGTTTTCATCGCATTAGGCTGCTGGGCATCCCGTTCCCCTTCAAACGGCGTGTTTCTTCCTGCTTCTGTGTGCTTCCACTTGCTGTTTCCCTTAACTTCTCTCCCAACACTGGTTGCCCTGAAATGCTCCCTGTGTTTTCCTTGAATTTTTCTATCAACACTTGATGTCTCACTGACCTTTCCTTTGAAAATTCCTGGAACCTAGCAGTCAATTCGTTGCCCTGTCTACTACAGTTTCATGCGTATTAGCCTTAGTCTTTCACTTGATTATAAAGTCTTTGGTGTAAAGAGTCCATGTCTTTGAGTCAACTCCCTAAATGTTTATGGGAGCCAATTAAGTGTCAAGTACCATGCCAGGTACTTAGTAAGGATAAAGAACTGAGCAAGTTAGAAACCTCATCTTTCAAGGAATGTACACTCCGATGTGGGAAGCAGAAAAGCTTCTCAGTGGTTCATGGAAGACTGTATCTGATTTTATTTTATTTATTTTTTTAGAAGATTTTATTTATTTATTTATTTGTCAGAGAGAGAGAGAGAGAGAGTGAGAGCGAGCACAGGCAGACAGAGTGGCAGGCAGAGTCAGAGGGAGAAGCAGGCTCCCCGTGGAGCAAGGAGCCCGATGTGGGACTCGATCCCAGGACGCTGGGATCATGACCTGTGTCGAAGGCAGCTGCTTAACCAACTGAGCCACCCAGGCGTCCCTGTATCTGATTTTAAAATAAAGAATTATGCACGCATTGCATGGAGCACTGGGTACGGTATGTAAACAATGAATTCTGGAACACTGCAAAGAAATGAAATAAAATAAAAACATTTTTAAAACAATTAAAATAAAATAAAATAAAGGATTATGGAAGGACCAGAAAAGGGGAGAGTTTAATTCTGACAGTGGGTGGGAGTTTGAAAAGCTTCAGGGGGTGCTCTGGGAAAAGGGAAGAGTGAAATCAGGAAGTAGAGCAAGGAAGCACAGGCCTGGGGAATGTGGTCAGGAGGGAGACTTCCAGGAAATGAGGCTACAACAGCCGACTGAGTCCAAACCCTAATTATCCTGGAAGGATATGCCAAGAAGTCAATACCTGCAGGCAAGGGAGACAGGGAAGGTGGTTAAGCAGAGAGAGGCCGCAGACCAGCAGCCCACCGAGTCAGTCCTAAGTAAATATGTATCAATCAATGCACCAGTATAATGACTCAAATGAGAGGAACAGACGATGTTGAAAGTTTTAACCCTGAATCTAGGGATAATGGAGACAGTAGGCCACTGCAAAGTAAACAGGGCTCACCTGGAATCTTGGGACTGGTTGTCAGTAGACGAGGAATTAGATTTATTCTCAATGCCGAAGGGCAGAATTAGATCTGGGGATGAAGCCGTGGGGACACAGAACACTGTAAACTCTGGAGCTCCTAGAGCTCTCAGAATTTATTTGCCAAGTGGCAGTCTGGTGGGACATTGTTGATGGGACAACTGCTGGTCAGGAAAAACGTGGAGGGAGTTCACATGCTGGATAAAAAATTAGGATTCAGTCTGTGGACCCCAAAAAGCTGGTGCAAAAAGCCAGGCCAATTTGTGATGAAGCTTCCACTTATTAATGGGAAAATGAGGAAAGATAAGGATTGTAATGCGAGTTTTTAGAAAGCTGAACTTTTCCATTTAAGGACAGTCCTGTATGTACAATTGATTATGTCCTTCCTTCCCTTTTAGTGTTGACATATTTCTTCTCTTACTATATTACATTGATGAGAGGTGGTCATTTTTTTTTTTTTTTTTTTGGTCTTGTTCTAAGATATCAAGATTCCTTGGCAAGATAAATCATTGTCATGTGTCTCTACCATCATTTTCTTTTTTGGCGCAATATTTGGTCCATGATGTCTCTAGTCTGGGATCCACTGGGCTTCTAGGGAAAGAGACTTCAAGGAGCTCTGCATCTGTACTCAGGAAGGGGGAGGGCAGCATAGAGTGAGGTTTAAAGGCGTTAGGGGGACCATGAAACAAGGAATTTCCCTGCACTGGATTCAAAGTCATTGTACAAGTGAGCATGGTCATTCTAACTCTTTCTTTCATGGGGCTGGTGGGTTCTGAAGCCCAGGGTGCTCCCTCTTTGAGGAAGATGCAGCTACTTCTCTTCTCCCCTTGTACATTTCTCTGAGCCCTGCAGTAGCCTCTACTGTGCAGGCCTCAGAGGATGAATAAACAACTTCAGTTCCTCAGCCTTCTTTGGCTGGGTGTTTCTGCTCCTTTGCTGAGGCCAGACCAGGGTCATTTTGCTTGGAACGAGAGCCAGAGCCTCAGCAAGAACCAAAGCTTGTTTGTCCCCACTTCCTGAGATGAAGAGTGGTTGGGTCTAGTTCAGGTCTGGGTGTTTATGGACCCAGATCCCAGAAAACACTCTCTTAATCACCTCCCTTTTGGACAATGATTTCAAAGACCGCCTCCCCACCCCATCTTTATAGTTCAGACTGTGACATTGTCAGTATGGACTTTCCAAGGTAAGTACTATCACTGATGGGGCAGTAAACCTCATGATAGGTAATGACAGGTAAATGATAGGTAATGATAGGTACACACTATCATTAAGGGCCCAGAAGAAGCTGCTGGTCCATGACTTGGAGTGGTGGGTCACGTGGGAGAGGTTATTTCCAACCAAGCAGATGGAAATAGAGAAGTTGGGTTATGTCTCATATAAAATGCAGACCTCCCCACGTCTTGTTTGGGAACCCAGGTTAAGCCAAGTTCCCTTCACCTGTGACCACTGCAGGTGGTTTTCGCTTCTGGAATATATTCAGGAATAGACAGTTCTGGGATCTCATGAGAGGGAATCTTGATCAGCCTCTGATTCAGCTAAAAGAAGATTTATCTTTGCTTTCTGACCCTACAAAATAACATAAAGGAGTTGGTTTAAAAAAAAAAAAAAGAAAAATACATATAGAGCCCTCTCTTCATCGTGCAACTGTGAGGTGGAGGAAAGAACCTGAGTCTGGTCTGAGTCCCTCACTAATCTCTGGTCAAGTTGAATGACAAGTCCTATAACTGTACCTCTGGTGACCAACTCCCAGTTTTCCCAGGGACTTCCCTGGTTTTCCCAAGAAAAGTTCTACATCCTAGGAACCCTCTGAGTCCCAGGCAAACCAGGATAGTTTGTTACCATAACGGTATTTCAGTTTTCCCAATAAAATAGGACTAATGATAAGCCTTGACTCCAACTGTCTGTACTGTGAGGCTCAAATGAGGTAACAGATATCAAAGTGCTTTGAGATTACCTGAGGACAAGTGGCTGAATTAGAAGTGCCACCCACGCCGCCTCTCTTTGTGTTGGTGCATGCGCTACCTGGTACAGTCTGTCACTCTGTAGACCCTCTTCATCTTAGAAGCCTCTAACATGTGTTGTTCTCTGCAAATCCTCTTGGGTCTTGCAGAATGGATCAGGACTGCCTTCCTGTCCCACTGTACTTGTACACCCTACAGCAGTAAACTCATCCCATATACACTGCTGGCTCCTCCAACCAGACTAAGGGTTCCCTAATGGGGTCCCAGCAGAGTACCCAGCACTGTAACTAACACAGGAGCTTCTGGATACATATGTTTTGAATGAAGGAGTTTTAAGTTTCTGCAATGTATGCCGTATCACAGGGGTAAGTTATTTGAACCCCCAGAAGCTGCCTATAGGTTTTACCTGTGTGATCCGTATTTCTGGCCCTATAATTTTCTTTAGGATCCTATGGCTACTGTCACCTGGTACAGTGCAGAGACCCGGATGGGGACCTGAAGTCTGGCCCCTTCAGCTGGGATTTTTCCAGATAAAAAGCATTTTTGAGGCATGTTTGATCCTTAGCCCGCCCCACATTGTGAGAAGCGGATGTCAACAGTTCATTTGCGGCTCACAGTAAGCCACATCTGGTCCTGTAACGCTGAACCATGTGCCAGCAGCACCACAGGGTCTGTGTCACACACTCCAGAGATGCGTGACAAAAGATAACGGAGGGAATGAATGAAGGCCTCCCTACAATTAACGGAGGGGGTGGAAACACCATTCAGGGTAAGAGCCAGCCCACTGGTCTCATCTCAGCCACCTTTGGTTCCATGAAAGGAAGGGAAGCTGGGCCAATTCTAAGGACCGGCTACCAAAAGACAGATGTCAATGAGAACAGAATGCTGGGCAGGCCAGCAGGACCGTTATTTCCTTGTGGACTTTAAAACACACAGGGTTGTAATGTTGGAGAGTTGCCTCCTCCAGTGATGGAGAATGGCTCCTGAGGGAGAGAGGAACTTCGTGATCTCCTGGGTCTCCCACCCTGGGCTGGAACTGGTCTCTAGCTCTCTTCCTCCCCCTCTCTTCCATTTCCAGCCCCTCATCTCCTATATCAGCAGCTCCACCACCCCCACCCCATCCGTTAGCCTTTTATTTTTTATTTTTTAAATTTAATTTTATTTTTTCAGTGTTCCAAGATTCGTTGCTTATGTACCACACCCAGTGCTCCATGCAGTATGTGCCCTCCTTAATACCCACCACCAGGCTCAGCTAACCCCCCACGCCCCACCCCTCCAAAACCCTCAGTTTATTTCTCAGAGTCCATTGTCTCTCATGCTTTGTCTCCCCCTCCGAGACTTCCTTTCCTTCTCCTAATGTCCTTCATGTTATTCCTTGTGCTCCACAAGTAGGTGAAACTGTATGATAATTGACTTTTCCCTGCTTGACTTATTTACCTCGAAGATACAGATGTAGTGAAAAGATGGGCCATATGTACCTCAGTGTCCATAGCAGCAATGGCCACAATCGCCAAACTGTGGAAAGAACCAAGATGACCTTTAACAGATGAATGGATAAAGAAGATACGGTCCCTGTATACAAAGGACTATTACACCTCCATCAGAAAAGATGAATATCCATTAGTCTTTTATAATGGGATTCTACAAGAGATTTCCTTTGAGGCAATGATTCCCTGCTGCAAACAGCAATACAAAGATAGATAAAGGATGCCTGAATTACTCTCCCCTTCATTCTTGTACTGCTCGCTGGGTCTTTTCCTTGACATATCTTTCTCCTTATCTTGCTTGTAGGTACTCTCCCCACTGATTGAAGGCCCTGTTCAGGGACTGCTGCCTCTTGGGGGCCTTCTTATTGCTCCCACCTGAAGGACAAGACATTAACCCCTCCCTGCATGGTTTTCCCACTGTGCCTTGTTCATCCGTCTATCTAATGGTCAATCTATCAATCGTCTATCATCTTCTTGGCATTTCCTCTCGTTTTTGTAATACTCTGATTTGTTACTAGGATGTGCCTTCTATACTATACATCCCTCTTAACTGTGACCAACCCTCAAAATTTTGAATGGTGGACACGAAAATTGAGATTTCTAGTTTCTTTGGAAAACCAGATCTGGCAACATGCTGACGTGGCAGTATATGAAATCAGATCTGAGTGGAGACTTTCCCCGCTAGATAGGCATGTAATCTTTGTTCACTAAATCCCCATAATTTTCTGTGATTACCCAGATACTGTCAGTTTTCCATTTATAGTATAATGTAGTGGATAAGAGCATAGATTCTAAAGCTGGACTGCCTGGGTTCAAATTCTGGCTCTGCCCGTGACTAGCTGTGTGCCCTCAATAATTTAGTCTCTCTGTGCTGCTGATTTATTATCCATAAAATGAGATTCTTAGTAGTACCTGCTTCTTTGGGTTCTAATGAGGATTATATGAATTAGAGAATACATTTAAGGACTTAGAGAGTGTTTGCCATTCATAACAAGTGCTGGATATTAACTATAATTATTATTTATCATAGTGTTTACACTGTGATTTTGTTAGTTAGAGAAGTATTGTCTGTACTCATGGCTCTGTTAAAAATAAGGAAATCACATAAGCATTTACCGCCCCACCCCCATCCATTTTCCTCATTTTCTTTACCTAGCCCTTGGGGGCACTTTTGGTTGCAGCTCCTTTATTAGGTAGCCAATCCTGGGAGTGCCAATATCATAATCATTTTGCCTTCCTTAAGAGCACTTACTTTAGTGCATTGAAAAATACTATACTTATAATACTGGTAGAATTAAATGGTATGATTATGGTCATGAAGTTTCATCATCTGTCTTTAGGATGTGCACTAATAATGGCCAAAGAGACTAATGAGTTAAGAGTTGCTTGGTTTAATTTATGTTATACAGTTATATGGCTGGACTAGTATTTCCTGGTTCTCATGAATCTACACAAGACCAGACCTATCAACTGACTCTATAACATGCTCAGAAAGTCACAATACATCTGGGAGTTGGCCAGGTAGGGACTGGTCAGTGTGACAAACAATCAATAGGAACTGTCTACGTGCTAAATTTTCTGCTAGGTTCTGTGGGACGACTGGCCCTTGCTTCACTGAACTGTACTTTGAAATATAGCTAGAAAGAAGGAAGCAGTAAGAAAAAGACACCAGGGGGGAAAAGTGGTATTTGTGGGTCCCAAGGAGACTGGCTTGAATAGTGCTATGGATTTTTTTTTTTTTTTTTTTTACATTCCTCCAACGGAATACATTTAATTCCCATTGGAATAAAGAATATGATTAAGAGGTCATTATGCTCTTTTTCTGCTACATATGTGTGCCGAGGAGGCATGAATAATATACGCAAATATGCCTGCCTGACTCCTTTTTGTTTGGCGACTCCCCTGGCTTACTACCTCCGTCTCCTTAGGAGGAAATTAGCTCCTCTGTTAGGGATTTGCCTGGTCCTTTGCCCCTTTCCTCCCTTAGGAAGAGGCTGATTAGATGTGATCACCATGCCATCATCTCAGCACATGGGGTGATTCATAAATGTTACTAAAACAGATGGCCCAGAATTTCTATGCAGGGGCTCAGCTCAGGGCTACCCTTCTCCTTCCTTTCTGCCTGCCCTCAGAAACCAGGCTCTGCTCGTGAACTTTCTACCTGAGCATATGGATGGAAGCAAGATGGTTATTAGCTGAACTTTGGGGGGACTGAGTGGAAAAGAGAATAAAACTGTACATTTGGATATTTCTGTCTCTTGGTAGCCCGAAATTCCATTCATTACAGTGAAAAGAAGCCGAAAGTGGTCTGATCCAGAGAAGGCAATCACCACTTATCTCCAGACTAACAGAGTAGATTATGAGTGTTGAGGGGAAGCAGAAGGGAAAGGGGAAGTGGGGGAGGAAAAGGGAATAATATCCCAAAACACCTTATGCACCATGAGCTCCCTATAAGTGATTTCATTTATTCCCAAGATGATCCTTCAAGCTTATAGCCAGATCCCCATTTGGAAGTTGTGAACACTAAGCCTCTGAGACATTAAATAATGAGAGTTAACCTTTCTTAGCCATTTGAGAATGTGCCGGGCAGTGTGCTAAACACCTTATATTATCTCATTTAATTATTTAACAGTCACCAATGTGAACGCTAGTGTTACCTCCAGTTGTTGTATTTGGAGGAAGGTGAAATGATTTGTCTGAGCGACTCCTGTCATTGACACACATCAATTTATCATGTTATAAAGTCAGTTGATATGTCTGGTCTTGTGTACACATCTGGGATTTGTCCTCAGTCCTGACTTCAGGGCCCTAACACTCAACGGATGGTCATATAGCCATCTGCCACATAGCCAAGATCACACAGGCTGTGAACATGGCAGGCCAGGTCTGAGCGAGAGTTTGATCCACGGAAGAGCACATCTGCATCCTATGCCTGCGAGGCCTGAGTGTCAGGGCTGAAACAGGTACCCAGACTATCCCCCTCTTGGTCTGCCTTTGTACTAGAGCAGCTGCCTTCTTAGGAAAGAATTGTGGGCAAGTCTGAAGGAAAGTTGCTGATGAGAGGGAGAGAGAGGGGAAGAAACATGCTATTTTTGACAAGAGGCAACAGCCTCTTAAAAGAAAGCAACATACAATTTGTTTAGCAGCAGGAGAAAGCCCTGCTTCAGCAGGCAAATCACAGCCCTAGCTGGGCTGCCATTCTCGTGGCCGTAAAGTCTGTTCATCCCAGGCCATTCATCTCTCCAGATTCCTCCTTGCCACCCTGCTCTGTCCACCTTCCTCCTCTCTCTCTCCTTAATGTGTTGCTCTGCCGTTTATGAGCTTCTTGAGCTGGCCTGATAAGAACAGAGCTGTAGCAAGCGTAAGTGTGCATCTGCCTTTGTGATTTTACCACAGTCCTCTGGAGCACCTGTACCGTGGATCTCCAGCCGAGGCCGGAGCTTCTGGATGGAGGGCTCTGGCTGTGGTGGCTTCCTGGTGTCTCACTTCCCCTTGTGTTTTAAAGATGGCCACCCTAGAGGGTGGCAAAGGCAGTGAGGGGTGCCTCCATCAGCACAGAAGTGGGAATGTGGAAAGAAGAGGGGTTCGGGAGTCAGGGTCTGTACTTTGGCTGTATCCTATAAATCGTGGTGAGAACCTGGGCAGGGGGTCACCTCTCTGAAGCTTCCAAACTGGTGAAAGGGAAATGATAATACCTAAATCTAAAGGTAGGGGGAGATGAACCACGAGAGACTATGGAATCCCAGAAACAAAGTGGGGGTTTTAGAGGGGAGGGGTGTGGGGGCATGGGGCAGACCAGTGATGGGTATTAAAGAAGGCACGGATTGCATGGAGCACTGGGTGTTATATGCAAACAACAATGCATCATAGAACACTACATTAAAAGCTAATGATGTACTCTATGGTGATTAATGTAACAAAAAAAATTAAAAACAAAGAAACAAAATAAATACAATTAAAAAATATGTAAAGGCAGGGGGAAGAAGGGTCATGCCTCGATGTCCCTAGGGCACTGGATGTAGGTGTGTGCCCAGCACCCTGTAGGTGTGGAAAGAATGAGTATCCTCTCTCTTTATGTGTGTGATACAGTCAGTCTCAAACAGTCAGCTTTTCGTTGTTGATAGGGGACAAAAGCAGTACAGAGTTTCAAGAAGCATGAAAATCTTTGGAGGTGATTTTGGTTCAGTCTGTCGTGGGTCAGCAGGAAAATTTAGTTCGCACTGGCTGTGTGTTTTCCATTTCTAGGTATGGGACAATGACATCAACAGGTGGTAGGGCGCTGTCCCTGGGGATACATGTACCCCTTATGCAAATGGTGCAGAAGGGAGGCCAGGGCTCTTTAGCGAATTCAGGCTGTGACAATGAGCCACTTTTTTGTGGGGCCACAGCTTTCTGACTCTCATGTTGCTTCGGTAGGACTAAAGGCAGTTATACTCATGTGCGTTGGGGGAGAGACCGTCAGTGATCTTTATCCTCTGAATAATCAGTTCTTCCTCACAGTTTCTGTCCTTATATCCATTTTTTTTCCCCTAATGGGTGAGAAGAGGTCCTGAAATCAGGCTGCCTGGGTTGAAAAGTCCAGCTTTCCACTCTCCATGCCAGGTAATCCCGGGCAAGTTCCATAACCTTTCTATGCCTCAGTTTTCTGAACTGTATGATTGAGGTGAACACAGGACTACCTTCACGGCGTTGTTAGGGTTACATAAGCTAATGCACATCGAATATTTCATAGACGCTCCTGGGATGAGTCAGTGCCCGATAAATGTTAACAGTAGGTCTTATCATCACCACTAAATGCTAAATCAAGCCCTTGTCACACCTCCCCCCACCCCCCGCCTGGACTTTGGCACCAGGCTGCTGTGCCAGTCTCCTAGGAGGGTTTCTCGGTTCGCTCTATAATCCATCCCAAGTGTCCTGACCTGAGAAGCTTCTGTATTGATGCAGTGCTCCTCTGGCAGACCTCCAGTCTTTATTCAAGCACACCTGCGCGCACACACACGCACACACACGCACGCACACACTTTCTCTTTCTGCCTCTCTCCTCCTCTTTGTCCCTCCCTCCCTTTTTTATCCCCCATTCCCTCCCTCTCTTCCTTTCTCTCTAGCTCTTCTGAGGATGCAGGCAAATCTAGCCTCTCTGCTCAGAGAGCTTTGTCTCTGATCAGGCCCGACCTGGGTCACAGAGTTCACGAGGTTACCATGACAACAAGCATCCCTGGCTACCCATCAGGAGGCAAGGACCAATTGAAAGGGCCTGTCATTTCCCTGGGACATACTGTATTTATTCTCAGCAGCAGGCCCTGCACAGTACTATACTATGGGAGGAGGGTGGGAGGGAGGGAGAACAAGAAATATCGGGGTTTTATTTTTTTTAGTGTGTTCTCTGTGGGGGAGGACCACAAATTGTTCTCGGAGAGAGACATTTTATTTCTAATGCAGTCAGTGCTGGGGGGTGAGGCTGGTGGTATGTGCATTTCTGATGAACACAGCGTGTTTCACAAAGAAGGAAAAAAATAAGTTATCTGGTTGAAAAGTGACTTTTGGGTAGGTCTAATGGGAGGAGAGGAGGGGTGGAGAATTAACATTAATGAGTACCCTCTGTGACAAGCACTCTGTGCTATATCATCAAAACTCAGAGCAACTGCAGCGAATTACTATTATTCCATTTTTACAGAAAAGAAAACAGAGGCTCATAAAGTTACTATGACTTACCAAGTGAGGTCAATCTACAGGTAAAGTGATGGCCCTTGGACCTGAATGAAGGTTGCTCGACTCTGAGGACTGCGGTCTGGACACCATTCAGGGCAGTTTCCCTGTCATGCTCCCATCACACTAACCTTCCTGTCTTTCTAAGGGGCTGTCTCCTCAGGCCTTGTCCATCTCTCTTCCCTGGCCTCTAGCCCTCAAAACAGACTGCTGTCTGCCTATAACAGAATTGCCCAGGGGACGTGTTAAAACGGCACATTCCTGGATCCCACCCTGGACCTGCAGCATCAGAAATCTCAGGAATGAGATTTTATTTTAAAGCAATTTCCCTAAATAATGTGATACATAGTGAAGTTGGGGAATGGTTCTTTAGAGCAACGGGATCAACACTGCACAAAACAACACTGGCTTATTTGTTTACCCATTACATGCTGGGTCACTGTGATTCTCTAAAAGAGAATTCTCTTGATGGTCTCTGTAACACTCAAATCAGCATTAGGAAAAATAAAATAAATAAAATAAAATAAGATAAAATAAAACAAAATAACATAAAATAAAATGTATTCAAGAAAGGCCCACTGAACCAACTTGAGGATGCGATTATGTCATGAGGTCCCAACATGGAGGTGGACAGGTAGGAGACCCTCAGTCCCTGGAAGTGGGGATGCACCCCACAAAACCTTGTGATATCCCTTTCTGAGTCACAGCCTTAACCTCCCTCCTTTGGCCATATGCCAATACAGATGAGCAGTTCTTAGTAAATATTTCCCAGAATAGGTTGTGTAAAAGGAGAAAAATATATTCAGTCGGAATACCAGTGTGACTAAAATGTTAATGAGCAATTCTGAACCTAAGTCTGATTACAGACACCACTGGGACACCTGGGGGGCTCAGTCGGTTGAACGTCCGACTCTTGATCTCAGCTCAGGTCTTGATCTCAGGGCCCAGTAGGCTAGGCGTGGAGCTTACTTTAAAAGAAACAAACTCAACATACACAAAACAGACAATAATATCAAAAAATGGGCAGAAGATATGAACAGACACTTCTCCAATGAAGACATACAAATGGCTATCAGACACATGAAAAAATGTTCATCATCACTAGCCCTCAGGGAGATTCAAATTAAAACCACATTGAGATATCACCTTACAGCAGTTAGAATGGCCAAAATTAACAAGACAGGAAACAACATGTGTTGGAGGGGATGTGGAGAAAGGGGAACCCTCTTACACTGTTGGTGGGAATGCAAGTTGGTGCAGCCTCTTTGGAGAACAGTGTGGAGATTCCTCAAGAAATTAAAAATAGAGCTTCCCTATGACCCTGCAATTGCACTCCTGGGTATTTACCCCAAAGATACAGATGTAGTGAAAAGAAGGGCCATCTGTACCCCAATGTTTATAGCAGCAATGGCCACACTCGCCAAACTGTGGAAAGAACCAAGATGCCCTTCAACGGACGAATGGATAAGGAAGATGTGGTCCATATACACTATGGAGTATTATGTCTCCATCAGAAAGGATGAATACCCAACTTTTGTAGCAACATGGACGGGACTGGAAGAGATTATGCTGAGTGAAATAAGTCAAGCAGAGAGAGTCAATTATCATATGGTTTCACTTATTTGTGGAGCATAACAAATAGCATGGAGGACATGGGGAGTTAAAGAGGAGAAGGGAGTTGGGGGAAATGGAAGGGGAGGTGAACCATGAAAGACTATGGACTCTGAAAAACAATCTGAGGGTTTTCAAGGGGTGGGGAGTGGCAGGTTGGGGTACCAGGTGGTGGGTATTATAGAGGGCATGGATTGCATGGAGCACTGGGTGTGATGAAAAAATAATGAATACTATTATGCTGAAAATAAAAAAAAAATAAAAGCAATGAGATTCAACCTTAAAAAAAAAAAAGAAACAAAGAATAATGACTACAAAAACACCAGATATAGGAAAGACAGAATCAGTGCAGTAGGGACAGAGATTGGTGATTGGGAACCTCTACCATTCTGCTGCAGCCCTCCCGGCAATGCCTTTCTGAACCTTCAAGGCACCCCAGAGGTGAAGTTGAGGAGTTGGCAATAAGTCTGGTGGGAGATAAATCCCATTCTGCCCCCTTTCTGTCCTTGCCAGAATCAGTTTGTACCTGGTCAGGCCTTAAAGAGCGCAGAAGTCTCAGAAAGTAGAGACTGCCAAGCCTTCAACTAGAAGTTGTGTCTGGTGAGGAACATAGAGTCTCCCATGGCTTCCATTTGTCTCCAACCTGTTATGATCTGTGATTACATTCATTCCCTCTTATCAGAGTGACTACAACAGCTTTCTAAATGATGTCTCTGCCTGTGATCCTCCTCTCTCTGATTCACATTGCAAACCACCACCAGGATAATCTTTGGGAGCCTGTTTGGTCCAGGATCTCTCTACATCAATGGCCTCAGTGGCCCCTACTGACATTGAATAAAAAATAGAGACATTTGAAATCTTTCACAGTAGGACCACAACCAGTTGCTCCTACTTATTAATGCATTCTGTAGTTACAGTGAACCCTTTCTTATTCCTAAAGTAAGCCCCATGTTTTCTCACCTCTGCTCATTTTATCCCCTCCATCTGGAGTACTCCATCCCCACTTCTCATTATCACAGATTCTTCAGGTCCTATGTTAAATGTTACCTCTGCCACAAATCCTTTGCAGATCCTTCCATTCAGATGTTGACTATCATTGTTTTGGGGTGTCACTGACTCTTATGGCTCTGGGTAGAATGACAGGCTCTGTGTAATTCTGCTCATAAGCTGTACGGGGTTATGCATAATTTAGGGGCTAGGACTGCATCTCTCTCACTGCTATTCCCTGAAGCGTGTGCACATTGTGTGGATGAGATATTGAGAAAGGAATCTGTGAAGCTGA
This sequence comes from Mustela nivalis, assembly GCF_964662115.1. NCBI lineage: Eukaryota > Metazoa > Chordata > Mammalia > Carnivora > Mustelidae > Mustela > Mustela nivalis. The sequence goes on from NC_139022.1 coordinate 136,160,189, forward strand.
ATGGAAAGCCAAGGGACCAGGTCTCAGACCCTTCTGGGTGCCCACCCACAATTCACTGAGCTGTAGGAGGGATCTCCCATCCCCCTGGCCCATACATCTGGCATGGACAAGACACATGACAAGATAAACGTCACAATCACAGAGACCAGAAAAGACTCCATAGTAACCATGGTCAAAGTTAAAAACCAGACTTTGACCAATGTTCTGATTAGGGTATAACTCAGCAAATCCATCAAATTCCTGATAAATGGCTTGTGAAGAAGAATCATTAGTTGTGATTTTAACTTAGGCCCATCTGGTGTGGCTTCCTTCTTGGGTTGGTAAAACATGGGCCATGCCCCCTTATTGAGGAAATTTGAACACATCGTCTCTAACTGAAGGGAGTGTTCATCATAATAAAGAAAGGAGACTTTAGTTTGGACCAGCAAATACATTTAGTTGGCAATAAAAGGGCCCAATAGATCATAATTAGGTGATTTACCAATTGCCTTTCCCTAGTGACTGGCATTGGCTGAGCAGGTCTTTATCCATAACCTAAGGGCTTTGGAAACATAATTCAGCCCCTTACCCAACCCCAAACATGCAGTGACAGCCAACAAACAGCATCTGTTTCAAAGAAACACCACCTGTCCAAATGGAAAATCAAGCATGGAACCAGTTCGTTTCAATCAGAGTATTTGTTTCCAGAGCAGAAGAGACAAAAACACCATTCTGTCACTAACACAGCCTTTTAACACTCTGTAGGGACTCTGGCCTGGCTTCTGCCAAGTAGACTTGGCAAGTTGTAGCGGAACAGTTGGACCTCAGCTATCAGTTCTCTGACCTTCCGAGGCAGAGCTGGGTGATCTGCCTTGGAGGAACTTGGAGCTTTTTTCCAGGCAGGCTGGAAGGGGCTGAATCCCTGTAGGTATGGTGAGGTCTGGCTTTATGGAGAGTAAGTGATGGAGAAAGGCTGCTGGGGAAGTCCTTTTGATGTAGGCACAGGTGCTGAACCCGGAGCACATCTGCCTGTGAGGGCTGTGGAAACCCCACTTTATAGGGCAGAAGGGAAGTGGTTTGTGACAGTGCCTATAGTGTGCTGAAGCACCTTTCTGTAAAGGCTTCTGCAGAGCTCCAGCTTTGAGAATGGCTGAACAGTGTTTTAAAAAGTATTTGCTGTAATTCTAAATAATCTGCATTAAAATTGATTTCTGCTGCCATATTATCTTGAACACAGATAAACCCCTTTTAAATGGGGACCAGAGGAAATGTAAGCAGATACTGCCTCTTACTGGTTCCTCACTCTCCACCTATGTCATGTAGAATGCATTCTTGGGATCAAATCAGTGGATTGAAGACTTCTAGAACAGGCACACAGGTGTGTGTGGCATTTGGGTTGCCGTGATTCTGGTATTTGACAATGCCTTGGGGAAATGGCACCCTTTGGGGCATATGAGGCCGAGATTCGATGGAACTCTGGCTGGAGTTGTGTGTGTGTGTGCGCGCGCGCACGTGTTTGTGCATGCTCTCATATTTTCTATAACCATTTTGAAATTCTCTGTTTCATGAAACTTCTGCACTATTGGTTGCTAGGATGATTCTTTCTAATACAGAGATGAGAGGGAGAATCCCATAGAGGCAAAAGGGATTTTTCTAGGTCAGAAACTCACTGTCCTGTTAGGATGAACTTTACTCTTCTGGTTTTGAGTCAGGAAACCCCATGGCTCTCACAGAAGTTGCCCTGGAGAAAATGGAGCACTGGGAGAGAGCTAGCTGGGTACATGGGGTATCCACGTACATTTGGGTATTCTTGAATTGGATATCCACTATCAGTGATCTATATCTGGAATGCATTCCTTTTCATTTCTCTTTTCCTTTCTCTTGCTTTCTCAGAATCAATAAATAGTTGTTACATCTTATAGAGATGTAAACAACAGAACTAGGGTTTTCTTTATTATGGAGTTGAATTATTTTCAATATTTATCCCCAAAGAAACTTTGAGCGTGTAAAACCCATTAAAGCAGTGTTACTGCTCAAAGAAGTGGTATTTGGCACATTTAAATGACCATCACTATCACCTTTCATCTTCACAGTAATGAGTGGGTGCTCTGGGCTTCGAACATCTGTTTTATAGCTTTTTTGAGTTATTGGCTATTGCTTGACCCATGAGAATAGGTACCGGGAACCTGACATAAGCCCAGTCTTCTGCCTTTAATGATGCTATCAGTGATAAAACCCAGTGAAGCATTAGAGTAAGTCACAGGCATGGGCTCTCGAATTAGGCTATCTGAGCTTGAAATCTGGCTACTTTCTTATTACTTGTGTCAACCTAGTCAGGTAACTTAAATCTGTGACTCTGTTTCCCTATCTGTGAAGTAGGGATAATGGTATTTCATAGGTATGAAATTTAAATAAGATAATGCATATACCATATCATGTAGCATGCAGTAGGCATTCACTCAGTGGTAGATTTTATTATAGTGGAAAGACATTTGCATGTGAGATGACCTGAGCTTTAGGTTCATGTCACTCAAACATCAAATATTTTATGAGTGTGTCACCTTGTTTTAGGCACCTGTATGTGGGATGTGGTGGCAGAAATACTCTATTGATTAGACAAATCATGTTACCTCTCTGTGCCTTGTTTTCCTAACTTTATATCCAAGTATTTAGATCTAATAATACCCTTGACTCATAAAGCCTTCATTAAATTATAATACTGCATCATTGATGTTCTGAGACCTGTAAGAGCTCATTCTCTACTCTGGGCTTTTCTAGGGTAGTGTTGTATAAGTTTCTGAGATAAAAGTCTCTTCCTCACCAAGCAGTCTCCTCTGGATCCCCTTTGAACTTTGTCTAAACTTGTACAGAGACTCTTTTAAGTTGTTACAGGCAAAAATCCATGATTGATAAATACTAGTCCATTTGATTTCCTTTCATTAGATATATTCTGTTATGTCTGTACTCCTCCAGATACCTTTATTTCCTAATTTTCAGACAATTATTTAAAATTCTCTAACGGTGCTCGCTTCGGCAGCACATTTACTAAAATTCTCTAACGTAGTCTGGAATGCCATAGCAAAAAAAAAAATTATCTAATGTATTTTCATTACTCTTCAAATAAGGACAAACTTTCTTTATAAAATCCTTCTCTGTGTCATTCTCCAATCTCAACTTAACGTTTTCTCCTTTCTATTATCTATGTTCCAAGAGCACTTGGCTTCTTTTAGTTGATCAATTGTATCAACTAAAATTGTATCATTTGTTGTCAACTTGTATCATTTGTTGATCAAATGATTCCTTACCTTAGAGCCTTTGCACATGCTGTTCCCTCTGCCTGGATCGCTTGTCTCTTTTACTCCCCTCACTTACGTTATTTACTCTTGTTAATCCATCATAGCTCAGCTTGAGAATAAGCCTTCTTGGAAAAGCCTTCTTGGCCACTTCCCACCCATCCTGCACACCAGATTAGACCCGTTATCTTTAAGTATGTTTGAAGTCTTCTTTGTCTTTATAGTTCTGCAGTTTCAAGTGAATCAGCTGCTGATTTTCATCTGCGTGGGACACATAACTTTTGAATCTGGGTATTAATATTTTCCATAAATACTGGAAAGTTCCTTTTAAATACTGCCTCTACTCTATCCTTTCTTGTCTCTGGGACTCACAGAAGATGTACCTGGGATTTTGTTTTTCTCTTTCAGGTCTCTTAACCTCTTTGTCATGGTTTTTATCTTTTTATCTCTGTGTGATGTCCTGGGAAATTATCTACATTGTTTTCCCCAGTGTAGTAATTTTCTCTTCCACTTTGACAATTTGTTGTTTAACCCTCCCATTGAGATTTTATTACTTCTCTAAATTCTAACTGGTATTTTTCTAAATATGTCTGGTCCCTTATGATAGTGTCTTTCTTTTTTAAAAATGTTTTTCATTACTTTTATGTCTTTAGATGTACTTTCGATTCTTGTTCATGTAGACTGTCATATAATTTGTGACTTTGCCCTGCTTAGGGGAGCCCCTGAATAGTTAGTTTATGCATTTTACTCTGGTTTTGATGTACTTTTCCTGTTTTGGCCTAGGGATTTCCTAACTTCCACTTAAAAGGCAATTTGTTCTAACTGTATCCTGCATATCTAGGTTTTGTAGTGGGAGTTTTGTTCTGGCTATATTACTGGAAGTTGGTGTCCTCTAGGTCCCCTTTTCTCAGTGATCACAGAAACTGTCATAGTTGTCATGAGCCATCAAACAATACTCACCTGTTGCCTATCTTCCCTGCAAAAATATAGTTCTATAGGGAGAGAGACTATGTCTGTTTTGTTCAAAACTGTAGCTCCAGGTCTGAGCCTAGTACCCAGAACCTTGCAGGCTCAATATTACTGAAATTAATGCAAGATGTGGAGGCAGAGGTGGTCCTCGATGTCAGGATGGGTTAGGAACCCTTCTCCATCCTTTTGCAACCTTTTAAAACATGTTTCAACTTTTCCTTGAACATTATCCTTCCCTAAAATGATTTAGTCTCTCTGTAAATTGACATAACGTCTCATAGGTTACTTCATACAATGCTGTTTTCAATTACCTTCTATATAGATTATCCCATGTGGACTCACAATTATCTTGGATCTAGGAAGAGCTGGGATGAGTAAACTCTCTTTACAGATAAGAAAACTGCAGGTTCGGGAGATGATATGCCTTACCTTTGGTAAGATAATGAGTAGTAAATCCAAGAATTAAATCTATGTCTTTTGACCCTAAGTCTACAGAACTCTACCTTAGCTGTTTGAAATGAATACCAGAGTCTCTTTATGTGAGAGTAAAATCCACTTGCTTCTTTATTGAACTGCCTGTTTCTTGCTAAAGAAATCAGTATCTGAGGGACACCTTGGTGGCTCAGTCCATTAAGCATCTAACTCTTGGTTTTAGCTCAGGTCATGATTTCAGGTTCATGAGATTGAGTCCTACATCAGGCTCCATGCCCAGGGCAGAGTCTGCTTGAGACTCTCTCTCAAATAAATAAATAAATAAAATCTTAAAAAAAAAAAAAGAAAGAAAGAAATTAGTATCTGGCAAAGAATAGGTAATGCCATTCATTTGGTATTATTTTGATTGCCATAGCCAGAGCCTTCAGGACTCAAACTACTTGATCTTTCATTTGGACAATGTGTCTAAGTTTCTTTTGAGACAAACATTACAAACCACCTTCTCTCAAAGAATCCAGGTTGCTGGAGAACTCTGTTCATGGCCTAGTTGGATATGGGAGTGTTTGGTGAAGGATGGTGTGACACACCACAGGATCACATGACACAAACACAAGTTTCATTGATGTTTGACACACTTGGAGGGGTAAGGCGAGGTGTGGGGAGGAACACACGGACAGCGACAGTTATAGCAAGCTGAGGCCCCCAGGTCAATTTCCAACCTCAGGGCTGAAGATCTCGGGTGACTGGAATCTTCCAGGCCCACAGGTGTCCATGAAGAGCCCCCTTGACAGCTTGCCTTGTGGCACTGGAGCCATGTGGCAGACACAGCAGCTTCATTCCTGAGGTAGGGAGGGGAGAGGGAGTACCAAGGAAGCAAATCTTGGCTACTTACCTCAGGGCGGACCCCTTGGGCGTCGCAATGCCATAGCCTTTGGAATCCAAGTTACCTCCCACCTTCATGGTGTCACAGGGTTTCCGCTGCTCAATGTACTCATTCATGGTAGATTCCAGAAGGTAGGCGTATTTGCCTTTGGATTTCCTCACTCGGATCATTCCCTCTTCTGTGGTCCTCACAAAAACTGATGGCTCCGCTGACTTCATATATGTCCACATCTTCTCAAACACGGCAATTTTAGACCTCTGGCAGGGGACAGGAGCAAAGCTGGAATTAAGTGCTGGCTGCACTTGGTGCTGAGGTCGGCACACACACTGACGAAGCGCTGAGTGTAGCTCGATCACACATTCATGAGCGAGATTAGCTCAGGAAGAAACAAATTATGAGTGATTGCAAAATAAGAGGCTCTAATTAGTATCAGTAGGTTCCAAAGCACAAATATCTTGCAAATACAGAATGAACAGAATAGCTCAGAATCTTTTAATTACTGCTGAATTAGACTCTCCTTCTGTATGGGAAGAGTGGAGAAATGGGACCCTGTCTAGGTTCTAAAGCCATTACAGAACCTATCTATTGTTCAAGAAGACCATGTTTATACTGCCCAGAACTGCAGAGTGAGTATCAGTGGAATCTGATTTCATTATTGGAGGACAGTACAGAGGAATTTCTGGATCGTGAGTCCTATTACAAGACAGCCCTCAGAAAGTAAACTGTGGTCTGATAAAGCTAATAACTTGAGACCTAATACTGTAGTCTGTTTACATTTCAAAAGCCTCTAAATCTAGCCAAACTGTTTTTCTCCCTTCTTCCTGAACTCATTTTGAACATTCCCTTCTTTGGCACTTTGCCTAGACTGTTTACTTCACTGGATACGCTTGTTGTGTCCACATGCTACTAGTCATTTCACAGACCAGAACAAATCCTATGTATTCTGAGGCCACTTCAGTTTCAAGGACAGTAGTTCACAAGCTCTTGTGGGCACCAGAGTCATATGTAGAAATTGTAAATATTAACATGCCCCTCCTCTGAACCTCGACCTAGAGACTGTGACTCAGCAGTCTGAGCTGGAGCCCAGAAAAAGTCTTCTTCATAAGTTCCCCAGGTGATTCTGATCTATGTGGCCTCTGAGGCTCCCACTTATAAGGGCTGGTATTCCTCTAGGACACACTGTGCTGGTCCTCACTGGACTGTCAGGCTAGACTGCTGAGATGGGGGGCACCATTGCTGTGCATAGGTCTCAAGTATGTGGATGCTATTTGAAGGAGGGGGGGCATATTTCCTTCTATGAGTCCTTCACAGAGTTTACAGCACACAGTAGGCCCTTAGTCAAGGCCCACAATCCAGAACCACAAGTCATCCCTCTCATCTAACATGCTCTTTCTAAAGAGCATCCTTTCCCCAAAGGGCAGATGCATTTTAGGGGTATTGGAGTCTGGCTTTGTAAATAGACAAGTGTTAAACACATATAAGGGGCTATTTTTTTTTTTTTTTTAAAGATAGCGCTAGAGTCATGCAATTCATGGTTAATACACAGGTTACAGATTCGTTTAGTATAAAATGACTATATCCACAAGGTGCCATTTTTCTTTGCATACAAGTATCGAGTTTATTTCCTTGATTTTAATATCAGATGTTGGCAAAATATGGCTGGACATTGTTGTATGAGCCAACGGATCTGTAAGGATATATGGGCCTAGAAAAATTCTGGTCTCAAGGGAAAGTTAATGGAAATTGTTACTGAGAATTTCAGAGAGGTCTTTGGTGGGGTCTGTAATTAGATCAATGAGACGATGTGCTTTACAGCATGGTTGACCATCTGGAAAGGCCACTGGACTGGGAGTGAGTAGCCTGGGTTCTAGTCTTTCCCCATCTGTTTCATGAGGAGTTGGGGCATGGGGACCTTTGAGTCCGTTGTGGCCTTGAAAAATCTGATTCTTTACATGAAGATACATCATTCAAACAACAATGTCCGCATGAAGAAGAAGAGGGAAGAAAAGGGAGGGAGAATTTCACAGTCAGGGGAGGAAATACCCAGAACCAATCAGAGCATCTTCAATGTAGATCATATTCTCTCACAGAAACAGAGAAATGTATAAATTGAGCTGCGACTAGATTTGCAGATGATCTTCTAGGCAGAAACCCAACAAAACACCCAGCAGGGCAATGGCAAGATGCAATTTGACCTGACAGGATGGCCACGGCAGGGAGCAGGGCTGCTGACAGGCAGAGCTGAACAGCCCTCTGGGCAGCAGTATGCAGAAAATTAATATGTCTTCTCAGCCTCACCCCAGTGCCCCAAACGCCAGGGCTGTGCTTATCGCCGCTCAGAGCAGGCGATCAGGAAAATCTCATCTCCAGGGATGCGAAGGCGGCATGAGTGGCAGGGAGGATCGGAAGCATACTTGGGGTATTTGTTCTTGGATCTCTCCTATGATCTGCAGCTCTCACAGCCCTTCACACATCTTAATTAAACTGTCGATGGAGGATTAAGTGACTCGGGGCTGGGGCTGCCTAGGAGCTCTGGGCTGCTATGAGGACAAGAAGCTAGACTTCTTTTTCAGAGACCGGGATAGAAGAATGCTCGTCTCACCATTCCCTCCTTCTGCCTCATGGGGGTGGTGGGTGATCCTTGTCTCTCCGCCCACCAAAGTCCTCGTGGGAAAATTCTCAAGGTCCAAGTCACGGAGTTGGAGGGGCTCATGGGGGCATACCTTGTCAGTGCTTACTTTCTACACGTAAAGAAACTGAGGCCCACAGTGTGGCAGAGAACTCTCCAATGTCACGGCAGAGGCAGGAGTAAAGCCCAGGTCTCCTGATTGCACACCCTTGCCTTTTCACTGCAACCAGCTGCCTCCCTTGTTTTAGGTTTTAGATCTTACTAGCTGGGGGACCTTGGGCAAGTAACAACATTTCTGAGCCTCAGTGTTCCTATCCTGACCATGATGATGATAGCAACCACTGCACAGCATTGCCTGGAGATTATAAGACAACAAAGGTAAAATGCATGACCCAGTGTTGGGCACATAGTAGGTGTTCCATAAGTGGTGCAATTACTGTTAATAATTATGCCCTTTCTTTGGGTTTTACTTTAGGATAAGCATGCCCAGTACCAAAAAAAAAAAAAAAAATGCCCAATACATGGCTGGCTCGAGACCAGTTTTCCTTCCTATATGTGACAGATGTTGACACCAGTCAAGGAATTCTTTCACACTGTGCAGATGTGCCCCCAGAGTCCCCTCTCAACATCGAACTCTAGGCAAACAGTGATGATTAATCAGAGTTTGCATATGAACTATAACCTGCTGTCACCAACACAGTAGGCCTGGTGAGTGAACAGAGCTTACAGAATATACATTATCTTTTCTAGATGCCTAACAGTGTGCTCTGGACAAGAAATAGAAGTATGTCAATTGACATAGTTACTAACAGAGAACTTTCAAATCATAAGTCCTAGCGGTGCCTCTGAGTAGCTAGCACATGCCCATTTTCTTCTCTGGGCCTCAGTTTCCCTAACTACCAAAGGAAAAGGTTGGACTAGATTTGTCCATGGGCCCACCTAATAGCCTGAGTAATCTTTTTAAAAAATCAGTTACTGATGCCACCTCATCAGGACAGTGTGGGTCATTGGTAAAAATGCTTGGGCTGAGCTGGGGAAACAGATATTGTATTCATCCTGGACTTACATTATGATTCTCTGAATTCCGGTTTCTTGTCCACAAAATGGACACGTAAGCCCTGTTTTGCCATAGGTCATGGGTGGAACATAAATGAGACCATGGATGGGAGAGTGATTTGGGGATGTGATGTGTTCATATATGGGATGAGAGCATGGGTATGTAGTGGGTAAGTGAATTGGCTGTTCCCAATTCACAATTGGCTGTTCATCAGCAGGCCTGGGGCATAGGACTGGCCGTATGGACAAATATCAGACATCTCCTTCACATTTTGATTGCAGGCTAAAAATGCCAGAGAATTATGATGAGATTTCACGAGGTTTTTCCATTAGCTGGTTGGGTAAGCTTAAGCAAGTCACATCACTCTCTAAAATGACAGACTGACCAGGTGACCTCCAAGTTACCTTCTTGCTCCAATATATGGAAAGTGGATGATTTTAGCCTTGGAGATCAGTGATTGTTAAGACTTCGGTCCCTTTCCTCCTTCTTATACAGAACACCTTCGGTCCCTTTCCTCCTTCTTATACAGAACACAGAACCCATGATCAAGAAACTGAGCACATCACTCTGTAGGTCTACCCTGGGCCAGGGGTTTGCTCCATGAAGTTGTAGTGAGAACCTCGTAGGTAATGCACAGGATCCCTATCCCTTGTCTGAAACAAGGTAGAAGCTTGCTGTCTATTCCCCTTCCACTACTTATAAGCTGTGTGACCTTAGGCAAATACTCTTATGTCTCTGAGCTTCATATATGAAATGGGGACAACAAATTTCTAACTAGTCTCTCTAATGAGAGGACTAAATGAGATAATTCATGCAGGGTGTGCTAGAACAGGGCCTGATTCATTGTGAGTGCTAGGTAAGTGGTAGCGATTGTTTATTATTTTTTTCTTTCACCAAAACATGGTAACTCCATGTGCTATTTTGTTCAGCTTTTAGGATGAACATGTCTAATGTCCAGGGAACTACAGGTTTTTCTGCTTTGGGGCATTTGTTCAAGTTGTCCCCTTTTCCTGGAATGTAATGAGCCAACCCAGGTCTGCCCTAGTTTCATGATGCCTAGAAATGTTTTTCCAAAGTTTGTGGCTACAAAGCCCTACCCCTCCATCAAAATGGCTCCCAAAAGCCTATGCCCCAAAGCCCTAATGGGAAACAGAGCCTTGTGTCTTAGATGCCTTGTCTCTTTTAATCTTATAATGACTCCTTGAGGTAGATATTATTCTCCAGATGATATAGAAGAGGAAATGACGTCAACCCGCTACAGGCCAGAGAACGAGGATGAAGCCAGGTTCTGGCCCGAGGTCTTGCTGATCCTAGGCTCCTAAGCTCTCTGCTCCTCTGCCTCCATTTGCTGTCTCCAGTCACGTGGCATTTCCACCACCTCCACTCTCACTTCACATTTTCTCTCTCCTGGCACTGTTAAACAGACCACCTGTTCCAGTAATTGTTTCCCATATACCATCTCCTTATTCATCAAGTCTTTAAGAGGGGGACATACATGGCAAAGTTCTGGACCTTGTCCCTAAGCTGATCCTGATCAATTGCTGATTAGATTACAAGTATGTGTGGGAGCAGGGAAGGAACTGCATGTCCTATCCTTTGCAGCCCTCAGAGAACTTGGCACCATCTGGCATATGTAAGGGGTCTGGTTCAATGAAAAAGCTTTGAAGTTATCACAAATACAGAAATGTAGATTTCTCTGGGATTTGTAGAAAGCTGAGAAAAACTCTGGGTTTCCGTGACTTGTACTGAATTAAGAAGTTACCCTGCTTGCCTATAATCACAGGTTTCTTAATGAGGATCCCCTCTTATGAAGGTGCCTTAGGACAAGGGATGTTCCTACCCTGAAGAACTCCTTAGTAGACCCTGCTTCCAGGGTCCCATAAGCGATTTCCGTCTGCTTCGCTAGGTCCTCAGCACTCTCGATGGGAGACACCATCCTCTCCACGGTCAGGAAGGCAGCCAGGTTGGCTGTGTATGAGGAGATGATGATCAAGGTGAAGAACCACCAGACACCACCAACGATGCGGCCAGACAGGGACCTGCAGGCCAAAGGGAAGAGGTGTCAGAAGCATAGACATCAACCGCAGAAGGCTATGGGGAAGGGCCAAGGGCTAGCCTACACCCTGTCAGCAGAGCTGTCAAACCCTATTGCACCCTTCTCCTCTGTCAGCTAGATGTGAGAATTCATGTCAGAGAGATTCTCTGGCATTTTGTTCCTTAAAACAGATAAAGACCTATGGGGTTGCTATTCTTCAGGGTGTTAAAACCCCACAGGCATATATTCACACTACTTTCACACATGCATATACTCCAATACCTGTGCCAACAAAGACAGATATGTCAACACTTGTCTACAAAATCACACACATGTACAACTATCCTTTTAAATGCAGTTACATACACACCAAATGTTTGTGCAAACATATATGAGTGCAAATGCATTTAAACACATGATGCACACATTTGATCATGTTCAGAAATGTTTCCAGACTGCCTTCTCATTATTGTTCTTTTGGTCATCAAAGGTCATAAAAATGATGGACTGGAAGGAAGGGAAGGGGAATGGACTGGAGACAGAATGAGAACAGTTGTACTCTAGCCACTTTGGGAGAATGTCACTGTTGAGGGTAGGCACAGTGCTCCCTTCTACCACAGAGAAAGAGTTTGGCTGAAATAAAAGACAAAGAATATTTTGTACTGGATCAAAGTGGAAACTGTAACAGTGATAAAGGAGGTAAGAAATTGATCCTGATCTTCTTAGAGTCCGATTTTCCTCTTTATGCCCAACAATGAAGAGAAATAGGACCAGTCAAGAGTTCTACTGGGATCTTTCAGATTTGGCTAGGAGAATGCCAATTCTAGAACATTTTCCCAAAGATATTACAAAATTATGTCAATATCATATGGGGTGATTCGATGTGGTTGACACACAGGGCATTGGATTATACCAAATCATATAGTGATAAAGTAATTTGCATTCTGTTTCTCTTTCCATCTGGCTCACTTTGTTAAGGAAGTGTTATCCTGGAGCTACTGTAACTTTACATCCTTTCTAACATGTGCCTTGACAGCCTCAAGCTCAGAGTCTTCAGTAGGTGACAGTACTTAACTAAAACCTTATACTTAACAACCAAAGAAAGAAATCACCAATCCACCCCATAAGTTTTACAGATAAAGAACCTCAAGTCTCAGATCACACTGACCTAGGAACAGAACCCAGGCCTGCTAGCTTGCTTGATTATTCCACACTGTTCTCAATCTTCTGGTCAACCTTTTCTGTGTTACTACCATGTTCCTGTGTGTTCCACTTTGTTTCCATTTTTTAGAGGCTCCTTTCCATTCTAGGCAGGCAATAATCACTTCAAAAAATTCAACAAATATTTGTTATTTCTTGCTCTATGGAAAATAATGTCTTATATGCTTCACATTGCTGGGGGGAGGGGGTTTGGGAGAAGGGGGTGGTATTATGGACATTGGAGAGGGTATGTGTTTTGGTGAGTGCTGTGAAGTGTGTAAACCTGGTGATTCACAGACCTGTACCCCTGGGGATAAAAATATATGTTTATAAAAAATAAAAAATTATATTAAAAAAAATAAATGGTATGCTAATTTGAAAAAAAAAAAAAGGGAAATAAAAGAAAATCTGTTCAAAGGAAGGAGACTGGGAGAGTGGAGCAGAGCTGTGTTATGGGAAGAATAGCTGTGGGAAGAGGAGACCAGAAGAGAGAGGTGTTTGCTGAGGATTGACATGAGGCTGCTACCAGGAAACCTGATTTGGGAGCATTTGGCAGAAGTTTCAGGAAAACAAACACTAAAAACGAAGAAGTGGGTTTTTGATGGGTAGGGTGGTGCAACAATGAGTTGGCTGTCCTGAGGGTGAGAGTGAGTTTCTCCATTTCTGAAGATGTTCAAGTAGTAGAACATTTACAGAGATGCTGTATTTGGTGCCCACTCTTAGTCCCCCTGGGTACAAAGTGCTAGGGACATAAGTCTACTTAGAGGAAGGATCAGACATCACAAGGAGCCAGCCTTCTCTCATACTCCTCCCATCTTTCCCATCTCTGAGTTTCTGTGATTTAAAATCATAAGTAGGTAGACCAGGCTGCATGGCTTCCATTGGGCAGTCAAACAAAATGAGACCTATAAAGGCAAAACTATTCTCCCCATACCCCAAGACTTGTGATCAAAATCACCCCAGTCTTCTGATAATTAATCCAGTGTTCTTTTTGCTTTAGGAGGTGGTAAATAGCAGTATTTCGGGGCTGTGATGAAGATGCTGCTCTTTTCCCAAGTCTGAGTGACCACGGTAGCATCTAAAATAGACTTCCCTCCATGTAGCTCCTTGTGCTCTCATTCCTTTGCCTAATCAGCCTGAGTGATAGATATAAAAACATTAATTATATCATGTTGCTTCTTTGTGTAAAATCCATGAAGCCCCTTTACACTTGGAATAAAATTCAAACTCATTGGTGACCCTCAAGGCCATATGGGATCTGGTCCCTGCCCTGCTCTCCAGTGTCTCCACAATATGCTTTCTGTACTCTGGTCACATTGGGATTTGTTTTGTCCTTCCTACTCAAAAGGCTCACACCCTTATCACATGCCATCATTCCCCCTGATCATTGCATCAGCCCTGTTCATCCTTCAGACCTCACCCTACCCAGTACATTTTTAGCATTCAGACTTAAGAATCTCAGAGCCCCATGTAGATCACATTGCAGTTGAAATCTGATCTCAATTTGTGTGACTGTTGACGGTTTGTTGCTCCCCTGGATCATAAGTTCCACAAAAGTAAAAAATCTTATAGCACCAAGCACAGAGTGGGCCTCAATAACAAGTGAATGCATGAATGTCACCTCTCTCATAACCTGCCAGTTCTATTTACGCTGGATTCTAGAGACCTGGCATCTTTTTTAGGGCCAGGAGAATCCAAACTTGCATATAGCCCAGGATGCCTGGAGTCATAGCCCCAAACCAAGTGTTTAGGATAGCTACCTCCTTTTCCAACATGACTCAACCGAGAGACCTAGCTAAGGTACCCCAACTTGGGGATCATCTAGGGAAACTCAAAGCCCTCCCAAGAAAGTTCCAAGCCAATAATAGCTCCTTCTTCCCTGTTATCCTTTAATCGGTATTTATCCGCTAGGAGTTGAGAGCAGCTTATCCTACACACTATTCCCCACATGACTACTTACTTAATAAAGACACCAAGGAAGGAGTCTATTGTTTAATAGTAAGTATCATCCATGGAATAACTAGAGGGTGAGGGTAGAGGCTCCTCAAAATGACATGATTCCAATGCTTCATTTGCATTTGATCCACACAGTAGGAGCTTGAGTGTAAGGCTATGCCTGTCTTCATTTCAGACCTGGTACAGGCAAAGCTGGACCCTCTGTCCAAGAACTCTGCATTTTCCCAGTTCCCTACCACAGGTAGGGAATTGGAATTAATAGAGATTGTGACTGGGAATAAGTGTCTTTGCTCTTTCACTGACCAGCCCCATAACCTTGGCAAGTTGCCTGCTCAGTTGAGCCTCTGTGGTCTTCTCTTTGTAATGAATGGGTGAGATTAACCCTATGTCATGGTGAGAAACCAAAACTTTTAGTTCTAGGCTTAGTTGATTCTTTTCCTTCAACTGATACAAGCTATTGGAATTAAAATAGTAGTGGCAAAAACCCTTTGAGAAGTGCTGTTGAAACATGAGGCATTATTTTTGTGAGAATTATTCTGGTTGGGAGCTATAGGATAAATTCCTTAGTAGGGAAGGAACAGCTTTGATCTGGCCCTTGGAGGGATGCCTAGTCACTGAATTTTATTAGTCTTATAACTTGGCACAACTCTTCCCCAAAGTACCTATGTGATTGAGGAATCCAGAATTGGTCACAACTTCTATGGCTTGTTTGACTGTTTATTTTATTGATCTTATATTTGCAGTCCCGTGAAATGGATGGGAGAGGGATGACTAGCCTCATCTTGCAGATGAAAGATCTACGGTTATGAGACAAGGTGACTCATCCAAGGCCACAGAGTGAGGCACTGGCAAATCTGGGCCTAGGAAACAGGACTTCCTATTTCTAGGCCAGCACTCTACCTACTGTAGAACATTATTACTTCCCTCGGCAGATTATGATTGATTTCTAGATGGGCACGGACTTCTTCCACCCACATTATCACAACCAATACTCATTTCTTGTAAAGCTCAGTGGAATGTTTAGACGCTACAGAAAGTAGTCTGACCACCAGCATCTCCACAGAATTGGAAACCTCTTTGTATTTGTTTTCTGTCACTGGATAACAAATCACCACAAACTTAGCAGCTTCTAACAGTGCTCATTGTCTCATAGTTCTGTAGATCAATAGTCTGGATCAAGAGTATCTAGATTCTGCTAAGGCTCTCACCAGGCTGAAATCAGGGTGTTGACTGGGGCTGTCATTCTCATCTAGGGCTTGGTTATTCAAGTTTACTGCTTGTTTGCAGGAGTCACCTCCCTGTGATCATGGGACCAAGGGCATTTTCTTCTTACTGGCTGTCAGCCAGGAGCTGCTTTCAGCTTCACAGGTGGCCTGTGTTCTGGATCACATGTCTCCTCCATCTTCAAGCCAATAATAGTGTGGCAAACTCTTTCCTTGAACCTCTCTGACTTCCACTCACTAGAGAAAACTCTGTTTCTTATTTTTTAAAATTTAAATTCAATCAGCCAACACATAGTACATGATTAGTTTCAGATTCAGTGTTCAACAATTCATCAGCTGAGTATAACACCCAGTGCTCATCACATCATGTGCCCTTCTTCATTTCTAAAGGGCTCATTTGTTGGGGTCAGGCCCACTTAGAGAAAATCTCTGTACTTTAAAGTCAACTGATTTGGGACTTCAAATTACATCTGTAAAATCTCTTCACAGCAGAACCTAGGTTAGTGTTTGAATGACCAGTGGATAGGAATCTTTAGAAATGTGTACCATACTATTTATCCATTCATCCGGCTTGTATGGCAGGCACTATTAGGCATCAGAGAGATAGGAGTGAGTAGACCACAGTCTCTGCCTTCCATGGAGAAGATGGGAGGGCAGTGTGGCCTAGTGATTAAAACACAAGCTTTAGAGTTTGATGCCCTGATTCTCTGCAAAGTCCTTCACATGGTGTTTGGAACATAGTAGGTCCTCAGAGCCATCATCACCATCTCATGTTAATGTCATAAATGGTAATTACAGTACTATCTCAATTATATGACAAGTAAGAAAGTAGCACTAAGGGGACATGGGAAGGTTTGATAATTACTCTGCTGGCAGGGGTCAGGGAGAGTTACCAGACGAGGAGAAAATTGTGCTAGATTTTGGAGTGTAAGTAGGAGACTGCCAAGCAGAATAGGTGTGGGGGTAGGAGAGGCTCAGTTGATAGAGGTAAATGGAGGAGGTAATGGGGTATTATCTCTTCTGTAAACTCCCCAATCACACTATAGTCATCCTCCTAGTACAGTTCTAACCACACCGCTGTAATGATTTTTTTAAGGTGTTGCTATGATTATTACTCATGGTATTACTGATCAACAGAGATGATGCAGGGTTGAACTTGATAAAACAGTGCAAAGACATCTGGAGGGACAGGCTGGCTGAAGAGATGAAGAGATCAAAGTGACAGGGTTTGGTGATCCATGGGAGCAGGGGCTATGAGAGACGACAATGTTCAAATGATAGTTCATGCCTAGTGAGTGAATGGATTCTGACATGTACTTGATGCTGGCCATAAGCTATCTCTTCTTGCAAATGATGTTTTTTTTCCCCTTTTGTTAATAAGACACTATATTATTAAAGATGATGCTAATAGAGGATGGCTAGGCTCTGATTGGATCATTTTCTGGTTCTGACAGATATTTCCTGTCTTGATCATGAATTAGGATTTGCTGTAGGCCTTTAATTGTTTCTAATCTCAGCTTGGATTTGTTGCTCTAGATGAGGGGTAGGCAAACTTTTTGTGTAGAAATCCAGGTAGTAAATATTTCAGGCTTTGAGGGCCTTAGGTACTACTCATCTCTGTTTTGTGGTGCGAAAGCAGCCACAGACAACATGTAAACACACACACACATGGCTGTATTCTAATAAAACTTTGATTATAAAACCACATGGCAGGCTGGATTTGGCCTGTGGGCCATATTTTTCTGCCTCCTGCCCTCAGTCTTACTGTGAATGTCAGAGACTTTTTTTTTTTTTAAATTGTGTTATGTTAGTCACCATACAATGCATCATTATTTTTGGTGTAGTGTTCCAAGATTCATTGTTTAAATGAATAACACCCAGCGCTCCATGCAATATGTGCCCTCCTTAAGGCTCATTACTGGACTAACCCAGCCCCCACCCCCCTCTAAAACCCTCAGTTTGTTTCTTGAAGACCACAGTCTCTTATGGTTCGTCTTTCCCCCCTCAATTTTCTCTTCCTTATCTTAATGTCCTCCATTCTATTCCTTATGTTGCACAAGTAAGTGAAACCATCTGATGATTGACTTTCTCTGCTTGACTTATTTCACTCAGCATAATCTCCTCCAGTCTTGTTCAAGGACTCGATACAAAAGTTGGTTATTTATCCTCTCTGATGGTTGAGTAATATTCCATTGTATATATTGTATATGTGTATATATCCATTCGTCTGTTGAAGGGCATCTTGGCTCTTTCCACAGTTTGGCTATTGTGGCCATTGCTGCTATGAACATTGGGGTACATATGGCCTTCTTTTCACTACATCTGTATTTTTGGGGTAAATACCCAGTAGTGCAAAGACTGGGTCATAGGGTAGCTCTATTTTTAATTTTTTGAGGAATTTCCACACTGTTTTCCAAAGTGGCTGACCCAACTTGCATTCCCATCAACAGTGTAAGAGGGTTCCCCTTTCTCCACAACCTTTCCAACATTTGTTGTTTCTTGTTTTGTTAATTTTTGCCATTCTAACTGGTGTAAGGTGGTATCTCAGTATGGCTTTGATTTGAATTTCCCTGATGGCTAATGATGATGAACATTTTTTCATGTGTCTGCTAGACATTTGTGTGTCTTCATTGGAGAAGTGTCTGTTCATGTCTTCTGTCCATTTGGTTTAAGTTAATGTGCTACAGTAGTCAAGAAATATCTTGACATCTCTGTAGTTATTAGCACCTCCATATAAACACCCAGTAAAATATTAGAATGATTCATTTGACAATTTTGTGCTACCCTCAAGGAGAAAATAGAGGGAACTGGTCAAGAGAATGGACCCAGGGCTCAGACAAAGCAGGATGGAGTCCTGCCTCATTACTTACTGGTTCCTTGACTTTGGGCAAGTCACTGTATCTCTTTGTGTTTGTTTCTTTACAAAATTAAGTAATAGTACTCAAGGCATTTCCAATAATTAAAAAGGAAAATATAAATGGAGCATGTAGCACAGTGCCTGGCCCAGAATAAGCATTTGAGGATGGAGGTAATGCAGATGATGTGAGGAGCAATGGCCTGCCTAGAGGTGAGGGAGCTGACACCATCGTCAGGAACATTCAGGAAAGCAGATCCTTGGGATATGGGGAGTATAAAGTTATTAAAAAGCAATCAACTTTTGATCCCATCAACCTACTCTATAGGACCTCTCCAAAAAGGAGTTGGATATAGACATTCTTCTTTATTTCAAAAGCATTTCCTGTCATCCCCAAGAGGAAGGGGACAGTAGGGACACCTCCTGTGTGCCTTCATTTAGCTGAGCTCAAGAGGTCACTGAGTGCAACCTATATCCCTTTGTCATCTGCTTCAAATGGCTATTTTTAAAAAGTAATGAAAACATGGGCATGAAGGCAGAAACTCAGATGGCCTTCCTCTAAATTACTAGGAGAAACAAAAGTCCATCCTGGCTAATTACTGAGCTAAGCCATGCTCACAGAGATGCTCACTTGGGATGACACATCAAGGTTCCCAGACCAGGGTAAATAGCTCTGGCCACATGCAACAATTTTACTGATGAGGCCACTTCATCTAAGACACTGTGTCTTGTTGGCCAATCATCCATTTGTCACCAGCTGCAAATCACTCAGCACTTCCGTGGTACAGCAGGAGTGACTCATTTTAATTATCCCAGCTGCTGGTCACCGTGTTTCAGCACTGTGGCGGGGGGATGGCCCTGGACTCCTGGGGTGAGTACCAGGGGTGGGAAGCTAGGGGTTAGACAACAAGGTCAATGGAAAGCCCCAGTAGTCTGTGAGCTAGAGTTTGCAGCAACTCTGCAAGTTTGAGCAAGTTTGCAGCACTTGCAGAGCAAGGTTTCAAAGAAGAGTTGTCTTATGTTCTTGTTGTTTTCCATTTAGGTAGGCTAAAGAAGTGTGGCATGGGCACAGTTTGCAAAAGAATGGGTGTAGATGGGTTCAGGTACTAATTTGGTCCCTCTCTAAGTATCAGCTTCCACACATGAAAATGGAGATAATGATTTCCATCTCATGGATGGCAAGAAATCTGGGAGTCAGTCATGTCTTGCACTTAGCAGAGACACAGCAGGGCTCAAGATGTCACGTGTAATAATGGTGATATTGATGATTTCTTCTAGAAACCCTCCTCTTAGCTTCTAGGCCCCTCCACTCCTGGCTCCTCCTATCTTGCAGATTGCTCTTTCTTCCTTTCTTTTTTCTTTTTATCCGAGAGAGAGAGAACATGTGTGCACACATGCATGTGTGTACAACGTAGGGAGGGGCAGAGAGAGAAGGAGAAAAGAGAATCTTAAGCAGGCTCCATGTTCAGCACAGAGCCCAATGTGGGGCTCAATCTCATGACCCTGAAATTATGATCTGAGCCAAAATCAAGAGTTGGACTCTTAACTGACTAAACCACTCAGGAGCCCTAGGGTCATTCCTACATAGTCTATTTTGCTGGTTCCTCCTTTCCACCCAATCTCAAGTTCCTTCTGTGCCCAAAGCTCAGGCCTCAGCCCTCTTCCCAACCCTACCGACCATCTTGCCCTAGCTAACCTCCTTCAGTTCATGTCCTTTATTTGTGGAAGCTGACAACTCCCAAATTTCGATTTCCAGACCCTCTCCTGACCTCTAACATCTCACTGCCTCCTTGACACCTTGAATCCTGAAATATCTAAAACAAAATTCTTAAGGAACTCCTACCAAAAAGCCCCAAATAAATACAACATTATTAACTCTTCTGCCTCTTCTTCATTGCAGGAAATGGCATCACTGTCCATCCTCTTCAAACCAAATACCAGGGAGCCATTTCCGCCATGTCTCTTTCTCTCGCCCCCCAAATCTAGTCCGTCCCATCCAGTCATCCCCTTATTGACAGATCCCATTCTAGACACTAAATATCACTGTCACATTTCATGCTTCACATTTCATATGCTGCTTTTCTCCTTGTACAATCCATGTCCACATAGTAGCCGGAGACTCTTTTAAAACTATAAATAGGATCCTATTTTTTCCCACCACACTTAAAATTTGTCACACTTAGGCAGGAAAATCCAAATGCTCTTCTGGGGTCAAGCTGATCTGGATCACCTCTAACCTCATCTTGTACCATTTTTCCTTTCATCGCCATGCCCCAGGCTCATTGGCCTTCTTGCAGTTCCTACCACACACCAAATTCCTTCCCACCTCAGGACATTTGCAACTGCTTTTCCCTCTGCCTGGAACTCACTTCACTGAAATTGTCCCAAACATGCCTCCATCCACGCATTAGGTTTATGTTCATACCTCACCTCCTCACATCCATCCAGATTATCTCTGCCACCCATTTCTTTCTCACTTTACCTGGTTTCTTCATAGCACTTATCATAGTCCAAATATATATATATATATATATATATAATCTCAGTTGATTTGTTAGTCATTCATTATCTGTCTCCACTAAAATGTAACTTCAGTGATGCCAAGAGTCTTATCTGTATCATTCACTGCTATATCCCAGTGCTTAGCATCATGGTGCCTGGCATAAGGTAGATGCTAAGTGAACATAAACTGAATAAATGAATAATTACACACTATTTATTGAGGACTAGATATTTACCAGGCCTGATGAAAACTGAGAAGTTTCTTCTCAAGGGAATCAGTAGAACGAATATGACCGACACAGAAGGAGCTGTGAGACCCAGGCTGGGGTGAACAGCACAGGGAACTACTGATCAAGTGCTTAGGAAGAGCAGAGGTGGGAAAATTCATGTACAATGGGGAAATAAAATCTGGAAAGGCAGCATGGAAGAGGGGTGATTGGCAGAGCTGTGCAGGGCAGGCAGGCTTTGAACATTCTGAAATAGAGAGGCATTTTGGGGGGACAAGAATAGACTGTGCTGTGGTGTGGAGATGGGACAAGAAAGTGAACAAGCAAGAATTACACTTTGCTCCAAGTGTAGTAACCATCCAACAGCCATTGTTCTCTGGCTTTTGAACTGGGTACTGCAAAAGACGCTTGGCATCCATTCTTTAAATCCCCATTGCTCTCTTCAGCCCAAATAGGCTTATGTCCTTTTGACGTTTGAGGAAACTGAGGTTCAGAGAGATGAAATAATTGACTTAAAGTCACAAAGTAGGTGATGGAGCATGAATGTGAACTCAGATCCATCGAATCCCAACGATATCATTTGAATGTGCTGAAAGTGGGTCCAGCTTGGACCAGGGCCACCACTCTCATCTTTCAGAGTTTACCTTCTCAGGTCCCAAGCACCACTTGCCCACAGTTCCTAGACACAAAGGAATATTTGGCACCATACTGATGTTAAAAATGGGACTTCCTCCACATATATTTTTGGGCTTAAGTTCTTAGAAGAAGCCACTCTCTTTTTATAGCTAGCTGCCTGCTGGCTAGCCCATAATACCAAAACATATGGTTTCCCTATATCCAAACCCCTTCCTAGAGTTCCTACTATATGCTGAACCACTAGCTTGTTTCACAAGTGAGATGGGTTCTGAAGCCCTGGGTCCCTGACTCAGAGCACCAGGTGTGGGGCTGGGTCCTTGTCTGTGGCCCAACATATCCAGCATTTGAAGTCCTAGGGTTGGAATGTTGTGGGCTTTTAAAAATAGATTCCGACCCACCAGCAAATGAGAGATAAAATAACAATTGGTACTTCTGTTCTAATTAATGATTGGTTAGCTCCAGCACAAGGCGTATGGAAAGGTATATGGAAAGGAGATATTTTATTTAGAATAACCAGCTGAAAATCTTCCATTGCCAGGTATTTTATCAACCTACACAGTTCCTAGCATGCTCACACCCCACCTCCCATGAATCCCAACCAATCTAGCAGGGCAGCCCCAGAAGGCAGGGAGAAGCTGCTCTTCTTACCCCACCCCCCATTCATTTCACCGAAGGGACAACACAGCTTTTTCTGGGACAGTGAAGAAAATTATTAAGAGTTCAGAAATGGTATAGGTCTCCTACTTCTGTCCCTGCTACTTATTGACTATACAATTTAGAAAAGTTATTTTGCATCTCCGAGCCTCAGTTTCATCTCTTTATGAAATGGGGACAAGAAAACGAACAACCTAAAAGCTTTGCGAGGATAAGCTGTAATGGCCCTAGGGGGGTACCTGGGCCAGGGTAGACATCTGGTAGAAACAGCTAATACTATTCAGAAATGAGGGATGACATGGAAAGAAATTTCAGTATGCTGTTAGGTGGAAAAAAACAGGTTACTAAACAGACTATATGGCCCCATTTTTAAAAAAGTTGGCATTTTTTTTTAATTGAAGTATAGTTGACACACAATGTTACATTAGTTTCAGGTGAATGCCATAGTGATTTGACTTCTCTATATGTGATCCTGTCTCACCACAAGTGTAGCTACCATCTGTCACCCTAAAATGCTGTTACAGTATTACTGACTACATTCCCCATGCTGTACCTCTCAGGCCTGTGACTTATTCATTCCATAACTACTGGAAGCCTGTATCTCCCACTCCCTTTCACCCATTTCCCCCATGCCCCTACGCCCTCCCCTCTGGCAGCCATCAGTTTATTCTCTGTATTTATGGGGCTGTTTCTGCTGTTCGTTTGTTCATTTGTTTTGTTTTTTAGAAGACACATCTGAGTGACATCATATGGTATTTTTCTTTCTCTGACTTCACTTAGTGTAATACCCTATAGGTTTATCTCTGTCACAAATGGCAAGATCTCTTTCTTTTCTGTGACTAATATTTGGTTGTGTATCTTTTTTTTTTTTTTTTTTTTTTAAGAGAGAGATTACAAGCAGTGGGGGCAGGGGCAGAGGGAGAGAGAGAACCTTAAGCAAGTTCCATGGGGCTTGATCTCATCACCCAGAGATCATGACCTGAGCCAAAATCAAGAGTCAGATGTTCAATCTACTGAGCCACCCAGACACCCCTATAAACCACACCTTCTTTATCCATTTATCTATCAGTGGGTATTTAGGTTATTTCCATATCTTGGCTATTGTAAATAATTTTGCAACAAACATAGGGGTGCACACACCTTTTTGAATTAGTGCTTTTATTTTATTTGGATAAATACCCAGTAGTGGAATTATTGGATCATAGGGTAACTCTATTTATAATTTTTTGAAAAACCAGCATAGTGTTTTCCACAGTGGCTGAACCAGTTTGCATTCTCACTGCTAGCATGAGAACATTCTGTTTTTTCTGTATCCTCACCAACACTTATTATTTCATGTTTTTTGATTCTAGCCATTCTGACACATAGAAGGTAGTATCTTGCAGTGGTTCTAATTTGGATTTCCCTGATGATTAGTGACACTGAGCATCTTTTCATGTATCTGTTGGCATACGGCCCTGTTTGAAAACAACTTTGGCAGAGATTAAGTGTCTAAAAGTATGTAAACTAAGATATTACAGGAGTTATCCAGGTGGCTCAATTGCAGATTTTCTTTTCCACATTCTTCTATTTTCTGATTTTCTAAATGAATACCTGTAGTGATTATAATATGAAGGCAACCTAGGACATACTGGCTAAAATTATGGGCTGTGAGATCTTCCTACCTGGGTTTAAATCTCAACTTCTTTTCCCGCTGGCTGTGTGACCTTGGAGAAGTGACTTAGTCTTTCTGAGTTTTGGCATACTCAACTGTAAAATGGAGATATTATCATGGCAGCCATTTTAGTATTGTTGTCTTTCTTCCACCACAAACCTGGTGTTTGGCAAGGATTTGGGAAGAGGAAAGAAAGGGATCGGTAGACAGGGAGGGAAGTGAGGAAAAACCTCTCTGAGAGGGTAATTTTTAAACTGAGAGTTGAAGGTTGAGAATGATTTAGGTGTGTGAAGAATCTGGAAGAACAGCATTATCGGCAGAGGAAACAGGAAGTGCAAAGGTTCTGAGGTAGGAGTAGATTTCATGTGTTCAGGGTAATTAGCTGTGAGTATGGAGCATGAAGCAAGGAATAGATCAATCAGAGCGTCTGAAGCCAGGGCATAGGCTCTGGATTTAACAATTAAAAGTCCAGCTCCAAGTGACTCCTTTTCTGAAAAGCCTGCCTGCTGCTTCTCACCCTCCTTTCTAATTTTTCTGAACTCTTCCACTTTCCCCCCTCAGTCCCTCTCCTTGTTCTGCTCTTTTTCACTGTTACCACTACACTAAATTATTAAATTGTTCAAGATATTTTGGATTTCCTCATAATTCCCTAGAACCTAATGCACTCTCAATATTTGTTGAGTGAATGTGGAACTCCATAAGTAGACAGTTTGTAATGTTTTCCTCTAAGCTATCTATAAAGAAAATTATTTCTTGAGCTAATTAATAGCAAAAGTATGATTGCATAAGGAATCATTTATTGATGAATTAACAGGCCAATTTCAAAAACTTCAGAAGCATCCATTTTTGAGATACTGGTATCTCCGATAGATCCATGATTCTTACATAGTGCTAAAATCGTGTTCCCTAGAATCTTTGCTCTGAAAAGTGGTTGTCATAAAACAAAGTAATGTGTGAAGTTAAAATAACAAAACTTTGTTTCTTTAAAAATATTGTAAAGGCTGATGTCCTCACAAATTTAGAAAGGCTCCCACTCTTGATGAATCTCTGTCGTAAGGTTGCCTGAAGTATTCAAGGTATGGAATACTAACTTTGGGTTTCTCCCCTTTTCCCTCAGGAATTCTCAACAAGAATGTCCTCCCACTAACAGGGATATAAATGGAGCTGCATTTCAGTATGGACTTGTTCTGGGCCATGCATAAGCTGGAAGAGGCACTAAGAAATCTCTAACTTCATCCTCACTGTCAGGAGACAGGAAGTGATTTTCTACCTCAGTTCTCAAAAAGACGTGGCATTCACCTCATCACCCAAATCTGGGCCCTAGCATCCATCCTTGCTTCTGTGCTCCTCATATGTTCAATAACATGGTATTATTTGTCCCATTTTTCATGGGATGTGTAGGAGGCACAATTCCAAGATGGCCCCATGACCTCCATTTCCCCTTCTCTGCCATGTTATTCTTATGAGTCTGTCATATTCCATTGCAAAAGGGATTTTGCAAATGTAAAAAGTTTACTAATCATTGGAACTTAAGACAGGGACATTATCTGGGTGGCCCTAATCTAATCTCATGAAGCCCTATAGAAGAAGAGCCTCCTCCATTTGGTGACGGAAGAAGTCAGAGATTTGAGGTGGAAGGGAACTGCTGTGAGGGAGGGGGCACGGAGTAAGGATCTGAGAGTGACCTCTGGAAGTTGAGGGGTATCCCTGCCGACAACCAGCAAGTAAATGGGGATTTTGGTCCCACAACTGCAAAGAACTGAATTCTGACAACAACAGAATTAGCTTTGGAAGAGGACCCTGAGCTCCAGATGAGAACTCAGGTGAGTAACACCTTCCTTTCAGTCTTGCAAGAAGTAGAGCAGAGAGCAAGTCATGACAATAGCAGACTTCTGACCTACAAAACTGGGAGGTAATATATAAGTTATTTTTTAAATTATGAAGTTTGTGATAATTTGTTAGATAGCAATAGAAAACTAAAGTGTGACTGGTTCTTCTAAACCATGTCTTATGGCTGCCTTGTGAGGGTGACTACAGTAAATCCTTAACCTGTTGTTCTGTTCTAGTCTCATGCTCCACTTTTCTCCTTTATGTTCTCTTGGTGAAGTTGGTGATAGAGCTGGCATCAAAAGCCATCTGCCAAGAACTAGGTGGTGTCCTTGGATAAGTTACCTAACCACACTAAGCCTGTTTTCTTACCTCTGAAATGGGATGTGGTAGACAGAAAACTGGCACCCCAAAGACAAGATCCAATTTCTAGAACCTGTGCCTATGTTACACTGGATGGCAAGAGATATTTTTCAGATAGAATTAAGGTCAGAGACGTTAAAGCAGGGTGATTTTCCAGGCGGACTCAGCATAATCATATTGGTTCTCAAAAGCAGAAAAGGGTTGTTCAAAGAGATGAGAGAGAAAAAGAGCCAGGAGAGATTCAAAGGGTCAGAGGGGCTTGGTCCTCCATTTCTGGATTCGAAGGAAAAGAAAAGGTTCATGAGCCAAGGAATGAGGAAGCTGGGAAAGCTCTCAGCTGAAGCCCCTGTTTCCTCAGAAACAAGGACCTGGGTCCTATAACCACAGGAATTCAAATTTGCCAACAGCCTGAATGAGCAAGGCAATGACTTTTGCCCCAGAGCCCCCAGAAAGGAACATGGCCATGCCACAACCTTTTTAGCTCCGTGAAACTCATACGGAAATTCTGACTTAAAGAGCTGTAAGATAATAAATTTGTGTTGTTTTTGGTTGCTACATTTGGTTATGGCATTAATTGAAAACTGATACAGGGATAAAGAATAAATGCATGTAAATCATGCAGGATGGAGACTCGTATATAGTAAGTACCTAATCCATGCTATTTTTTCTTACTACTCTTTTTATTAATTTATAACTGCTCTGGTTACACTCTCTTTCACTGTCCATACTGAGTGCTTTTATTCTTGCATACCTTTTATCTTCTTGATTCTCTCTCTCTTTTTCTTTCTTTCTGTGTATCCTTAGATATAATCCCCAATTTCAAAATCCATCTCAGATGACATTATCTCCAAAAAGATCTTCCCAACTCTTTCAGTCAGGTACAATCCCTTTTTGTCCCTTTGCTAGCTATTCTATTACTTAAGCCCTAGGTTGTATGAAGGGCTGTCTCTCTTTATTAAATCTATATGCTATGATACATTATGCTTGATAACAACAAAAATCCCCAAAACCTTGCTAAAAACAATCCAGGTATTTTTACTTCTTTTTTTAAAAAAAAATTCTACTTTATTATGGAAAGAAGACTCAACATTAGATTTACTCTCTTAAATTTTTTTTTACTCTCTTATATTTTTAAGTGTATTATATAGTATTGTTAACTATTGTTAACTACCAATGTTGTACAGCTGATCTCTAGAACCTGCTCTTCTTGTTTCGCTGAAACTTTATGCCCATTTATTAGCAAGCCCAGATTTTCCCTTTTCCCCAGCTTCTGGCAGTCACCATTCAACTCTGTGTTTCTGTGTATATGACTGTCAAGACACCCCATATAAATGGAATCATGCAACATTTGTCTTTTGGTGACTAGCTTTTTTCAGTTAGCTTAATATTCTCAAGGTTCATCCATGTCACCACATGTTGAAGAATGTCTCCCACCCTTTTTAAAGATGAACAGTGTTCATTGGATGTATAAACCACATTTTTACAGTTTATTCATCACTGATGGACATTTACATTGTTCTACATCTTGGCTCTTGTGAAGAGTGCTGTGAAGAGTATGAGAGTGCTAAGTATCTCTTCTAGATCCTGATTTCAAGTCTTTTTTAGATAAGTACCCACAAGTAAGATTGCTAAATGATATGGAAGTTCTATTTTTAATTTTTTGAACAACTTCCATGCCATTTTCCACCATGGCTGTACCATTTTGAATTCTCACCAATAGTAGACAAGGGTTCCAATTTCCCCACATCCTTGCCAGCAGTTGTTATATTCCCGGCATATTTCTTGTTCATCCCACATGTACATGGTGGGTTGGTTGGGGATTCTTTTCCCCTCATCCTCCCTCTGAGGTCAAGACCAACAAAGGGCTCTGGAGCATCCCCAGTTGTACACAGGATCTTAAAGCTTCTTCAAGTAGCGACAAAAGTTCCTATTGTTCTTATTCCATTGGCCAGTATGGAAGGAGATGAGCAATCCTGCCCTGTGCATACGAGGAAGGGAGCTGGGTCTATCTGGTATATCAGCATTCATGGTGACCACACGTTCTCATCCTCTACAAGCCCCTAAGAAGAGGTTTTCACTTCATAGTCACTGTTTTGCAGATGAAAAGCTTGATGCTCAGAAAAAACAGTGATTTGTTAGATGGTTTCTAAGTGGCAGGGTTGGAACGGGGACCCAGCCATCCTTTCATCCTTGCTGCAACTCTACCAAATGCTGGGAGGCGCCAGACACTGTGCTGGGGTTGCAGCAGACAAGCGTGCCTCAGTACCTGCCCTCCCGCTTACTGTCCACAACTGTGCGCTGTTCTCTTTCCAGCCTTCCATGCCTGTGCCCTTTCTCTCTCTCAGCCTCACATGCTGCCTGTTTCTAGAGTTGTCCTGCTCCAACGCTGCACATCTAGATCACAAGCAACTGGAGGGCAGGGGTAGGACCCTCAACTTTGATTCCTGCACAACCCCTAATGTATTAGGCACTTAACAAATGCTCCTTGGATTGAACACAGAGTTGAAAACAAAATTCACTTCAGATGCCAAACATTTGTTCTCTGCTTATATCGCACCCCTCCCCTCCCCGTATGTTCCCAGCACTAGTGTATTAATAGGGATTTGCATGTACTTTGCTGGTTTATTATAGAGAACATTAATTCTCTTTCAGCATATATTTGAAAAAGAGATTAATAAGATAATCAACAATACACCTCATAAATCACTCTGAAAATTGCTGAAATAATTTCTTAGTCTCTTTTTTCTTTCCAAGAGATTCTACTACTTCCAATGACCTATACTGAATTGACAGTTCTAATTAGCCATCATGAAAACTCAGGGTTTTAAAGCTAGGGGAGATTAGATAAGAATTTTCCAGAGATGTGATAAAACCTCTTCCCATAAGAGATGTCATGTGTCTCAGTGGTTGGGTTTAGGTGAGAAAGGGAAGCCTGTGGGAAGGAAGGTGCAGTTGAGAAAAGAGTAAGAGGAGGGGAGAACATGTGTCTTAGGTACCTGTCTGTCCTCAGGGGGCTGAGAGGATTGAGAGTCATTTACTGCCCGTGTGCCCTTGACCCTGCGGGAATGTCAGGGAAGAGCCTACATTATTTCACATCTCGCAGCTCTGGGTCCTGACATCACCTAGAAGCTGAATCCTGGCCCAGACTGAGAGCTCAGCTTGCTCTCAGGCTTTAGGGATTTAGGGAGTCAAGATTGAATTGACTTTGATGTGGTCACTCTTTGCCATTTATTTGACAGACATTAAGTACCTTCTCTGGGCTGGACCTTGTGCTGATGACACTTCCCTAGGCTTACCAGAGGAAGGACTGATTGGGATGAGACTGAGTTTTGAGGACTCCATTTTTTTTTTAAATTTTATTTATTTATTTGAAAGACGGAGATCACAAGTAGGCAGAGAGGCAGGCAGAGAGAGAGAGAGAGGGAAGCAGGCTTCCTGTGGAGCAGGGAGCCCGATGCGGGGCTCGATCCCAGGACCCTGAGATCATGACCCGAGCCAAAGGCAGCAACCCAAACCACTGAGCCACCCAGGCGCCCCGAGGACTCCATTTTTTGATTGACTATTTTTGTCAGGCATTTTATATATATATATATATATATATATATATATATATATATATATATGCTATTTATATTCATTCCTCATCATACACTCATACACTATGAAGGAAGTAGTATTTAGCTCCATTTAAGAATGGGGAACTGAAGCTTGGCAAGGTTAGGTTTCTACCCATCAGCACACAGGTAGCTTGAGTCCAGAGTTCACCTGTTAATCCCTAGGGTATCTTCTCTCCCTTTCCTTGCCTCCTAGGCTTCTGGTTAAGGCATCTCAGAAGGAATTTAAGAACAAAAAAACAAGCAAAGGGGAAAAAACAATGAGGGGGGGGCGGAGGCAGGGCAAAGCAAGAAACAGATTCTTGATCTGTGATGGTTTCCAGAGTTGGGGGGGTGGATAGAGATTATGGAGTGTACTTTTTGTGATGAGCACCAGGTAATGTACGGAAGTGTTAAATTTCTTTTCTTTCTTTTTTTTTTAAATTTTTAAAATTTATTTTCAGCATAACAGTATTCATTATTTTTTCACCACACCCAGTGCTCCATGCAATCCGTGCCCTCTATAATACCCATCACCTGGTACCCCAACCTTCCATCCCCCCGCCACTTCAAACCCCTCAGATTGTTTTTCAGAGTCCATATGGTTCTCCATATTTCCAATTTCCCCCAACTCCCTTCTCCTCTCTAACTCCCCGTGTCCTCCATGCTATTTGCTATGCTCCACAAATAAGTGAAACCATATGATAATTGACTCTTTGCTTGACTTATTCCATGGTTGCCAAACTGTAGAAAGTGTTAAATTTCTATACTGTACGCCTGAAACTAATATTACATTGTATGTTGCTAACTGGAATTAAAATAAAAACTTAGAGTAAAAAAAAAAGTCATCTCAGAAGAAAATGGACATTTCCTGAGATGGGGAGTCCTAGGAAGAAGCAAATATTCTAGTAGAATCTTTCCCATAATCACTGGTATAGAACCAGTTGCTACATAGCCGTCGATAATGACATCTACAGCTTTAAACTTCCCAGCCTGCTGGAAACTCCACTGTTTACTCTTTCTGTATCCTGTCTGGATGGACTCTTAGACATGTTCCTGGGGAGCTGGGTCTGCCCTACTCCAATCCCTCAGCCCCTGTTTAGCACCCTGGTGGAGCTGGGGGCCCTTGTGTACATCCTTCTGGTAACTTCTTAGCAGTTAACATTTAAATTAGTAATGAAAACCTTCCTGGGAATGAGTAATCAGGTAGGTCCCATGGGGGAGAAAAAGTTCCTGTGATAAAGGAGGAGCAGAGCTAGCTGGAATATGACAGGAGTGGACTGGGGAGTAGCTGTGTTGACATAGACAGAGTACCTACTTTATTTTGAGTCTTTTCCCTGCCTGTATGTAAAACACAAGAAAGGGAGTAATGCTTGCCTGCCTCATGGTTGTTGTAAAGATCAAATACAATAATATATGGCTGTATTTTGAAAATCAAAGCACTCTTTACAAATGAGAGAACTTAAAGTTCTAATATCACAAGTTAGAATCAGAGACTCAAGTGCCAGAAAGTACCTTGGGGATCATCAGAGTCATCCTGATTATTTTATAGGTGAGGAAAATCAGGCTGAGGTTCAGAGAGATTAAATGACTTTTCCCAAGGTCATCCTCAGAATTAATATTGGAGCTACGTTTAGAAGACAAATAAATCCCCAGGTGCAAACCGAGGGTTCTTTCTACTATGTTGCTTTGGCAGGATAGAACTGTAATTGACCCTGTGGGGTTTTAGTCAGATTGACTGACTTATTAATTGTGTGGTTTGGCCAATTTGTGTAAACTTCTTGAGCATTTTTTTTTAAACCTATAAAAATGGAATAGTTATAATTGCTTCTTCAATAGGTTGGTAATGAAGATTCAGTGAGATAATGCTAACAGATACTAGTTAAACAGAGGTAGTGATTATTACGATGAAAACCATTTATTCCATGTTTGCCATTTGTCACCACCCATCCTTCCATTTGAATATGGACCCACTCTCAACTTCAGAGGTTTCCAAACCAACCCAATACATCACTGACCTTAATTTTGTCTCCTACATATTGTACTGAGACAATCAGAGGTGAGGCCACAGAGTATCATTTCCTCATGTTTCCTCCCAATATTTATTTTACCCCTATCCTGAAAGTTCCTTGGAGGATCTGAGTCCAAAGCCTGGTCAAGAGGCTGTGTGTGACTTTTTTCTAGCCTACTTGAATGTTTTACGTAATCAGCTAAAGAAGGGCAGAGGAGGAGTTTGATTGATTTAGGATTAGAGAGCCCCTTATTCAGAGGTATGAAGAGACTGGGAAATTAGGAGAACCCAAAGGGGTGATCAGATACCATTTGAGGGAATTGTACTTTGCATCATTAAGGGTAGTATTTAGAATGAGTCTATCTCTCCAAGTTAAAGCATCAGAGAAGAACGAAAGCTGGCTTGAATCCAGGGGGATGTCATTAAAATGATTTCTGGGTTTATCCATTTCCAAACACCCAGGTATCATACATAAGGCTAGAGGCTGAGCTGGTCTCCTTGATAAACTTGAGCTATGAATCACTAACACAGTAAGTTTAATCACATCTTGACTATATGCAAAAATCTGTCTACCTTCAATTTATGAATTTTAATTAAAGGTTTTAGTTTGCTTATTACTTCCTCTCTTTTATGGAAATGACTTTAGAGGGGCATAACCTATTAGTATATACATATGCATTTCTGAGAAGAAGACATGGAAATCTGACTTTTTATAGAAAGAATTATATAAATAACTTTTATATTATATACTTGTTCCAGTTTTCCACACACAGTGATTTCATTAGCTCACAGTTCTTGGTACAGTTCAGTGGCCAAATTCCTATTGTTTCCTTACTTGATTGCACGGCAGCCTTTGATAAAGGTGTTTATGCCATCTTTTTTTTTTTTTTTTTTTTTAGATTTTATTTATTCGACAGAGAGAGATCACAAGTAGGCAGAGAGGCAGGCAGAGAGAGAGGAGGAAGCAGGCTCCCCACCTAGCAGAGAGCCCGATGCGGGGCTCGATCCCAGGACCCTAGGATCATGACCTGAGCCGAAAGCAGAGGCTTTAACCCACTGAGCCACCCAGGCGCCCTATGCCATCTTCTTTGATACCCTGCTCTGACTTGGTTTCTGGGATGCAATCCCTGGTTCTCCTCTCTCCTCACTGTTCCTTCTCAGTCCCTGATGGTTCTTCATGACATCTAAATGTTAAAGGGTTCAGGGTTTGGATCTCTCCTTTCCTTTCCTTTCTTTCTTTCTTCTTCTTTCTTTTTTTAAAAAAGATTTTATTTATTTATTTGACAGACAGAGATCACAAGCAAGCAGAGAGGCAGGCAGAGAGAAGGGAAGGGGGAAGCAAGGTCCCTGCTGAGCAGAGATCCCGATGCAGGGCTCGATCAAAGGACCCTGAGATCATGACCTGAGCCGAAGGCAGAGGCTTAACCCACTGAGCTACCCAGGCCCCCCTGGATCTCTCCTTTTCATTTTCTGGACTCACCCCCCAAGGTAAACTCATCCAGTCCCATGGTTTTATATACTATATGTGCAGGATTCCTAAAATGTTTAAGGCCATGCTGGACCTTCTCCCTTACCCCAAACTCATGAATCTGTTCCAAACTGAACCCTTGTTTCTCTCCATTCCATGTCTGTTTTTCACAAACATTCTCTATCTCAGTAAATGGCATCACTGTTCTTTTAGTTACTGAAAGCTAAAACATTAACTGCTCTCTGTCCCTCATACCCCATTTCCAATCTATCAGAAATCCCATTGTTTCTATCTCAAAAATGCATTTTGGGTTAGACCACTTCTCACCAACTCCATAGCTACTCCAAGCCATCATTTCTTGCCTAGAGTAATACACCAACCTCCTACCTGAGCTCCCCTCTTTAAGTCTGTAGAGGCTCATCTCCAGCTTATAGGGTTTCTTAGCTTCAGAATGATTAAAATTTTGAACCAGATAATTCTTTGTGGTAGAAGGTTGTCCTCTCTATTATAGGTTTTTTAGCAGCATCCTTGGCCTGTATCTATTAGATTCCAGTAGACTCTCCTTCCATTTTTTCTAATTGAAAATATCTGTAGACCTTGTCAGATGTCACCTGGAAGACAAAATCATCTCTGACCTAGAACCACTGAGTTAGAGGAAAATCCTTGAAAAATGTAAATGCAAATCATTTCCCTGCTCTAAACTTCCCAATGGTGGTTACCAAGGGTAGGGGGAAGAGGAAATGGAGAGTTACTAATTAATGGGCATAAAGTTTCAGTTAAGTAAGATGAACAAGTTCTAGAGATTTACTATACAACACTGTACCTATCACCAACAATAACATACACTTAAAATTTTGTTAACAGGGTAGATCTTGTACCGCTATATATTTTCCTCTCAGGACTGCCTTTGTTGTGTCCCACAGATTTTGAACCGTTGTATTTTCATTATCATTTGTTTCCATGATTTTTTTCAATTCTTCTTTAATTTCCCGGTTGACCCATTCATTCTTTAGAAGGATACTGTTTAGTCTCCATGTATTTGGGTTCTTTCCAAACTTCCTTTTGTGGTTGAGTTCTAGCTTTAGAGCATTGTGGTCTGAAAATATGCAGGGAATGATCCCAATCTTTTGATACCGGTTGAGTCCTGATTTAGGACCGAGGATGTGATCTATTCTGGAGAATGTTCCATGTGCACTAGAGAAGAATGTGTATTCTGTTGCTTTGGGATGAAATATTCTGAATATATCTGTGATGTCCATCTGGTCCAGTGTGTCGTTTAAGGCCTTTATTTCCTTGCTGATCTTTTGCTTGGATGACCTGTCCATTTCAGTGAGGGGAGTGTTAAAGTCCCCTACTATTATTGTATTATTGTTGATGTGTTTCTTTGATTTTGTTATTAATTGGTTTATATAGTTGGCTGCTCCCACGTTGGGGGCATAGATATTTAAAATTGTTAAATCTTCTTGTTGGACAGACCCTTTGAGTATGATATAGTGTCCTTCCTCATCTCTTATTATAGTTTTTGGCTTAAAATCTAATTGATCTGATATAAGGATTGCCACTCCTGCTTTCTTCTGATGTCCATTAGCATGGTAAATTCTTTTCCACCCCCTCACTTTAAATCTGGAGGTGTCTTCGGGCTTAAAATGAGTTTCTTGGAGGCAACATATAGATGGGTTTTGTTTTTTTATCCATTCTGATACCCTGTGTCTTTTGACAGGGGCATTTAGCCCATTCACATTCAGGGTATCTTATCAAAATTGGAATTTATAAAAAGATCCAAGTTCCTGAAAGTAGCTCAGAAGGCATGGACTATCCCTGCATGAAATACCTTCCTATGCCTTTTTACTTGGTAGTGTCCACTCTTCCTTTCTGTCTTGACTTAAATGCAATTTCCTCTACATAGCCTTTCTAGGCCTATTCTATAATTTGGGTTTAGGCCCTTGCTCTGTGCTCTTATAATGTCCTGTTCTTCCTCTGACATTGTGCACATCATAGTGCATTATAATTATCTAATTATTGGACTATGGGCCCCTTGAGGGCAAGAATATGTCTTACTTTTCACAATATCCCCTCTTGTGCATAACACAGGGTCTAGAACAGTACATTTAAGTAACCATATGGTAGACTGCTTGAAGTTGCAGACTGAGCCTGGCCTGAATTACAGATTAGGATATGATATCCTCATTGGTTGAGATTAGAGACAGATACAACTATAAAGCTAAGTACTACCATGTTTTTGAAATTTTCCTTTTTTATTTGGTAGTTCTACAATTGTTCTGGTGAAACATCAAGGATAATCTCTGCTCTTAGAGAAATCCTTGGTAAGAGAATCCCCTCATTCAGCAAATACTCATTGAGTATGTGCTATGTGCCAGACACTGGGCTGGATGCCAGACAGCTACTGGAGGATAGGAAGTCAAAGGTGCAGGGGTTGTGCGTTTGCCTTCTGAGATGAGTGATGGTCATTCAGTACACAATAAGTTATTATGTTACCTAATTGATATTGTAAACATCAGGGAATGTGGAATGGATGGTGCAACATTCAGATAGAGAGAACTGTAAACAAAGGTTCTCAACTAGAAGGGCAACGCATGATGTACATCAGGAACTGGAAGGAGGCCGGTGTGGCTGCAGCACAGAAGAGAGGGAGGGAGAAGTACACTGAATTGAGGTTGGAGAGACAGGCAGGGACTAGAGCAGGTTATGACCTTCACCTTTTTTCCCACTTCACAATCCTAGAAATTGTCTCCTGTGGTTCCACTTTTAGGCTACATGCTCCATCTTTAGTCCTTCTTTAGAACTGTGAGTGTGCCATTCTCCTCACTTGAACTAACTTTTCCTCCCCCCCCACACATGAAGTCTTACTCATTCTTCAGTGTCAAGCTCAGTCCCTCCCTCCACCACAAAGAACAAGAACTCAAAGAGCCATAACCAGTAAGAGGTGAAAAAAAGGCCCAGATGTAATCGGGGAATAGTGAACGGTTCAGCTTAAATAGGCCAAAAGATGCCTTTCTAGGGAGTTCAGGTCAGAATATGACAGATCTTGGCATTTCTAAGTGATTTGTAGTGTAAGGGATCCAGTCTGGTGATTGGTTAGGAATACACACTTTGGAGCTAGTCAGACCTGACTTAAAATCCGAACTCTTTACTTCATTAGCTGTGCAAACTAGAGAGAGCTCTGCACGTCTTTAAATCTCAGTTGTTGTCTAAAGCAAGGGTGGTTATACCTATTTCATAAGCATAGGCTTCTTACACAATAACATGGGGTTGTTAAGGATTTAAATAGATAATGCATGCAAAGCATTTGTAACTGTGCCATGTGCATGGTATGTGTTAAATACTGTCATTAAAACTATTCACATCATCATCCTTCTCATTCTTTCTTAACTAAATTGTAAGTTCATTAAAGGAGTGACGTGGGAATCCAGCACCCTGTATGTCTAATGGTAAATTATCAAGAAATGCAAGTTTCCTGATCTCTTTTTATAAATAAAGACCTTGAACTTCACTTTTTATAAATAAAGACCTTGAACTTCACTTCTCCTGTAGGCACTTAGTAAGCCCTCAATAAATATTTGTTGAATACTGAATAGATGTTATGAGCCCCTGCTACTATCTAGCACTGTGTTATGTGTATTGTTGAGGGTTAATGATATTCATTACTGGAGAATTTTTGCATATTGGTTTTTCAAAATTAGAATGGAACTAGGAAGAATTCTGGGTCCAAATACGTATAAAATACCCTAACATAAGAAAGGTCTTAATAGTTGGAAAAAGATTTACTATGGCAGCTGTTTTTCTTCTTTCATTCAACTGTTAAGAAAATACCAAGGAATTATAGGGAAATGGTTTTAATTTAACTCCAGTTGCTCCTCTGGGGAGGGTAACGCAAATGACCAAAAGACCAGCAACTGTGGTAATCTGAGGGAAATTGAGGTGACTACAGGATCATCAGGTCTTTATTTAATGTTCCACTTGTTAAGGAGGAATAGCTCTTCTTGAGTCTTTAAAAGTAACTCGAATTTACTTCACTTACTTGATTTCCCTTGGAGAAATGATCTGGCAAAGGGAAATGCTATAAAATGCTATAAAACATTTGCATTTTCAGATTCTGATGTATCTCTTAATATAGGCATCCTCTAAGTTGAGACACTGAAGCCCGTGAAAACCAATATTGATATAAACGACACATAGGAGATCTTTATCAGAGAACATTGATTTAAACACTGTACGCCCATGGTATAGTTAGATCAGAATATAATTAGACCAAACTGGTCTATATTGTTCCTATAGCTTTCCAAGAATAATGGCTCTGTCTCAAAGCAGAGTTCAAGTTTATTGTCATTTTATTTTAATTGACATTTACAGATAATAATGTGTCATATGCATAAACTCTGTTGTCTGCTTTTTATTAGATAATGAAGTAGTAGTAATCAGTTAGCACAATATGACATATAATTTCTATAGTAATTCTCGTGTTTTATATCAGTGGTTCATGAATATGCTCCACTAAATTTCGCTGGTCTCCTAAGAGTCAGCAATTTCGGCAAATTCAGATTACAGGGCCCAGAGAGTCAGAGCAACTCACTGAGAGCTCTCCATGGTTCTGATGTCTGTAACTGTCCTGCCTCTCGATTGACCTGATTCCTTATGGTATAATGATTCCCCTGCCTTCTGCTTTACATTATTCACACTTTGTATGGCATGCCACAATCAAGGCACCCCAGAAATGTTTTTGTTTTCTTTGGGGTTCTTAGTGACACTGCTGGACTACCAGGAGTGGCATATCCAGACATGGAACATTCTGAAGTGACTGCTGTGCACCAGCCCCTCTGCTGGAAACTGGGATATAGAGATGAATAAAAATTGGGTTCTTAGGTAGCTCACATTCTAGTTGAGGAAAAGAGAGGACTTGTGGAAGCACAGATAATGTCTTAAGAATTGAAAAAAACTATGCTGCCCACCGCTTTTTTGCCTAATGCCATCAGACTAAGCATCTTAAAATTCTCAGTCCACCACTCTCCTATTTATTAGGAGATCATATTGATTTATACTAGGGAATTATTATACTGATTTATATTAGGAAATTATACTAGCATGTTCTTTATTTCCTGCCTAATATTCAATCATTTGCCTGGTTTTCAAAACCCTTTATAATTTGATAGTACTTTCCCATCTATTTTATTTCCCACATCTTTCCATCATGTCTTCTTCATCAGGCCAAGTCTATTCTTATTTTTGTATTTATGCCCATACTGTTAAATTTTTTTATGTCTGCCAATGCAAAAATGTATTGATAAATGCAAATTGTAAGTAATATTCAGATGCTTAATTCTTTACTCAGTGTATACTCATCTAGGCTCTGTGGTAGGTGTTAGGGTTACAGTGGTGGGCAAGACAATGAAGCCCTTACTCAAGGGGAGCTCTGAGTCAGCCTACAACTTTATTACTCAAAATACAGTCCTTGGACCAGCAGCATTGGCTTCATCTGGGAGTTTATTAGAAATACAAGATCCTGAAATGCCTGGATGGCTCAGTGGGTTAAAGCCTCTGCCTTCGGCTCAGGTCATGGTCCCAGGGTCCTGGGATGGGGTCCTGAATTGGGCTCTCTGCTCAGCAGGGAGCCTGCTTCCTCTTCTCTCTCTCTCTTTGCCCGCCTCTCTGCAAACTTGTGATCTCTGTCTGTCAAATAAATAAAATCTTAAAAAAAATACAAGATCCTATGCCCCACTCCCAACCTACTAAATTTGAACCTCATTTTAACAAAAACCCTTGATAACTTTTATGCACAAATTTCAGAAGCAGTGGCCTAGGGAATAGGTTCTGTAAAAGCAACTATAATAGCATGTAAAGGCTGCTACAATGCTGAAGCATGCAGATAAGACAGCTAGCACCATGTTCAGTTATTTAATGGGCATTTTCTTTCCAGTAAATTAAGAAATAATGGAGTGTGTGTGTGTATGTGTTTAGGGACCATATGTTATTGTCCTTGAGAACTTCCCATTCACCGAGCCCAGCCCTGAGTCCACTATAAGTGCTCTAACATATACTTTTGTCAACACTGATTGATTGAATTGTTTACAGAAGTATTCGAACAAATTTGGGGTTTTAGAGGTTTCAGCAAATGATGGAATTATTCAATTTTTGCCAGCACAGTTCTGATTTATTGAGTGTGGGGGTTTTACTTTGCTGCAACAAAAAGCAATGTTGTTTATCCTTTTCAATGTCCTAGCATTTCAGTACAGTTGACTTAACAAGGATAGAAAATTCACAACATAAAATAAAACCAAATTTTGCACAGACGGTTTTTGCTATGTGGTTCAAGCCTATAGATGAGTTTGCTTTTTCTGTGAGTTATTTTTATTTTTATCATGTGTTGAGAGCTTAGTGATTCAAACTCAGTCAATACCCCTAGTTTAACTGCCCCAACACATCCATTACTTAGTAATAGCCTTAGACTCAGCTGGCGCAAAACATGCTACCTAAAAACAATTTTATATTTTTCACTTGTTCATCCATCTTATGGTGTTCCAATGCAATCTATAGCTTTCTTTACGCGCTGAATTGAGACTAAGAGTCAATAAGAGCAATGATGTTTTGAATGCACAAAAAAATGCCTTTTTGTTTCCTACTACCTGCTACCTCATTTGATATGGAATCTTTTTTCTTTTAGGTTAATTTTCAGTGAAAGAGAATAAATCCTTCTCTTCCTTTTCTCTGATGTCTCTGGAGTTTTGCATGCTCCATGTTTGGATGCTAAAGGATGCCTTTTGTACTCAGAAGTGTTCTGAGCTTTATCCATCACTTGTAGGTATTTTGAAACACTGCCCAGAAAATCACTGACAGTGTCTCAGCTATTGATTTGTTCTAGAGCTTCAAGAAAAAAACACAATCACTAATGCCCCAGTATCTTGTAGTTAGAAAAATACTGTAGACATCATCTCATGAGAGTCTCTTCTATACTTCCCCCTACTCCTAATAGAATAATTCAGCCTTTGTTTTAGCATCCATGACCAGCCTTCTCCAGGCATCTGCTTACTAGTTATTGAGGTATTATAAAGCTATGTAATTAGCTAGGAAGGTGTAGGGCAAGAATAAATAAGTACATCAACAGAACAGAATCAAGTGTCCAAAAGCAAATCTATTTCTATTTGTTGACCTGATTTATGAGGAAGGGGAATGCAGTGGGGGAAATGGACGGCTTCAATAAATCATGATAGCTCAACAGGAAATCTATATGCAAAATAAAAACAACAACAAACCTGGTCCTGTACTTTGCACATATCTACTGGACACACAGATCCAAATATGAGACGTAACATTTCGTAAGAAATCATAGAAGAATATCTTCATGACTTTGAGCTAGGCAAAGATATCTTAGCAAAACAGAGTCCTAGTCATAAAGGAAAAACTTGCTAAACTGACTACATTATAACTATTTCTGTTCATCATACAACACTGTCAAGATAGTGAAAAGACAAACCACAGAACAGAAGATACTGATAATACAGGCATCTGATAATATGCATTACCAAGGATATATAAAGAATGCTTTAGAATACAACAGCGAGAAGAAAAAAACAAATAAACTTAACAGAAGAGTGGGAAAAAATTTCCTACTTCTTCATGAAAGTGGCTATACAAATGGCTAATAAATATGAAAAAGCTATGAGTCATCAGACAAATGCAAATTAAAAACAATGTGATATTACAGCACCCACTTGTTAAAATGAAAAAGGTAGATGTGAGCAACTAAACACCTCTTTTGCTTATGAGGATGTAAACTTGTTTTCAGAAACAGTTTGGCAAATCTGTACCAGGGAATTATAAATAATGTGGTCTGGGAATTCCTCTCCTAGGTATATACCCAACAGAAATTCCATATGCTCATCCAAAGACTTTTACAAGAATATAGCAGTATTACTTATAATGGCCTATCACTGGGCACAACAGAAATGTTTATCTGCAAAGATAAGTCACACTTCTGGATTTATTTATGGATAAATAAGTTGCAATGTATCCACATGATGAAATACTATACAAAAATGAGAATGAATGGACTACAACTGAATGTGATGATATAGATGAATTTCACAACATAATATTGAGCAAAAAGACCCAGACTTAAAAAGAGTACATATTGTATAGTTCTACTTATAAGGTTCAAAAACAGCTCAGTTAGTAAAATTAATCTATGTTGTCAGGAGTCAGGATAGTGATTACTCTTGTATGGGGAAGGGAGCAAAAACAGGTCCCTGAGATTTTGGTAGTATTCTATTTCTTAATTTTAGTTTTGATTATATAGGTGTTTTCACTTTATGAAAATTGAGCTATGTATTTTTGATTTGTACACTGATTGTGTGTTGGACCTCACAATAATTAAGTAAATTATGTCAAAGGGAGGTAAGATATGAGGAAAACAGTAACTCACAATTAAAATCTTCCTATGCTCAGGATGGTGTTGAAAGTATAGATTGCTCTGGGCTGCATAGACATTTTAACATTTTTCAAAGTGCTGGAACAAGCAATCCTAAAATTTGTATGGAACCAGAAAGACCCTGAATGGCCAAGGAAATGTTGAAAAAGAAAAACAAAGCTGGGGGCATCACGTTGCCCGATTTCAAGCTATATTATAAAGCTGTGATCACCAAGACAGCTTGGTATTGTCACAAAAACAGACACATAGATCAATGGAACAGGATAGTGAGCCCAGATATGGACCCTCAACTCTATGGTCAACTAATCTTCAACAAAGCAGGAAAAAAACATCCAATGGAAAAAACAGTCTCTTCAATAAATGGTGCTGGGAAAATCGGGCAGCTATATACAGAAGAATGAAACTTGACCATTCTTTTACACCATACACAAAGATTAACTCTAAATGGATGGAAGACCTCAGCGTGAGACAGGAATCCATCATCTTTGGAGACACATCTCCAAAGGCAATGGAAACAAAAACAAAAAGGAACTTTGGCAATTTCATCAAGACAAAAAAGCTGCTGCATGGTATTCCTATGTGTGTGTGTGTGTGTGTGTGTGTGTGTGTGTGTGTGTGTACACCACATCATCTTTATCCATTCATCTAGGTTCTTTCCAATGGCATACTATGCAGCCATCAAAACCCCTGAAATCTTGCCATTTGCAATGAGGTAGATGGAACTGGAGGTTATTATGCTAAGTGAAATAAGTCAATCTGAGAAAGATTATCATATGTTCTCTCTGATATGAGGAATTTGAGAGGCAGGGCGGGAGGTTGTGAGGGTAGGGAAAAAAATGCAACAAGATGGAATCGGGAGGGAGACAAACCATAAGAGACTCTTAATCTCATGAAACAAACTGAGGGTTGTTGGAGGGTGGAGGTTTAGGGATATGGTGGCTGGGCTATGGACATTGGAAAGGATATGTGCTGTGGTAAGTGCTGTGAATGTGTAAGCCTCATGATTCACAGACCTGTAGTCCTGGGGCAAATAATACATTACATATTAATAAAAGAAAAGAAATTTTTTTAAAAAGATAAAAAGCTTTTAGGGGTGTTAGAGAGGAGAAAGGAGTTGGGGTAAATTTGAAGGGGAGGTGAATCATGAGAGACTATGGACTCTGAAAAACAATCTGAGGGGTTTGAAATGGCAGGGGGGTGGGAGGTTGGGGTACAAGGTGGTGGGTATTATAGAGGGCACGATTGCATGGAGCACTGGGTGTGGTGAAAAAATAATGAATACTGTTTTTCTGAAAATAAATAAATCAATTTAAGAAAAAAAATAGCTTTTGCACAGCAAAGAGTCAACAGAACAAAGAGGCAACCCATGACACAGGAGAAGATATTTGCAAATGACACTACAGATAAAGGGCTGATAGCCAAGATCTACAGAGAAGTTCTCAAAGTCAACATCCAAAAAACAAGTCAAAAAATGGGCAGAAGACATGAACAGACACTTGTCCAAAGAAGACATACAAATGGCTAACAGACACATGAAAAAATGTTCAACATCATTAATGATCAGGGAAAGTCAAATTAAAGCTACATAGAGATACCACCTTATACCAGT
Organism: Mustela nivalis; assembly: GCF_964662115.1. Classification (NCBI taxonomy): domain Eukaryota; kingdom Metazoa; phylum Chordata; class Mammalia; order Carnivora; family Mustelidae; genus Mustela; species Mustela nivalis. The sequence continues at coordinate 136,203,683 of NC_139022.1, forward strand.
TAGAATGGCAAAAATTGACAAGGCAAGAAGCAACAAAAGTTGGAGAGGTTGTGGAGAAAGGGGAACCCTCTTACCCTGTTGGTAAGAACACAAGTTGATACAGCCACTTCGGAAAACAGTGTGGAGATTCCTCAGAAGTTAAAAATAGGGGTGCCTGGGTGGCTCAGTGGGTTGAGCCTCTGCCTTTGGCTCAGGTCATGATCTCAAGGTCCTGGGATCAAGCCCCACATCGGGCTCTCTGCTCAGCAGGGAGCCTGCTTCCCCCCTCTCTCTGCCTGCCTCTCTGCCTACTTGTGATCTCCCTCTCTCTGTGAAATAAATAAATAAAATCTTTTTTAAAAAAGGTTAAAAATAGAACTACTTTATGACCCAGCAATCGCACCACTGGATATTTACCCTAAAGATACACAGTTGTAGTGAAAAGATGGGCCACAGATGCACCCCAATGTTCATAGCAGCAATGTCCACAATAGCTAAACTTCAGAAGGAGTTGAGATGCCCTTCAACAGATGAATGGATAAATATGTGATCCATATATACAATGGAATATTACATATATATTCCATATATACAATGGAATAATAGTCATCGGAAAGGATGAATACCCAACATTTGTATCAACATGGATGGAACTGGAGGATATGCTAAGAGAAATAAGTCAAGCAGAGAAAGTCAATTATCACTTATTTGTAGAATGTAAGGAATAGCATGGAACACATTAGGAAAAGGAAGGAAGAAATGAAGAGGGGGGAATCAGAGGGGGAGAAAAACCACGAGAGACTATGGACTACAGGAAACAAACTGAAGGTTTTAGATGGGGGCAGGGGAGGGAGAGGATGGATGAGCCCGATGAAGGGTATTAAGGAGGGCACATATTGCATGGAGCGTTGGGTGTTACCTGCAAACAACAAATCATGGAATGCTACATCAAAACTAATGATGTATGGTGACTAATGTAACATAATAAAAAACAGTCTTTCTATGCTAATCAAATCAAATCTAAAAGGGTAAAGTCCATTGATTAAAAAAGAGGTTGCAGTTTGAAAAAAATAAATAATGAATCTTCTTTGTGTTAGTATGAAATCCTCTTTTTCCCCTTTGAGTTTCGATGCAACAGATATGGGGAAATGTAAAAGCCACTGGCTTTGTAGGGAGGTCCGGTGGGTTTGCTTTGGGTTTAATGATGTGTCTGCTCTTTCTCCTTCTCCAGCCAGATGGGTAGATGAATACTGACCTTCTACCAACACCCATCTCTCCCTTCAGATGATATAGGATGGCACGGATGGCATGTGGGGTCCTAGATACACCTGAACTTTGTAAGTTTCCTGTTCTTTATGTTAGTCATATCTTCCCAGTTTGACTATAAATGTTACATAAGCAAAGACCTGGCATTTCTTATTTCTATGTATTCTTCATGTATTAAGGAGAGAACTGATCAGAAGGACTCAGTAAACCCTTTCCGTTGTAGATCATTCAGACTGTGAAATCTGAGGTGTGAGAAGGAAAGTGACTTGCCTGGTGTCACCTGGCCACAATTAATGTCTTCTGACTCCTGTCCTTGTCCAGCCATGCTCTCTACATGGCTTTGCTGAGGAAAAATAAACCATTCCCCTTTTGTTCTGTTTGCCTTGGCTTTACTTCTCAGTACAGGGATGAAAAGGCACACCATCACAGTTTTGCTAACTCTGTTCTGCTTTGCTGATTCGCTGAGCAAATATTGCCTAAATGCGGCACCTTTGGCTGTGGGGAGCAGGAACAATATATATAGTGTCAAAAAAGCAAAGGCAGTGACCTGGCTCATTTCGGTGTTCAGATCTGCAAAATGAGAACACACCAAGCTCTTGTGTTCCTCCTGTCTCTTTTCATTCGCCTCTAGGGATTATGATGAAGTTCAAGGCCTTACATACCCTGAAAGGTGTTGAAATCTAAGCATCAGTCATTTGGAAAATTGCTCATTGTTAGGGTCACTTGATTTATTTTCAACAAAAATGCTTCATTGAAGTCTGGACTATGAAATGGTCAATGCTAATTTAACCCACTTTGTGAACTCTCTCCACCTTGGTTTTCTGAAGTATAAAATGAGATGCTTAGATAAGAAACTACCTGACATTTAAGGCTCTGTTCTGTAGATTCATTAGGGATCTAATCTGTAGATTCATTAACTCAAATAATTACTAGAATCTATTATGGACACAAAATATTAATAAGCACTGACTATACATTAATAAGCACTGACTCTAAATGTCATATATGTGTATATATCTTTACTCTAGGAGAGAGGCAGGGGAGGGAAGAGGGAGAAGGAGAGAGAGAGGAAGGGGGAGAGAATGAATGAATGAATATATGACTTTTACTGATTACATGTCAGGCACCATATTAAGTACCATAAGAGTTTATTTAATCTTTACAGTGATTCCAAAAAGGATTATCTTCTCTTTATGTATAAGGTATGACAGATTGTATTTTCCAAATATGGCCATAACAATCTGTCTTACTCAATACTGTCTTACTTAACAATGTGATTTTTGACACTTGTTCTACTGAAAGGTTCCTTCCTTTTTGATATGCCTGGATTTGTGACTATGGCATAAGTCACACTATGTGACTTCTCAGGGTAGGTCACGTAAGGTGATACAGCTTCTGCCTGCCCTCTCTTTGGTCCCTTGTTTTTGTAACTGACCTCATGCCGAGGAAGCCCAAGCAGAGCATGGAGAGGGCACATGCAGGTGTTTGCGGCAACAGCTTCACCTGTCAGCTGTGTACAGGAGTCTTCTTGTGATTCCTCCCCCCTGGCTATCCAGTCATCCACAGGCTTTTAGTTCTTCCATCTGAGGCCCTGGACATCCTCAGGCAGGGATAAGGCATTCCACTACGCTGTGTTTCAGATTTCCTGACTCAAAGATTCCATGAGCATAATATGCCACAAGTTTGGACTTATTATGTAGCAATAGTAACAGAGACTCTGAGTTGCAAAGTTGGTTGTCCAGGGTCACACAGCAGATAAGTGTGCCAGGCGGAAATAAGCCCCGGCCTAACTTCTGTTCAGAAAGTGCTGCATATTTGCAAGTCCTGCAAAACCAGTGTCTTTCACTCTGGGGAACAGAGAAAACCACTGTAATGCTCACCACTAAGAAACAAAACCTGATGCCCAGGAGCTAAGGAGGGGACTGGTGGACAGTGTAGTTTGGCAGGGTAAAATTGAGGCCAAGGAGATTAGTTTTGCTAGGGAGGCAGCCAGCAGCTCAGATCCAGTTCCTGGGTAGGCTTAAAGTGAGACATAACCCTGGAATGGGATGGGTGATGCTGTCCATACCCTCCAGTCATGACACTGTTCCCGGCAGCCTTCCTCCTTCTTCTGGAGCAGTTTCTGGACTTCTCTCAGGCCAGTGCTGGGCCAGGAGGGCAACCAGATAAGGAGATTGATGGCAGTGAGTCCCACAAAGCTCTCAGCAGAGAATAAATGATTGGTGGGAGGCCAGAGACAAAGTGGAAAGGAAGTGATGTGATCAACTCAAAAGGACAGAAAGAAAATTAAGATTTTTGAATCCTTGGTATATGCTAGGCAACATGCATTAGTTTTTATTTATGTATTTCTGTAAGAATCCTATGATATTGGCATTAATGACCCTGTTTTTTAAGGGATACTGAAGCTTGGTAGTTAAGTTACTGGCTCAAGTCTTGTAACTAGTAACTAGTGGGTTAGGGTTCAAACTCAGGTCTCTGTGAATAATGGTTGTATGGTCTCAAGATGCAGTTATTTCTTCTTATTCGCTTGGGCTTCTCTCCACCCCCCAACTGCCTTACCTAGAGTTTCTTCTGTAAGTTTAGCTTTATCCTTTAGGACCAGCCAAGTCTCTCCTTTTTCAATAAGCCAGCCCAGATTGTTTTAGTCCTCAGTGATCTTTTTTTCCCCCTCTACCTGTTGACTACAAATCCTGTTCTTGGGAATTACTTGGTTATACATTCTGTTTTACTATCTATGTTTTTTTTTTTTTCCCTTATGTATCTTGGTTCTTCCACTGACTTGTAAAGTCAGAGGTCTGAACTCATGTTTCTTGCTTCTTTGCATCTGCCATAATGTTTAGCATTATGCCCGAGGCAAGGTTTAGACCCCAAATGACATTCAATTAAAACATTTGATGATTAATGTTCCCTGGTGCCTACAGATATATACACTCACAGTAACCAAAAACAAAACAAAATAAACTCCCTCTCCATTCTCTCTCTCCCCCTTCCCAGAATGGGTAGGTACACAGAGAATAGGACATGAAAGAGAAAATGAATATCAGGTAGGTGCCTAGCCAGAATTCCACAGAAGGGAAGTCATCTTTCTGCCTTGACAGCCCCTCTGTGCCACTCAGGAGATAAATAACCTGACAGCAGCAGTGGAAGGGACTCCCCGAGTACCCAGCCAGGATCCTCTGAATTCTAGAAATGAGACCTGGCTAACATCATTCTATCCACTGTAGACCAAGACTTAATACCAATCAATAAAGGTGCTCCATGGGGAGCTGGGAATTTCTCACTGACAGCAACTGAAGAACGGACCCAATATTGCCCATTTTAGTCTCTTCGTTTCTTGGGTGATGCTCTAATGGCTTTATAAAGGTTATAGGTCCCCCAAAGTCATAGTATTGAGTTTATTATTAAACTTCGTGAGCTCTGAACCTTCAGCTAATGAGTACCTAGGGAAGGCCTTGTTTGAAAAGGTCCCATGGCTCAGCACATGCCTGCCTCAGTGCCTTTGTTCATGGCAATCTCTGCCCCCACTCCTGCACCCCTAGATTTCCCTCTTCATTTCTCTTTGCTTTTGTAGAAAATCTTATCTCATCTTTCACGGCACAGTCCAATGCTTCCCGGAGGTCTCTCTTCACCACAGCCCACACTAATTTCTCCTTTCTCAGAAAAAATTTGGCACCAAATCCACATGCCACAGAGTTTAGCCCTCAGTTATGCATTCTCTTAGTTCCCTGTGTTCCAGGAAGGCAGCCTGGTGCAGTGAAAAGAACCTATAATTTGGGACCAGTGGGACCACAACCCATTATTTCTCTGCCATGCAACCCTGAAGATCTTTACAAAGCAGCACAGGCATTCTTGTTCTTCTACCAAAACAGCTGCCCTGGGTTCCACTGGATGATGAACGATCCCTTCTTTCAGCAGACTTCCACTGAGGGACAGTGGGCTACTGCCAGATTTTTAAAACAACGACGAAAGGGACATCCTTATATATACATCTTGTCGCATTTGCACAACCATTTCTATAGGATAAATGTATGGACCCTAGATGTTCCCCCCACCCCCATACAATTTTTTTTAAATTTTTTATTTTTTATAAACATATAATTTTATCCCCAGGGGTACAGGTCTGTGAATCGCCAGGTTTACACACTTCACAGCACTCACCAAAGCACACACCCTCCCCAATGTCCATAACCCCACCCCCCTTCTCCCAACCCCCCTCCCCCCAGCAACCCTCAGTTTGTTTTGTGAGATTAAGAGTCACTTATGGTTTGTCTCCCTCCCAATCCCATCTTGTTTCATTGATTCTTCTCCTACCCACTTAAGCCCCCATGTTGCATCACCACTTCCTCATATCAGGGAGATCATATGATAGTTGTCTTTCTCCACTTGAAGGCCATTTGTGATCCTTTTTGCCTCCTTTTCTCCCACCCCCATTCCTACCTAAAGAGCTATGGTTAAATGCCATCTCTAGCTTTGGGCTGTGATTATGAAACCTACTGTATACCATAGTCACCTCCTAGGTGAAGCCAAGAGGTTGGCCTCTCCTAAGTGGCGTGGGTTTTATGTTTGCTTCTGGCCCTGTTTCACATCTTTCTTGCTCTGGCTGGCCACACTGAATTTCCACTTGGTGGGGGTAGAGTGCACTCCTGGGTGCTCACCTCTCCTTCCTCAGGAGATGGTTTTTAAAGACAAAGAGACTGTAAAGAATAAAAATGCAATAAAAACCCATGGCAAGAAAGGTCCATTAAAAAAAAATCAGAGTGAGGGAGCCCTACAGAAGATGATGGATACCTTCTTTTAATGAATTCTAACAATCCATGGAGAACCCTAAGGGCCCCTCAGATTTCTGGTTTTGGAAGACTGTAGCGTGTCAAGGATAAATCATGGAATGAGACACATACAGAATATAATCTCAGCTCTGCAGGGTAACCAGGGATAAGGGAGTTAATCTCTCTGGGCTTCAGTTTTCTCTTCTGTAGAATGGTGCTGATGTACCCAGGCAGAGGTTGTCATGACGACGAATAATGTGATCTAACACGAGAGTGCCTGACACACAGTAGTTGCAACAAGTGAAAGCAATCATAACTACTGTTTTGTGAGCCAAGAGAAGATTAGAGCACCCTTGAATAATGGGATAACTTGCAACATTAGGATGATGGGGAGCTTTGTTTTCTGGGTAAATTCCTTTTCTTCAGTTCCACATGATTTTCCTCCAGATCTCTCCATAGACCAGGACTGAGTTTCCCCATGTGATATAAGTAGTTACTGACAGCCAGTAAATTTCTCTGTTAGATTGCTTTCTCTCCATTAAATGAAAAACAAGACATGCTTAGAAAATGACATATTAATTCAACAAGTATGTATTTGAATACAAAACGCCTGTTGCCAGGTTTTGGATGAGATGCAGAGATCAGCCTGCCAGTCTGCATCTTGGTGAGAAATAGCCAGAGTAACTCCAGTGCAGGGCTGCGGGTGAAGGATGCCCTCAGATATATGCAGACATATACAGTGGTGACAGCAACAGCAGCGTCAACAGCTCTTACTGTCTGTGGGTCAGCCCTGTGCAGAGGAAGAACTTTCTGGGCATTAATGTCATTTAATACCCTTTCAGTAGGTTGTCTTATTACCCTCATCTTCCAGAAGAAGAAACTGAGGTGCAGAGAAGATATCTTCCCACACAGCTGCTAGGATCCAATGGCAGCAACACTATTCCAGGCTTCAGCCATAACTATGACCATGCTTCAGAAGAGTAACTGGGCCTGGGAAGCCAGTGTTTGCAAAAGGGGAAGAGTTGAGCAGGAAAGATGGGAGTAGTCCCTCCAATCAGAGGGGATGACAAGGGGATGGGCAAACAGAATGAAGCACAACTTGGTTTGGCTGGAGCCCTGGCTGAACCGGGGAATCAGAGGGAGATGCACCTTACATAGGGGTCTGGGGACATAGTAGGGACATTTTGCTGTCATTTGAAGATGGAGTAGCTACACAGATAGAGGAAGTGACTCACCCAGTGGGCTAATAGTATACTGAGACTGAACTTCTTTCTAAACTCCTTTACTACCACCTACAATGCTGTGGGCCTGCCCCCTGTGACAGCAGCTGCTCCCACTGCCTCCCTGGGTGGACTGTAGCAGCTACTGGGCTTCCTTGTTTTTAAGGCCCTCCTAAGCCACCGGAGACAGCAAGAGTATCATCACGTAGGTTTGTCATTTCTGTGTTAGGGTGCCTGACACCAATTATATTCTGCTCGATACCTTGGGCTTAATTTGCCTATGATCTTCCTTGAACATCCCTAGGGCAAAAGTATTCATTGGCACAGACGAATGGTATGCCTAACTCATATTCAGAACCACCAGACTCCTCTAGAAGTATGATCATACATGCCCCATCAATTCAATTAATAATGCTTTCATGTTTTCCCTATGTAGAATTTTGTACTTCCTCCCAGATGGAACAATTGGGTCTTCTGGTTCCAGATGCTGTATCTGCAGGGAAAGTTTAAAAAGAAACAAGAGGTTCTCTCCAGGAAGATATAGTCATGGGCAGGCTTTTTTGTTATAGAGACATAGGGATCATCTTTCTTCTAGTGCAGCCCCCATCCATGGCCTGGATTTTCTATGGCAAGTCAAAGATGAAAAAAAAAAAACATAGTAATCACATTTTGGAACATATACTTGGGGCCAAAAATGGAGGGGGAGAGGGAACATTCCTTTAAAAATACATAAATATAAATATTCCAAGTATGTCTAAATTCATTAAAGGTACAGAGGTACATGATACTCCTTGCCATTCTTCTAGGGATTTCCATCTGGTGGCCTACAAACTGAATCTTGGTGTGTTGCTGTTTCCTCTGCACAGACTTCCCAGAGCAATGTAGTGACTGTCTAGAAACGAGTGAGGGCTGCCTTCTTAGGCTGACATATGCATGTCTCAGTTTACCCCAGCTCCCAGCTGACCACCATTCTGGTGTTACTGAGCTCACAGATTACCACTGTGAGTGCTGGCTAAGTCCCTCCCCGCTTTGTATGCCAGAAGCTTCACCTAGCAAATTAGGTTAGGGGTGTTGATTATATTTTACAGGTGTTTTGCTTATTGCTTGCCTCCTTTTGATAGAGGGTAAACTCTTAGGAGGGCAGGGAGTTTTTGTCTGCTTTGTTCAGGGATATGTCCTATAGTACTTTGAACCATATCTGTTGCATAATAGGTGCTCAATAAACATTTAATGAGTGAATAAACGGCTCTAAACATCCCTTTGAGCTCAGTGGAACACTTTCTAAAAATTTGCCTTTGCCATTTTTGAAAGGAAAAAAAAAAAAACAAGCTTTCTTTCAGTGAAGCTGCTCAAACCTTGGGACTTTCAGAGCACTCTAGAGAGGGAGAGGGTCATTTTCCTTCTCTCTTTCTCATAGCCAGAATTGCTGGCTGAGATGCAGAAAATGATGCTTTTCATTTGTACCCAGTGAAGCCTTTATCCCCCTGTCTCTGCATTCATTTTAGTACTTCCATGTGGCTTCTGGAACTTCTAAAACTTCTCCTCTTGTGCTTCTCGATGGTCTGTGAAATGCTGGGCACTGGAGCCTGGCTCTGGGTCTTGCCATCAGGTAGCAGAGGATTAGAGTTGAAAAGGAAGGAGGCACTGAGCTGAAGATCCCCCAGGGATGGGGCCAATCCCAGACGGTCCCTACACAGATCACACATAACACATTGGCAGAATCCCCTCATCAGGGCCAGTGGCAAGATTTTGATGCAGGTGGTCCCTGCAGAAACCCCTCCGCCTAGTCTTAAGCAACAAAGCATCTACACTTCTTGCATCATGATTGCCTACACATCCTTGTGATACTGTTTCTTGAAGCAAGGAATCTGTGTCCTAAATGATGTTTATGTTTTCTAAAGGTGAAATATTTTATGATTTCAGGTAGCTTCTATCAACTTCCCTGAATTTCTACTCTCAGAGTCCCTTCTTTCCTCCCGTAGCACTTAAATGACACAAGATGAGCAAGAAAAGGAGATTTGCATGACTGTCTCTGGAAGAGGGTGTGGGAGAACAGGAGGTGGATGGGATGGATTTCTCATCTCCTCTTAATGTCATCACATACTGGTTGCTATGGAACTCTTGTGTGAATGCAAAGGTCAGACTGTCGTTGGTTATCAGTTTGGGATCTGCTCATTGGTTATCCTGTTCCCATGGTGAATCAGTTGCTTGGCCCGACAAGTAGATTAGCTGGTGGGGGGTGGTGGTGTGTGGTATAGGGTTCTTAGAGATCTCCAAAGTGCCATCACTCCTCCACTTGAGACTTCTCACTGAGACTAATTATCTTCACTAGGTGAGATAATTATCATATATTCTGATACATTTTAAGATCAGGAATAAAGGAGTTTTGAAAGCTGCAGTCATAATTTCCCATTTTCCTCTATTCCCCTAGGACTTTCCAAACACCCCCTTGTTCTGCTTACTAAGGTCATCTGAACCCAGAAAAGTACTGACCCCATGGACAAGCTAGTGAGGAAGTGGGAGCTATGGGAAGAAAAAGGTAAAGAGGCTCACTCGTAGCTCACTGGTAGGCAGGGGAGCCCTGGATTGGCACTGCATGGTAGGCAGCACTGGATTGGGTATCAGCAGGCCACAGGGATGGTCTTGGTCCCCTCAGAGGAAATCGCTTTGCCCTCTTGGGCCTTGGTTTCCTCATGCATAACACGAGATGTATATACTAGATCATCCTAATGTTCGCACCCACTGCTGAAGGTCCCTGGAACTGTGGTTCCATGTTTTCTGAACTCCCCCTACCTCCGTACCTCTTGGATCCACCTTCCCTCTTCCCTCTCCTCACTCTCATATACCCAGTCCATCAGCAAGTCCTGTCAGGTCTAGTTTCAAAGCAGTCCACAAATCCATCCTCCTGACCGTTACCATTTCCATCACTGTAATTTCCCCTAGATGGCCATGAGATCCTCCTGCTTGGTTTCTCTGCTTCCACTCTTGACTATTCTCGGCCCAATTCATTTTTCTCATAGCTCCCCAGAGTGATATTTTAGCATGTAAATCAATCCTTCCCTTGCTTAAAAGTCTCCAATGCCTTCCCATTATATTTAAAGTAAAACTCTTTAATTTATAATGGTATGGGGCTGCACATAATCTGGACTCTGCCTACTTCTCTGATGCTGTCTCAGACCCCTGTTCTCATTCCCTGCAAGCCACATGCACAGGTCACCCCTTCCATCCTTGAAAGCAGTGAAGCTCTTTTCCATCTGAGAGCCTTTGCATATGGCTCTTATGTCTCTCAGCTCTATGCCAGCTTACCTCTTTGCTACCTATCAGCTCCTCAGAGAAACTTTCTCAGAACTCCTTTAGTCAGTCCCCTGTAATTCTACTTCTCTTATTATCTGTTGCCACAGCAGGGTCATTTAATTTGCAGCACACCACAGTTGCCTGTTTAATGTCCATCTTACAGCACTGTACTCTCCAGCTCCTTGAAGCAAATACTTCTAGACCCCGTGCTCCTCACTGATGTATCTTCATATACTCAGTGCCCTGCATCATGCCCTGCATATCGTGGACAATTAGCAATATCTGTTGAATAGGTGAATGACGCTACCTACACATAGAGGGAGAGGGTGCAGAAAAAAAAAGTTGAAGGAAAAATACGTTTTTCCTGTGATGGTTTTGTCCCTCCTTTAGCATATTTCTTCTCAAAATGTTCCTCTCTATCAGAAAAAGAATCTAAATATCTATTAAAAATAGGTCATCAGACAGGAGAAGCAGGCCTATGAAGACAATTCATGGATGGCATTTTAATCACACCATCAGCCTAATGCAAAAAACTGTAAATCTGTGATCATAGCTAACCCGAACTTTAACTTTGAGTGTTAAATAGCTTACACAAACCCAGTTTCTCATATAAATATTTTAGGGAGAGCATTTCAGGAGTATTTACTGGCATATGTCATTGAATGTGTTGATCACAGATTATTTACTCACAGTGTAAGCGTGGAAAACATTGACTATAGGCACTGTGGCCAATGCTGCTGGTTGATTTCCCAACCATCTGCATTCCTTCCCCTCTAGAGGCTAGAACACCCAAGTTCTTGCCTTACTGGCCTTCTTTGCCACTAGAAAGTGATTATGGGCTGCTGTTCTGACTAATGAGACAGAAGCAGGCATCAGCTGCTCTTGTGGGGAGTATTCTGGTAAGCTTTTGTTCTTCTGATCCAAAGAGCTAGAAATGGCAATCCTTCTTCCTCTTGCTGCTTGAACAGGCACACGATGTCTGGGGGTAGCCATCATGTGAAAATGAACGGGGGCGTGGGAGGTGGTGGGTATTATAGAGGGCATGGATTGCATGGAGCACTGGGTGTGGTGAAAAAATAATGAATACCGTTTTTCTGAAAATAAATAAATTAATTAAAAAAAAAAAAAAGAAAATGAGCAAATGCCAAGACAATCCCCAAACAGCAGCTCCTGTCTCCATTGAACCATGAGCCACTGTCTGCTTCCATGCTTCTTACAATCTAAGGAAGACTACGCTTTATCTGTTCATAATCCCATGGTCAGATTATTGTGTTAATTGCAAGGAAGCACACTGAGCTACATTTTATTGGCTTTGATTAACAGACATGAACATGAACTTTGAGGAGATGAAGAGATACAATTACTCATGTATGAGTGTAGAGACATGTAATTCTGATGGAACTTAGTTTCCGAAAATCTAAATTAGTGAGGATTTATGATATATTCTTTAAGTAAACAGCAAGAACAACTATTTGCAGCTCATTTGGAAGGATGTTTTTTGTATACGCCCCTTAAAGCTCTTCCCACCATAGCCCCCAGATTGTCCGACACAGGGCTCTGCATGTCAGAAGCTCATGAAACTTGGTGCAAAACAAGCAAAACAAAAGCTTCTGTTGATGTTTGCAGTCTCTGGCTCTGCTCACTGTCTAAGCATCCTTGTCTTTGTTGTCTGGCTCTAGTGAGATAAAGTAGATACTTCTTCTCTGTAGTGTATATTTCCAGGATACATTATGATGCTTCTCAGACTGTTAGGGGATTTCTGTAGGCCCCTAAGCTCTGGGATTGGCTAGGGTAGGCCTGCTAAGGAAAAGTTCACCTTAAGTAGATAAAACTTCTTATTCTGGAAGGTTTACCCTTTTGTCTGCCAGTCTCTTCGATCCAAAATGACAAATTTTTCTGCTCAGTTCCTGGGAGGAGGACTCAGGCATCCAGGTGTTGCTGGTCTCTGGAGTGAACCACTGGCCGTTTCTGCTTTGTCCCTGGACTTCCCAGCAAGGGAGAAGTCCAGTGGCCTCCAAACCAGTGGGAGTGCCTTTTCTTCTAGTGAAATTGAGTAGAAGCCCAACATATAAAATCAATAAAATAATAAAAAATGGCACTTGTTTTATGGTGCTTCCTGGATATTATTATATTATGGGTTCTGTATGTATCATTCTATTTAAACCTCACAGCAATACTTGAGGTGGGAACTGTTCCATTTTACCAGTGAAAAAACAGGCAATGAGTGGAGGTGTTTTATCGAAGATTAGGAGAAAGGAGGTTGGGCTGGACCCTGTGTAGTCTCCTCTTCACCTTAGTGTTGGGTCCTAAGATACTCTAGAGGAGCCCTCAGAAGGCCTGGAAAAAAAGTGTGAAAATTCTCCTGCAGTCAGGGGTCACTAACTCAGATGCCCTTCCAGGGGCCAGCTGGGTAACAGAGGAATGAAGGTGGTTAGCTGGGGGCCGTGGTGCAGTGGGGGATGCACAGATCAGCTGACGAGGGCACCTGCCGTGCAGCTGTGCACAACCGTGACCAAATTCTGTGCAAAGCAAATGAAAACAGGCCTGACAAGGGATTCGGCTCTTGTGGACTGGAGACGCTGGGTGGAAGGGTGGGGAGTATGAAAACATATGCTGAGGTCAAACCACTTAGGTGAGACATTAGGAGGTGAGATGGCCACCGAGGAAGGAAATAATGGAGGAAAACAACCTCTGGGTCTTTTTAGACACGTGCATATTGTGATGGCCCTAGAATATACTGACGAGCTAAGAGTCATTTCTTCCCACTGTTTATCTACTGGCCTGATTTATTTTTAACAAGTCCTTCCCCTGCTTGGTTCTGTCTACTCTTCACCATGTGTTTGCCAGTATTGGCCAAGCATCCAGTCTCACACCTCCTCTCCCACGCACCCCACCCCCCAACTGTCTTCTTATTTAAAGAAAAACAAGATTATAATGGTGAACAATGAGACTACCTAAATTATACAGCAGCCAAAATGAGTCCTGAGGGAGGCTCCTTAGGAAGAATTTTATTCCATTGCTACTTAGGAATATTGGTTTTCATTGAAACTCAACCGCACAACAGACAGGTGGTAAAGATGCCTCCAGCATAGGTCCTGGAGGGCTCAACTGTTATGCATTTTGCCCCCAGAGGGTGACAGTGTGTGCAAATCTATTCATGACAGCCAAGTTCGAAGTCATGCCTCCCTGTGTGCTTTGGAAACTTGGTAGTCTATAAAGGACTGCCTAGTGGAAAAGGAGTTCATAGAGAACAACCGTACAAGGAAAAGGAAATACAGTCAGTGCTTGTGTATCAGGTAAATTGGAGGAGCTTTGTGGCATGAACATTCCAGAATGTAGTTGAAAGAACATGACACACAAAGACAGGAGGTCAATAAACGTGGGGATTGGTCCAGATTGGAAGATTTCAAGTTTTTTCATGCCCCCTAATTTCTATTCTGCCTTTTTTTTTCTTTCTTAGCTTCAGAATTTTTTTTTTTTTTCCCCATAAGCAGTATTCACAATCTAGTATATAAAACAGACACAAATGGAACTACTTTGGTTCTGGGGGGAGGGGTTGCAATCTCATTGATTTGGGCACTCAGGTTCTCTCAATGCAGTATCTGAGGTACCCCTTAGAAACCCCCGTTTTGAACCACAAGGAGCAAATTTACATCACCCCTGGACCTAGATTATTTCCAAGGCCTGTCTCAGAACTAAGAAGAAGAGAACCCTTTTCTCTTAAAAATGAAGACACCAAGGTCTACCAGGGTCAGGAGTCCTGCTCAGGGCCATACAGAGCACACTATTGCCGGTGCTGGGACCCACTCATAGCTCAGCACTCCTTCCGTCACTTGGCCAGTAGTACAGGATGGTGGTCTGAATCTCAACTCACCTAACTACTCAGCGGTGCAACCTTGGCAAGATTCAACATTCCTGTGGTCCTCATTTATGAAAGAAGATATAATGAGGGTCCCACCTTATGCTTCTGTGAGGATTCAGTAAGATAATGCAAGTATGGGACACAAAACCTGGCTTCCCGTCCGGTGGGTGCTCACTAAATGTTAGTTGTACCATACTGTCCCTCATCCCTTCTCTGAACCTTTCAGCCACAGAACATCAGACTTGTGATTATGCCTGTTAATCTTGACAGAGCACATCAATCAGGTAACAGACAGAGCTGGCTCAGACACAGGAGGCATCCAGATAATCGACAGCATACATTGGACAGTTGACTGTAAAGCGTAGTTGAAAAGCTAAATACAGTAAAGTCTGGAAATAATTCCTATCCCTTAGCTTTCCAGTATTTGCTCCCCCCCCCCCAAGAAAAAAAAAAGCATTGAGCAAAGGGGTTGAGAAGAACTGACTGACCTGGGAGAAATGTCACATCCTTGTTGCATGAATGCTCCCAGGGAGAACCACAGACTGTTGAATATGCCAAACTCATTGGATTGGTCACTGGTTGTCTGGTCCCGCCCTTCCTCAAACTCTTCACTGTGCCATTCGTAGGGGCTGAAGCGGCTGACCAGGAAGAGGACGACACTCACTCCAATGTAGGCAAAGACAATGCACATCCAAATCTCATAAGCCAAAGGGTCGAGGAAGGAGAAGACCCCCGGTTTGGACTTCTGCGGCTTTTTTATCATGATGGAGATTCCCAAACTCATAAATGGCTTGGAGAAGTCTATCACCTCTTCCCGGACCAAGGTGATAGTTAAAGGAGCTACCGCCACATCAGCTCTCTGCAAAACAAAAACAAAAACAAAAACAAAACAAAAAAAAGAAGAAGAAGAAAAAATGCAGCTGAGCTCAGGAGCTCTGTATTCTCTTGTTTCTCACTCCACTGAATATTCTTTTGCATCTTAAAGGATGTGAAAGTTTGAAAAGAACCTTAGAAGTCGAATCCCTCCTCCTTTCTAGAAGGTTATCTCTGACAAATGAGTGATCAGCTCAGTATCTTACAGGAGAGATGATCCCATTGTCTGACAGCTCTAACTGTGAAGGCATCTTCCTCACATTACAGGGCGGGTGGGGGCGATATCTGTTGCTTCTGCCTGCCGAGCAGCCATATCTCCTTCCTCTGCTGGAAAATCACTTTTTTTTTTTTTAAAGATTTTATTTATTTATTTGATGGACAGAGATCACAAGTAGGCAGAGAGGCAGGCAGAGAGAGGGAGGGGGAAGCTCCCCACTGAGCAGAGAGGCTGGCTTGATCCCAGGACCCTGAGATCATAACCTAAGCCAAAGGCAGAGGATTAACCCACTGAGCCACCTGGGCGCCCGTGGAAAATCACTCTTGCCCCACTCTTAGTCCTTCTAGTTCAAATGGGGCTGATTATCTGGTTACATGGTGAAGCAAGTGACTGGGTCTGGCTCTTCGTACTTCATTTCCCTGCTCAGAATGATTTATTCAAAAATGGCATAGGACTAGGGTGCGGGGTGGCTCAGTTAAGTGGCTGCCTTTGGCTCAGATCATGATCTCAGGGTCCTGGGATCAGGCCCCACACTGGGCTCCCTGCTCAGCAGGGAGTCTGCTTCTCCTTCTCCTATTCCACTTGCTCCTGCACACATTCTTTCTCTCACTCTCCTTCAAATAAGTAAATAAAATCTTTGAAAAAATGGCATAGGACCCAAGTGGTTTAATGATCATTAGCCCTGAGAGTCAGAGTGAGAGATGCAGAAACCGGTCCCTAATATAATTTGGGCCACACTAAATTCAGGGCTTACCCTGGACTCCTAGGAAAATGGGTTCATACATTGTACTTGTTCCCAGAACATGAACCAACCCTTTTGTTTGCCTAAGCCAGTTTGGATTGGGTTTTTCCCTGCAGCCAAGATCTCCCTGGCTAATAAGGTAGTGAAGGCAAACTTAACTCTTAACCAACTCTTCTTAACTCTACATTTACTGGGCACTTACTGTGTGTAGGCCCTAGGGTGGAAGATGCAGGTGAGCTATGGTTCCTACACTCAGGGTGTTACAGATTAGTAGGAGAGGCGGGTATACATATCCACCCTCCCCCGCCAGCTGCCCATGTCCAACATCTCTGTCTGCAAGGTAGGCTGGATATGCGCTTTCCAAGAGATACAAAATGATACAGGAGAGAGATCAGAGAGATACTCATTTTGGCTGAGGAGATTAGGGGCTGAATGATAAAAGAAGTGACACTTAAATCTGGCTTTGAAAGAGGGGTAGGATCTTGTTGCTCTGGCAACAGTACACATTCCAGAAGGAGGGAATCATGTGAGGGAAGGCCTAGTAGAGAGGAGGAAAGGGTGAGTCACAAGTGTTTTTCAAGACTCCTAAGAAACATACAGTTGATTCACTTTTTAAAATTCAAATCCAGCATGTCGATAAACATGAAAAGGTTGCAAGAAATGCTCATCCTTGGACATCCAGCATGTGGAATCACCAGCCTTGCTCTTTGGTCATCCCTCCCTCTCCCTAATGGCAGAAGCCCTGGCTTCCACACAGTAGAAATCCACTGCTCTGTTGGCCTGAGATCAAGGATCCTGGAAACCCAAGAAGGTTCCATGGAAATGTCTGTGCAAGTCTGTTGCAGGAGGATGGCTTTCTCTCACGCACTGCACTACAGTCCAGATGGGAAACTGGTGATTGATGCCATGTAGATGAGGGCCCCAAGCAGATGCTGGGTGGTATTGCATAGACAAAGTTTCCTCTGGTTATTCTCATTGGCTAGGGTGTTTGAGAAGGTGCCCTAAGTGGAATAAAAAAGCCTGGCTTCCAAATGACTTAAATTCTCACCTAGACAAAGAAACTTTTCATAAAGCAACATGGAATCAGGTGTGAATTTGATAGTAATTCTATTTTTTCCTAATAACCATTGCATAAATCTTGATATAATCTATATATGATATACATAGATATATGTGTATGATTGATATATATATATAATGTTTTTTCAAACACAAGCTAGTGCAAGGGAGAAGACACCTACTCTTTCCTCTGTAACCTAACACAGAAAGAAAGATAGGAAAGGAAGGGAGGAAAAAAGTCATGGAAATAACTTGGAGGTACTACCACAAGTTACCCAAAAGGGAGGTCAACAAAGACCAGCTTTGAAAGTGGTAACAGGAATTGAATGGATTTGTTTGATGCCTCCTGATGTGAGTTAACGGAAGGAACTGAAGACTGGAAAAATCCTAGAAGCACATCCTCTTAGTGCTTAGTTCATTCAGTGATTCCAGGATTTGTTTCATGGAACATGATTTCTGGAAGGATGTTAATAAGTACAACATGAAAATAAACATTGGAAAACATGAATTTAACAAGGTTACTTTAGGGCAAGGCTTCTCAGAACCTTTGAAAGATCACCGTGCACTGAGAATTTCCAAGAGACATAAGTAGATGCGGTACTTCTAAGATTATCTGGTCACGGATCCCTGAGCATCAGAAGAGACCCATGTGTGTAGGGTACACACACAGTGGGAGATGCTATAGTCAGTGACCTTACTCATCAGAGAAAAAAACTCAGGTCCAGAGAGCGAAGGTGGTTTGTGCAAAGTTCCAGTGGTTGAGCTCATTTGACATTGACTAAGAGTCTGGAGAGTTGTTTCAAACACCTGAGGTTGTTCCTGGAGCTCTGCAGGATTGGGGAATGCAGAGCTCACCTGGGAAAGCCCACCTGGCTGCTCTGGTCTGTGACTTACTGACCATGTGGCCTGAAGGGAGATCACTGTCTTTTGGGGTATCAAATTCCTCATTTAAAAAAAAAAAAAAAAGAGGCTAAAGAGTTTTTGCTTTACCTGTTTAGTAGGATAGATTTGTGAGAATCGAAAGAATTCAAATAAGTGAGAATACTATGAAGTAAAAGCATTTTACAGATACTCAAAGTTATTTACTTGAAGTGACCTCTTGGGCTAGTGGCTTTCCAAGTTGAGTACGTCAGAATCACCTGGGGGGGGGCGCTTTTAAAAACACAGGTGACAGAGTTTCTGGATCTGAGAGTGATACCAGAGAGTTTGCATTTCTAATAAGTTCTAATAAGTTTCTAATAATTAGCAGTGATGCTAATGCTCCTGGTCCAGACCTCACACTTTGAGAACCACTGACCCAGGAGAGCCTCAAACAAAATACATGAAGTCTAGAAACAATCCTAGGGAAAGAGCAAACAGTTTTGATCCTGTAAGATAAAAGCAAAATGAGAAGAAAACCTTAAGGGAAATAACTCTGGGCCAGGCACCGGGTAGGTAAACTCCCCACCCCAGCCCTGGGATAGGGGATTCACTTCCCTGTTTTTCAAGGGTTGAGTGAATTGTAGGAGTCGTGTAGCCAGTAGGCAGAGTTGGAACTCAAATCCTGGTGTCTGTCTGAAAAACTCACTCTCTTTCGGCTTCACCAAGACGGAGGACAGGAGGGGGGGGTGGGGGGAGTGTCATCCATGAATTGCACCCAAAGCCATACCCATGCAAGAAGCAGAAACTCTATTTGCAGGGTGTGACATCTGAGAATGCAGGCGTGGTTGCTGTTCTCATTCCCAGTTAACAGTGGCCTTACGGTCCAGTGATTGGATGGTATGATTTGTAGAGAGGCAGTAGGACCCAGAGTACAGCTGGGATCCAGGCTACATGTCACAACTCAGCTTTTACTAGCTATCCTAGGCCAAATGACCCACCCCTCACTGGGCCTCTATGTCCTTATCTGTAAAGTGTGAAAAATAATTACATCTATCTTAACGGGTTGTTAGAGTATGTGAAATAATGGGGGTAAAATATTTAGCATGGTACCTGGCACATACTACCTGTGGACAGGCTACTACTACACTTTTTGTTAAGAAAAAGAGGGAGGAAAAGGGAGATGAGAGACCTTGATTGGTTTAGTTATTTAAAAGGTACAGAAAGAACAAATTTGGAGGCCTCCTAATGAGTTTTGTCCAGTCTTCTAGTTATTTGTGGCTGACAGATGCTTCCTTAAACTCCTCTATTCTTTCTCAGGGGGGCAGAAAAAGAAACCCAGACCAAAACTGAAAGGCGAGTACTGAACTGGGCCCATCAAGGAGTCCTCAGAATATAGTTTATATTGCACAGGACAGGCCCGATGGAGAGGAGGAGATGGATGGGGAAGGATGGGCCCTGGGGCGTCAGAGGTAACTCTGATTTCTTACAGATGAGTCAGTGACCCATCATTGACTGTTGGCTGTTGGGGCGCTTGACATCAGAAGGACTGTACCATTGTTCTGCCTGGATCACAGGCCTTTTGCTAAGGGAACTATGTTCCATGGGATGAGGGCAAAGATGAATGCTAGTGGAGGTTCCCATGGAAACCAGCCTCCAGATGCAGCAGTAACCGTCCAGGTCTTTGTCGGTAGTGGAGCTTCCCAAGGTGAGAGAAAGAGGAGGAGGGGGGAGCAAGGGTAGCAACACACACCCCCCTTCCACGACACAGTAACCATCTTACCAGGTCATCTCAAAAAGCCACTTTCCTGTGGAAGATTTTCCTTACCACATCTCTCCTTCGAATTCCCTTTGTATGGCTCTTAAGGCCATCAAGACTCCTATTGTCCTGATATGGGACAATGAAATTTAACCTAAATGGTTGGTTCATCCTGACTGGAACTCAACATCAACCTGGGACTTAGCATATGCTTCTGCTCAAAAACCCAGCCTGTAGCCTTCAACTTCATCACATGAAGCTAGAGTGGCCCCTTTCCTGCAAGTGGTGGCTGACGTCTTCTTATGTTGCCTTTTGTTGTTTCTCTGCTCAAGTATCTTCATCATCTCCCAGTGCCCACTGAATCAATCCACTCTTCCCCATGTCATTTCTTACCCACCCATAGCCCTGACTACTCAGTCCAGGTCCTCTGCATAAGCGGCCAGTATTTTCCCCACTCTTTCTTATTTCTATCACTAGAAATTCCTGGGCTGCCCTTCTCTGTATTTGAACGTGGCCACTTTTCAGTTTCCATATCCCTCTTGAGGGCTAGACAAGCTCATGTCAGCCTCTTGCCTGATCCTTGAACTGTGCTATCTTTTACTCTTCTCTCTCATTGTATTTTCTACCCCATAAAATGTTAAGATCCTTGGGGACAGGAATCAGATCTTTTACTTCTCAGTGGTTCCTTAAATACTTAAAGCAATTCAGGCACAGTGGCTTCTCAAAACTGCTTCAACTTATTGAAGGTTTTATAGCAATTGTGCATGGTGTTATTTCAAGTGTAGTGAGTGACACAAAGACAGAGAGATCTACTCCGATGACACAGGTAACTATTTTACAAGGCAGGGTAAGCGATAATAGAAGAAGAAACTAAATCCTACAGGAGAAGGCAAGAGGATTTAGAAAGGAGCGTTTATACCTCTTATGGGGAGAAAGAAATGACACCTTGGAAAGAGCAATATTTGATACAGACGTTGGAGGAGGGACAGGCCTTTGGGGGTGTGGAATGGAAGGAAGCACTCTATGCAACAGAAAGACTTGGGGTAGTTCGGCAACAGTAAAAGGTACAAGAGAGGGAGTATTGGGGTGAGTGACTAGAAAGTTGGGTTGGATCCAGGATGCATCTAATGCCAGAGAAGATATTTCTATGGCAGGGCCATAAATGACTTTGAGCAGGGAAGTGGTGACTCAGCAGTCTGCCTTGGGAAAACTTGTTCTGAAGCTCAGCTATCGCCTGTGTTAGATGAAGATCAGCAGAAGTTACAAGAGTGAGCCGATTTGGCTGAGGAAGCTGGGACCAGGAACCTTGAGAGACAATGTCTAAAGATAATGGATCTTGAAGCCCTCATCTTTTCGGCAGTAACAATACTAAGTAAGGGGTCCAACAGGTATCTGTGGGCAGGGCCAGCCAACCACCAAATGATTTTCTTTCAGACCCTCTCTCTGCCCTCCAATTCCCAAGTGGAGAACTTACTCCATAGACCAGCTCTCCCACCATGCCATTCCAAGCCTTGGTGTCAGGGTCACGGGCTCCATATTTTCCATCACTGACAATCTCAAGACGGTAGGAGTAGCCCACATGCTTGGCAATCTCTGCTGCCAGCTCCACACAGTAGCCCTCGTAGCGGTCATTGCCCTCAAATTGGTTGGCGTTCTTCTTGAGCATCACATAAGGATCTTCCTGGTGGAGAAATGGAGGGAGAGAGAATGTGGGTTGTGGGTCAACTCAGAGCTAGGGAGGACTTTGGCCTGGCAGAGGAGGATTTCACCAACCTTGGCTAACTTTGGAGAAGGCTTTCTAAGTCCCTAAATCCATGTCCTGCATTTCTGCTCCCTCTATTACAAGACTTCTTGGGTTAAGGAAGCAAACTCTTAAAATAAGAATATTTCACCCTTGAGATGTAGGGCTCCCCTTTTGAAATTATGTTCCAGGAGCTCTGTAGATTTTGGAGGTACCTCTAGGGGCACTATGCTGGGCAAGTAGACCCTAAACAGTCTCCAGCTTTCTCATGGTCAATAACTGAGATTCTCAGCACTGCCATTTTAGAAAGTGGCTATAAAGCACCTAAGGTTCTGGGCTAAAAGTCTTTGAAACGGCTTCTGCTGAGGGAATGTAAAGTCTGAGAACCACCATAATTTTAGTCTCACCATTATGTTTTATATATGGGGAAACTATGGCTCAATACATAGGATACAAAATGAAATCACGGCAGAGCCACACTGAAAATGGCCTCTCTGACTTCTTCCCTTTCCTACTCCCTCTTTCTAACTATGACACAGTTTGGGCAAGAAGAGTGACTGACTTTTGCTCCTGGGGAAGACCTTTGTGTTGGTCTGGTTTGCATCCCGGATAACCTCAATGAAGGACCGAGTACTCACTAGGATTGTGGTGACGATGTACGTCCTATTCTGGACACTTGAATTGTCCCCCCCAGCTTGAGCATCGGTGGCTGCAGGGACAAACTTATCATCTTCATTCCAGTAACCAATCTGTTAAGGAGAGGAAGGTGGTGACAGAAGATGAGCCAGGCTCTTCAGGACTGGCCTCCTGTGGACCAGCCAACACCAGACCAAAAAGCAAGGGCCTTGGCATCACACCATACAATACTGGGCACACCAGGCTCTAAAGTATTAGTAGATAAAAACAAAGAGAGATAAAATGCTCTCCAGGTTATCCCAGCCTCATCCCTATGAACATCCTCACCATGATGAGCTGAGCCTGGAAAGTGCCCCCCCTTTAAGCAGGGTGGACTTAACTGTTAAAGCAGCTGAATTTGTACAATGCAAGCCAGGGCCGCGGAAGTTTAATTTCCTGCAGATGTTTATAAGTCAACCCCTTTTTCCTCCTGCCTATTAATCCTTCTTTTCCTGAGCTCATTCTGAATGGTAGTTGGAATCATACAATTTAAAAATTACATTCCTTTTGCTTTCTTTTTAGATTTACTGTATTTTTCCATCTAGATTTAACTTCCTAGGTGATGATTATTTTATCCTTTAACATTTGTTTCTCTTATTTCCAATTACAAACTATTTTAATACTGAGGATGTATGAGTGCCTAAAAATACTGGCTGAAAACTTTTTTTTTTTTTTAAATCAGTAGGTTATTTATACTGCCTCATTTTGCAAGGTCTTTCAGCAAATATTTATTGGATCACTGTTGTGTGCAAAGCTCTGTGTGCAAAACACCGGGAGTACTGTTTGGCGGGTTGAGAGAGATACTAAAGTCTAAGAGCAAGTCCTTGCACCTAAGAAGTCCCCCAGCCTATTTGGAAAGAGAGGACACATGCAACACATGAGATCATGAAGAGGTTGGGTCCAAGCCTTTTAGACTGGAGAGAACATGAACATGGGTCAAGATGTGAAAGCAAGACTCTGACTAGATTCATAAGTTCAGTGGCTCCTGATTAGAAGATAGAGTTAGCTCTATAGGGCAGTGGGCACATGGGCCGGTCTGAAGAGAACAGACTTTATCCTGACGGCAACAAAGAGGGAAGTTTTGAGAAGAGCAGAAAGGTGTGGCTAATACACATACACAAACAAACACACACTTCGGTCTCTATCTCTACTTATCATGGGACGGTTGTGTCTTGTTCTTTGGTCCTTCTGCTGCCTGTAGACATTGGGTCAAAGGGAAAGAGAACTGGAAGTGCACACATAGAAGGATGAGCAGGCTGCCCACTGGTCAGAATTCAGCTCTGGCTCCCAGGGCTGAGGCACGCGCCAATGGTCAACTCAGATAGCATTGTCACCTTAATGTCTTTCTCCGTTCTCTCGGTTGGAAAGAAGCAGTTCTCTCTGCGGTTTCACTGCCGTTAACAACAAGGATGGTAACTGCTGACGCCGATTACATTCTTGCTAATGTGTTAAAGTTTTTGTGCCATTTCATTTGGCTTAGGGGAGTTTGTGACTGCCTAAGATGATGCAGCTGGAAAGTGGCTGTGCTGTTCTTGCTACGAGGGGCTCAACTCTGGGCTGGGAATCATTTCAGTTAACAGTGAGTGCCTCCTGGGTTTCAGGCGCTCTCCTGAGTGGTTTTGTTTTATGTTTTAACTTCTTCCATTCTCACTAAAACCTATGAAGTGGGTATCTAATTATCATTCCCATTTTTTAAAAAAGATTTTATGTATTTATTTGACACAGAGAGAGAGATCACAAGTAAGCAGAGCAGCAGGCAGAGGCGGGGGGGGGAAGCAGGCTCCCTGCTGAGCAGAGAGCCCGATGCAGGGCTGGATCCCAGGACCCTGAGATCATGACCTGAGCCGAAGGCAGAGGCTTAATGCAACTGAGCCACCCAGGCGCCCCTCATTCCCATTTTAAATATGAAGAAACGGAGATATGCAGAGTCACGAGCCAGGTTCTCAGCCAGGAAGGCTGACTGCAGGGCCATGCCCTTGGTACTCCAGTTAGCTGTCTACCCACTCTGAGTGCCTCAAGTAGGTCTCCACTGGGGACGCCCATCTGGTCTGGCTGTGTGTAGGTTGGTCCCCATCTTTTCACAGTGCTGTAGGCTTCTGGTGAACAGAGCCAGAGGTCCCCACTGGTCCTGTGGTTTGGCTGTCCGTCCCCATCTCTCCATGGTGCCATGGGCTCCTGGTGGACAAAGATGGAGGTCTCTTCCTTCTAGGATGCCTTTCTTACCACAGCTTATTCTTTCACAAAGAAGCAGCTTAGGTAATGTTTGTTAAGGAAACACGCACATCCACAATGGACCCTGTCAGTGCTGAGACCACTGAGAGGCCTATCTCTCGGGCCTATCTCTGGGCCAAGATCCGTCCTCAGTGCAGGAACGTGCATGCTGCTTGTGTGAGGCACCTTTAGAGAACATGAAAGGAAAAATTTCTCTCTAATGACACAAGAACCAGAAACTTAGAGCTCCAGAACATCAGAGCTAGAAGAGGCATGAAGAATTGTTCCTTCTAATCCCTTCCTTTTATAGAGAGTGACGAGGGGACTTGTGCAAAACCCGGATAGAGTCTTGTTTCCCTCACTATCCTAGGCCAGTGCCCCCTGGAACCCTGGGGCATCTGTGGGGACCTTTCCCCACTTTTATGGAAGGTGGGTGAGGGGTTAGGAAGTGGGGGCGAGTTCTGGGTTCCTCATCCCTCCTTTAAAACAGCTCTGGCTTTTTAGCCTTTTCACATATTGGGATTCCCTTTAACAAGGAGCCCTCTGAAAATGTTTAAAACCAGTATTGTACTGTACCACTATGCACATTTTTAAACAATTTCCAAGGTACTTTCACAACATTTAACTCTTTTGCTTTTTGTGACATGCAAATAGCACAGACAGGCTTGGGATTTTCTGTGTTTTATAGATGGGATGAGAAAGCCTGAGGAAATCAAATGATCTGACCTATACAGACTATATATATATATATATATATATATATATACACACACATACATACACATACACACACACACACACACACACACATATATAGCAGATTAGTGGCAGGGCATTGAAGCCAGGGCAATGACCTCAAAGGTTAGATTATTTAATATGCTCTACACAAACTTGGGGGAAGGGTGGTAAGTATCATTTTTTAACCCACAGATGATGCTAAGGGGTTTTCGTTCCCTTTTCCTTTCTCCTCCTTTTCCTTCCCCCCATCCTTCCTTCCCTTTCTTTTCTTCCCTCCTCCCTTCCCCTTCCCTTCCCCTTTCCTTTCCCTTCCTTTCCTTTTCCTCCCTCCTTCCCTCCCTCACAATTAGCACAGGTTTAGCTGCTCCTACTCAAACCATCAGTACAGAGCAAGTTGCCTCCTTTGACAGGCAGCTAATTTATCTAAAATTTACAATGTATTATTAGGTATTGTCTTTTTAAAGTGGGGGCTTGATAGTCAAGACATAAATCTCTAGCATAGAAGACATGGTTTAAAAGGTAGACTTTCCAGGGTGCCTGGGTGGCTCAGTGGGTTAAGCTTCTGCCTTTGGCTCAGGTCGTGATCTCAGGGTCCTGGGATCAAACCCCGCATTGGGCTCTCTGCTCAGCAGGGAGCCTGCCTCTCTCCCTACTTGTGATTTCTGTCTGTCAAATAAATAAATAAATAAATAAAATTTAAAAATAAATAAATAAAAGATAGACTTTCCTAATTACTAACCTTAGGGCCAGTTACCTGACCTCAGTGGGCCCCAGTTCCTGCTCTGTAGAACAGATACATCGAAAGTATCTGAGTATCTGATAGAATATCTGTCTCTTGGGGCTGCTGAGGCTTAAATGAGTTCATGCATATACCAAATGGGCACAGTGTGTGGCTCATATTACGTTGTCAGTAAACTAAGAAATGATTTTAGTAGGGTAATGCCTAGTAGAAGGCTAACAGGTTTCTGTAGTATAAGACATTTTAGGATCAGTTTACTTTTTGAAAATTATCAATCTCCAAAAGAAGTATATATCATAGAGCATTTCTCAAATTCATTTGGCAAGTAACCCTATTTATATGCAGGGTAAGTATTCCCTAAACTATAAAATGTTGCTCCAAAATCCCACATTACTTTGATAAAAGGGGCAGGGGAAGCAAGATAAATCTGTATAGACCAGATCTGTATGGCTTAGAAAGAGATTTTAATTTTTAAAGACATTGGCCTTTCCAAGCCAGTATCATGGCACTAGTGTTAAATTGAAATCTATTAAAATGATTGTATAGCTTGGCTTATATATGGTTTCTTTGATATCAAAAGCTAGAGGAACAGTTAAATGTTGTAAACAAGTTTATTCTATGTAGGGAAATAAAACAATATTGCCAGTCAGAAGATCGGGGTGATACCAGAACCCGGCTTGCACCTCACGTAAGCTAGCAGGCTGAGAAATCTGGTTCCACAGCTCGATGCAAAGAAAGTTGGCAAAGCTTTTTGAAGAGAAACTCCACTTCAGAGATGAGAGCAAATTTTCCTTTCTTAGAGAAATTGGTTGGATTATTATACAGCACTTTGATTCTCTATGGAGGATATGCAGGACCTTTGATTCTCTCTGAAAGTAAATCAGAGTTAGTGGTTGGGTAAAGAATAGGGCCCACTATTCAGAAGGGGATTTAAACAATTCTAACAGTGAGAGGTCTTCTCCTGGGACCAGTTATAATTTTTGATCTCCTGTTTCCATCTACCTCTAAAGATTCTTTGAAGGTAGGAAATGAGTCTAGATGTTAGATCAGATTTTTTTTTAAGTGAATGAAGTCTAAGAAGAGATGATTATAGAGCAGTAAATTCCATTGATCTACCTCGCACAGTTGGCAAGTCAAATTTACACATCTGCCTCTGCAACCATAGTCAGGACCTCCAAAAACGAGACCCATTATGATACATTTTTTAAAAAGTCAGTTGCCTATTGCGGCCAAGACAACTAAATGACCAGTAGGGATTCTTCTTCTCCTTCCCTAGCATTGAGATGTTGGTGGGATGTGGCTCTCTAGCCAGCAATTACAATTTGCAGCCTGCCTGGCATCTAGGTGGGGCAGGTGATGGGGTTCTGGCCCATGGAATGCAGCAGAAGTCATGTATCTCTCTTCTAGCCTCGCTCCCCCGAATCTCCAGGGCAAGGTCTTCCTCTTTGTTAGCTAGATATTGACAGCCAGAAAGATGAAGCAGACAGTGGAGCTTCTGTAAGCCTGGGTCTCACCCAGAGCCCTCAGCCCCAATACTGGTCACCAGGAGAATAAGAAACATCTATTGCATTAAACAGCTAAGAATTCTGAGTTTATCCATCATGGAACCTAGGGTTATCTTTTTTTTTTTTTAATTATGTTACATTAGTCACCGTACATCATTAGTACATCATTAGTTTCTGATGTAGTGTTCTAAGAGTCATTGTTTCCGTGTAACACCCAGTGCTCCATGCAATCCTAAGGTTATCTTAACTAACACATTCAAAGGATGTGAATGTAATACATTTATGTAGGACTTTGAATTCTACTTTAAGAGTTACTTCAAAGTTGCCAGCACGTTTTTTCATATTTGCTGGCAGATCTCTGGAC
Organism: Mustela nivalis; assembly: GCF_964662115.1. Classification (NCBI taxonomy): domain Eukaryota; kingdom Metazoa; phylum Chordata; class Mammalia; order Carnivora; family Mustelidae; genus Mustela; species Mustela nivalis. The sequence goes on from NC_139022.1 coordinate 136,231,551, forward strand.
ATATGGGCCAGAACAGTAGGCAGTCTGGTTGCCCAGCAACATCCAGTAAGTACACTGGCCACTCATTTAATAAACAACCCTTTATTTGCATGTGCTTACTATGTGTCAATATACTGCAGGCACTGAGGAGATAATAAAGAATACAACTGTGGTCCTTGCTTTTAGAGGGCTGACATTTTAGTGGTAGGGAGGTGGAGAAGAAGGGAAAAGAAAGATAATATATATGCAGGCCAATGGTCAGCAAACTTCATCTGTAAAGAAGCAGACAGTGAATGTCTTGGGCTTTGTGGGTCATAGAGCCCCTGTTGCAACTCCTCATCTCAGGGCTGGCATGCAGAAGCAGCCATGGACCTCATCTAAACAAATGAATGGGGCTGTGTTCCAAAGAATCTTTATTTATGGACACTGAAATTTTATTTTGTAAAATTTTCACATATCATGAAGCAGCTGTCTTGATTTGTTTCAGCCATTACAAATGTAAAAACTATTAGCTCATGCATTATACAAACGCAGGCAGTGGGCTGGATTTGGTCTGCACACTGAAGTTTGCCAACCCCAGTCCAGATGAATAAACCAACGGGAATATATCAGAAGGCTAAGCATTAAGTAAACAATGGAATGGGGTAATGTGATTATGCCAGATGGGTGGGGGCCACTTTAAATAGCTTGGTTGAGGACAGCCTCTCCAAAGTGACTTCATTTGAGCAGAGACCTGAATGACAGGGAGAGGCAGCACATGAAACTGCAGTGATAGAGACCATCAGGTAAAGGGACAGAAAAACATTGGCGTAGCTGCGGAGGGATGAGCTAGAGAAAAAGGAGCAAGAGCTCATGGCAGTGGAAAGTTTTAAGCAGAGGAGCAATAGGACCTGATGCACATTTGAAAATGACTGCTCCAGTTCTTGTGGTGGAACATGGACTTATAGAAGAGCAAGGACACTGAAGGCAGGACAACTAATAGGTCAGGAGGTTCCTGAAGGAGTCCAGGTAGGTGTGGAGGGGGCCTGGGATTTTGGGTCTATTTCCTGGCTGGAAACAGAGAGAGAAGCTTGTGTTGGAATGATGTCTTAGAGGATTCGACATGTCCAAAGTTGGGTCGCCAGGATTTCTAGAAAAACTTCCAAAGAGCCTATGGAATGGAGGGCTCTGAATTCTTTAGATTACTTTTGACATCAGCAGGACTTTGTGTCACTTTGCTTTCCTGCCCAGGTTGTCCTCTGCAGTTACACAGAGGGGCAGAACAGGGATAAGAACCTCGATCTATAAAGAACTCAAACTCAACACACACAAAACAGACAATCATATCAAAAAATGGACAGAAGATATGAACAGACACTTCTCCAATGAAGAAATACAAATGGCTATCAGACACATGAAAAAATGTTCATCGTTAGAGAGATTCAAATTAAAACCACATTGAGATACCACCTTCCACCAGTTAGAATGGCCAAAATTAGCAAGACAGGAAACAACATGTGTTGGAGGGGATGTGGAGAAAGGGGAACCCTCTTCCACTGTTGGTGGGAATGCAAGTTGGTGCAGCCACTTTGGAGAACAGTGTGGAGATTCCTCAAGAAACTAAAAATAGAGCTTCCCTATGACCCTGCAATTGCACTCCTGGGTATTTACCCCAAAGATACAGATGTCGTGAAAAGAAGGGCCATCTGTACCCCAATGTTTATAGAAGCAATGGCCACGGTCACCAAACTGTGGAAAGAACCAAGATGCCCTTCAATGGACAAATGAATAAGGAAGATGTGGTCCATATACACTATGGAGTATTATGCCTCCATCAGAAAGGATGAATACCCAACTTTTGTAGCAACATGGACGGGACTGGAAGAGATTATGCTGAGTGAAATAAGTCAAGCAGAGAGAGTCAATTATCATATGGTTTCACTTATTTGTGGAGCATAACAAAAAGCAGGGAGGACATGGGAGATGGAGAAGAGAAGGGAGTTGAGGGAAATTGGAAGGGGAGGTGAATCACGAGAGACTATGGACTCTGAAAAACAATCTGAGGGTTTTGAAGGCGGGGGGGGGTGGGAGGTTGGGGGAACCAGGTGGTGGGTATTGGAGAGGGCATGGATTGCATGGAGCACTGGGTGTGGTGCAAAAACAATGAATACTGTTACCCTGAAAAAAAAAAAAAAAGAACCTCGGGGTAGGGCAGGGCAGGACAGGGCAGAGCAGGGGGACTCAAGTCAAGTTTTAATGAGAAGCAGATGTCTGCAGTCCCGCAGGTAGATAGCTATAGAACCAGTGATGATGGTAAAGATGATTCAGTTCACGGTGCTGGCCCCTGGATGAAAGGTGAACCTCTCTTACCCTTCTTCTTTGGTAGCCACTTATCAGAATTTGTGATCTTACCTGAATTTGGCCAGGCATTTTAAATCTCAGACAGAGATCTCTAAAAATCAGTACCCTCTGGTGAACAAGATTTCCCGAGGATTCAGCATTAGCAGAGCCAGTGATGATTTTGGCATCTGAAACTGCTAAATGTTTGATGGATGGATGCTTGGAAGTACACACATTTCAGTGGGATGGCAGATGGGCCCCAGATACCTGGAGGATGTGTTGGCACATCAGTACCAAGGATATAGGCCAGAAGATCAGGAGAGTGTCCCTGAGGCCCCAAAGCAAGAAGCAGCCACTCCTCTTTATGACATATATCAGATAAGGCCATATAATGTTCACCAAAACAAGCACAACTAGGTCACTCTTGAATCTAAGAAATTACTTTGCTAGGAGGTTGATTGAGTAAAAGGCCTGAGGCCACAGATCGGGAGGAATTGATTTTCTCAAAGTCAGATTCCTTGTAAACAAAGGATGCTTGAACCCACTGGTCTAGGCAAGAATTTAGTCATTGGGAAGTTAAGGTGAAAAATAGCCTCGGGATCTGAAAGATAAAGTGCAGCCATTTGCTCGTGGATTTTAAGGTTACTCTGTTCTTTCTGTTTGGTGATTTGTCCGTTCTATGGGCTCCTATGGCCTGATTCACTCAAACTCAAGGCAGACCAAAAAAAAAAAAAAAAATCAAATCAAATCCCTGTGGCCTAAAGAAGGGAGTTGAAACAAAGCAGACACCTGCTGAACGTCCACTCCGTGGCAGGTGCTACTTTTCCGAGTCCCTCACTGCAAGCAGCGGGGGCAGGAGGCACTGTTGCCTGTAATTTTGACAGCAGTCCTGTGCAGGTCAGGATCTTATCCATCCCCCTGTTGGAGGAGATGATGTAACTGAGCTGCAGAGAGGCCAGGTAACTTGTTCTAGGTCACGTGCCTAATGAAGAGCAAAGCAGAGACTTAAATCTTGGCAGGTCTGCCTCCAAAGCCCATGCTCAGACCCATTCTGCCAGTGTTTCTCACCAGACCACCTAGGGCACCATTAGCCGCCTAGCTCAGGACCAGGCTTCTTAAATGTGGACACCCGTGAGCCTCCTCTCTGCGCTCTACAAGCGGAGTGTCCAGCTGTTGGGACCCAGGAATCTATATTTTTTAACGAGGTTTCCAGGTAATTCTTCTATTCCCAGAAGTTGGGCACCGCTGATCTTGCTACGGTGCCTCCTGAGGAGAATTCTTGATGAAGTGCAAGTCTTGAGATGAGGGGGCTCCCCACAGTCTCTGGTGAAGCTTAGGGTCAATGCTAAGGGCTGAGACCTCTATTCCCAGGAGGAGTGATTGGGGAAGTTCACACCAATGGGCATTTGGTCAGCTGGGAGGGTCCCTAACCCCACTCACACTGAGGAAGCCACAGTCCAGCCAGGAGAGGGACAGTATGACTTACAGGGGTGAGGCTGACAAAGATGCTGTCACCTGCATTGACATCCAAGGGATCAGTGCAGAGAGGAATCAGGGGTTGCACAGCCCAGCACTTCTCACTCATTTTAAAGACCCCGGGGAACTTAAGGCCACCCCGCTGGGCGATGACAGGGCCAGCGTAGAAGCCTCTGCCTTCTCTTTGTCCTTATCTCATCACCACTATGTCCCCAAAATATCTAGCCTGCTGCTCATGTGTAGAGAAGAATCTGACTTTATTTTCAACTACCCCATTACCCTGGAGGGAAAAGAACTGGATAACATCCATGTTTTAATTCTGACAAACTCACAACTGCTCACAGATAGTAGACACATGCCCATTTTATCCAGCAGGAAATAGCAGTATTTTTTTCTTCCCTGAGGGAAATAGGCCATTCTGAGGACTCTGAGGGAGAGCCCAGGTGCAACCACGGTCAGCAACTTGCTACTAGGAGCCGCTCACTTGCCTGCCCAAGGCCTTCCACAAAAGAACGACTTCAGTGTTTTCATGTATGCTGCAGGGGATGACACCCCCCCCCCCACCCTTCTTTGCATCAGAAAGGAAGATGGTCTGGGAAGGAGATCACATAACTGGTGTCCCTTCTAAGGGCAGCAAAATACTCTGAGCCCCCCCCCCACCCTCCCCGGGGCCACCAATCACTGGAAATGTTCCAGTTGTGTCACTTGAGCCACTTAGCTGTGACAGTGGCTGCAGCAAGATGAATGTGGCCTGGAGAGTCATGGGGCCCAAATTCAGGTGCCCATTTATTCATAGCTCACTGTGAGACCTTAGGCAGCCTACTGGGCTGGCCTTGCCTGCGTTAATGCGTGGAGAAAAGGAGAGCTGTATCACGAAGGCTGATAGTTTTCACAACCACACCAAAGACTGAAATTCTTTGAAAAAGATAAACAAGTCATCCCAGGGGTGCCTGGGTGGCTCAGTGGGTTAAGCCGCCGCCTTCGGCTCAGGTCATGATCTCAGGGTCCTGGGATCGAGTCCCACATCGGGCTCTCTGCTCGGCAGGGAGCCTGCTTCTCTCTCTTTTTGCCAGCCTCTCTACCTACCTGTGATCTCTCTCTGTCAAATAAATAAATAAATAAATCTTTAAAAAAAAAAAAAAGTCATCCCAGTGTGTTCAGACTTTAGTCACGTGCTACCCCCTGGCCACTGACCATATCTGTCAGTAACCACTCACCTAGGTAACTTTCACTGAACAAGGATTGGCTGCCAGAACAAACATGATATGTCCCCATTTTGTGTAGATGAGGATTCTAAGAGCTAAGTAACCCAGTAGGTGTCTTTTCCAGTGCAGGAGTCAGAACAGGGGATGAGAGAAATGAACTCAGACTTGGACTGTTTCTGGATGAGCAGTTCTTGCTGCAGATTTAGTCCCCAGGGTCAATGCCATTGTGCGATCGCCGTGCCAAAGGTGGTTAGGAAAGTGGTTAGGCCCCTAATGGTTATCATCATAGCCAGATAGGGAGCCCTTGTTTGGCGCTTACTGAAAGTTAGCAGAGGTTGTGGGCTTACGGTAGCTGGGTCCTGACGTGTGCCCAGTAAAAGGTGGGAAATGTGTGCCGGGCCCTCAAAGGGTTCACAGTCTAGGAGGAGTATGGGCTTTGTGTAAATAGCCTTGCAACAGGGGGCAGTGTGCTGTGGGAACACAGGAGGGCAAGAGATGGCTTCTATTGGGTGTGGAAGGCATGACACTAGAGAAGAGACACAGAGACCTGGACTTTGTTGTAGACAGGGTCGTGGCCCTGCTGATCATGTCCATGCTCCTTCCCCAGAACCTGTAACATGTCACCTGACGTGGCAGCAGGGACATTGCAGATGTGATTACGGTTATAGACCTTGAGATGGGGAGATTATCCTGGATTATCTGGGGGGGGGGGTGCCCAAACTAACTACATGGATTCTTTAAAGCAGAGAACCTTTCTTGGCTGTGGTCAGAAGATGTGAGGATGGGAGAAGGGTCAGAGAGATCAATGTTGCTGGGTTTGAGGATGAGGAAGGGTAACAGGAACTAAGAAATATGGGCAGTCTCTAGAAGAAAGTGGAAAACACAAAGAAACAGATTCTCTCGAATGTTCACAGCCCTGCTAATACCTTGATTTTAGCCCAGGGGGTCCCCAGCACAATTTGTGGCCTGTGATAGAAAACGAATATAGCCTTGGCGAATGGGATGTGGTAAGATAGACTATGACATGGAAGGTGAGGTTCCAGAGAAAAGAGCAAAGGGTCTGGGAAGAGAGCATAAGCAGAGCTGTCTGGTAGAGCTTTCTGTGATGATGGAAGCTGTCTCCATCTGTGCTGACTAGTATGGTAGCTGCTAGCCACATGGGGCCCTTGAACATTTACCACATGGCTAGTGCAACTGAGGGATTGACTTTTCCATTTTGATTAATTAAAAATTAAATTTAGATAGCCATACACAGCAGGCAGCTGGGTGGCTCAGTGGGTTAAGCCTCTGCCTTCAGCTCAGGTCATGATCTCAGGATCCAGGGATTGAGCCCCTTATGGGGCTCTCTGCTCAGTGGGGAGCCTGCTCCCCCACCCCCGCCTGCCTCTCTGCCTACTTGTGATCTCTATCAAATATATAAAAAAAATAAAAAAATAAAAAGCCATAACGGCTAGCAGCAACTGTATTTGACATCACAGGCACAGAGAGCATTGTGTTTGAGAGATGAAGACCTTGCTTTCAATGTGCCAGGCCCAGCACTTAGAACTTCTGCACATGTGGAATCATGTAAACCTATCAATGAGCCTATGAGGTTGGCATTACTTATGGTGATCCCCATTTACCAGATGAGAGAACTAAGGCATGAAGAACCTGAATAACTTGTCCAGAATCAGACTGATAAGTGGTGGGCGATGCCGGGATTGAGTGTCAGAATTCCAGAGTCAACGCTCTGATCCATGGCAATCTTCTAACATTCTGCCGTACTATGCCATCCATGCCTCTTGCCACTGCATCATGCCACCATAAGGAATAAAGAATGTGACAGAAAGAGCATGGAGGGAGGAAAGGTCAGAATCCAGACCAGAATCCCACCTCTTCCACAGACTGGCTGGTGACCTTGGGGAGAAAAATAGAGGCTGCCATGAGGCAAGGGCAGGGGCAGGGAAGGCTTCCCTAGGGAGCGACATTTACTTGAAGTGCTTAAGGCAGAGGAAGAGTTGCCCTAGAAAGAGAGGGGATTGGTGTAGAGAGAGTTCCAGGTAGAGGGAATAGGTGTGAAAGCTTCAAGGGGAGGAAGAACATGATATATTCAAGGAAGTGAAAGTCGACCAGAATGACTGGAATCATGAGAGGAAGAGAAGGAGTGTCCAAGGTCAAGCGTGGAGAAACTGGCAGAGCCCAGAGAACACAGGGTCTGGTAAAATTGTGAATGCTTTTCCAAGGATCTGAATGTAGTCTAAAAAATTATACACAAATCTACTATATATTAATACATAAATGCACACACATATAGATGTAATTAAGTGTGAATCAGGAGGAAATGGTTTAACTTCATCAATAACCATCATTCTCAAGTTCTTCAGAATCCCTCAGGGAAAGCAGTAGCTTTCATACACAATGATTACTTTATATTTTCAAAGTGCTTTCCCATCCTTTGGATCTTCACTAATATCCTAGACAAAGGTAGAGGTTTTTATCTCTATTTTGCAATCAGGTGAATTAATTCTCAGAGAAAGGGACTTGCCCAAAATCCCAGCTGGTTAGTGGCAGAGCTGAGTCTAGAATCCTTATTGCCTGAGTCTCTTCAAAGAGACCAAGTCCACAAGGCCCTCCACTCTGGCTCTCTGCACCACTCAGCCCTCTCTTCCCTTTGCCTTTACCTTTCGGATGCCATCATGCTTCATTTCAATCACATGGAGGGTGTAGTTGGTCCGGCGTCCCTTCTCATTAAACTGCACATTTCCTGTCAAGCCTTCAAACCGCACCTGGAAAGGAAAGCCAAGTAGTGAGCTATGATCTCAGAAGTCCCATTTCTACTTGTTTGTTTTTTCTGTGGAAGCAAAAATCCAGAACCTGAGAAGCTTACATGGGATGAGGTCTTGGAATAACATGGCTACTAAAAACCCTTGCTACTTCCCTGCCCATAGCAGACATCGCCATGACAGCACAGTTCTCTTTCCTACCAAACTGAGATTTATCCTGGAAACATTTTTTGTCTGTTGCCTTAAGCATATAGTAACCATGGATCAAAGTAGATTCTAAGAAGAAATCTCTGCACCATCCCTAATAGAACAACCCCCATTATGACCATACCACAGATGGCACCGCCCCCCAGACACATGCCTTTTGTGGAGAAACAGGAGGAGGTCTGTGAAAGAAAGGGACCAGTGTGCCATTCCTGGTGAGTCAGGAGAAGCAGCAGCCTTACAATGCCTCAGGTTTTGAATATGGTTTCTTCGTTCCCTTGTGAGGCTGAGGAATAAAAATGTGGGAATCTGAAGACCTGGAACTGGGAATTTGACCCTGGGAAACCAAAGTGACCTTGGATGGTTCACCTCCCTAAGTCCCCCAGTTGCTAAAATTCCAGCCCTGTCTTCATGTTAAGACCAGAGCATGCAGGGCTTTAAAGAAGCCTCAGCTGGTTAAAACAAAATTTGTGTTCAGCCCCAAATAGGCTGCATGGGATTTTTTTTCCACAAATGAGTCAGATCAAACTTTCGTGGCCTCACATCTTCAAGATCGTATAAAAGGTCAAGTGGTCAGCATGTGAGATTCAAGAGCGTTAGGGCCAAGTCTGCCACTCTGTAGATGACCAGTAATTCTCACCCAAGTCCACCCTCCAGTGAAGGAAGAGTCTAGCTGTATGCCATCTGCTCTGGTACAAGAAAACACATTCTCTTACGGTGACCCACCATCATGTGTCCTTAGATCAGTGTGGCCTAAGGCCAGTGAGGTAAGTGTCTACCTGTCACCAATAGGAACCTGGCCCTATAACCCCATAATGTTTACTTCCCCCTTCAAATAGCTTAAAAGGAAGACTTACAGGGTTTTATTTTTTTCTGACAGTGAGCAGCTCCTATGCCCTCAGAAGGTATAAGAATAGCTGGGGGTGGGTGTGTGTATTTGAGAGAAGGGGTGGGGGAGCAGAAAGAGAGAAAGACAGAGAGGGAGACTGACTGCTCTGAGGATGACCCTCTCATCACCTTCGGGTGTGAAGTCTCAGTGGGGAGGCCATGACAGGCCCAGAGCACTGAACAAATTATACAGAAGCTCTTCACTCTCTCAGATGAAATCCTCACTCTAGAAAAGTCTAGGCTGGCTTTGCCTTTCAGAGAGAAAACAAAGCGTAGATCCTCCTAGGAAGAATGAGAGGGAGGGAGCCTTCCCAGTCCGTCAGCAACTTCTCTTTCTCACCTTCCCATCTCTTGTCCATCTCTGGCTTTCCCATTCATTCAGGTTCCGAGTACTGGTTTATGTAACTCATTTGGGAAAACAGACTGAGACACATGTGCAGATGACCGTTTTTCCCAAACAGAAAGAGGGGTGTCATTAATGATCCAAATGGGCATCTGTGCTTCGGCCCCAGTCTCACGTATCACATCGGTTATCAGTATGGTATATTAGTATAAATTGTGTAATATTTCTATGACTCAGTTTCCTCACTTGTTTAATGGGACCAACTAAGAGTTAATTATGTCTTAAGGTTGTTTTAAGGATTAAGTGAGATATTTTACGATCGATGCTGGCCCCGTGGTGAGTATTCAACAAAGACCAGCTGTTATTTTTATTGTTAGTAATAGATTCGATAAGAACTACCACCATTTGTCAAGTGTTTCATGTTTATGAAACACTTCCATGCCTATTCATCTTCATATACAGGAACCCTGAGTTATGCCATTTAGAGTTGATCTTCCCTTATGTGGGAGAAACCAGATCTCTGGAAGGTAAACTGATTTGTTCCAGACTTAAGACATTCCAGGGTCAAAGGCAGGCCTAAAATCCAGGGCTTCTGTTACATTCCAGTATCTTCACTGATGATGCCAAGTGGCCTCTCAGACAGGGGACAGTGCTGTCTTTCTAGGCTCTGAAATGTGCCCGGCAGTATGGTCTCCATGCCTCCCCGCTGTTTCCGCTGGGCATTTCCCCCGCCGTGCCCTGGTCATGCCTAATTACTCGGCCATGAGCAGGTCATTGAGCCTCCCTGTTTCTTGGTTTTCTCTTCAAAGAACGGAAGTGCTTCACATATTCCCTGGACATGAATGTTCCATGTAAAGTGTACATTATTTGAATGATGAGGATGACAAGGACGGTTGCTGCTATGACTTTGGGGTAGAGGGCGCATAAGGTATGGACAAATAAGATGACTTTAACATTGAAGCCTTCAGTCTGCTTAGATGTTATCTCAGAGCAGGGACTCTCTCAGCACAAATGGAGGTCTTGTCACTGTCATTTTTACAAGCCTTTCTCAGTTTCCAAAAGAAACTAGCAAAATTCTAGGCTCCATACCTGTGGGACTCTTGCATTGTCATGTGTTTTCACAGGAAGATGTTTATTTGACATTCAGAGAAACCCAGTAAGGAGCAAGAGCAGCAGTTACTTTGCCCATTTTACAGATAGGAGTATTGAGACTCTGAGCTTATGGCACTTGGGTTCAGGATTTATAGTAAGTCGTGAGAGGTATGGGGCAGCTGGAGGCTCTTACCATCTAGTTGGGGAGAAGCCAAGACTTACAAATGCTGAAATAAATTAAAGCATGAAAAAGGAGATATCCCAGAATCACCCTTCCATGATGGCAGAGCAAGGAGAGGTCAACTGAATGGCTCAACCCAAAACCATTTATGTGGACGGTCTGAATTCATAGTCAGAAGCAGCAGCTTCTCAGAAACGTCCACTTCGGGCCAGTCAGGAAACTGCCGTCCTATCCGTCACGGCTGAGTTTCTTGGCCCTCAGCCCCCCATTACCCATCCGAGGGAGACTGGGGTCAGACTGGGTTTCCCCTTAGTTCTTGCTTCCTGGAACTCCCATCGCCATCCTGGCGCCTGCCAGCTCCCTCTGTGAAAAACAGAAAATTAGCTGTGCTTTCCTGCAAGTGCCGTTGGGGGTCAGCTCAGAGTCTGCTGCCAATGAGATGCTAAAGGACAGCCTTTCTTTCCTGCCTGGTGCCTGAAGAATGCTGGGTGGTGTCTCCAGTGTTTGAGGTATCAACACTGCAGATTTCTTCACCCCCTATTCCTGGGGGAGGCAGCAGGGATGTTCTGGACCCAGGGCTTCTGTAACCTCTTTGTGGCTGCCTTTCAGGTGGATCCCCTCCTCTTGGCCCCTCCTCCTGAGTTCCTACTGGGTGTGGGACTAGGTCCCAGTGGACCACATTCTGTTTATTCTGGCCAGGGCAAGTCAGGATCCCTCTGAGCTCCCACTTACCCATCTGTACAATGGGAAGAAGAACTTGGCCTTAATTATCTCATTCAGTTGCCCCCATGTTCAAAGAAGTTTTTACATTCTTCTTTCTTTTCTTTTTCTTTTCCTTTTTTTGTTTTGTCTCATTTTGTTTTATTTTGAGCCTTGTGACAAGCCAATGAGACAGGCAGTGTTAAAAGAATTACGTACATTTAGGAGATGAGGAAATCAGTGCCAGAAAAGTTGAGCAGTTAGTCCAAGAACTTCAAGCTAGAGCTTGGTGGAGTCACAGTGAGAACCCAGCTCTTCTCTTCCTAACTCCCTAACAGCCAAGTATGATGTCCTGACTCTGGTCTCTTGCTGGATATGATTTATATCTCTACCCACACCCTCCAAAGCCCAATGCACTCTCTGTTTGAATTTATCCTTCCTTTAAGGCTTTCATGACCATCCATCTCAGTTGGCTTGGGCTAGTTTCAGTCTACATCTCTTGTTCAGGAATAACTGGTAATAGCTTTCTCTCTTTTACTCGTAAGTGTCCCGGTTTGGATGATAAATTATATGGTCTCCGTACTTAAAGTCCCAGTCCCATTCTTATAGGAAGCCATGTTGATGTCCACATTCCTCAGTCATGGCATTCTGTTGTGACCATCCAAAGGACTGAGAGCTTGGCTGTGTTATTTAGCCCTTAATCCACACTTTTATAGCTAGCATTTCTTGAGTTTGTCTTCCGTTGAAAAATGGGTCTTGAGTCCTGAAAGGCAGGAACTGTGTCTTATACCCCCAATGCCCACACCACCCCAGATCTCAGCTGGCAGAATGCTGGGGATGCCTTCACTTTGATATGCTTGATCACTGGCTGACAGGTTGCAAACACAAAGACTAAGAAGTATGATTATTATTTAGGGAAACTATTCTTCACCTGAAGTCTTGGGATGGGCTTCTAGGAGTGTACATCGTCCTCTGTCTCCTTGTCATACAAAAATGGATGAATCTACATGTGTGCATTTTTCTGGGAAAAAGAGTCTAGAGCTTTTAAAAGTCATATCCTCGATGGGCCTACGACATCCAAATGCTAACAGCCTGACTCGGGGAGCTGGTTCTTTTCTGCCAGCCAGAAGCTGACTTATGGGCACCCAAATGTCCACTCCTTCCTGGAGCACTGGGGCTTTCCAGGACGTGGGCTCATTAGTATGCTGAACGGCTCCCCAGCTGTCAGGCATGGGGCAGGCAGGCGGCTGGTTACCTTCACTCTGCTGCTGGGGAAATTACAGCAGGATGAGCTTATGGGGGTGCACAGATACTATTCAAGGGCATGTGCTATTGCTAGCTGGACCACTGTGTCTCCCCTGCTGGCCCAGACCTCCGAGACTTCAGAGTAGTTACATACACACAGTGAGTAGCAAGTCGATGGGGGTTGGAGTTCCAATTTTAATGTTTTACCACTAACCAGCTATGTAATTTTGGGAAATTTAAAAAATACCTCTGAAGCTCATTTGTTCCATTTATAAAGCACAATTAATAAAACTAGCTACCTCAGAGTATCGACTCAATGAGACCAAACATGTAAAGTATGTTGAGAACCTCATGTACCTAGGAACCCCTCAACACACCAGAGCTGGCTGTACCATTCTTTTTAGAATGATGGGCTTATCCTTCAGCCCTAAGTCACATGCAGCCTAGTTCTCACACAAGTTGAACACTACAGGCCTCTTTCCAATGTGAGGCCTGAAGGCCGGTGGTTAGGGCAGCAGAGACCTGAGCCCTCAACCATGGGTTCCACAGGCAGTCAGTGGGATTTACCTTGCCTGCTGTGGGCATGCAGTTGCTCCCCAGTGGCGTGAGTTTTTCAAGAGTTGGGTCTAGAAGATGAAAGGTCTGGACAGTGGCTGTGATTGTGTGGAAGGCCCTAGAGCTCCATATGTCCAAGCAAAGGCTCAGGGGTCCACAGGACAGGCCTGAGGCAGGAGGAGGATGGATGTCTCCTCCAGTCTCTGCTGCTAAGCTGTTGTGTGACCCTGGTTGAGTTACTGCCCACTCGGGGTCAGCTACCTCAACTATAAAGTAAGAGAAAATGGAAGTCAGTATTTTCTAAGGTCTCATTCATCAACAGATTCTTGTGATTGTAGATTTGTGTGTGTGTGTGATTGTAGATTCTTAACAAAGATTTAAAAAGGAATCTGTTTGAATAGCTGATCTTAGGATCAGAATGTTGGGGTTTTGTGTTTATGGCTAGTTCTCTACCCCCGCCAGGTCACCCCCCACTAGAGGCTGAAGAGAGTTTCTTGGGGGTAGGTCTTGCCTTCTCTTATCTCCAGTAGTTGGCCCCAGACGAGAACACACAACAGCCTCTCAGGGAACAGCTGACTGGCTGCCAGGGAGGCAGACACATGTCTTGACTTAAAGACAGTATGAAAGAGGTCATATTCTTTTGACTAAGGCACTTGCCTCCTGCCAAGCCCCACTGAAGACAGAAGTGGAGGACTGAGTATCCTTGACAATCAGAAAGATGTGGTTTAGACCCTAAGAGAGAAAAAGAGGCTTAGAACGCTTGGAGCCAGTTGAAACTTGGGAGTGATCTCTCCATCTTCCTCATTGCCATGGGAAAGGAAAGGGAAGTGTGTAGGAAATCTGAATGAGTATTTCGAGGTCGCTCAGAAAGCCAGGGGCCCAGCTGGGCTTGGAGCCCAGCTCTCCTGCCTCCCAGCTCAGAGCCCTTCTTGCCACCCACATTGCCTCCTAGGCTTTGTCACTGTTATGGTGGTGTCCGAATAAACTCCTGACAGGGACGTCATTAAGATGGGAGAGGCAAAAGGAGCTGGAAGGGTGGTGAAGCCGAGGGCAAGTCCCTGGGACCTTCTGAAACCAGTCTCACATTGCAAACAGAATCTGTCTCGACTGTGAAGTCAGGAAGAGCATTTTAAATAAGCCAGAAGGCGGATGCTGCATCTTTGGCCATCACCCGGAAGCTGCCCGATGTCTGCTGTCAGACCCCTTAGCGTGTTCCTCCTATAGTCACATCGCTGCTGCTTTGCTTCTTTCCAAAGGACAGAACTACATGTTCTCCTCCATGTAAAGGCATTTCATCCAGGCAGAGGAACAGCTGGTGATGTTCCTTTCTCGTCTCTTTCTCCAGGTTGTGAAATATCCTAGCTGCGCACGTGTGGTTGGAAAACAAATGGGGGTGGTTGTGCATTTTGCTCTACATTTCTCCCTCATTCAGAAATGCTCCTCTTCTCCCATGGGAGCCCCAATTCACCTTCTGTTGAATGTAGTCTTAAAAGTAAAACTGGTCTTATCCAGGCAAGTCCATTAGATGGGGCGGAGGGTGGGTCATGAGTGGCCTCTGCATGTAAATATTTCGCCGCTGCTGGCTTGCCACTGTGCCTAATACTCTGACATTCTTTTGAGCTGGCACTACCCTCTTTGCCCAGGCCCCTCTGGAAATACAGCCTTCCTATTGGGAGGCATCAGAGGCACCATGCGGTGTTATCTATTCATCTGTAGTTCAAGAATCACAGCCTGGACTCGAGGTGTTTCTAGAGACTTCAAGAGACTTCCGGAAGCTCTGAGAGTGATAAAGCTGAGGACAAGCTCCCCAAAACTTCCAAACCAGGAATGTTAAATACATGCCTATGTGTGCCACTTTCTCATCCAGCTTGCACAGCAGATGTCTCATTAATTTAATATTTATACTCTTCCCTGTTGAATCTAGATTCAGCCTAAGGATCCTTTGCATAGCCAGTTGATTGGAATGGGCATGGCCATTTTCTTCCTCTGTTGTTTAACTGTTCTTCAGTGCAAGCAAAAGTGATGAATGCAGTGCTGAGAAGCAAGACAATAGGATCACAAGTACTGAGAAACTTTGCCAGAGTCCCGTCATGAAATGTGCTCACGGAGCAAAGGTAATGAAGACAGCCAGAATACCATGGCATGAGTGAGGGATCTCCAGGAGACTGCTAAAATGGTTGGATTTCAACCCTATGTATTTCAAGTCCCCTTTCCAACTGCAGAAGCCCTGGCTTTCCTTTTCAGCATAAGTCCTAAGCAGAAAATACAGCTTTTACACTATTGGGAATTCCATACTATTTTTTAAAAAACTTTTATTTATTTTAGACAGAGAGAGAGAGTCTCCTGAAGCAGACTCCCCTAAGTGGGCAGCCGATGCTGGGCTTGATCCTATGACCCTGAGATCATGACCTGAGCCCAAATCAAGAGTCAGCTGCTCAGCCAACTGAGCCACCTAGGTGCCCCAGGAACTCCATATTATCTTTTAAAAAATTTCTACCTGAGCTTTCATGTATGCCAGGAGCTGCCAAAACAATGCCGTGGTCGTCCAAACTTCAGGCATGCTCTCTATCTTTTCTCTTAAACAGCTCCACCCCACCTGAAACGGATGCTGAAATCCCCTACAAGGCTCCCATGAGAAGGGGCAGCCTCTGCCCGCCTCACCTGCTGCAGAGCTCTCTGGATGTCGATCCCCTGGCCCCACGGCACAGCTGGGTTAGCCAGGCAGTCCCCAGCATTCCCTCGGCGGGATATATCGATTCTCTGCCTCCGCAGGCTCTGAAAAGCCTCAGCCATCACCTTCACCCCGTCATAGGTGAGCGCAGAGGTGTACTGGTGGGAGGAACAGAGACAGTTAGGTGTCAGGGAGAGTTGACAGGAAGGCAGGTGGGAGCTCTGTCTGGGAGAATGTTTCCTGGTGCTGAGAACACCAGCAGGGGCTGGGCATGAGGGGTGGAGGGAGCTGGGGAGGGTGGGGGGGAAGTGAGGGGGTGGGCACCCGGAAGTGTCTGTGCCTCACATGGGGGCTGCTGCTCCTCCTCATTAACCCATCTTGCCAGTTGTGAGCTCCATGTTGCCAGTTGTGACTTTCCAAGGGAAACCAGAATTCTAGATTTTTGTGTGCCATCTTGCAATTTTAAAATGTTGGTACAACTGGAAAAAATGCATGCAGTAAATGCAGCACATCTATAGTTCTGATACAGTCCATGGAAAACCAGTTGGTTTTCTCTGTGTTACAGTCACCAGTTGGGAACCAAGAGGAACTATTTATTCCACTATCTCTTGTGGCAGTAAAAGAAGAAAAAATAATCCAAGAAAGGTAAGCTCTTTATTATTTCGCACGTGCCTCACAAGTGGCAGGTTTATATTCTGCACGCTTTCCCCTTGTGCTTATTCATGATAACTCTCAATTTCTCCCCTTTTGCCTAAAAGGGTGATAACAAAGCAGGATAACCATCCAGGACACTATTTTCTGGCTTTGGAACTCATGTCTGTCTTCTTCATTAATTTGTCCCCAGTCCTAGCTTGTTCTCTGGCACATTTTAAGTTCATAACAGAGAGCTGTAGAACGAATATATGAATATTTTTTCAGTTTTTGAGTATGTCTTTCACATTTTAAGAGAAAAATATAGGTATTACATTTAATAATTTTTATAATTTCCAATCTTTTGGAAGTTGGGCAGGGTATTCACATGTTAACTGGCGTTGGTTTGTTCATGCTTTAAAATACATTTGTGATTTTGTTTGCTTAAGCTCATATTGAAATAAATCTTCATTTTTAAAGCTTTTATTTAAATTCCAGTTAACATACAGGGTAATATTATTTTCAGGTGTAGAATTTAGTGATTCAGCACTTCCATACAACACCTAGTGCTCATCACAACCAGTGCACTCCTTAGTCCCCATCACCTGTTTTGCTCATCACTCCCATCCCCCTCCACGCCCCCTCTGGTAACCCCCAGTTTGTTCTCTATAGTTAAGAGTCTATTTCATGGTTTGCCTCTTTTCCTCTATACTCATTTGTGTCTTAAATTCCACATATGAGTGAAATCATAGGGGATATAAATCTTCATTTTTGAATTGCTGAATCAGTTTGAGCAAGAGTGGGGTGAGAAGCAGTGGTTTGCTATTTGCAAAAAGAAATTGACCAAGTGGCAAGAGAAGGTTGCCAAGGATTCCCTGTTTGCTCCAGATAAACAAATTTGGCCTCGGTATCCTCTACACAGTGTTCCACACAGCCTCTGCCAAGCTACTGGGTATGACATGGGAAAGAAAAACTACCTGCTATCCTTATTCTAAACCACTATCGAATAGCAAACAAAATAGATTTTGGCTGTAGGATTTAGGGCTTCATGGCTGGGGAGTGAGGGGGAGATGGCCTACATAACTGGGAGTTAACGCTCTGAGGCAGAGATGAGCTGGATATTGCTTAGATTTCTCTGATTTTTAGTTGGGTATGTGGCTGACCAGATAAAGGGCTAGTTCCCTGCACAACTCAAGAAGGCTCCATCCACAAAGAAATGAATACAAACAGCATCCCCCCAATCCAGACCTGTGCAATATGAAGGCCGTGCCAGAACAGAGACATCATTTGCCAGCTTCCCCTAGAGCTAGCTGGGGCTAGGTTTCTAAGATGTGGTCAAAAGCATGTGAGTAGGAGATTTATGCGACTTCTGAAAGAGGCTCTTAAAAAAAGCCATTGTGCTTTTTATTTTCCTTTTCACTTTCCTGCTGGATGGAATACTGAGTTAATGGTTGGAGCCTCAGCAGCCATTTTTGGCTATAAGGCAGAAGCCATATCCTGAGGATAGCAGAAGAAGAAATAGAGAAAGGTTCAGTGTTTGACAGGTCTGAAGCCAGTATGCAAGACCTGGATTGATGACTTCTGAATTTTGCTTATAAAAGAGAGAAACAAAATATTTATCTTGTTTAAATCATTGTCATTCTGGATTGTCCAACCCTTACAGCATACTCTTAATTTTTATGTATATATTTTCCTTAGCTTGCTCCTTTTAGAAAGCTATCCTTTCCTAAAGTCTAAGATTACCCAGAAATCGGGGCAGGGGAAGGGACCAGATTGGTCCTTTGCTGTTTGCTGCCTATCCCCTCACCTTAGGTCTCTTCCAGTCCACCCGGGTGTGGTCTCGAGCATCGCTGTTCTTCCACTGCTGCATGATCTTGGCTGGGATGGTATCTGTGTAGTTCACCAACTGGAAACCTGTCACATTTGCTCCACTCTCCTTGAATTTGTTTAAGTCAATATCCATGAAACCCTGTGCAGGGAGGAGGGGAAAGAAGTCAGACCATGCCGCCTGGATAAATCAGTTGAATCATGCTAGAGGATCACAGGATTTCCATGATGTTCCATAAGGTGAAACTGGCTGAATGGAGAGATGTGTGTGCCTCCCTTCCTTCTGAAGGTTATCACTTAACTTGTACACAGTTAGCACAGTGGTTAACTGCATTTGCTGAGAAACCAGCCATGCCTAGGTTGAAGTGCTGGCTCTGCCATTTACAGCCCTTAAACTACCTTGGACTAAGTTGCCTGATGGTTTCTTGTCTGAATAATGAAGGTTAGGAAGTTGGGGAGAAAAAGCGATGTGATGGCATGTCAAGTGTGTGGTACAGACTGAATGGGGTTACTATGATGCCACAAATATGGAATAGAACAGACACATAAGGAGGGAACTCTGTACTGTACCACCCATATCCCCACCCTTTTGAGAGAAGAAGAGTCTGAAGTCCATCAGGAGGAAGTTCCTATAGGCTCCCAGAGGTCACCAGCAAGTCTGTGGAAGGGGTAGGATTCTGGTCTGGATTCTGACCATCCCTCCCTCCATGTTCTTTCCACAGACTAGCTCTTCCCTCCCCAGTGAGGCCTGATCAGTTCCAACATCCACAAAGGATCCTTTACCAGGAATAAATCTTTCCTTCCCATTTGGTGAGATGCAATCAAATTCAGGAGGCCTTTGACTTAAAAGGGAAACCTGGCATTTGTATAATGTATTCCACAGTGCACAGAACTTTCATATCTGTGGCCTGTTTCACTTGATGACTTTATAAGGTAGAAATTCTGTGTCTATTTTCCATACAAAGAAACAGAGACAAAGTGGAAGAATTGATCACTAAGTCATCCAGTGAGTCAATGGCAGAGCAAGGGCCAGAACTAAGGTCTTCTGGAGGTCTTTACTCCTCATTCAACAAACATTTTTGAGAACCTCTGGTGCACTATTCTAACAGTGAATAAAAAGAGTTCTTATGAAGCTTACATTCTAGACAATAAACAAGTAAATATGTAGCATAGTATATACAGTGAAGTCCTATGATACCATCCAAGTCTCTTAATTTCTCATTGAGTTACTTAGTTCCTTGTTTAAAAGATCTAGTCATAAACAACTCCAAGATACTCCCCCACCCCCCACCAGGTGCCTCTATAGTTCTGATTGTTTATTATTTGTATTTTATAGATAACCCAAGCTCAGTTCTCCTCAGAGCCTTCGTCCTAGGTATTCTCTCTGCCTCGAAGTGTGCTTTCTTTGGCTGTCTTCTTTCTGTCTTTAGGATCTCAGCCAATATGCAGTTTCTTCAGAAAAGTCTTTCCTGGCCCCTTACCTAAAGATCCAATTCCTACCCTGTGGTAGATGTGTTCAGTAAGTACCTGCTCATTTCCACTCCCCTTCATACACTGATATTTTACTTTTTATGAAAAAGGATTTTATTTATTTGAGAGAGAGCATAAATGGGAGGGAGGCGCAGAGGGAGAGGAAGAAGCAGACTTCCTACTGAGCAGGGAACCTGATGCATGGCTTGATCCCAGGACCCTGAGATCGTGATCTGAGCTGAAGACAAATGCTTAACCGACTGAGCCACCCAGACACACTGATATTTCACTTTCTACACTAACTGCAAATCCCTATTATTTCAACCCTGTGGGAATTAATACACTCAGGGCAGCACTCAACCAATGATAGATGAAAAGATAATAGGTAAATACTCTAGAATCCTGTCCCTGGAGGCTGTGGGTGAGGGGACACAGCAGAGACAACTCTGAAGCTGGTTCCATACTGATGTCCAGAGTTCCTTTAAGGGATCGGGCTCCCACAGGGGTACGTATCATGATTGTGCACTTTACTGGATGCCATCCTGTTCCTTCCCAACTTCCTGGATTCCCTAATTGGCACCCAAAGAAACCACTTGTACTTGAATCCTTGTCTTAAGTTGTGCTTTTAGAAAAAACCAGTTAAGTCATCCCACCACCCAATCCAGCCAGTTCCTTCTCAGAGCCCTGTTTGAGTTTCTCCAGGGTGTTTATCCCTGTGTGAGACAATCTCTTTTACTCATTTGGTCCCTTGTCTTCCTCCTCCCATTGGAGTATTGGCTCTATGAGGACAGGGACATTTTCTGTTTTATTCATTGATGTGTCCTGGCATCTAGAGCAATGCCTGGTACAGATCAGATGCTCAATACATGTTTGCTGTGTGAATGAATAAAAATAAGAGACTTTCTTAAGCAAGAATGCTAATTAGGCAGGGGAAATATGATAAGCGGGCAGTAAATGCCAGTGGATGATATTAATTGATTAGAAAGAGAAGCTCAGGTTAACTCTTCCCATAGCCACAGTTTATAGATTTTCACAGGGGTCTACTGATTTGCACAGTGGTCTAGCAAGTTGTTGGTACAGATGGAATCAGAATATATACTTGAAGACATTATACCACCTAAGAGAAATCCCACGACTGGTTAAAAGCTAATGCACAGTTGAGAAATTTCTCATCATTTTTAGAGAACTTTAAAAAGAACATCTTGTCCCTAAACTAACTATTGAGAGAATCAAATGGGAATTCTCTCCTACAGTCATCTTCTGTCACTTGAAAATGTATAACCAGCTCTTGGGCATTTTGTACTAACTGCCCCCATCTTGAACATAATGGGGGCCACAGTAAATGGCAGAGTTTATTCGAATGTAAATGTCACTCACTTCCATCACCAGAATGTCTGACTATAAGGTTAATGGAGCCAAACCTTGGTTACGTGTACTCAAACTGATGGGATCCTCTAACAGAACTTCCTGTGCTCCCCTGGGTACGAATGAACAGACGATGATAAACTCCTATCTGTGATGTCAGGTAAAATAAACAGCATTAGGGAATAACTTGTGGACAGTGCATAGTCATCTCATAGTTGGCATTTTCCCGCCCAGATCTCATGCTGGAGGTAATCTTTTTCTTTTTTAAAGATTTTATTTATTTATTTGACAGACGGAGATCACAAGTAGGCAGAGAGGTAGGCGGAGAGAGACAAGGAAGCGGGCTCCCTGCTGAGCAAGAGAACCTGGTTCGGGGCTTGATCCAGGGACACTGGGATCATGACCTGAGCCAAAGGCAGAGGCTTAACCCACTGAGCCACCCAGGTGCCCCTGGAATGGTAATCTTGAATCTCTCCAATGTTCTTAATCACTAAGAAATGAGTCTTTTATAGGGACTAGGCTTGATTTTTCCACAATCCAAGACAACGGGAGTTTGCCAGTAAAAGTGCTCTTAACTAAGAACGGGAAATAAATGTGTTAACTATTTGCACACCAGTTAACTGCAAAGTTCAACTCACTCAATTCCATTCCCTGGAGCTTGCTCATTAAACAAGGTTTAATTAAATCATTTTCCAATTTTCTTTGCCATTTTATTAAAAAGACCAACAACCTTGGATAACATTTGATATTTAGAACACTTTTTATCTGCTTTTTCTGTAATATTAATTATATAATATGTGTAAGGCTGTATCATTGCTAATTGTATTTTATTAAGGTTTTAAACTATGAAGTTTAATCATCACCACTCTATTTGAATCATTTTGCCTATTTTATAACATGCCCCCAAATACTGAGCCCATTGCTCTGTATACTGTACTACTGAGCAAAAATGAAATCAATGCACAAGATGCTTCAAGTTCTTCAATATGAGAATTCAGGTCTCCTAAACCTGGGCTCCTTCTAACTGTCCCAGCAGAACTGTACCAGCTGCTGCTCTTCATAGAGTGACTCTATCTCTTATCTAAAATAGGGCTTTGGGGAACCTGGGTGGCTCAGTTGGTTAAGCATCTGCTGTTGGCTCAGGTCATGATTTCAGGGTCCTGGGATTGAGACCTGAGTTGGGCTCCCTGCTCAGTGGGGAGTCTGCTTGCCCCTCTCCCTCTGCCCCTCCTCTCTGCTCATGTTCTCTCTAGCTCTCTCAAATAAATAATTAATTTTAAAAATCTTTAATTTATGTATTTCACATACACACACACGCACACACACACAGATCACAAGTAGGTAGAGAGGCAGGCATAAAAGATTTTTAAAAATTTTTAAAAAATAAAAATACACTTTGTGACAAGTGAGCTCTTAGAGATATTATATCACTATGCTCCTGTGTCCTGTTTTGTCACCTCTGTGGCACTTCACACTGTCCCACATGTGTCTGAGGAATGTGTGACATGAGACGAATTCTCTGCTCACGATCTCATTCAAGCACTGATGACCTGGATGGTGTACTGCAGGCTCTGTGATGGAGATCGTTAACCTGGGGGACACATCAGAATATCTTAGAGAGCTTTTGCAAAAGAGTCATCCCTAAGGATGTGTTTTTCTAAAGCTCTAATGCTGGCAAATCAAAAATTAAGGTTCAATGTATTAATTTATAAAGGTACTCATGAGGATAATTCCAAATGATAGGACAGGTAACAAACACTGAGAACTGGATGTGCAGAGAAGTATGAGATGACTGATCATCTTTCCAATGGTGAGTCACAGCTGGGATTAAAATTGATCAAGCAAGAAAAAGAGAACTATGCATATTATGTAGGAATGTGGAGGAAACCACCAGAATCACCAAACCCAGCAAAGATTTAAGATATTTAATTTTAAGAAGTGTAAGATTGAAGAGGACCAGCACTTGCATTTTATTTTATACCCTTCTGTAATATATATATATTTTTTTAGTATGTGAATAAAGTTTCTTCTTATACTATTAAAAAATAAAAGTATCTCCTCAGATAATTACACCTTGATGGTTAAGAATCACCTGTCAGTCCCTGGAAAGGTGGGGAGGGAGTAGCAGTGGCAGAACAGGGAAGGTAAGTTGTTCCATATATTGGAACTTTGCTACAATATGTTAAGGGAGCCTGATTCCCTTGTTATCTCCTGATCTGGAAATCAAGAACATGGTCGCTGTTCAATGCTCCACTGAAACAGAGCTTCAAAAGCATTTCTCATAAGAATAACAAAAACAGCAATAATGGCCCAAGTTCTACTTTCATAGACATTATGTAACTTCATCTCAACAACCTTCTGAAAATGATGAGTTTACTGTCACTTAAAAATGAAAAATGAAATAGTCAACAGTCACCCCTAGATTTATTTTAAACATTTCCAAAGTTCTTATCCTGAGCCAGGCATTCTGTTAAATGCTTTATATAGATCATCTTATTTTATCCCCCAAACAGCCCTGAAAGGTGAACACGCAGAGTAGGCACCAGATGCTTATTTGCATAAATGAGTTGAGTGAGTATCCATCCCAATTTTATGTTGAAGAGCTGTGGTTCAGAGACTTTTGGAAACTCCCCCGAGATCACACAGCAAGTAAGAATTCAAACCATGGTCCAACCATAAAAATTTGTCTTCTGTGTCAGATGGAGGAGCACAGGAGCTTAGCTTTAGGATGGTGTTGCCAGATTGCACAGAGAGGGACAAAGAACTTCTGACGGTGTGGCTGCCACAGCTAACAGCACTGAATAAATGACTCACCTTGCTGAAGAGGGGCCTTCCAGGACAGCTTTCTGTCTTAAAGGAATATTTGTAGTTGAGCACCCTAGGTTTCTTTCCTTGACACCAATCTCTGAAGGTTGGCTAGATGCTTCCCAAGCCTCTAATTTCTCTAAAGTCCATTAGTGCCCACCTTACCCCACCTCTATCCTAGAGGGTCAGCAAATATTTTCTGTAAAGGGCCAGATTGTGAATATTTTTGGCCTTGTAGGCCATATGGTTTCTGCTGTAATTATTCAACTCTGCCATTATAGCATGAAAGCAGCCATAGACAATAGTAAATGAATGAGCGTGGCTGAGTCCCAACGAAATTTATTTATGGATGCTGAAATTTGAATTTCATGATTTTCACAAGTCATGAAATATCATTCTTCTCATTTTTTCCAATAATTTAAAAATGTAAAAAACCATTCTTAGCTCATGAGCCAAACAAAATGAGGTGACGGTTGGAACTGACCCACAGACCACAGTTTACTGATGCCTGATGCAAAGATGTTGGAGATCAGACCAAACCCCTCATTGTACAGATGGGAAGGTGAGTGTAGGGAGGACACTAGAGGCCTAAGACCCCATGGCTGGTGAGGGGATTAGCTGGGGGTGGGATCTGACTCCCTTACATGTCATTGTAGGAGCTGTGCAATGCTGACCAGCCATTGAAATAGAATGGGAATAAAAGTACTCAATTAAGCAGTTAACACAGTCATTCCTTCTAACGTCAATTATAATTTTCAGAGGCTTAGAATTAAAAGCCATTTCAAATAATTACGATATCCTAAAGAGATGTTTAACACTATAACTACATTGGATATGCTTTCATGTCGCTGTGAAGATTTACAAAATGCTTTCAGGATCATGAAGAGGCTCTGGGCTATCATTATGACTATTAATTACCACGTGTGGCTGGAAACAAAAGAACTGATTATGCGTGCTGCTTGGTTACTTAACCTCTCCTAAGCTCAGTTCTCTGGTCTTCAAAATGCAGATATAATAACCCCTGCAGCATAGAAGTGGTGTAAGATATAAAAGAATACATTTAAGCACCTAGAACTGTCTGGCACATAGTAAGTGCTTAGTGAATGTTCGCTATTGTCACCATCATCCTCGTCATGGCCTCAAAAGAAGTTAGGTGTTGTTGGAACTGCTTCAAAACCAGGCAGCGGGCCAGGCAAGACACCCGAGAGAACACAAGGCAGGTGTACAGGAATGCTTCTGCTGGAGGATGAAAAGATTTATCTTCAAAGCCAGATTTCCTTTTTCTCGGGGATTCTTTCATGGGAGTCACATACAAGCTGTTCAGCCCTCATTTTCTCGCTTGCATGGACAACACACCCGTCAGAAGGAAGAGGGAGCATCCAGCATTGTTAAAGGAAAGGGACCAGGAAGGTTTATTAAACAAGCCCTGGTACACTGGAA
This sequence comes from Mustela nivalis, assembly GCF_964662115.1. Classification (NCBI taxonomy): domain Eukaryota; kingdom Metazoa; phylum Chordata; class Mammalia; order Carnivora; family Mustelidae; genus Mustela; species Mustela nivalis. The sequence continues at coordinate 136,256,707 of NC_139022.1, forward strand.
AGAGTGCGGCCTCCATCTCATCCCTTTGGAATCTAGAAGAGGTAATGTTAGAATAAATCAAAGAACCTGTACTTTATATTCAGAAGGGTGCAAGTTGAACATGCCAGGTTTCCCCCACTTGTCAGATTCTTAGATGACAGCTCCAGAGAGAAGATCGTTACAGAGAAGTGCAATTCGGAAAGTCTTGTTACATTAGAAATGATGGAAAAAGTGGGGCTAATCAACCTGAAAAATACTGGAAACCGAGAGGGTAAGCGGAGGATGTGTTCAGATCCCGGAAGGGCTGTCTTGGGGAAGAGGGGGAAGATTTATTTGCTGAGGCTCCAGAAGGCAAGCCAGTATCTGTGAATGAGCAGAAGTCACAGCAGGCAGATTTTTGGCCAAAATGTAATGACAACTGCCACGGTGCCTAAGTGGTACCAATGCCTGTACTTTCAGTAGGCGCAGTGCTAAGGGCTTTATCTCATTTGACCTTCATAACAGTACTGGGAAGCAGGTACTTACTATTATCATTCCTATTCTGCAAATGAGAAAACTGAGGCTTAACTGAATGGAGTAGCTTCTGCCCGATATCGTATCTGCCAGATATCACACAGCTAATGATGGGCAGAGACCACAGTCATAACAAGTAACAAGACTCTTGGCTTATTTTCCAAGCACTGTGTATCCCACCTCCTGGCCGCTAGTCCTGCCAGTCTGACTCCTCCATCTCCTGTCCTGCAATGAAGCACCTGGAAGGACCCAAATCTCAACTATAGGAAGGAATTAACAGGTCTCCAGGAGACCATGATGTTTGCCTTGGTGCCATCTTTAATGTGACCTGATGCATGGAATGCAAACCACAGGTCTTTGTCTCTACCTCTCTGAGGCCTGTCTTGTCTCTCAGAGACTGTGGTTGTCCTTCCCACCTGCTGTAAGAGACTGTGGGCTCCCAGGAGGCAGGGACTCAGGCACCAGCATTTCCACAACATAGCACCTAGAGCACGGGAATGGCTCAGTTAACGCTGGGGAATAAGGAAAGAGAGAGAAAGTGTCTTTGCTCACGCTTTTCATGATTCTCATATATGTTTCCATCCTGTTACCTCCCAGCTTTTATCCTCAGCACTAAAGAGGGCTTTTCATTGACTTTTCCCATGTAGTATATTCTGAATGAGTTCATAAATAAGAATTGCCAAGAAAACAGTTTTAGGGACGGCCATAGAGGTTCTGTCCTGTCTTTCAACCATAGGAGCTATTTGCCCTTAGGCAGTGGTCTCAGTCTTTCTCAGCACTAGTTTATTGATCTGTAAAAGAAGGGCACTGGCTAAACCAATGATCATTCCAACTATGTTCCCAGGTCGCAAGCGTTTTAGAGGTTACCATGTTGGGATGGGGGAAGGCACAAGAATGGGGTCCTAGATCCCTACCTTCCCTCTACCAAAGCAGCTCTGTTTTCTGTTTTACATGCTGGAGTTCTCCCCAAGATTCCATTTGAGAATAGACCTTTTAACTAAAAAGTTTGGAAACTTCTGAGCCAGTTGATTTCTCTCTTAAGGGCTAATGGAGCTTTGATCTACAATTCTGTGATCATATAGGTGTGTGCGCATGAATATGGATATATGTGAAGTCAGGGAATATTCCTGAGCTGAGAACTCATTTGTGTCCTCACATCACTGTATCTCTGCATAAGGGTCTTCACATTTTCCCATTTTAGTCACTTTAACCAATCAAACCTTAAATGTGTTGTCACCGTACATAATCCCTGACAACATGTGGGCTTATCTGATTCCTGCAAAGTCAATAAGATATTGTAGCTGTCTTTAAAGCAGCTAAAACACTATCTGTATTGAAAAGCAAACACTATTGTTAACTTAGTTTACACTAACCTAGTTTGCACTTTTGCATTTGAAACCAGGGAGGCAGGTACCTGTATGCTTGGATAATCCGCCAACACACAAACACACCTACTGCCCACACAGGTGTCCTTTGTTGCCAAACCATTGTCACAGCCAGTCAGGGCCTCACAGACCAACTTCTCTCAGTCTGGGGGTTTAGGATAAAATGCTGACACTTGGTGGCAGAAGATCGAGGGCCCCAGACTGGGCTGTTGATGCATGGGCAAAGAAGCACATTGTCTGGCCTGGTATTGGTTAGTCGCTCAAAGTTTCCCTTTCTGTTAACTGTGTTGTAACTGGCTGCAGTCAGAGGTGACACCTGGCCAGGACCAAAGAGCCAAAGGTCAATTCAAAATTCAGCCTTGTATATGTGGGGCCTGGAGTTCTTTTTTTTTTTTTTTTTTTTAATTTCTTTTCAGCATAACAGAATTCATTGTTTTTGCACCACCCCCAGTGCTCCATGCAATCTGTGCCCTCCTTAATACCCATCACCAGGCTCACCCAACCTCCCACCTCCTGCCCCCTCAAAACCCTCATATTGTTTTTCAGAGTCCATAGTCTCTCATGGTTCACCTCCCCCTCCAATTTCCCTCAACTCCCATTTCCTCTCCATCTCCCCATGTCCTCCATGTTATTTGTTATGCTCCACAAACAAGTGAAACAATATGATGCTGGACTCTGCTTGACTTATTTCACTCAGCATAATCTCTTCCAGTCCCATCCATGTTGATACCAAAGTTGGGTATTCATCCTTTCTGATGGAGGCATAATACTCCATAGTGTATATGGACCACATCTTCCTCATCCATTTGTCTGTTGAAGGGCATCTTGGGTCTTTCCACAGTTTGGCGACCGTGGCCATTGTTGCTATAAACATTGGGGTACAGATGGGGCCTGGAGTTCTTGACTGACTTGAAACCACCCACATCTTCCTTTTACATTGATCCAAACCTTCCTGTTCAGAGATGATCAAGCAAAGGCTACAGAAAACCCACTTTTTGATGAAATGCCAGCTTAAGGCTTTATAGGGTCCCAATACAGTGGGTATCTATTGAATGCTTGGTGAAAAATGAATGAAAGTCCAAATACAGGATAAATTTAAAATCTACTGGGAATAGGGAAAGGAATATTCTAGTGTCCTCATTCATGCTCTCATTCATCTGTGAGTACTTCATATTGCGAGGCACATATTACACGAAGGGATGAAACAGAATCACAGGTGTGCTCCCTGCTTTCAAGTTACTTAGGGTTAGTGAGAAAGGCCAGTTGTACCCAAATACTAGTAGAGCAGCTAATGAAAACACCTGACATTGGAGCTCAGGGAAGGCCCCCCCAGTGGAAGCAGTGAAGCCTGAGCGAGGATGTTTGGTCAGGTGAAAAGTATGGGGAATAACCCTCTGAGCAGAAAACGCGCTTGCTCTGATGTTCAGATTCAGAGGACAAAGGACAGTGACCCAGAGGAAGCACATGTTACACATCAGCCTGGATTCAAATCTCAGCTCTTCTACCTCTTAGCTGTGTGGCCACAGGCAAGCTTTAAACCTTTCTGGGCCTCAGTATCCTTCACAGCAAAATAAGGATTATTTATCTCCATCCTCTGACTGCGGCAAGGACTAACTATAGTAACATATGTTGGGTTCTTAAAATGATGCCTGGCACATAGTAAATACTCACCTAGAGCCCCGCAGCACATGGGGCTCCATGGTCCTTCCTCCCCTTATATGCTTTTCTGTTTTAAAAACAGGGACATGTAAGAAGTGAAGATGGAACACTTCTATTTGCACAGTACCCTGACCTCCCGCCTCAGTTGGTACTGAGGGTTCTGTCCTTTCTGTTTCTGAGCCGGCGGTAGCGAGGGGTTCCACGCTCTGAAAAGCATTTGCAGACACTGTCTTGCACATCTGGAATATCTGTTAGCTCAGCTTGGGAAGGACTATTCCAGATCAGCCAAGGTGTGCACGGTTTGCAAGAGCCAACCCTACAAACACTGAGTGCTCGAGATGAATGCAGCAGCGTCTCCCTTATGATGAAGAAGAGCCAGTGTGGCTTAGGAATTTTGTGTTGATATTCCTGGGCTTTCAGAGAGAGGCAGGAAAACTAGAACCGTAAATTACAGATCTGCACAAGTCTTCGACAATTTATTCCTTTTAAAAACATCGTACCGAATCTCCAACAAATTGAGACTCTCAAAAAAAAAAAATATATATATATATATGTCTTTTTTTGCAAATGGTAATGAGTCAGTGGCAGAGTTGGGATGAGACCCCAGGTTTCTGCTGCATTCATTGTTCTAAAACTTGACATAAAATAGCTCATTTTATCTTTACCTTGTGAAGTGCGTATTCATGTCCCCACCTACAGATAAGGAAACTGAGGTACAGAGAGGTGAAGTGACTTGCTCAGAATCACAGGGGAGGAAGGACCATGGAGCCCCATGTGCTGCGGGGCTCTAGGTGAGGTACAGAGAGGTGAAGTGACTTGCTCAGAATCACAGCTAGTAAGTGGGTGACTGAAAATTCAATCCAGGCAGTTTCAGAAGGAAAGGAGTTTGTCAGTTTTGCCAGTGGCCCAGTGGAGAACAAACCTAATCTTCAGAATTAGATCTGAGTTCAAATTCTAGCTTTAACTCCCTGACCTTGGAAAAGCTCCTTCAACAACTTGAACCTCTTTCTCTCAACTCACAAAGTGGGCATATAATCTCACCTTTCTTGGAGGGGCACAGAAACTCTCAGACGTCTCTAGATTATTCTAGACTGTGGGGTATGAGTGTGAAGAGAAACACACTAGGCCTTGCCCAATGGAATGCTGGGACCACCGAGCAAGGGAGGATCTTCTGGGATCTGGGATTTGGCTTTCGACCCACCTACTTCCTCTTTGCTTCCAGAGGCATCTGCAGTGTCAGCCCTGGTGATCATAAAGTAACCCATGTATTCTCAGTGTTATAAGAGAATGACTGGAGGGCAGCTGAGGGAGGAAAGGGTGAATGCAAGGGACAAAGGGAAGCTGCAGGGGGTCGCATCAGTGAAGAGAGACTCTGATGGGATTGCGGAGGCAGGAAGGAGCACCTCTGAGTCTCTTCCTTGGTCTCCATGTTTCTGCTCGATTCTTTCTCTTACACACACACAGACGCACACTGTGGAAACTGAGAGGCAGCAGTGGGGGTAATGAAGCATAAAGAACAAACAGTTGCTCCAAATCCCAGGCCCAGCTCTGCTGTTTAACTTCTCAGTGACCTCAAGCAGGTCGCATCCCCTCTCTGGGCCTATGCGCCCATTTATAAAATGAGGCACTGGGTGAGAGGAGCTCCTAGGGACTCTTCAGCACTAGCTCTCTTGGCCTTTTCAAACCAGGGCAAAGGCATGCTCTCCACAGGACCACTGGCATGTGGGTCCACTGTCTCCTTCCCAGACACCCTGCAGCCTCCAGAGGCCTCTCTAGCCGCTGACTGCCTTACTCCGTCAGCTCAGCTGCCGTTTAGGGAGGCTTGCATTCCTATCCCACACTGTGTGATTTTTTTCTCCAGCATTTTTTTTTTTTTTAATGGGTTCTAAGCCCAGTGTGGAGCCCAGCGTGGGGCTTGACCTCACGACCCCAAGATCGAGACCTGACCTGAGCTGAGTCGGACACTTAACCAACTGAGCCACACAGGCTCTCTCATTCTTTAGAACTTTAGTTCCGTGTTCCAGTCCAGCTGGAAGACAAGGCCTCGTTGCTCCCAGGACAGAAGTCAAGCTGTGTGATTCTTCTCATGTGAGAAGCTGCTCTAGGCTGGAGGACATGCTCGGTCCGCCCTAGAGGCACACGCTGTGAGAAGGTACTGAGGGCACAGAGGGGCGTCCACTGGAGGAGCAGCACGGAGGAGACAAGCAGCATAGGTATTTACAAGCACATGAAGGTTGCTTTGTGGAAGGGCAGCAGACATGTTCCGCAAGGCTTCTGAGAGAGCAGGTGGTACCACAAATGCAGAGATGGTAGCATGGGGCAGCCTGGGCCCTCCTCGAGCAAGACTAGAAACCTCAGACTCCTTTGAGAAGAGAAAGGGCTGCTCAAGGCAGTGAGTTCCCCATCACTGGGTATAATTCAAGCAGGAACCAAATGGATGGGCTTCCGCTGGGAGGTGCAGAAGAGATTCTTGTTCTTTATTGGAAGTGGATTAAAAGCCCCCTTAGGTCCATCTTTCTCTACTCATGTGCATATTCATAACTCCGTTCACATTCTTACTACCTCTGCTGCTCTCAGCATTTTGCAGTTAAGGATTTTGCCTGTAAGTGCATGTGATGTGTGGGTACACATATTATTTACTTCCTGAGGGGTTATTTCCCTCATTCATCCATTTAGTGATTTTTTATTTTATTTTTTAAAGATTTCATTTATTTGACAGAAAGAGATCATAAGCAGGCAGAGAGAGAGGAGGAAGCAGGCTCCCTGCTGAGCACACAGCCCAACGCGGGGCTCGATCCCAAGACCCTGAGATCATGACCTGAGCCGAAGGCAGAAGCTTTTTTAAAAAATTAATTAATTAATTAATTAATTAATTTTTCATGAACGTATAATGTATTTTTATCCCCAGGGGTACAGATCTGTGAATTGCCAGGTTTGCACATTTCACAGCACTCATCATAGCACATACCCTCCCCAATGTCCATATCCCCACCACCCTCTCCCATCCCCCATCCCCCCAGCAACCCTCAGTCTGTTTTTTGAGATTGAGTCTTTTATGGTTTGTCTCCCTCCCAATCCCATCTTCTTTCATTTTTTCTTTTCCAACCCCCCCAACCCCCACACATTGCATCTCCACTTCCTCATATCAGGGAGATCATATGATAGTTGTCTTTCTCTGATTGACTTATTTCAAAGGCAGAAGTTTTAACCAACTGAGCCACCCAGGCGCCCCACACTTAATGATTTTTTTTAAAGACCACCTGGTACATGTAATTCCCTCTACCACGCCCTAGGAATTCATCAGTGAATAAGACAGACCGGTTTCTTCCTCTAGGAGCTTAAAGACAAACAGGGAGGAAGACATTATATAACGGTGAGGCAGCTGTGGATGGGATTTAGTTTGGGAGAGGGTCTCAAAGATAGTAGCGTGTCCCCAGATGTTAAATGTCTTTTCTTTTTCCACTAATGATAATGATGATGATGGTATGATGATTATTATGGTGGCAATTACTAATATTTATTGAGTGCTTATTTGGGCCAAATATTTATTATACACCCTTTATAACATACTGTCTTGCTTAATACCAATAAGGAGGTAGATAATATCACATTATTCCCTCTTTTACAGATGAGGCAATAAAAGTTCAGAGTGAGTAGGTAACTTGACTAATGTCACACAGCTAATAGATATAAAGCCAGAATATAAACCCAGGTCTGTTTGAACTTCAACTACCCTTTCCAACCGCAGTACCACCTGCCTAACCAGAGGCTATGGAAATCAGGCATGCCAGGTGTGGCCTGGAGACAGTGGGAAGAGAGCAGCCGAAGACAGTGGGCAAGGGTGACTGTACAGAAGGTGGAGACATTTCTCAGCAGAGGAGAGAAGGAGACTGAAGAACTGCTTCTTCTCAGGACGGACAGGGCAGAGGGCAGCAGCACAGAGCTGGGGGATTGGGTTTACTACTCTCTGGACCAAACCTTCCAACTCTTAACTCTTTACGGTAGTTATTATACAGCCGCATGGTGGAAATGGCTAACTGTTCTGATCCCCAAATACCCTAGTGAGACCTGGAGTGACCTGATCTCAATGTCTCTCCCTCAGCTTCCTTATCCCTTGAAATTATAATGAAATTCCATCAGTGTATAACTAAAAAGGTATCCAATAGGAGTTGAGAGCCTAAGTTTAAGTTCCAGGCCTACTGCAGGCGAGGTTTAAACTCAAGCCTTCCTGGGGTGCCTGGGTGGCTCAGTGGGTTAAAGCCTCTGCCTTCAGCTCGGGTCGTGAGCCTAGGGTCCTGGGATCGAGCCCCATGTCGGGCTCTCTGCTCCATGGGGAGCCTGCTTCCTCCTCTCTCTCTGCCTGCCTCTCTGCCTACTTGTGATTTCTCTCTCTCTGTCAAATAAATAAAATCTTAAAAAAAAAAAAGATATTAGATTTAAACTCAAGCCTTCCTGCCAAGAACCACCCCCCTCAGTCCCCCAAACCCTCACTCCTTCCTCCACTTCCCCACACTCAGCGGTCACAAGGCACATCCTAGGCATGAGGCCTTTGGAGTCCCATGGTCCTGGAGGGGAAGCCCAGCTCCGTCACTCTATCAACGTGGCAACTTTGGAAAATTCACTAATCTTTCTGAACCTGTTTCTTCATCTGAAAAGTGGGGATAATATTATCAAGGGCTGTGGTAGGGTTTAATAGATAGGCATTTAAGTATTTTAAGTATTCCTGGAATGTAGCAATGATTAAGTGAATTGTAGTTGTTACTGCCATTGTAATTATTGACACGTTATCCATGAGGGCTTTAAGGAATTCTTGGTCAGTGGCTCCCAGAGGTTTGGCATCAGATTAGGCTGATAGCCCTATTTTTATGCCCACACTACTAGGTTTTTGTCAGATTCCTGAGAGCCCAACTATATTGACGAGGTGCTTGCCTTCCTCCTCTGCAGCTCAGATTATTGCTCTGAGCCTTGGTTCCCACATCTGTAAAATGGGGGTGATGAATTCTACCTTGCTGACTTCACTGGAGTATTGTGATTCTCAAAAGCCAGTGCTGTGATTCTTGAGAAAATGCACATAAACTATAACAGTTGTGAAAATGGGAGATTGCTGTTACTTTTACTGTTATTAATCCCCAAGGAGGTACCAAATGGTCCATACTGAAAAAGAATCAACACCTTCAGTGTTTCTCAAACTGGGGTCTGCTGGACCCTTTGTAAGTTCTCAGAGGTCTGCTAATTCTCTACAAGCATTTTAAAATGTGCTTTTTTGTTTCAGTAAAACTCTAATCATCAGTATTAATAATCTGGTCATTTGTTTCGGGATGTGATTACTCATTTTTATAATTCCAGTGACATGATTAGCTCAATGTTTCCCAAACTGACTCTGCAGATGCATTGTCCGGGGGTGGGGGGGAGACAATGTTTTGAGAAACATTTGTTTTGAGAAACACTCTGTTTTGAGAAACACTAGTTTGGTCTAAGATATGCTATTGATGTATCACAAAGATAAGAGCTATAATTCTGGAGGGCCCTGACTGGTAGATGTCTGCTTTGATCACAATGTCAGAGTCAGGAATGAACACGGATTTGGGGTTTGGAGGAGGATGGCTAGCTAGATTGGATAGCCTGGCCCTCTGGTGGGTTCCAGGGCCTAGGTGCTTCTTTAAGAAATAATGGTATTTGGGGGCGCCTGGCTGGCTCAGTGGGTTAAGCCTCTGCCTTCGGCTCAGGTCATGATCTCAGAGTCCTAGGATGGAGCCCCGCATGGGGCTCTCTGCTCGGCAGGGAGCCCGCTTCCCTCTCTCTCTGCCTGACTCTCTGCCTACTTGTGATGTCTCTCTCTCTCTCTCTCAAATAAATAAACAAAATCTTAAAAAAAAAAAAAAAGAAATAATGGTATGGGGTGCCTGGGTGGCTCAGTTAGTGGAGCATCCGGCTCTTGATTTTTGCTGGGGTTATGGTCTTGGGGTTGTGAGATCGAGCCCTGCACTGGGCTCTGTGCTGGGCATGGAACCCGCTTGGGATTCTCTCTCTCCTTCTGACTGTCTTCCCCGCATCTCCCACCACCACTCATGCTCTCTCTCTCTCTTTAAAAATAAAAAAAGAAAGAATGGTAGAGTTCTCCAATTTCTGCAAGGTTCAAGTACATTGTATGGACTTACCAGTACTCTAGAAATATAAATATACATCTATCCTATTGTATATAAGATAGGGATACATGAACAAGCATATATATGTACGTGTGTGTGTATATACATGTACCCCCAGAATACGTGATGTACAGATGGGTAGATTCAGTCTATGCGGTAAGAATTCCCCCACTTATGCAGACCAGTGTTTAACCTTCAAAACAGGGTGACATCCAGCAACATCTTTGATTTTCCCCATGACAGTATAATCATGCAGATCACTGTCATTCCCAGTTGACAGATAAGGAAACTGAGGCCTGGGGAGTTGCCCAGGATCACAGAGCTAGCTAAGGTGGTGTCTGGACAAAAAGAGTGGGTGGGGGGCAGGGAAGGTTCATGGTTGTTTTTACTCCCTGTCCCTAAAGCTCTCCTCTCGGACCCACAGTCTCCTTCCCTCCTCTCTTTCAGCAGTCCCCCGAAGCTGGCTATCTGAATTCTCCAAAGTGAGCATTTAGAAAAATGCTGTTGGCTACTTCGGAGCTCGTGCACTCCATTTCTCTTGTGCAGAGAGAACTGTGAAATAAAAGTGTAGCTCCCTCCTTTTGTTAAACCTTTCAAAAGCTTCCTTGGTTTCTAACTCTGTAATTATACCCTAATCACAAACACTCTGAAGGAGGGGGTCAGTTCCATGCAGCAGCAGGCTAATTATGTGGCGGAATTTCTAAAAATTATCATCTTATAAATTGCGTTATTTCTCTGAAGGGGGAAGAAAAACACACACCACATACTCGCCTATGTTTCGAACTGAATTAATTAGTAATTTGAAGCCTAATTATCAACTAATCTATTGGAACATGCAAGTCTTTTGTATTTGGATGGTATATGCAATTTGCATCCTATTAGCTGGCAGTTGTAAGGATTTGAGAGCTCATTAGGTCAGAAGAAGAAGAATGCAGATCAGAAGGATACAGAAGCCCAAGGGGCTGACTCGGTGATGCAGTGACCAAAGGGTCACTTGGCAACAGATAGAGGCTGGCAATTTAATTATCTGGGGTCTTTTGGTGGATCCAAGGCCACTGATATGTAATTTCTATCTTACCCTAGAGAGGTGATTATGCATGCCCTCGCTGTTGTTCCGTGTATTCTCCAGCAGCAGGGTGCTCACACAGTCTGTTCGGAGAGGCGTGCTGGAGCCCTGCATATGGCGTTGGATGCTGCCTGCTCACCTTGGTGCTAGGCCTAGCTCCATCCCTGACTTGCTGCATGCCCAGGCCACACCACCTTGCTGGTTTTATTTCTCTACAAGCAAAGGAGACTTAGATGATATTGATTTCTGAAGTCCCTTCCAGCACTAGGGAGCTGGGACTTGAGGGATGTTGAACCTGCTTTATTACAAAGTCAAAAATCTGTCTGTGCAATTTTTTTTTTTTTTTTTTTAGGGTGAGGCTCTTTTTCCCTAAAAGTCTCTGGAGAGCTACCCACCATTTAAAAGGCAAATACCTTTGAGAAATGTAACATATTTAGCTATTAACATCTGGGTCTAAATTAACCTATTTCAATGAGCCCTTCTCATTTCTGGTCCTGAGTCTGAAATATTGGGACAGTCAAGGCAATAAAGTTTTGAAGGGAAATGTTTAGGTAGGGACTTGTTTAAGAATGGAGATGGGGCAGGGACGCCTGGGTGGCTCAGTGGGTTAAAGCCTCTGCCTTCGGCTCAGGTCATGATCTCAGGGTCCTGGGATCGAGTCCCGCGTCGGGCTCTCTGCTCGGCAGGGAGCCTGCTTCCTCCTCTCTCTCTCTCTGCCTGCCTCTCTGCCTACTTGTGATCTGTCTGTCAAATAAATAAATAAAATCTTTTAAAAAAAAAAAAAAGAATGGAGATGGGGTCAGAAAGAGCAATAGGAATTAAGGATTAGACAGGATGTTTGGTCCCTTGTTTCGATCTTACATTTTGACTTTTACATACAGCCAGACCTAGTAGACTATTGTTTTACTAATGACCTTTGTTCCAAAAATAAGTAGAAAATAGCAATTTTTAATTCCATTAATTATTAATGTTACTCATAAAAATAATCAGCATCAAATAACATGCCTAAAACTAACATGATATACTTTGTTATAAATAGACATTTAAAAATTACATTTTCATGCAAACAAAATTATAAAGACAAGCCAGGATAACAAGCACACTTTGTAGAAAAAGCTACCAGATGGGGAAAACCGCTAACTGCCCAAACTGTCACGCTGGAAGAATGTGTTATTGATTAAAATATTTTAATCAATATAAAAACTTATTGATTTGTTGGGAGATATAACCACTTTGGAAAGTAATTTTGCATTTCTTCAAGATGTTAAACACAGAGTGAGCCTATAACCCACCAATTCCATTCCTAGGTTTGTACTCAAGGGAAAGGTATGTACCTAAATGTTCAGAGCAGCTTACTTATAATAGGTAAAAAGCAAAAAGCACCCAAATGTTCATCAACCAATGAATGGATAAACAAAATGCAGTATAGCCATAGAAGAGAATATTATTTGGCAATGAAAAAGGAGTAAAGTACCATGCATGCTACAGTATGGAGGAACTCTGAAAACATGATGCTAAGTGAAAGAAGCCAGTCACAAAGGCGTACAGATTGCATGATTCTGCCTACACGCAGTGTCAAGAATAGGCAAATACTCACAAAGTAGATCGCTAGTTGCCTAGGGCTGGGGACAGGAGTTTAGAGAGCAATGGGGAATGAGTGCTGCTGGGTATGGGGTTTCTTTTTTGGGATGACGAAAAAATTCTAAAGTTAGATTGTGGGGACGGTTTCATAATTCTGTGACTATATTCAAAAGCAATGGATTGGACACTTTATGTGGATGAACAGTATGGTATGTGAATTACATCACCATGAGGAACTTTAAAAAATGTAAACAGTGGGACTAACGGCAAGATAAAATTACATTTAGCTTTGGATAAAATTCTGGAAGAATCAAACTTCATGATAAAAAAGGTAGATGGTCAAAACATGACCCAGGAAAAATAGAATTGCCAGGAATTATGGCCACAAAAGAAGACTCCTAATGGCACATGTTATTAGGTGAAATTTAATATGAATAAAAATTATTTGATGGCTCAAATCTTCACAACATTGAAAATGATTGTGTCCAATAAAAAGAGCTAGAATACATTAAAATGAAAACAAAATTTTTTAAGAAGATAGGGTTAATTTATACCACATAGAAAGTGAGTAAAAACTAAATCAACATAATATTGTTCATGTTGTATAATTGCTTTCTGGTTAAAGAGCTGTCAATACCAGTATAATTGTGATTCCAGTGTTTGTACTTAGAAACAGTAAAACAGTGACTGGTGTCAAAATAGAGGGGTGGAAACACCTTGTATATCTTCAAAAATGGGCAGTTTTGTCCTTACTATCAAGGGGCAGAGCTGATTCAACCTGCCCTTGTGATGACCCCCTCTTCTAAGGAAGATGAGAGGGTCTCTTCTAAGGAAGATGAGAGGGTCACCACAGTTGCCATGGTCTGACAAATGGGGATGTGGAGGGGAGCAGGCAAGCTTAGTATTGCAGCTCTGAGTTGCCCCTCCCACCCAGGCAGTTCTCATTAGCTGGGGGCCACAAAAGCAAGGTAGGGCCTGTATGTGCAGCGGTGCATAGGCTGAACAGCCATGCATGGTACTCACCAGATTTGCAAGGATGTAGTGGTAGCCGATGCCGTTCTTCTCCAGCTTTATGATCTACAAAACACAATGGGAAGGGATTCATCAATCAGATTTGCAATTAAAGCTACAATGGCAATGATAGTAGCAACCAACAGCGAGTGCTTACAGTGTATCCTGTTCTATCCTAAGTATTCCAAGTACAGTATTGGTGGCATTATGGATACCCTCATTTTATGATGAGGAGGAGAGATTAAATGGCATGGAGAGATTAAATAAGCTCCCTAAGGTTACCCAGCTATTAAGTGGCAGATGCAGGATTTGAAATTAGTTTTGTCTGATATTACATGTAGAGGAGTGTTACCATAACCCCCCCTGCCCCCCGCACAATTCAGATGAAATGCTTATTTCACTTCTTCATCCATAAAGCCTTTCCCAGGATGGAGATTCTTTCCTTGTGTGAATCTGAAGCTGTGTTGAATTCACTGCCATTGTCATGACATTACCTGCTGCTTGGATGGATGGATGGATGGATGGATGGATGGATGGATGTGAGTAGATGGTCAGATGGGTAGGTTCTTGACCTTCAACTCCTTGCATAAACCATATTCAGATCCAGTTCCTTCTTTCCCTGAATATTGTGACCTCTTCCCTAAACTAGTTGGATACCCAGGAATTAACTGACCACTCAACCTGGAAGTTGGAAGGGCATGTCAGGATCAGATGGTCCAGTCTTCCACTGTACAGATGGGAAGTACATTCCCCTAGAGAGGGGAAATGATTTGCCCAGATCTTGCAGCAGTGCCAAGACAGGAACCTGACTGTTGTGAGTCTTTATATGTAAGCCAATTATGATTAATCAGTAAGAGCCAGGGTCCCCCAAAACTACTCCATCCTCATTGTGCAGACTTTTGTAATCAATGTGGGCAGGAAAAATATTTGTGGGATGAATTATCCAGGGGTTTGCTCAGGCAGCCAGACACGCCACCCAAGGAACAGCTAAGAGCATAGCCCTATCTCAGCCTGCAAGTTAACTTGATCTATTTCTTCATTTTTTAATCATGAAATTGGGGTTAGTACATTCTGCTCACTGCCTCTCCTGCACTCTTACAAGAAGGCATAAAACATATGAGAAGCACTTGGGCTTCTTGTCTAACTGAATAAATTTTCAAGGTTATTAAAACCCACATTTAGACATCTACTTAATTGGATGTATGTGCATAGCAGCTCACATATTTTTTTAATGTAGGGAATAATTAAATGCAAGCACACACAATGCATGTTCTGAAGCAGTGGTTAGATTGTGAAATTCCAGGCCACGGAGCTCAAATACTATTGGGATGATAGTTTTATTAATAATTCTTCATTACTTTTCCATCTTCTTGTCAAATGGTTTGCTGCCCTTTCAATAATAAGACACCTTTACCAAAAACCTATCCAGCTTCTAATAAACACAAAATAGCAGCAAATAAGAGATCTTTCAAAACCTGCCACATTTAGGCAATGGATAAGAATAGTCTCTGCAAGATAAAATTACAGATTGAAACGTAAGAAACATGACAATTGGTGACTTTGGGTTGATAAAAATTAGCAGTTGCATATGGTTCAACATAATGCCAACCTTTCCACCCATTCTTTTCACCAACCCATGGCCCTCTCTTCCCTCCTCTCACAAACATCAATTAAGTGCTTATTCTGTACCAAGCACTAAGCTCCGGAGAGAGTGGGAACGGAGGCATAAATGGTCCTTGCCTCCCTGGGGTCCCACTTTACTGCAGTGAGACCCACACTAGATGGAGAGGTGAATGCCCCTGGGTTACAAACTGAAAGGGTGTTATAAAGGCACTGTACAAGTTCACCTGGAGCCCCGTAGCTTTGCTCACCCTATTACTTCAAAGCTCATTTCCACTGGACTGCCTTAATTCATAATCTTTGCGTCTGGAATGTCCTTTCCCATTCTCTCTGATTATTCATAACCTTTATGGCTGAGCTCAAATCCCAGCTACTCTGTAAAACCTTCTCTGATTCATTAATGCAGCCAGCAGATACTTACTGAACAAGGATGATATGCTGAGCACTGTGCTGTGTGCTGGGGACAGCCTGTGGCCCTGTGAGGCAGGGTCCTTGTGCCCTCCCTAAACTGAACTGATGTTTTAGTAGGGAGACAGATGGTAAATATATAAACAGATAAATGAGCCAGATTTCAGGCAAGTGGGAATCACTGTGAAGGCATTAAAGCAGGGTGATAGCCTAATCCTGGTCTCTCTCATCTCTAACTCATTCTGAACTTAATGACTGTACTATATAATTTGCTGTCTAATATATTGACAAAACATTATATTCTAATAAACCTATTCCTTGCTCACAAACCTTTACTGACTCCACTGTCTATGGAATAAACCCCAAACTCTTTAGAGCAGTTTCCAAGAATAGCCTCAATCATGTGACTGTCATTGTCTCCCAATGGACACGTAGCATCTTCCACCTGCCTTGCTAGGTCAGAACCCCAGCCCTCACATGCCCTCTGGGCTGCCCTACATGCCCCTCTTTCCAGCTTAATGGCTCTTATCCATCCAATGACTACCTGTACATATTCAGACCTATCTCATATTTGGTATCTTTCCTAGAGCCTTCATTGATTCTCTCTTCTTTCCAGGCACTCAGAAAATAGTTATTGAATACCTACAAGGTACCCAGCACTGTTCAAGGCACTGTGGATACCACAAAGAAGAACATAAACCAAAAATCCTTGTCCTCATAATGCCAGTGTTCTGACTGGGGGACTGGAGACAGAGATAGGCAATTCCATACCTGGAATTGAGAATCACTGTCTTCCTCCTTAGGTCAGGCAGGACGTTTGTATTAGACTGAAAAGATCCCAATTCAAGTGTTCAGTTGTTTAAAATGATGTCAAGATGTCAGACTCTAAACCACTAGATGTAAATTTGAGACCCATCACTGTTACCAACTAGTTGTCTGAATTGAAGGCAAATCAGCCAATGGGACCATCAGTTATCCCACCTGTAAATTGTGAATGCAGGTGGTAAATCAAGTGATCTGTAAGATCCATTCAGCTCTTTGGCCTTGCTTTTCAGAACAGAAGAATCCAACAGTTAAAAGAGTTAATACACTACCATCTAAAATGCCCATACAAACAAGTCACTTACTTACAAAACATAAGTTTGTCTTTTGGCAGAGAAGGTGGCTAGAGACAGCAGAGACTGAAAAGTTACATTTTGGGGAAGGTTGGGCTCCGCAGCCAGACTAAGATGACTTTGACTTCCTGCTTTTCTTACATGCTAGCTGTGAATTCCCAGGCAAGTATAGTCCCTTAATTCTTCATTTATAAATTAGGGGAAGTGATAGAAGTGTTTTTTTAGAGTAGACGTGAAGATGAGGTAGCGTGATGCATGGGAAGGACTCGGCATGGTGTCTGGTACGTGGCAGGTGCTCAGAAAATGGTAGCACTGGCCATCGTCTTTATTACAGAACAACAAAGGACAAATCATCAGTCTGTTAAGAATATCTAATTATCATTCAGTACTTTTTCCAACTGCTATCTCATCCAGTCTTTTTCTCAGCTCGTAGAATAGGAGCCATCAGTTCTATTTTATAGATGAGGACACTTATGCCCAAAGAAGGAAGTGACTCAAGAAGGTAGTACTAGGTGGTGCTAGAAAAAGCAGAACTGGGCAAAGGCTTATTATATTGATCACTTTCCATGGGGCAGGTTCTGTTCAAAGTGCTTTACATGAATAGATTCTTCTAACTCTCACAGGAGCCCTCTGAAGAAAGCTGTATTATTACTATGCCCATTTTACAGATCAGGAATCTGAGACATAGAAAGATGAAAAACCTGGTTATGGAGGTAGTAAAGACTAGAGCTGGGGTTTAACTTGCAGCTACTCTGGCTGCAGGGTCTCTGTGTTTAACCATTACCTGATACTGCCTTGTTTAACTTGCATTCAAATCCCTTGAGTCCAGCCCAGAGAATGCCCATCTCATGGAAACAATTTTTGCTGGTTTCTCACTCTCTCTCTCTTTTTTTTAAGACTTTATTTATTTATTTGACACAGAGAGAGAGAGAGAGATCACAAGTAGGCAGAGAAGCAGGCAGAGAGAAAGGGGGAAGGAGGCTCCCTGCTGAGTGGAGAGCCCGATGCGGGGCTTGATCCCAGGACCCTGAGATCATGACCTGAGCCAAAGGCAGAGGCTTAACCCACTGAGCTACCCAGGCGCCCCTGGATTCTCTTTCCAAGAGGGGAGACCAGATCCATACTTAGTGGAGTAGAAAACATACATAATGCCTTAAATAATTCTCGATTTTCAGAATCTCCCTTGTTCTGATGCTGGCGAGATTCTGTTAGTGGCAAGATTCCTGATGGGGATCCCAGGGTCTTGAAAGGCCATCAACAAGCTTTGTCACATTGTCAAGTACCTAAAACTACCATCTGTAATTATACAGCCCTGTTAGAGAATGATCACCAAATCTACTTTCTTGCTAGTTCACCTGGATACACAAGTGTAAGCTTGTCAAAAAGACAAGAGATCAAGAAAGGCCTGTTGCTTGTGTAGTGGGTACATACTCTCATTCTGAGAACGGGAAGAACCATGGCTTAGAGTCCTGGCTAAAACTATTGGGGTCACAGTGCCCTTTCACAGAATGTACAATCGGTGGATTTCTCAGACACATGAGTGGTGCCTGCTGCATCCCTGCACTCAAATCTGGGCAGTGGGCCGGATGGATGAGATGGCGACTGTCAGACCATGAGTGACAGAACCCAGAGCTGAACCTAGGAATCTGACTCTAGCAGTCTGTGTTCCCCATGTGACAGTGCTTCACAGACTCTAAAATGCAGTGCAATCTGCTTTTTCACCATAGAGGGATCTGAGAACCATGGGAAGCTCTAGGTCCAGTCTCCCATTGTTTGTGCTATTTTATAAAAATTCAGAACTAAAATGTATAAATTACAGAAGGTGGGGAAGAAGTCACCTTCCGGTATCATCAAGTGCTCTCTCTGTGGGCAAAAGGCTGTCCAGCTTGCTCTTGAACCACTCCCCTCACCCAGTCTGAGCCTTTGCTGCACGCACTACCTGGCCCAAGATGGCGTTGAGGCGTTCTGATTCACAGTCCACCACCACAAGCCGCTCCTTTTTCTTTTCCAGGTCCTGAAAGAGCATCCGGTACCCCTCCTCTGTGGTGGTCAAAATGTTGACTGCTGTCACCTGCCAGTTCTTCTCGGCAGCTGTGTCCAGGACTTTCTGCAGGACGGACAGACCTGGAAATCGGTAAGTTGGAGAAGTGGCCGTCAGGATCCACAGGTACCACCCGCCTCCACTCGGCACCCACTTCCCTGATCACACCACACTGGCTCCTCCACCAACCTCAGCTCAGCTTTTTCCCACCGTGTAAGTCAGAGCTCACTCACTGAAGGCAGGCAGTGAGTCTCTTCTGTCCTTCTGTTTCTAGAACTTTGCAGACAGTAGTGTTAGTGATTAAAAATATAATCAAAGGCTCAAATCCTGATGCTACAATATATTGGTTAAATGACCTTGTACAGACTACTTAACTTCTTCAAACTTCAGTTTCTTTAATGGTAAAATGGTGGCATTATTAATGCCTACGTTGTCGTGTCGTGAGGATTAAATAAGAATGTCTGATACATGGCAAGGGTTTTATAAATATTATGGGGCATTTGGTAGCTACTTATTAAATGTGCCAAACTGACACCTAAGTAGACACCTAGTAACTGTCAAATTCATGAATGTTCAGGACCCGATACTTTGCCTTGTACATAGGAGGTATTCAATCACTGTGGATTGAATTAAATGATTCTCTTCTGATTCATAGTTAAATGATAGAGGACCCCATTACTCAATGCAGCTTTGTTTCATCTTTGAGACATAAATGGTGTCTCGGTTTCCTCCTGCTGCAGTAACAAATCACCGCAAACTCACTGGTCTAAACCAACACATGTATCATCTTATACTGCCACAGGTCAGTTTGAAATGAATCTCCTTGAACTAAAATCAGTGTGTCGATGGGGCTGTGTTGCTCCCGGGAGGTTCTAGGGGAGATTTTCTTGCCTTTTTACCTTCTAGAGACTGCTCGCATTTCTTGGTTTATGGCCCCTTCCGCCTTCAAAACCAGCAGTAACCGGTTAAGTCTTTCACATATCTCCTTCTGACACTGACTCTTCTGCCTCCACCTTCCACATTTAAGAATGCTTGTGATTACATTGGGTCCAAATAAGTAATCCAAGTTAATCTCTCCAAGGTCAGTGGATTAGCAATGTATATTCTATATGTAACTTTAATCCCTCTTGCCATGGAATATAACACATTTACAGGTCCCCAAAGAGACATCTGTTGGGGGAAGATGGAGGTCATTTTTCTGCCTACTTCAGGTGTGGCTTCACTCGTGCATTATTAATCAGTCTTTTGTACATATATCATTTGTCTCCTTGTAACCCTGCTCATCCCTCCCACAATGAACAGTATGATGCCTGTCCTCAAGAATCTCCTCTAGATGGATGCTGTTATGCCTTTTTTTTCTTTTTTAAAAAATTATTTAGATTCAGTTAGCCAATATATAGTACATCATTAGTTTTTGATGTGTGTAATGATTAATTAGTCAGGCATAACACCACTTCTCATCACATCACATACCATCCTTAATGCCAATCACCTGTTTACACCACCCCCTTACCCACCTCCTTTTCTGCAACCCTCAGTCTATTTCCTGGAGTCAAGAGTCTCTCATAGTTTGTCTCCCACTCTGATTTCTTCCCCTTCAGTTTTCCCTCCCTTCCCCTAAGATCCTCTGTGCTATTACTTTTATTCCACATATGAGTGAAACCGTATGATAATTGCTTTTCTCTGACTGACTTATTTCACTTAGTATAATACCCTCCAGTTCCATCTATGTTGATGTTAATGGTAGGTATTCATCCTTTCTGATGGCCAAGTCATATTCTGTTGTATATGTGGAACCCCATCTTCTTTATCCATCATTCCTCTGTTGAAGGGCATCTTGGCTCCTTCCACAGTTTGGCTGTTCTGGACACTGCCGCTATGAACATTGGGGTGCAGGTAAAGACCCAGTAGTGCAATTGTTGGGTTGTAGGATAGTTCTATTAGTTCTATTTTTAATTCCTTAAGGAACCTCCATACTGTTTTCCAGAGTGGCTGTACCAGCTTACATTCCCATGAATGAAAGGGTTTCCCTTTCTCCACTTCTTTACCAACACTTGCTGTTCCCTGTCTTGTTAATTTTAGCCATTCTGACTGGTGTGAGGTGGTATCTCATTGTGGTATTGATTTGTATTTCCCTGATGCCAAGTAATGTGGAGCATTTTTATCATGTGTCTGTTGGCCATTACATGTCTTCTTTGAAGAAGTGTGCCTTCTTACCTTTGTTTCTTTGCCAGTGCAAGCTATTTGGTGTGGCGTATGCCTCACATTGACTGAAAGTTTACTATGTGTCTGGCACTATTCCACTAGCTTTCTTGTTTTCAATTTACTTAATGCTATGAAGTACATAACATTATTATCCCCACTGCACCACAGATACGAAAATTGAGGCTCTGAGAGATTTAGTCATTGGCCCAAGGTCACGTAGCTAGCAAACGGCAGAGCTCTGAGCTCAGATTTCTGAGACAGAGTCCTTTAAGAGCATGGGTGTTTCTGCCAACCCCAGAGGTGATTCTCCATAATCAAAGTTACATTTTTTTTTTTCTGGATTCCGGGAAGTAGGTTTGACACTTCCAGGCCACAAGCTTTAGCATGCTGTAAAGCTGTCCTGAAAAAGCCCTTCTATGGGTATAATCCTCACAGTGCCTGCTGTTTGAGAGGGAGATCCTCAAAGTAAGGAGGGGGATTGAAGAAAGCAGAGGGTTTCTGGTCTCTCCTGCTGGTTCCTCCTCATTGAGTAATGGCATTTCACACTGCGCCCAAAAATTGATCTCACAAGCTTCCTCCTACTCGAAAGTCTTCTAGGCCTTCCTGCAAGTGAAACCTTCCTTTCATTCAGGGCAAAACCCTTCTGCCTCAGTTTCCAGACTTTGCATAATCCATTTATTTATTTATACTAATAATGACTAAGTTCTGATGACTATTTAGTATTCAAGGGAAAGGTAGGAGCATACAGTACAACCACCACAGGCATTGGAAAAAAGAGGATAGTTGCCATTTCAGGATTAGGGGGTTGAAAAAGCAGTGTTTGAGCAGGATGCAAAAGAAAGGAAGGATTCACATATATAGATTTGGGAAAGCAAGTGCATTCCGGAAAAGAGAAACAGCATGAGGAAAGATGCAGAGAAGAAAAAAAATCAAAGGAAACATTAGGAAAATGTGATGTAAAATTCGAAATGTAAGTGGAAGCACAATTAGAAGGGCCTGGGAGAGGTGATGGTGATGGTGATGATGATAGCTAACATACGTGAGCACTTAATGTACCATGCACTGACAGGAACTTTCTAGTCACCTCGTTTAATCCTCACAGAAACCTCAGGAGGCAGAAATTAGGTTTATGTTATTACAGAGATGAGGTAATGAAGGCATAGAAAATCTTAGCCTCAACATAAATGGTCAGACTGAGGCAGAAAGATCTTGCCCTAAGACAAACAGCTGGAAAGGAGAAGACATAGAATTTAGATCCAGGTGCATCTGACTCTAGAGTCTGTGCTCCTGACAACTACACTGTGAGCCATGAGCCATTCAAAGGAGGCCTTTGGGCTTTGAGTCTGGACTTGGGAGCCATGGAAGCTTGGTGAACTGCAGAGTGACATGGTGTGTTAAGAGGATTACTCTCTCAAAGGATGTGCTTCCACACTGTGAGTTGGAGATTAGCCACCGAGAAATCAGACCATAGAAACAGAGTATTTCTGGATCACTCCCCCCATGCTTTTCAGTGAAGCAGGGAGGCATCGTTCTCCTTCCTGCTGGCAATTTTCTCTCCATCTCTCAACAGTCTCCCTCCCCTAACCCTTGGCTTACCCCGGTCGGCATCATAAATGTAGACAAATTTCTGCCACTTGTAATGGTCGATGATGCTGATAAGAGCATCCTGCAGCTCAGGGCGCAGCTGAAGGACAAACTGATTGGAGGTGTCAACGGGAAAGCTTGGTGTAATGAAGCAGACATGGAGGGCCCCACAGAAGGAGGTCAGCATGTTGACAGTTCTCCGTTCATAAAACCCAAAGATGGCGTAGACTCCTTTGGAGAACTGGGAACAGACTAGAGGAGGAGAAGAGAAGGATTAATAGAAGATGCTGCAAGGAAACTGGCAGATGGCTCCAAAACGAACCCATCCACTAGTTCATCCACCCCTACTCATCGTCCTTCCATCCATCCATCATCTGGCCATCTGCCCATCCAA
Source organism: Mustela nivalis (assembly GCF_964662115.1). Classification (NCBI taxonomy): domain Eukaryota; kingdom Metazoa; phylum Chordata; class Mammalia; order Carnivora; family Mustelidae; genus Mustela; species Mustela nivalis. The sequence continues at coordinate 136,279,414 of NC_139022.1, forward strand.
CCACCATAGCCTTCCATCCTTCCAGCTTAGCAGTCTAATCCAGCTGTCCATCCATTTCACCTATCTGTGCATCCCACTCACCCATCCATCTGTCTGATCTAATGTTTAGGGGGTGCCAATTCCGTGCCAGATGTTATCAAGCTTACCAATTATAAAAATACACAAACCATTTTTATATGTTCTCTTACTTTATCTGTGCACGACCTTCTTTTTTTTTTTAATAGTTTTTTTAAAGATTTTATTTATTTATTTGACAGACAGAGATCACAAGTAGGCAAAGAGGCAGGCAGAGATGCCAGGACACCAGGATCATGTCCCAAGCCGAAGGCAGAGGCTTTTACCCACTGACCCACCCAGGCACCCTCCGTGCACGATCTTCTTAATGTAGAAGAGTGATGAGTGAGTCTTTTTTTTAAAATAAAGATTTTATTTATTTACCTGACAGAGAGATCACAAGTACGCAGAGAGAGGGGGGAAAGCAGGCTCCCCGCTGAGCAGAGAGCCTGATGCGGGGCTCAATCCCAGGACCCTGAGATCATGACCTGAGCCAGAGGCAGAGGCTTAACCCACTGAGCCACCCAGGTGCCCTGAGTGAGTCATTTTTTAAAGGGAGAAACTAAGGCTCAAGAAATTAATGACCATGTCTATGATGGCACAGCTAAGGCATATCTGAATGGGTAGACATCTGAACCCCAATCCAGTCATCTTTCCATGACACTGCCCATCAATTTAAAGTGAAGCATTAAAAGTTGTTACAGGAAGAAGGAGGTCTGCCAGCTTGCTGCTGACAAATGATTAGAAAATAAGTGTTGATTTTCTCAGTCTACCCTTAGCTTTCAGTGTACATTTCTCTGCCGATGTTCACCTAGTGTTTATACATCCCACAAGCTGATCGTTCAGGCCCCCCAGGGTATCAGACATAATAATAGTTCAGCTGTGTAAATATCCCCAAGGGAGCCATTTTGTAAGATCCCAGTGTAGTTACCAATCCTGGGTTATGGTTTATTACATGCTGGTTAGAATATAATATTAAAAAACCAAAGTCATAGGGCCAAACCCCAGGTCAGTGAGCTACTAAATTAATCTTTTATATGTGATACAGGATGAGGGTTCATTGTCATTGCCCCAGTGAAGTAGGTGACCAACCCTACAGCCATATCCAAAGCCTGAAATTACCCTGCTCATAAGGATGGTAAGATGAGTCTTTTTCATCACAGTAACAGTATTTTCAGGTGCTTTTCAGTCCTTTCACATATATTAGACTATTCAGTTCTCATCACAGCCCTGTGACTTTGGTATTACCGGTTTTTTTTTGTTGTTGTTGTCGTTGTTTTTTGTTTTTTATTTTTTTGAGTTGAAGAAAGCTAGTACTCTTAGATCCTCTGTTCTGTTAGGCACATCACCTGCTTCCATGACCCTGTGTTACCGTGTATGGGGGGGGGTGTCTCAAATTACCCTGTATAAGCATCACCCAAATGTGTCACATGAAACATTAGTCCCGCAAAATGCTCCTTAAAAAAGAAAAGACCTCTTTGGCCAAGCAGATCTGGGAAATGGTGTATTCCTCGTCGCATCTTGGAGTTTCATACCACACACTGGTTACATAAAAGGTTATGAGGAATCCCGTTCAACTTTAACCCAGATTTTGTCAAGTCTGTACATCCCCAGGATCCTTTGTTGGTGAATACTTTTAACATGTTATTGAAGATTCTCTGGGCCATGCTGCACTAAAGAATGCAACTAAGTGCCAGTACCCAGTTGTCTGTTGTGAGTCTCAGTTCCCATTCAGTTCCTAGAGCTAATGGGCTTAAAAATCCATCTCTTAAAGACTGCAGCTGAACTGTACAAGTCATCTGCTTGATTCCCACTGAAACCAGCAAACTGTCTACAGGAAACTGGGCTGGTTCATGAACACATATTTGCATACCTGCATGACCTCTCTAGATCCCCAGTCCACTGACTGATGACTTTTTGAGACCAGAACCTCGTGAAATGACTGCTCTTAATCCACTCCATACCCCCTCCTGGTACCGGAAGGTGGTTCTCACAGACTCTCGGCTTATGGCATATGGTTTTCACCTGTGGAATCCCTTCTCCACCCTGAAGCAAGAGGGATCTTTTTAATTAACAAAAGCAAAACCAAAATAAGACAAACAAAACACGATCTCCCTTCCTTGTGCAAAAGCTCTGCAAAGTTTTGAGATTTCTCACAGCACGTAGGAAGCATCTGACCATAATTCAGAGCCCAAATACCCAGCCCCTTGGACCCATCCCACCTCACACTCCTCTCCTTGCTCTCTGCTCTGGCCACACAGGCTTTGGTAGCTAGCTGTTCTCCAGGGCTCTGAGCTCTTGGTAGCTAGCTGTTCTCCAGGGCTCTGAGCTCTTGGTAACTAGCTGTTCTCCAGGGCTCTGAGCTCTCGGTAGCTAGCTGTTCTCTGGGGCTCTGAGCTCGCTCTGCCCTGAGACTCCGTGACAGCTGCTCCCTTCCTCCGCCTGCAGGCTCTTCCCTTACCTGTCTGCAAAGATCACTCCTTTTTTCTTTTCTTTTTTCCTTTTTTAAAATTTGAATTCTATTAGCCAACACATAGGACATCATTACTTTCAGATGCAGAGTTCAATAATTCATCGGTTGCGTATAATACCTAGTGTTCATTGCATCACTCCTTTTCTGCTGTTGTATCTCAGCTCAAATTTTATTCCCTTGAAGGGCCTTCCTTCATCACCCCTTCTCACGAGTGACTCCACCCTCCCCATACCTGCCTCTCTGTCACAGCACCCTATCTTATTTCTCAGACTTTCTTATTATCTGAAATCATTTCCTCTTGTCGCTTATTTATTTCTGTGGCTGCCTGGGTCAGTGTTAATCCCTGAACACAGGGGTCTCACTTGTGCCCCAAAGCCAGCATAGAGCCTGGGACGTGGAAGGGCTTTGTGAGTTATTTGTTGAGTGAATGGATGATAAATGCTTGATTAAGACAGTCCCTGTGACTTAGGGTATGAGAGGGAGCTGGACTCAAACAGAGATGACTACTGGGTCAACCTGGACCTCTTGCTCCTCTAAAGTAGCTCTTTATCCTTTCGCACTCAGACTATTTTCTCTTTCACCCTAATGAGGATGGTCTATCTGTTCATAGCAGACAATAGGCCCTGTCTTTAAATATCTATTTTAATTGCCAGAATCAAAATTTCCATAAATATGGATTTCTCCACCAGGAAGCATACATTGTATATTATTCTCCCTATGTTAAATATAGATTTGTCAAAAAGCACAATCCATCTTAGTGAGTGAAGTATGTAGAGGGGGCACATAAACCCGTTAAAATATTATAATATGCTCTCTACGGTATTTTTAGGATTTCTTCTCCCTCTGCTGCAGTGAAATATTATCCTGTGGGATATGAATCTTATATCTAGATCTATTCCCTCACGTCATCCACTTGGTTTCACACCTTTAGCTGGGCCTCTGGGGCCCTCATGGCTGGTGTTTCTTGTTAGAATTTAGAAGCAAAGGAGGAAAGGGGGAGATAGAGGTGTTAGAAATAGGAGTTGGTGCACATGATCAAATCCGTAGACACGTGAGAGGCCAGGAAGTTTTCCCTCTCAAATAATCTCCCTATTTTCCCTTCTCAAATTAACCTTCCCTGAACCAAGTGCTTTATCCTCCAAGGCTAGAAGGGTACATTATCCACTGCTCCCTAAAAGAGCATGGCTTAGAGGTATTTTGGCCTGGATTTACTTGAGTGGATCCTGACCCTCAGGATTGCTTGGCATCAGACCTTCAAACTACCTTCTCATTTTGACCAAGTAGGAGCAACCACAGAGAGAGGGAGAGAGAGAGAAAGAGGGAGAGATGGAGAGAGATGGAGACAGACAGATATGTAGAGGGACATGCAGAGACAGAGAGAGAAAGAGAGATAGAGACACAGACAGAGAGACATGTAGAGACAGACAGAGAGAGACAGAGAAAGAGACAGACAGGTAGATAGACATGTAGAGAGACATAGAGACAGAGAGAGAGAGAGAGAGATTGAGAGAGAGAGACAGACAGGCACTCTGTAGCCAAATTCCTGTGGAGAATGCAGTCATTGATTAAATACTGAGAAATACATTTAGTAGTTACAGGGCATTTCTTTGAATCTGTCATAGTAAATATTCAATCAGAAGAGATAAGGTGGTCTTGTAAGAAAAAAAAAGTACTAAACGCCAGAAGACCCAGAGGATTCTTTTTGGTTTTATCATAACGCAGCAGTTATGTGACCTTGAGCAAATCCACGGTTTCCCTGGGCTTCAGTTTTCCCATCTGTAATATGAGGGTTTGAACTCTGTAATATGTAACATCCCTTCAGGCTCCGACATCTTGGATTCTATTCTGATTCACTCAAACATGTTTACCAATGGACAATACTATAGTCATTTGCTGGTCAAACTTTTGGCAACCCTCAGGCGCAGGTATAGGCTTTCAGTTCTTGGATTTGATTATAGCAGACTCCTAGCACTAAATCTAGATGCATCCGTGGTACTGAGTTTTCTGTAAAATGCACTTTTAACGTGCTGTATAGGTTGTTTACGTGGCAGAGAGTAGATGAGAGAGGCAGATCGGAAAGGCGGCTGGAGATGGGGACTGCACGGTCACATTCAGCAAGCGCGAGGAAGAAGTGTCACCTTCAGAGGCAGCATCAGACCTCTGCGGGGCACTGCTGTCTCTCAGACTCACTCTGTTCTTGAATCAGAGTAGGCTAGATGGTGTGCAGTGCCCTCTGCTCAAGACAGCAATAGTGTGTAAAATGCCTCTGACAGTAATAAAGAGGAGCTGACATTTGAGCACTTATGAGGACATTCCCTTGCATTGACTTCCTTCCTCCTAGGAGGTAGGTTACAACAGGGAAAGCAAGGCCCAGGACCGGTACAAGGCCCAGCTGAGATCTGAGCTCTGCCGGTCTGATCACAGGCCTTGAGCTCTTCACCTCTGTGATGTATTGCCCCTTCCTCCCCAGAAAGTTTGGTAAAAAAAACCTCATGGTACCTGGGTCAGCTTCAGTTTCTAGAAAATCCCTTTCATATCACACTGCCTTCCTCTGACATAGATAAAGGTGCATGACTGTACTAGGGTCTATGGATATTAAAATGAAACAGAATTGGGTGATGTGTTCAATGCATCCTCTGTCAAGTCTGGGAATCAGGAAAAGCATATATACCTATCTCTGCTCTCTGTCTGTCCATCCCTCTATCCATCTAACACAGGACGTCTAACATCCCTGTTCTCTAGGCAGTGGAGAGGCACTGGTGTACAGGATAAGTCCTGACCTCGAGGACTGTGACCTTGACCGCGGGAGAGCCGGACAACTCAGTAGGCAGTAACACTTCAGTATTAGAGCTGTGACAGGGATGAGTTCAAGCCTCAGGCAGGAACACCTAACTCTGGCCTGTGGGGACCTCAAAGAAGGCTCCTAAGACGACGTGCCAGTGTGGACACTGACAGATAAGTGAGATGTGGCCAGGAGAGGGGGCATGGTGCCACTGCACACGCATGAAGGGCGTTTGGGGAGGGAAGGCACAGCATAGGGACTAGTCACTGGCATTGTAGCAGCGTTGTAGGGTGACAGATGGCAGCTACACTTGTGGTGAGATAGCAGAACGTACAGGGAAGTTGAATCACTGTATTGCACACCTAAAAATAATGTAACAGTGTGTGTCAACTATATCCAAATTAAAAAAAATATATATGTATTTATATATATGTATTCATATATATATTCATATATATATATATGTATTCATATATATATATAATTTCAGGTAAAAAGAACGGCCATCGCAAAAACCTGGCAAAGAGAGAAGACACAGTGTATTCAGGGAACCCGGCCAGAGTGTCAGATTCCAAGGTCTCTGCCTTCAGGAGATTCAGTAGCAGAGTGTGTCCAACAGTCAGAGTGAGTTAAAAACGAGGCCAGGAGTTCCCTCCTGGGCAGGTAGGAGGGCAGGACAGGCAAGGGCAGGGAAACCCATGCGCAGCGCAGGTTGCCCGAGTCCATTCTTGGTTCACTCAAACCTCTGATAATGAGTCCTGCTTATGGCACCATCCACTTAGTATCAATAAATCCCCCAGCCCTGGCCATCACCCTGACAGCTTTCTCCCAGGGAGGGAACTCCTGTATCAGCAACTCCTTTTCATTGTCACTTCATGTAAGGCTTCTCATACCGACATTTCTCCTCGGCTCCTGGCTTCTGTCCCTGGAAATGTGGCAGTCTCATTGTAAATAGTGGATAATGAGAGGATAGGACAGTTTCCTTTGTGGGGAGGGAGATAGAAAGTATGTGTAGCGGCGTGGGGGATCTTTAGATATTCATCCTCCTCCCTGAATAATTCTATCTTTATTGCTGGGAGTGGTATTCCTGATTGGACTCTAACCTCGTGATGTCAAATGTGTTCTATTTCTGTCACTCAGAGGACAGTAAGAATGCCCCTCCATCCCCTTACGCTGTCTTACACCCAAGATCTAATACTGATGTGCTGTGAATTACCATAATAGATCTAAATTGTCCCCATCCCCTCTAAACAACATCACAGTTCTTTAGACTTTACTAGATAAAAGTTATCATTCATTTGCCAAATTCAACAAATATTTATTGAGCACCAGAAACTAATATTCTCAGAAAATTGGGATACAGTGATGATACGAGACATGCATGCTTTCTGCCTTCATGGACCGTGCACAGGAATTCACAAAGTTTTACATAAAGGGAAGATAAGGCTATTTTGAAAGAGTAGTAATGGGCTCAACCATAGAAAAAATGGTCATAACAATTATTATAGCCAGTGCTTCCTGAGCACTTACGACCGGCGAGGTATGGTACTCAGCACCTTGTGTCAGTATCCAGGGTGAGGAACTAGTTTATCCAAAGAGGTGAGATAGAGGAGGGGACCTTAGAGAAACCCCAGAAAAGCCAGTATGACTAGGATAAGGATGTGGCGCAAAGTTGGAGGGTGGTAGAGACCGCATTGTCAAGGGCCTTGCCAGGCCTGGAGAAGTTGAGTCTCACGTCAATGTTGCATTTTACTTTGGCTTTGGATTCATTTCAGCTTCCTGGAGCCTGTCTTCATGCTGGCCCTGGAGCCCAGTTGGGACATGGCAGCAACGGGAGATGCAGAAGAGCAGCCATCCTCCCCTGGTCAGATGGGCATATTCATTAGGAAACCCGAGTGTTAATTACCAGGCACTGACAGCCAAAGAGATGTGTCACTGTATATGAGGATAAGAATTAGGTAAAGACTGGGCCCCCTGGTCCTAGAATTAGACCCATCTTGTGGCTGACACATGAAACTGGGACAGGGGACAGGACAAACAGACTGGCTCTTCAGGTGTCTGATACGGTTTTGGAAAAGTTACCTGTGGAAAAAGCAAATCTGGGACCAGGAATAAGCCCCTTTCCCTGCCTGGGTGCAGTTTCCCCGTGTGAGCCATGAAGTTCACACTAAATCAGTGTTCCTCAAACCTTGGTTTCTTTGTTTCCTTTGTTCGTTTGGTAAAAGACTTCTAATAAAACTTTAATACTCATTGGAGATGTGTAGTTCTACAGATGGGAATATGCTCTTCTTTCTCCCCATCTTTCTTCTATCTTTCCACCATCCATCCATCCAATAAATGTTTACTGAGCATGTTGTACATGGTAGGCAGCAAGGTGGTACCTGGGGGATATAACACTCGATAAGAAGACAAGGCCCGGCTATCATGAAGCTACATATGTAGTGAAAAAAAGGGGCACACGCACCCCAATGTTCATACCAGCAATGTCCCCAACAGCCAAACTGTGGACGGAGCTGAGATGACCTTCAGCAGATGAATGGATAAAGAAGATGTGAACCATATATTACTCAGCCATCAGAAAGGATGAACACCCACTATTTGCATCAACATGGATGGAACTGGAGGGGATTATGCTAAGTGAAATAAGTCAAGCAGGGAAAGATAATTATCATATGGTGTCACTCACATGTGGAACATAAGCAATAGCACAGAGGACCACAGGAGAAGGAAGGGAGAACTGAAGGGGGAGAAATCAGAGAGGGAGATGAACCATGAGAGACTATGGACTCTGGGAAACAAACTGGGGTTACAAAAGGGGGTGGGGAGGGGGTAGCCAGGTGATGAGTATTCAGGAGAGAATGTGTTGTGATGAGCACTGGGTGTTATATTCAACTAATGAATCATTGAACACTATATCAAAAACTAATGATTACTATACAGTGGCTAACTGAACATAATGAAAAAATGAAGCTTCACTTCTACAGAATGGGAGAAATGATATAAATGAGTTAAGAACACTTTGGACACAATAAATACTATGAAGAAAACGGCATGAAATGTTAGAGCCACTGGCAGGGCAACTTTAAGATGGTCAGGGAGACCCTCTCTCTGAGAAATGGACCAGAAGAAGGAGCTGGACAGACAAAGGGCCAGGGAAACGGTTTCAGAAGGAAAAATGGACCCAAAATACAAAGGCTCTTATCAAGGCTCAGGAAGAGATTGGTAAGCTTTAGAAACAGAAAGAAGGCCAGTGTGGATGTGGCACAGAAGAAAGGAGGAAAGCAGTAGAGACGAGTGTGAAGAGAAACATCCTGTGGGGCGCCTGGGTGACTCAGTTGGTTAAGCGACTGCTTTCGGCTTGGGTCATGATCCTGGAGTCCCAGATCAAGTCCCACATCAGTCTCCCTGTTCAGTGGGGAGTCTGCTTCTCTCTCTGACCCTCCCCCTTCTTGTGCTTTCTCTCTCTCTCAAATAAATAAAATCTTAAAAAAAAAAATGAAACATCCTACAACTCTCTGAGTAAACTTAATGCTCCTCCAAGGATTATGGTACCTCGTGTGTGCCTTGGGTACCTGCAGAGCTCTAGAGCATCACCTTGGTCTGAGAAGGTCAGTACTATCTGATCTTACGAGACCTTTTGGTTCTAACATCTTGAAGCTCAACTCAGTGGAGGAGAGACATAGGGAAGGCTAAGGTGGTTCTGACTCAGTGGAAAATGGGAAAGGGAACAGCTTCTGACTTAGGTGTGATGGGACCTCAGTGGATAACCACTGAGTTCACTGGGCTCTCGTATAGGTACTGCTGTTCTCAGATGTTTCTAGGCTGGCTTTAGGTTCTGGGCCATTCATCCATGCTCTTGCTCTACCCCGAAAAGCCTTCCTGCCTCTTGCCTTTTTCCTCTCTAAACCTTTTCCCTTCTTTAAAGATTTAGCTCAAATGCTACCTCCTCCATGTAACTCTTATGCTTCCCCATTCCTAGCTATCATCTAAAGGTCTCTATCCTTCTTTTAAATGCTGATAAAAATTTGTGCCTTTTATCAATTTTTTATCTATCTCTCATGCTTTATTACTTTAAGTTCTTTGATTGCAAGAACAGAAGTCAACACAGGCTAATGTAAGATAAAAAGAAGTTTGCTGTGAGGATGTGATGGACCCACAGCTAAAACCAAAAAGGAAAAACAAAAAGCAAAAGAAACAACAACAACAAAAAAAGGGAAATGAAGGTGTTGTGAACAGAGAGGAGATGGATGGTGGGCATATGAGACCAACAGATGTCTATTAAATTTCTATTTAGTGGTATTTTATAAGTCAAAGTCTAAGACTATGTTAGGAGCTCCATAAATGTCATATACATCTAAACATCAGGGTTAAGTGAGGAGCTATATAAAATTCAATCACTGTTACCTGTTTTCTAAATAGAGTGGTGGATAAGACAGATGATACTTCTGCACTCTTAAAGCTCCTGTTATTCTTCACAATCCCTAGGTGGTCACACAATGACTACACAATATTTTTGGTACATAAGTAAATGAAATGTATAAATGTCAGTCATTTTCCTATATTAATCAATTGATACTATTCTTGACCATTGATGTCATCTTGCTTCCAAGTCTTTTCTTGCATTGGTTAAGACTCACTGTTTTTCTTTCATATTATCAACTGACTGTGTGTTTTCACCCACAATTGAATTATAAATTCTCTTGAAGGTAGAGGCCCTCCTTCATTGATAGGTACAATTAGCAGTACCCTAAAGAGTGTTGGGTCTATGGCATTCAAATAAATGCTTGGTGATGTTACTTGTCTCACAGTCTTCTAAATTAGGCTGACCATCTAGCAACCTTGAGCTCGTAGGATATATAATACCCCCTTCCCACTGCCATGCTTCAGCCCACTGAACTTTGTCACTTTCTGTTATCTTTGGCCAACAGAGCAGCATGAGCTATGCTTAGGCGGGCATCTGGAACCAAGCCAATCTTTATGTATCCCACTCACAACACCCAGTCTCTTTAGTCAATGCTCCCTAGGCAAAAAGGTTTATATCCCATTATATAACTCAACCCTTAGGATAGCAAATGAATTCAAAATGAGGGCATTTTCACCCTGCATAGCAAACTGCTTAGAATTACCGTGTAGCCATGCAGTGTTATGGGAAGAGGCTCTTTCAGAGATATTCCCCATAATGACACACATACATATGTGTGCTCTCCTCCTTGACCCATCACTTAGTCCAAGAACAGTTATAGGGTCATAGATTATTAGTACTAAAAAGGTGCTTGGTGTTGAGGGCCTTTGGGCAGAGAGAAGCCTCCAAATAGATAGCTGTGTGACCAACTCCCATCTTAATCTCTTAATTTACATGTGCTTCAAATGTGCAAAACCTGATGTCAAGGGTATCACCAGTCACCCTCTACCTTTAGATCACTATCCACCAGGTAGAGCCTCCTACCGTCAGCATCCTGGAAACTTCCCACCACCTATCCATTCTGGGTGGCTGGCACGACTTGGGAAAAATACTATTTTTCTTCTTATTGTTATAGTTATGCCACCTGCTTACTGTTTACTCCATGTTCAATTCTGTTCTAAGCATTCACCTGCATTTTATCATTCATTCCTCGCAGCATCCTAGTAATTTTTCCCTCTGTTTCATGCATGAGGACGCTGAAGTTCAGGGAGATTAATTAATCTTCTACAAATCACTCATGCAGTAAGTGAAAGAGCTGGGATATGAACCCAGGTCTGTTGCACTCCATGGCCTGTGCCTTGAGCTGTGCTCTTCTGTCCCCCGAAGGTCTGGCACCCCAAAGCAGAGCTTTCATTCCCTGGATGATATTCCAGCCAACGCCGAGCTCTCACTATGTGCCAAGCACAAGGCTAAGTGTTTTGTGTGAATTACTCATTTACTACTAATCTGATAGTATGGATGAGGGATATCATTATTGCCCCATTTTAGAGAGAGAAGACTGAGGCTAAACCATTTTCCCAAGGTCACACAGCCATGAAGTAGAAGATTTGGAATCCAAACACAGCCATTCCAACTTCAGAGCCATTGCCCTGACCCTCTCTGCCAGGTATCAGCAAACTTTTTCTGCAAAGGGCCAAACAATAAATATCTTAGGCTTTGTGGGCTTCATGACCTCTGTTGCGCCTAATCCATGCAGTTTTTGTAGCACAGGAAGTAGCCAAGGACAAAATGTAAACAGGCTGAGTATAATGTAAATGTAAACAAGCTTTTATTACAGCATAAAACCCTATTTACAAATAAAGACCATGGGCTAGATTTGGCCCGTGGGTTGTGGTGTGCCAGCTTCTACTCTACGCTTTTCTGCTACTGGATAGCAAGTAGGATGAGATGCTGGCAAAATCTGGGGAGAGATAAGAATAACTCAGTGTAGTACAAAATTCTCAAATCTCTTGCATCCATTTTCTTTCTTTCTTTTTCTTTTTTTTTAAAGATTTTATTTATTTATTTGACAGAGATCATAAGTAGGCAGAGAGGCAGGCAGAGAGAGGGGGAAGCAGGGTTCCTGCTGAGCAGAGAGCCCGACATGGGGCTCGATCCCAGGACTCTGAGACCATGACCTGAGCCGAAGGCAGAGGCTCCAACCCACTGAGCCACCAGGCGCCCCTTGCATCCATTTTCTCTTGTGAATACCTAGCAGGGTAAATAGGGCAGGAATGATGACCCTTGAGCCCATGTACAAATGAGGAACCGAGGATCGTGCAGCTGAGGATGACAGAAATAAGTGGTTGCCTACCTTCCTTTTCCACACCTTGTGGTTCTTCTGTGGTGACTGTGGGGGTAGCAGGGGACAGGAGCCAGGAGAGGGTCAGAGTCAGTCAATGAGGTCCCAGTGGACTCAAGGCCACTGCTTGCTGGTTTCTGTACAAGAGCCAGTGGGGCCTCAAAGCTCACAGACTCCAATTGAAGGGTCAACATGTAGGCAGCAATATGGCAAGTAGGTGGGCTGGTTCTGACCTGTAGGCTTCCTCTCCTGTGTGTTGGCTTTGGTCTACAGAAGGCTGTAACGCCAACTTACAGCTACAGATGACTCTGAGATAGGAGTGACCCCAACCCTGAGAGGGCAGGAACTTTGAGAGTTGTGGTTTTTTTTTTTAATTTTTAATTTTTTTCAGCGTAACAGTATTCATTATTTTTGCACCACACCCAGTACTCCATGCAATCCGTGCCCTCTCCAATACCCACCACCTGGTTCCCCCAACCTCCCAACCCCACCCCTTCAAAACCCTCAGATTGTTTTTCAGAGTCCATAGTCTCTCATGATTCACCTCCCCTTCCAATTTCCCCCAACTCCCTTCTCTCTAACACCCCTTGTCCTCCATGATATTTGTTATGCTTCACAAATAAGTGAAACCATATGGTAATTGACTCTCTCTGCTTGACTTATTTCACTCAGCATAATCTCTTCCAGTCCCGTCCATGTTGCTACAAAAGTTGGGTATTCATCCTTTCTGATGGAGGCATAATACTCCATAGTGTATATGGACCACATCTTCCTTATTCATTCGTCCGTTGAAGGGCATCTTGGTTCTTTCCACAGTTTGGGGACTGTGGCCATTGCTGCTATAAACACTGGGGTACAGATGGCCCTTCTTTTCACGACATCTGTCTCTTTGGGGTAAACACCCAGGAGTGCAATTGCAGGGTCATAGGGAAGCTCTATTTTTAATTTCTTGAGGAATCTCCACACTGTTCTCCAAAGTGGCTGCGCCAACTTGCATTCCCACCAACAGTGGAAGAGGGTTCCCCTTTCTCCACATCCTCTCCAACACATGTTGTTTCCTGTCTTGTTAATTTTGGCCATTCTAACAGGTGTAAGGTGGTATCTCAAAGTGGTTTTAATGTTCATCATCACTAGTCATCATGGAGATTCAAATTAAAACCATATTGAGATACCACCTTACACCAGTTAGACTTTTTTTTAAACTGGTTATGAGATGAATGGATAAAGATGTATATACACATATATACATACACACATACACATACAAACAGTGGAATATTATGCAGCCATCAAAATTTGAAATCTTGCCATTGGAATGACGTGGATAGAACTAGAGGGTATTGTGCTAAGCGAAATAAGTCAATCAGAGAAAGACAATTATCATATGATCTTGCTGATATGTGGAATTTGAGAAACAAGGCAGAGGATCATAGGGGAGAGAGGAAAAAAATGAAATGGGATGAAATCAGAGAGGGAGACAGACCATAAGAGACTCTTAATCTCAGGGAACAAACTGAGGGTTGCCGGAGGGGAGGGAGGTGGGAGGATGGGGCAGCTGGGGATGGACACTGGGGAGGGTGTGTGCTATGGTGAGTGCTGTGAATTGTGTAAGACTGATGAATCACAGGCCCATACCCCTGAAACAAAGAATATATTATATAATAATAAAAAAAATAAAGAAAAACTGGGTATGTACCAGAGGTTTCACAACATGGTAGCTGGATCCTTCAAGGCCAAGACTCAGCTACGTGCAGGGTTTTAGTCAGGAGTGCTGGGTGAGGGGTTGCAGTGAACGCTCTATTTGGACAAGGTTAGAGTTAGATTTGAGGATAAAGTCAGGCAGGGTGTATTCTTGGATTGGGTTCAAGGGCTGAGGAGAAGGTTGCAGTCCAGGGCTGGGGTGAGTGCTAAGCACTAAGCCTCATTTGGGGGTAGGTGGGGTTCACTGAGGAGTCCAGGTAGGGACTCCATTTACTTAGTTCTGCCTCTGTGCAGCCTTTGGGAACGGGCCCACTAACCCGCCAGAGCAAACTGAATAAAAACAGAGACATTAACCAAAGGGAAGGGGTTGTAGTAAAAACGGGCATCAGAGCTTTCCCTGCCTTTGGTCCACCTGCTGCCCCACATGTCCTCTGGCCCCGCATCATGAATCAACTTCTGCTGGTTCCTGAATGAACTATGACTATAAGGCACACCAAGTAAATCACTCATGAGGTGAGGCCAGACTCCCCCTTTGGCTATCTTGATTCTGTTCCCTGGGTGAGTGGGAGAAAAAAAAATATTTTGTTTCTTATTTGTTATTCTTTTCCCATAAAAATCATGCATATAAATGGGCTTTTCTAAGCCAAGCGGCAAGCCTACAGTGTAATGCACACCAATGAGCCTGATTGGCACCCGTCAATCAAGGCAAGGTTTTACCAAAATCTGCAGATGACTGCCCAAGGGGGCCGTAAAATCAGTGAAATTCATTTTCCAGCGAGGGTATACCCACTGAGGAGGGTAAAGGATGAGAAGGAGGGATAAAATGAGGCTAGAGAAGACGAGCAATTCCAGATCTCAAAATTGCATGAAACCACCAGAAACCAAAGCTCACCTTGTCTGATACCTGAATTTACTCCTGACCTCTGCCCTCGGCTGATTTTTGGTGCTGAACACTAACCCCGCGGAGAGTTGGATACAGAAAAGCTTAATCTTTTTTTTTCTTCTTCTTCTGTTCTTCTAATCCGTGGTCTCAGTGAAGCATGCTGGGAATACCTCATTTAAAACAAATGCTCAACCAGTAATAGAACGTTTCTATGAACATAAACGTGCCTTTCCTTTCCAGCAGGGATGTGACAAATAATCAAAAGTCCACCAATCAGAGTACTTGACATCTAAGGCTGCAGGCTCGGCCCCCTGCCCGTCCTGCCTCTGCTCCCAGGCCATGCCCCCACTGCCTCAGCCTCACATTGCTCTTTCTCTTACCTCTCGTGACAGTCCAAACTTCCTTGCCTTGGGGCTTTTGCACATGCTGTTCCTCCTGTAAGAAGCTCTTCTACCTTCTTTAAATGGCCGGCTTCTCATTCCTCACATCTCCATGTTCTCTAAAATATATGTCCTGCCTTTGCACTCTCCACGCCAGGACCTTATTTCCATCATCTCTGTCTTTGATTATCTGGTTTCATCTTTGGTTTATCTGTGTAATTTCCTATCCCCCAATGGGCAGCGATTGTGACTGTTTTCTCTCCCACTACAGTCCTGGCATCTATACAGTGCCTGGCATGTGGGAGGCCCTGAAACACATTTGGTGATTGGAATGAATAAATGGCAGACCAAGCCTGCTGCTGGTTCTCTACATGACCTCAGGCGAGTTATTTCCCCCTCTTTGGAGTTCGTTTCCTCATTCGTAAGAGATAGGGGACTCCATGAGCTCGAACACTCTTCCACTTCCATAAGTGTTCTTCTCAGTTTCCAGATGGGAGAGGCGAGGCCCAAAGCCCGCTGTCTAGCCTTGGGAGTGGAACACTGGTCTCCTAGGCAATCCACCAACCGAGACTCTCCCCGCTGCTTCTCTGCAGAGATGCTTACCCCCCACTCCTGGTACTGAGTTCCCTTTGTAACAAAATTCAAATCACTTCGTAAGGTTTCTCAAAACGCAGGAGGAGAGAGCTGCTGCCCAAAACCAGTCCAGCCTGCTTGAATTTTGGAAGGAATTCTGAGAATACAAGCATTTCTCACTATCCTGGGGTGTTCTCTTTGTATGTCTCCATTAACATGAAGAGTACTAGGAGTGGGTGTGTGGGGAAAAGCTGAGATACAAGCTAATGCTGGGGAAAACAGAAAGTGAGGAAGGAAGGAGTAGAAGGAGTAGAAGGCACAGGTACCAATATGTGGAGCTGTTGTGAGCGTTTGAGGAAAGCATGTGCTTGCAGCTCATATACTAGCTTTACTGCTTTGGCATAATGTGCGCACAGGACTCCATGTGGGAGAGCCTCACTGGCCCTCTTTCAGCCCTCCAGCCTCATTACTGATGGTCCATCAAACACGGAGACGCAAGTATGCTGATGAACGCAGCACACCACTTCCTTCCAGGTGTCCGTCCCTAAGCACACATTCCTCAAAAATGCCCCTGGACACCTGGAAAACTTCTACACATCCTTCAAGACCCCACTTACATGGAGACTCCATGGGGCAGCCTTCTAACCATCCCAGAACAAAATTACTTTCTCCTTTTGCGTTTTTAATACTTATCTTGATATTGCATAATTGAGCATTTTCTTGTTTGTCTTCTTCATCAGACTTTGAGCTTATTTACAGCAGGTCAAATGTGGGTCTAATTTGTTTTTTAAAGTTTCAGAGACTAGCCCTTGTCTTGATAGAGCAGATGCTCAGTAACTGTTGGTTGGTTTGCTCACATGTGGAGTGAAGGCAGTAATAGCTACCTTACCTCTGTGTTTACCAAAGTTCTAAATTCACTTTAAAGTGTGGTAAACATGTAAGCTATCATTTTATTCTAGTTACACAACCAAATAAGAGGTAGGCTGGACAGGATTTTATTATTCGTTTTATCCACACGGACCTCCAAGGGTTGAGAGGCTTGCTCTGAATAGCACAGTCAGTAAATACCAAACTAGAAAGAGAAACTCATGTGGCATGAATTCAGGTAGAGTGTTTTTCCCATCAGATCCTGTCCCTCGTCATTTGCTTCAGCTCTTCGGGTGTACCATGGCCTCCCCAGTGCTGCACCATGTACAGAGGACTCATCTCCTACTTCTGTTGGCTGGCTTCTTCCCATCTTTCAAGGATCACC
The DNA here is from genome assembly GCF_964662115.1 of Mustela nivalis. NCBI lineage: Eukaryota > Metazoa > Chordata > Mammalia > Carnivora > Mustelidae > Mustela > Mustela nivalis. The sequence goes on from NC_139022.1 coordinate 136,296,255, forward strand.
CCAAGCAGATTACCCACTGTTCTCTGTCACAGCATTTAGTTTGTCCCCTTCATAGCACTTAACTCAAGTAATAATTACAGTAGAAGCCCTTTTATCTGATGCCATAGGGACTGCAATTAGATTACTTGAGAATGATGGTTAAAAAGGAGAATCACAAAAAATGATTCATCGCAGGTATTTTCTTTTAGTTTAAAACACCGAAGTGCACATGCATTTATCAATCTTTTGATACAGTGGGAACTTGAAGACATTTACAAAATAAATGTAAGTACAGATTTTCCCCTCCAGATCTTTTAAAAAGAGGTTTTATTTATTTATTTGACAGAGAGAGAGAGAGAGATCACAAGTCACAAGTAGGCAGAGAGGCAGGCAGAGAGAGAGGGGGAAGCAGGCTCCCTGCCGAGCAGAGAGCCCAATGCTGGGCTTGATCCCAGGACCCTGAGGTCATGACCTGAGCTGAAGGTAGAGGCTTTAACCCACTGAGCCACCCAGGTACCCTCTCCCCCAGTTTTTTTTTTTTTTTAAAATACTTGTCTCACCTACACCTAATATTACAATGTTTTTGGTGATTCATCTTTGCGACTTTCAAAAGTATTTAATTTATTTTCCAAAGACAGAGAACAACTTTGTTCTGCAGTTGTGTTTCACCAGCTTACATAATTTTTAGTTACATTGCCCAAATACAGTAAAAACACAGACATATAAATAGGTTTGGAGATAACAGAACTGATTCCTAGCATATTTCCAACAAAGTCCCAGAGTGTCACTTGGGGTGTTTACAGAGAGAACGGAGAATGCAGATTAATCCAAAGAGATGGCTGAATGGAAGTTGGTTATGAAGAGATTTCACTGCATCTGTTGATTGTTGGCTTGTTAATTATCTGTTCCTCTTAATTTAAGGTCATAAGTTTTGAAAACAGGAGCTCTTTCTCCTTTTCTAAGGATGCTGACTTAGTGCATAGCATTGAGAAGTACAACCAGTGCCAAATAAATGAATCGACAAGTGAGTGGACTCTCTCCCTCAAGTGAGGACTTTGGTTTCCTCAACTGTAAGAGGATAGGCATGGATTATATAAGCATGGTCATTTGCTGATCCAGTTCTTTCCCACCAATCACATTACCGATAACTATGTCTACATTTCAAGTTCTGGTTTCCTCCATACATTCTACACGTAGCTTAGAGGGTTACATTATCAACCTCCCTCACACCCACACAGGCCATACAGCCACCACCACTGCCACGCTGCCACCCACCCTCCCTCCTGGGGCCATTTGTTGCTTTAGGATGATCTGCTTCCCCAGTGCCTCCTCCAAGACAGATATGCAGATGGCAAGGCCAGTTGTGGTCTGTGTTGCTGGAGCTATGAAATCTCTCCTGGGTGTACATCTTTGGGGAGATGTGAAGCCTGAAGCTGCTTTTGAGTATGGGTAGGAGGGGCCTTATTTGAAGATCTGAGGTAGGGGAAAGCTTGGATCTGCCTTATCTGAGACACTGGGCAAAAATCTTCCCTGGCCACCCACTCCTTTGGGTTGGTCTCTTCTGGTCCCCGTAGTGCTGAGATCCAGAGAGCTGAGATCTGGTGACTGCCTTGAGGAAGGAAGCTTCCATGGGTCTTCCAGCTATATATCTGCCTCTTATATCTAAGGGAAGAGAGGGGTTGATTTAGGATTTGGGGATTCTGGTCACCAGCAGTGTGGAGCCCTGGGTCAATCTCACTTGTCTGTCCTGTCTTCCTTCCTGAGTAAGAACTGCCTTTTCCTCTGAATGTACATTGTACATGTACAATGAACATGCTGTACTTCTCCTATAGAATTTATTTCATTTTCTCTTGTACAGTTTTTACTAGTGGTTCATGAGTCCCCTTCCCTCATTACACTAGAATGTCCCTTGGTTCTTATTTTCCCCATAATGTATCACATAAGATCCCGTGCCCCCATATCCTAGCATCATATCCATGGAGCCCAGGTGTGGCTTCAGAATCCTCCTTGACCTAGTCACCAGCACTAAGATTAAAGGTACTTAAATCCTTGGTCTCAGGAGAGCAGGAGAAGGAAAGCCTTAGGGTCTCATTTTTATTAACTCTCTACAGAGTCAGTCATTACAGATATTACCTACCTGTTCCTCAGTTCTTCAATGCTGAGGCAGTTTAAAGTGTTTCCCATCTTTTTTTTTCTTAAAATTTTATTTATTTGACAGAGATCACAAGTAGGCAGAGGGGCAGGCAGAGAGAGAGTGGGGGGGAAGCAGGCTCCCTGCCAAGCAGAGAGCCCTATGTGGGGCTCGATCCCAGGACCGTGGAATCATGACCTGAGCTGAAGGCAGAGGCTTAATCCAACTGGCCAACCCAGGTGCCCCAGTGTTTCCCATCTTTTCCCCTCATTGGCTGTCATCTAGGCTCCAAGCTGTGAAGGCCCCAAGTCAGCACACAGTGCTGGGACAGGCATCCTGAGGATGCCTTGTGGGAGAGGGAGCTGCATATACAACATGGAGGGCTGCTGCTTCCAGCTTCACTCAAAGCCAGGAGAGACGTGGAAGGTGGACCAGGGAGGGAAGGAATCATATCTTTGGCCTCCTCAAGGCCTGTGTCTACAGAGAAAAGGCAGAAAGGTCATTTGAAGTCCTCCAGGATATACTGACCTGTCAGTACCCAACTTGGGGTCTAGAGTACCAGCCTACCCTGCCTGTCTTTATGAAGAAACTTGACTAGGATGTTCCTATTTCTGGGCCTCAAAGTTCTCATTGGTAAAACAAAAGATCTGGTGGGAATTCTCTACAATTCCAACAATCTCTGATGATTTTCAGCTGCAAGGTGATGAACAGGTACCAGAGCAAAGCTGGGCTGCTGACCACCAAGGGCCCTGCTCAGGAAGTGGACCATGGTAGTGGTCTTATGCATTCGCTCCTGGGTCTGAAAATACTACAAAGTGTGCCCCGTCCAGGACAGAACTGTACCGCATGAAGAAGCTAAAACACGAAACCCAGTAATTTGGTCTACCATATGGACAAGAAAACCAGCACACACAAAACAGAAAATCAAAGCTCAGATTCAAAGTGGGCAGACCTACTGGCTATGCAAGGATCTGGGGAGAGGGAAAATACAAAGGGGGCAAAGGCAAATGAATATGTAGGTGCATTTAGCTCATTTTTAAGTTACACAGTAGTGGCTGGTTAGCTTCAGATGTCACCCGGCGGAGCCAGATAATGTTCACAGCAGCAATAACAGAGTAAAAGCTATTGTTTATTGGGCATTTACTAAATATTTGCATTATTAAACATATGCATTAATTTCTTTATTCTTTACAACAATCTCATGAAGAAGGTATTAGCATCTCCGTTTATAGACGAAGATACAAGGGTTCAAGGTCATGCAGACATGGCCAATCGGGGAATCACGACTAGGTTAGTCTACACTTCAACTCCATGCTTGTAGCCATCCTCCCTTCAGAAAAGCCAACAAACCAACATGCCTCCTTCTACCTATTTCCCTGTAATGATGAGAATTTCATCACACCCTCTCCATTCATTCCAGTCCTTCAAGATCCACTCAAATACCACAGCTTCTGTGAGAACCTCCGTCAGGGTCAATCCACTTCCTGGCCTCTTAGCTCACAGTTCCATTAGTGCACTTAGAACTTTTCTGAGCTGTGCTGAAGTTAATTGTGTCTGGTCCTCCCTTTACACACAAAGCAAGTTGTTCAGACTCTCATTTTGGCACTTAGTCTCTTGCATTCCTGCCAGCCACGCCTGGATTTGTCTCTCGTCTTTTACAAAGCGCCCTTCTGTTAAGGAAGGAGCTATGTCTTAGCAATCTCTCTGTGGACCTGGCACTTAATAGTACTTTGGGAACAGATGCTTTCTAGGTGAGGCTGGTACATGCAGCTGGTTTCTCCATCCTGTCTGCTCTATCGTCTGTGACCCCCACCCCCGACCCCATCCAGTGTACTTTTCCTTATGTCCTTCCCATGGTCAGGGCCGCTGATCAATGTCAGGCAGGGTTGGGGACTCCAGTGTGGGACAACTTTCAGACAACTAAGCAGGTGAGACAACTGCCCTTCTCCCATGCCACTCTTGTCCCCGTGGTCCTCTTTCTTCCAAGGCAAGCTTGCATTCTTTGGCGTCATCAGAGTTCACTTTGGGGAAAGAATTGCTTATCTTATTCTCTCACCCTGGAGTTAGTCACTTCCTTCTTCCTTCCTGGGGAATAATGTCTCTGACTCTTATAAAGAAATCTCTAGAGATCATTTTTCAAGGCAGAGAGGCCTTAAGGGGCCACCTGGGATCCTGAGGTTCATGGGCCTATGTTCTCTCCTGGCTGGATATCCGAGCCGTTAAGAGTAAGGGTTTGAGAGTGGACAAACTAGGTTTGATTCCCATCTGTCCCTCGGACAAGTTACTGAGTAACTCTAGAATCTTGCTTCCTCATCTGTATTGCAAAAATAATAATAGTATCCACCTAAGGGTGCTGCTTTGAGAATTAATTGCATTTAAAATGTGTTCTCAGCACACAGCTCCTGGCTACCATGGTGTCTGCTGCTACAGATACTACTGTTGCCATGTTGCTGGTGTTGTTTCCTAAACAACATTATCCCACCACTGGCGAGATGAGAGCCATGTGCAACTGAAGACCTTACCTCTGCAGTTCATAGAACATGAAAAATCACATGTAGCTTCTGGTTGGGGGCCTAAGAATAGCTGTAGTTAAGTTTCTGCTTAAAAAATAACTTGCACGTTTTCAGGCTTTTGGAATCCAAGGTGCTTTAGAGAGCATCTTTATCAATTATGTTGTTTTATAGGAAACAGAAGCTCAGGGGGGTGAAGTGACATTTCCAGTGTCAATCAGCCACAAATCTGGCCAGTTGGTACTTCTGAGCTCGGTCCAGTGTATCTCCTACTGGGTATCCCTTGAGCTGTTCCCATTTTCTTGGATTGAACCACTGTGTGCCCCTCCACCTTCCCCATCCATCGCCATGGTAACCCGGGTTCCATCTAGTGATGTTGCTTTGCCCAGAATGCGATGACAGTAGCGTATCTTGCTGCACGGACATTGCTGGGATGAGTCTATGTCTCTAGACAGACAAATTTCTACTCCACTCTGACCGTCCCTTACTGTCACTCCTACATGAGCTAATGCTGCTCAAAGTGACACGCTGACGTCTATATTAGTCTTGCCAGTTAGGGGTCCAGTCCTCCCGGTCAAATGCTGCCAGTGAACTCTTGCTGATGGGAATCACACTGGCATTCCGGAGTGAGTGCCGGTGATACAAAGCACAAGGGAAATGAGCTGGATTTGCCATTCCTCACATGGAGAGAGCAGAGGTAAGGCCTAGTGTAGCTACCAGAGATGAGATAAAGCAAGACCCTGGATGGAAATCATCAAGGTGCAGGCATGGGGAAGAGACCCCACCCTGACCTGGCCGGTGCACTTACAGAGCACACTGCACAAGCACTCTGCCCTGCATCTGTACCCAAATACACCTTGTGCTCTACAGCCTCTCAACTTTTGTTTACATTGCTCTTTCTGCTTTCCTCTATTTTTAAAAATTATATAGGACTTTGTATCACTTTAAAAAGTAATTTTATCCTGCTGTTTTGTTGAATAATCGTAACTCAGTGAGGCAAGTACTTATCACTGCCATGTCACTGATAAGAAACTGGCAGTTTGAGGCTCCGGAGGACTTGCCCTGGGTTCCCCGGCTCATCTTCGCGGTCAGGCCTTCTGCGTTCTCCAGTCTCCAGATTCAGAGACTTCCCATATGTGAGTGTCGGTGGAACCTGGATCTAGGCTGATAGTAGACCTCAGCACGAGATCACCTGAGTTTGAATCCTGGCACTTGTCACTTGCTACTGGCTTGTGGTGTAAGCCTAAGCCTGTTGCTTAGACAGGCTGTGCCTCAGTTTCTCCATATTCAGAGTGGGAATAATCATAGTTTCTGTGTCAAAACAACGAGAGAAGTCAAAGAGCTTTTATGTGCAAAGTGCTCAGAACAGTGCCTGGCCCAAATTACCTGCTCAAACTACCTGGCACAAACCTGCATAGTAAATGTTGCTATGGAAACGACGCTGCTTCCTATTTGAATTCTCTCTGCCAAGGCTCATCTGAAATGCCATAAAGTGTTATTCTAACTTTTTGTAAACAGATGCGATTCCTGCCGCTTTCAGACCCCATAATCATTTGTACTTTGCTCACAGCACACAGTGTGTTCTGCTGTGTGCTGGAGATACCCGTAAACTTGCTTTTCTCATCCTACTCCCTGCTTGCCTCTGAGTACCGTGTTATCAGACAGAGCCTTCTGATGGGAGCACAGCCCCTGCAGGGCCCGGCATGGTGCTCGCCGCTGAAGAGGAAGGCAGTTGGCAACTGCTGGTTACCCTGAACTCAGTTGAACCCAGAATTCCAGTTCCCACTAAGTCTAGAGTGTTAGGGCTGGAAAGGCTCCTTACCGATCAGCCAGTTCTGCGCTGCTAGCACAGGGAAAGATACTTGTCCAAAGTCACACCTGCTAGTGCCAGAAATAGGCATGGAAACCAGCTCTCGTCCTACCAGCAGCACTGGGCTCCACCCAAAGCACTGGGCTGTGTCTCTCTTCATGGGATGGAGGAGAAAACAGCCCACGTACCAGAAGTAAAGAGAAAAGGATGGGACAAATGACAGCACACGGCTAAGCTTCAATATCAGTCCTGCTCACAGAATAGAGATGCATTAGGGATGCATACCCAGAAGTCCCACCAGGGGGAAGAACATGAATAAATTATGTAACCAATAAGATAGTTTCTTGGAACTAACTTGGTAGTTCTCTGCTGCATGAATGGATCAGGACCCCAGCACAGGAGAAGCTTCTGGATCCTGAATGTATTAAAATGCAAATCTTTACATGGTTCTTCTCCTCTTTCCATTTAACATGGAATCAAAACTGATGTCCTCAAACTTTGGACTCCAGAACACCTTCTTCTTGCTGAGATCTGTCCATAGAGGAGACTAGGACTAGTGGTCCCGGTATATAGAGGCTGTTTTTCATAGTTCTCGGCAGGATTATCTAACCTGGTAGGAATGAGAAAAGGTGAAGCTCTTATCAGTCTGTGCCCCAGAGCCTCTTCTATTGTCCAGTCTCTCCTTGTTGAGGCTTCAGAGAATGTTTAAAATGTGAAATGAATCAGAGATAATTCTGTACTGGTCAGCTTAACTTGACCAGAGAAATGTTTCGATTTCTGGGACTGTCACATCTTGTCTTCAGAAGCAAGATAAGGTAGATGGGCTTTCAGATGATAAGCTCCCCCGCATCATCTCTGGATGTAAATGCCTTGAGGGAGGGGCAGCCAGTGAGATGCTAGTTTCTGATGACTGGGGGGTCAGGCTTTAAAAGAGCACAAAAAGTAGGTGGGGCCTTAGAGTGGGGGATTGCTGAGGCTTACGTCCTCACCTCATGCTTGTTCAGGTGATGACAACCAAGGTTGCCCTTAACCACCAGTGAGGGTCTGGAGGGGGAGGGGCACGTTGGTTGCCAAGTCATGGTTAGTGAGAGATAATTGTTCCGACAGCCTTCCTGGGGAGAAATGCCCAGATGGCAAACAGCTCTGACCTTGGGATTTGGGAAGAGGTCATCTTATCCTTTTGGTCTCTGTATCCAATGCATGAGTCATTTTTAAAACATTTTAAATGTCAAGGATAAAAGTGCTTGTAACAGTTAAATTGTGAAGGTGCATTCGGGAGAAGTGAAAGAGACTTTTTGCAAAGGAAATTGATCTGTAAGTCATTTCCAACTGTTGACTGATTTGATCATACTCATTTGTGTCCCTTAGATTATGAGAACCAGTTGTTGTTGTTACTTCAATCCAAATACGTTGGTTTATTTATACTGGGGAAACAGTATGTGATTAGCCTTCAAAGGGCTCATGCGCCATCTTACCAACATCATAAACCATGTGTGAAGAAAACTGGCACTAACTTCTTGTAATTTTTGCCTTAAAGAGCCACCTTCTCAATCCCTGATTAGTATCAACTACCATACTGCTGCAAAGATGAGCCATTAGGTATGTTGAATGCATATTTTTTGGGTGGCATTTCTAAATTTAAGTTTCCCCTGGGCACAAGGGTGCTGACTTGACAATATGGATCCCATTACTTGCTAACAGTGCCATTTTCTATTATATCAACACCTTCCATGTTGATGGAAGTAATAGTGGTAAAGAATGAAAACAGAATTGGCCTACAAATTTTGAAGATTAATGGATTAATAAGATTGATCGCTCTTTATTGCCGTTTGTTTTTCACTCTTAATCAGTGTCTTCACTTAAAAAAAAAAAAGAAAACCTTTATTCTCTTTCTCACTGAACGATCCATCAGCTCATAACATTCTGAGCTGTCCGTAGTACCTCGTAACATATAATAAGCCCCCGCTGACGCTGTTGAACTATAAGTTCCTTGAAGTCAGAGACAATCTGACATGAATAAGAACCAGCTCTGCAGGTCTGTCTCTCTTTGTGCTAAGTCCTGGAGGTAGTACTCTGCAGTGCAGGGTCAGCAAATGCATGGCACACATACTCCCCTCTTCTGCACCCAAGGCAGACATCACTAATTGATCATGGCATTCCTTCCAGTTTAGTCCAGTCAAGTCCTCAGAGTCCTCATCATCAGCATGCCTGAAAGCCACTACCAATTTCTCAGAATTGACAGGCTCGATAAAACCTATTTTCTGGCTTAGCCTTAATGGTTAAAAGCAAAGGGTTTGGAACTGGACCGACCTGAATTCAAGTCCCAGCACTCCCACTTACTTGCTATGTGACTTGAAGGGCAGTTGTCCACGTGCTCCAAATCCCAGTTTTTCCCTCTGTGAAGTCCCGGTTCCTCCCACACTTTGGAGGCCTAAAATAAGGTGTTTTGTCCTCTGAGAAACCTCTCCTCCCATAAAGCTCAGTGTAGCTGCCCCACTAGGTCTCGGAAAACCCCCGAATGGATTCTTCCATGGTCCTTCTCGCTGGGACAGCTATGGGCCCCCTTCTTCTAATAACCCCCACTGGTGAGTGAGCTCCTTGAGGACAGTTACATTTCACAGTTGTATTTTCAGAGCCTGTCAAAGTCCTGATACAGTAAATAGCTAAAATACGTGGTACCATTAATGCATAAAAATCACTTAAAATAGTGCTAAGAATATGACAAATGCTCCATAAACATTAGCTCTTTTCATCTTTCTTGTTATGTTCCATAACTGTAAGGCTCAGGGAAGACTGCTTACCATGGAACTAGTTTTACATATGAACGATTTAAATCTGGATCCTGTTGCTCATCAGCTGCCAACAGTACCAAAGGTATCTATACTTTCTGCATCTTGAGAGGGTTGTACTCCTTAAAACAGGGCCATAATCTTTGTCTCCAGTGCCATGAAACCTAGCATGGGGTATGGTTTGAGAATCTGCATTTCTATCGTGTTCCCTGATGATGCTCTGCTGCTGCTGGTCCTGAGCCATCCTTTGAGAATCACTGACTAAGGGCAGAAAGGAGATAAGAGAGAAGCACTCTGGACTAGAGAAGAAACTTGAAGTTCTCTTTAATCTGCTCCAAGAGAGACAGCGATCTCCATTTAAATCCTGCATGATGTGTTTGCAACCAATTCTCATTAAAGTCAAGGAAGTTTACACATAAGTATCAGCTGCAGGACCTTGCTGAAGGATGAAAAAGCAGGGTTTCTAAATTTTGCTGATGGAGCCTGCAATTTTCCCCCTTTCTCAGTTGACAACTAGTGAAATGACTTGATATTTTAATATCTCACAGTTAATATCATAAGTTTGCAAGATACTTCATGTTTTTTCAGAGTGTTTTCATCATATTACCACATTTGATTCTTATAAGAACTGCTTTAGTGAGGAGGCAGGCTGGAATTAGCACCTCTCTTTGAATGACAAGGCAGAGTAAACCAGGACCCAGAATCCTCAATTCTTTGCCAAGTCCCTTTGCATGATACCACATAGTCTCTGACACAAGTGTCAGTTCTGCCTTTGAGCTCCCTTCATGTACTAAACATTAATTTATTTCAGATTGCTACAGATGCTCTGAGTTAGAAGACATCATCAGGAGACCTACTAATCAGAAGGTTTTTAGGCATTTGGGGATATAGATTTCATTGACAGTCTCAGGAAAGCTTTGGACTCTTAACACAATGCAGATGTGTAAATACAATACAGTTTACAAAGCTTTAGGTTGTACACAGACCTATTAAATCCAAGGCCACCATGTTTTCATGACTGCAAGAGGCACCATTCCCAATGACTTAACTGTAGCCCTGTAAAGAATATACATAGACCATGGAAAAAGAGTGGAGGCCATATATCCAATTTTGATTGGCTGACTTTTATGATTTTTTTTAACAGATGAAAGACTGAGATTTAAGAACGTCAGTGATTTTTTTTTTTTTAGGTACCATAGCCAAATAAAGTCAGAAGTAGAGTGGAAGCAGAACTCCCAGAATGCAACGTGGTACTGTGGAAGGGAACTGGCCTTGGAGTCAGAGAAGTTTTCATTCTCAGCTTATACTATTTACTGGCTGTGAGACCTTACTTAACCCCTCCAAGATTCAATTTCCCCATTTTACTAACAGGAATCAGGAAAGTAAATAATGTTTAAAAACTATATTCTGAAAGGGATCTTCTAGTCTATGGATTAAATGAAAGACAATCTGTCAAGTGCTAACACTGGTGGTGGCACCCAGTAAGGACAAGTTCCCGGGCTCCTGAATTATTTTCATAGCTCAAGTTCATATGTAACAACTGGCTAAATTTTCCTTCCTCTCAGGACAGGTAGGTTATACGCCTGGTTGACCAGAGACCATAAACACTGAGTCCGCTGGATCATATAAATCGTAGATGATATCACTGCTTATGACTATGCTCGCATGATCTGTTACTCTTCTAAGTGCTTATGCCATAGCCCCATGGAGAATCCCACATTCAGCCCTTAACCGTGGGCACAAAAATAGAAAAGAAAAATCTCACCAAAGAGAAAGAAAACCCAGACTTTCGTAGTGTCTGGTTCTCCCTACATTTTTTTAAAACTTACTTCAGCCTGTATAAAATGAATTCTTCCCTCTACAAAGGAATCACATTATACTTCCTAATCTACACAGAGTAATGATTTTCACCCTAATTTTTCAGTGTGTATTTGCATCTAATTCACATTTAGATTTAAGCAGAATTTATAGGTCACTTCACTGTATATACTTCATTGTGGATTACACATTAAAAAATAAGATCTTTGTTTCAGCTTATTACTGAACCCTAGAATGCCAGGAGTAAAAAAACCAAAAACCAAAAAACAAAAACCAAAAAAACCCAAAAAACCATTGAGGCTTCACTTAATCCCTTCTTCTATCATTGGCAAGAGGTGAATGCTCTAGGAAGGCGAAATGGTGCCCTCAAAGTCAAACAGTGAGGGTATAACAAGAGAACCTGTACTTGAACTTACATTTCCTGACTCCAAATTCAGTATTCTCACTATATATTTTCCTAGCCTGGCTCAGATTTTAAGAGGCCAGAAAGGCCCAGCAGTTGTAGCATTTCCTACTCTTCATTTTCTTCTGCTTTCATTGTACTTCCCCTAAAATAAATTTGGTGGACAGTGGGATAAACATACACATTCCCTTTCCATTTTAAATGAGTGGTTGGCCCTCGTTCTGCCTGCTGCTTGTATAAGGCCTCCATCACGATTACCCTCATCGACGCATTCTGTATGACATGGGCAGTGATCCTTATCTTCTGGCAGTAGCAGGTTGTCACTGCCTGATTATAGAGGATGTCCTTCCCCATGGAAAATGCCCTAAATCAGCCTTTTGGAATGAGTAAGATCTTCCTCCATTCTAAATGACTGGCTTGATGGAATAAAATAACCAAAGAGTTTAAATGATTTAAGTACAAGGATGAATTTGGGGGTTCCTGATCTAGTTCAAGATCCAACAACTCTTGTCTAATGTCCCATAGGGCCCATGGTCTCTTCATCCCTGAAGAATCTAAGAAAAATATACCCTTTAATGAGACACTCCCTTTCATTAAATAAGTTAACAGTCAGGAGGGAAAACATTTGAACCAAACTCTATTTCTGACCATAGTCCTATCAAATTGTTAAGACCTGCCTCTGGAGTGAGTGAGGTCATGACCGTGTGTTATCTAAATCTGCACAGAGAGACGGCTGTGTCAACTTTATGAGGTCATTATTCTGAAATGTTTCCATTACTAGCATTGTCAGGAAATGGTATCTTTGAGAAAGGAGTAAACAAATTTATCTTGTGAGCAGCTAAATAATTTTAAATGTTTTGTAGAGAAAGACTTCCTAGTAGGTTCTGTACATGCCCTGCTTTTGTAAAAAGATCTTAGTATACAGAACGTCACCTTGGCCGATATGGTAGTGTTGTAGATGATCAATATTTTCAGAGCAGAGCACTGTATTTTATACTTTTTAAAACTGCCCCCGTGGATGTCCTGGAATGGGATCTGGCACATAGTAGGCATATGATAACTGGTTGCTGATTAATGATCGTAGCATTGGTGTATATGGCAACTTAAGGACTCCTGAGGAACTAGGGTGTTTTGTTTTTATTTGCTTTGGTGTCCAGTTGGCTTTTTTCCTTGGTGAGCATGGAGTCTCCTCTGGGTCCTAACCTCCTTGTCTGCTGTCACTCCTTCCTTTGTCAGCAGCCACTGCTCACTTCACACTCACTTGCTGCTTTTCCCATCCGATATCTGTTGTTAATAAGTCCAATGACCAAGACTGTGAAATCACACAACTTACACTTACACAGTTTTACAGTCAACATGCATTTGCCTGCAGGATGCAAGAGAGATGCAATTCTTTCATCTGGCTTAGAAAACTTTTTATTCCACATTTATATTTAGAAGTCTTCCAACATTGTAAGGTTGTTTAAAGTCTGAAATCTGGTTAAACGGGGATGTCCATAGGACAGAGTGTACACTATCTCCATAGATCATAATATTCTTTCTCTCTTTTTTGAGGATTTTATTTATTTGACAGACAGAGACAGCGAGAGAGGGAACACAAGCAGGGAGACTAGGAAAGGGAAAAGCAGGCTTCCCACTGAGCAGGGATGCTGATGCGGGCCTCGATCCCAGGACTCTGGGATCATGACCTGAGCCGAAGGCAGATGCTTAACAACGGAGCCACCCAGGCACCCCCATAGGTCGTAATATTCTTAACTAGAAAGTTTAAACCCTAGATTCTATCTATTGCACTCTCCATCCCAGTCCCACAGAGATTTCTAAGCCCATCCACTTAAACTCTTGCTAAAGTGACAAAATTTTAAGCCAATTTACTAACCAAACAGGTTCTCTCTTGGGGGGAAAATCCAATAGACATGAAATCACATAATCCTGTTATTTTCCAGTTGTTACTACAACTACCCCACACATATCCAGACTCTCAATAGTCATAATAGGATGTGGGTGGGCATTCTCAGTGGAAGAAAACAGTTTGAAGAAAGTAAGAGAGGCCAAAACCATAGTACGCATATGACCTTTTCTGGGGGGAGGCAGATTCTATCACCCTAGATGGAAGTGTGGAGTGTATCAAAAGGACTTAAGGCAAAAAAGAGATAGAAAGGAGGGTAAACTCAAATAATAGATATAAAGAGAAGGATACACAGTTTTATTGGTTGTGGAGACCCACCACAGGAGCTAGATGAAGGAATGACCTACTCTGAAGTATTCTTTAGTTGGCTAATTTTGTAAGATCTTACAGATTGAAAGGAGGTGGCTCAGTGAAAATCAAAGGCAAGGAGAACAATTAGGGGATCGTGCATACCACCCACTCTTCTTAATTCTAGTCACAGGGACCACATACCGTCTTTTCACATTTCCACTCCAGCAACCTTAGAAAAGACTAGATGACCAGACACAAAGCCAAAATTGGTGTTATACTTCTATATAAAAAGTGGCTAATAAACACCACTCTTCCCCAGAGAGAGTAAGCAACCCATATTCCCGAGAACCAAATTGCTGATGTATCCACTTCCTAAGAACAAAATGGCAGCCACCTTATAGAGGCCTGTCTATATGTTTAATAGAACAGACACATACAGTGGACTCAGACACACACTGGACTCTTCATTTAGACATTTAGCTCTTAAAAAGCAGGAATGGAGTGTGATCTCACTAGCTCTCTAATTTTCTCAGTATTTGATTGCTTGGCTCAGAGGAATCATTCTCTCTGAACTAAATATCTACAGCTTCTCTCACCCTGCCAGGAATTGTCTTTATACCCAAGGGCAGGAAATTTCATCATATCTCTATGCTTTTACTCAGAAGTGTCCTTCCATCTGAAATGCTTTACTCTCCGAAGCTTCCCTAATGATCATACTAGAAGACAAGAAGAATACGAAGACAGTAGAAGTATCTAGTAGATACTAGAAGACAGGAGCAGCAGTGGCCATTTTAAACATCTGAGTACTTAGAAAAAACAGAGCTCTCTGCTGAGCTCCTAATGTATTACTTCATTTCAGATTCCAAACATCCTGATTTGTGGCATCTCAAAGGTAGAGATGAAAGTGGTGGTAGCAGAAAAAAAACTAACTTGTCTAGGTTCATATAGTCCAAACATTCACAAGTAGGAAACTTAATAATTGCATGACCCTCAACTCAACTTTTTAAAAACATTTCTAAATGATATTTACATTTTTAGAATAGCACTTCTCTACAAATGGGTTACAACCTGGAACCTGGGGGAAGGAGGGACAAGGGGTTATCTGGAGAACCTGAAGTCCTAGGCTTCACCATGTGGTATCGAGTGTTATCTCAAAAGGTCACCAGATCCAGGGATCCTCCTTCAGAGGAATTGAGAAATGTCCAATGCCAAATTCTGTCAGGAAGCAAATCCAGGAGTACTTGTGGGGTTTTCTGTTTGTTAGTTTAATTTTTTGTTTTTTGGGGGTTTTTTTTGGGGGGGGTGGAATCTCTGAAAGATGTAATATTGACATCAGACACGCTTTTTTTTTTTTAACCTTCTAAAAGAGGTTCTAAGACTCTTTTGTTTGTCCTGTAATAAGGTTTCCACGGAGGCCAAGGCCACAAACTACATCCTTAGTAGAAAGGCAGAACTCCTTATTAAGTTTCATAGTCTTCTTGGCTACAAAAGGGCCAATGTCTTTGTTGATTGCTATCAAATATCTGTCATCAATGTCTAAGTTGTCTTATTTGGACAGTTTATACCCTTAATGCTACAGGCCTAAGACTTCAGTAGAATCTGTACTTTTTACTTCTGGTATGCTCCTTAGTTCCAGGTACTTGACACCATCCTCTGAAAATTCTTTAATGACCTATTTTGCAACCATTAGAATATCCTCAGGGCTAGTAGTAAGCTGATGGATAATTTGAAATATCTGGAAGCATTCTTCAAATGTTCTTTTCTTTCCATTGTCATCGACACTCATCTGATCATGGATTTTAATTCTTGGCTGTTAATTTCTTCATGGTGTTAGAACCAGTGCGTCCATTCAAGTGGGCATGAAGTTCCACTTTAGGTAATTCTGAGTAAAAGATTGCTTGCCTTGGCTTTTGTTCTTCCTTCATCATGATTTAGTAGAATAAGTTCTCCCAAACCTTTTATTCTTTGCATAAGCAATATGGCATATTTCAGTCAGTAAGTGTTGTGGTTTTGAATTTCCTTCAGATTGCTTTACTTCCTAATTTGGATACATTTTAGCTGTATATGTAGCTCTGGGCTCAGCTTCGCCACCATGATGGACCACCGCTCCTGAGGTTCTCCCGGCCTTGTGCCTGTAGAGCTGTGAGCACAGTGTAGGGGCAGTATGGAGCACCACAAACAACAGATTCCTCAGCAAGAGTTTCCCAGCTGCGATGCCAATTCTGGTAGATGAGTGGAGTGGCCCTCCACTCATCCACCAGGGCTGTTACGTCTACTCAAGCGCTGTGTGGCCCTGCCTGCGTGTCCTCCCCAACTTTTCAAAAGCCTTTTGCCCTTAAGTTCCAGTTAGTACTTAAGAATGTACTCTTTCCTTTGAATGCTGCTGTGTATTACCTGGATCCATATAATGGTAATTTCTATTTAAAATTCAGTCATTCCATAAATTGTTATTAAATGATATGCTATATGCCAGGCACTGTGTAGGCCCTGGGAAGATAAACTGCTATCCTGGGGGAACTCAAAGACTAATAAGCAGGAAACATAAATGATCGGGATGTGGGGTAGAACAATTATGAACAGGACTTAGGAAGGTTTCCAACAGGAGCAGAAAGGAGGGAATAGCTAACCCAGTTTTAAGTGATTGGCAAGTCTTTCAGGGGGAAGTGTCAGTGAATCTGGGACCTACCTAAACAGTAAATAGGATTGTGGCAGGTGAAGAATGGAAATACCTAAGACCCAGGTAAGCCGCATTTGCAAGCTCTCTAGTCTCAACATGTCTTTCACGCATAGATGTGGGTCTTGAAATAATGGGATGGGTACATTTGGCATGGTTGATTCCAGAGTCAAACAGAATTGACTTCAAATCCTGATTCCACAAGTTCCTGGTTTTGTGATCTTGGGAAAGGAATTAGCATCTCGAACCCTCAGTTTCTCTATCTGGAGATGGACAGTAGTAGTCGTGCCATCACTTAAGGTTGTTGCAAGTATGAAAACTACCTAATGATGAAGGGACATACCATAGCTTCCAGACAAAGCAAATCCCCAGTGATAGTGGTAGTGATGAATGCTGATAGTTGTTAGTGGGTTCACCTACAAACCACTCTCTGTGAATAGGAATCCAACTTACTTTTCTTTGTGTTTCTCATTGTGCCTTGAATTTCACAGATCCTGCTGACAGATTTGTTTGTGTGCATTTTCCATTAAATCATTAAATATTTATTGAACACTTACTATGTGCCTGGCTCTGTCCATCATACCATGGACACAGGAGTAAACAAAGCACATTCGTAGAAATTTCCTCCTAAAATTCTGATCAGTAGTTTCATAACATTGATGGTTACTTAAACTTTGAAATCAGGTTTGGAAAACAGCATCCAAAGCATTAGAATCACCTGACTTGTTAGTGATAATAACCGTAATTCCACTTGATGTTTCTGGAGAACCTGATTCCTTATCTTAAGAACTCTTCAACCAATTTAGTGTTTTTCCACCTGCTATGGGGTCCTGCCTGAATCTAAAATGATGATTTCCACTTCACTCCACAACCCACATCATAAAGTCTCCCTCCCATCCCAAGTCCTTATCAGCAACAGACTAATTTGTTAATTTGCTTGTCTTTCTCTTTCTTTTACTGCATTTTGCTGGTATCTGAGAGGCTGTCACCCTGCATAGAGAGAGGAGTGGATTATCAATCAAACAGCTTAAGTTTTAACCTCAGTTTTGCAACTAAGCAATTTTGGCATATTTTTCATTTTTTCTTTCAGTGAATATTAATGGAGTGCCTGATAGAGGCCCAGCATATCCTCGTTGAGGGTTCAGGTGTTGGAATCAGAATGCCTGAGGTAGGAACTAGCTCTGCAACTTTTCAGCCGTATAATCATGACTGAGTGACTTGACCATTCAGTTTTCTCATCTGCAAAATGGGGATAATAATCATATCTACCTCACAGGATAGTTCTAAGTATCAAATACACAAAGAATACCTTTAAAAATCTTAGAACAGTATGCCTGAAACTAGTAAGTTTTCAATGTTAGATGCTATTACTTTATTGTTGATGTTTGTTGTTACTCTCAAATGCCAGGCACTGTGTATGGTACTGAGGAAGTAATGTAGGGGGAGGAAGGACATGGTGTTTGTCCTTAGAGATCTTGCTTCTATTAAGTGAAGCAAAAAACTAAACAACTAAAAAACTAAACACTCACATAAATACATAGTTACAAATTATGACAAACACTATAAAGGAAATGGACAGGGTATGTGTGTGGTCTAAGGAGTACCATTTATTTATTTATTTATTTATTTTAAAAGATTTATTTATTTATTTGAGAGAGAAAGCATGAGAGAGAGAGAGCACATGAGGCAGTGGGGGCAGCAGAGGGGTAGAGGGAGAGGGAGATGCAGGTTCCCCTCTGAGCAGGGAGCTGGATGTGGGGCTCGGTCCCAGGACTCCAGGATCATGAGCTGAGCCAAAGGCAGACACTTAACTGACTGAGCCACCCGGGCGCCCCTAAGGAGTACCATTTAATATGAGACTTAAAGAACAAATAGGAGGTCAAGTGGTGAAGAAGAGCTATATGCTATGTGTGAAGGACTGTCCAGAAAGAGAGAAAAGCATGTGTAAAGGACCAAGGACAGGGACTGAAGGGCTTCTGTGGTTCCCTGTGAACAGTAAGACAAGAGGAAGCTGAGGCAGTGGGCAGGGTCTAAGCCACGCAGCAGAGTTGAAAAGTTTTCCTAAGGGCAAAGGAAGGCTACTGATGACATGTGGTTTCCTTTCTGGCACACAGACTTCCCACAACTAAAGTGAGAGGACATGAGGCTCTAGAGCCCCTTTAACACCGAAGAATATAAGATTCTGTGATGACTAACAACAACAAAAAGGTGATTTCTGGGAAAAAGTAGAGAAAAAGCAAAGAACTGGAAGTAGGAAAGGAAAGAAAGAAGGAGATAAGGAGGTTAGAAATAAAAGAAGCAGCTGACTAAAACTTCAGTGGAGACATAAAGTCTAGAAATGAAATGTTAAATGCTCAACGCAGCGTTAAAGACTCGGTGCCTATGGCATCCGTGTGTGTAGGTGTGTCTGACTTATGCACGTGTTTGTACGTTCACTGACTTGGCAGGAACCCAAACTGGGGGAGCCTTTCCATGGAAGACAAATAAGTCTAGGAGGCTGGAAGTGGGGGGGCGGGGGGGAATGCCATGTCAGTCATCTTAGTTAAGTGCATGATTACTGGATATAAAGATGCATCTGGAGCAGCTCCTACTGGAAAGCTGGTGCTCAGGAATTGAAATGCTTCGCTGAGGTATGGCTCAGCGGCTCCTTTCAGGACCTGCTCTGTGGAGATCAAACAGAATTACATTAGGAAAGGAGTGGCTGAGAAAGTACTCTCTGGAACAGAAAATTCTGGGGGGAGAGGAAAGAAAAAGGATTTTAGTCCAAAAAGAAGGGCTGACTCCAAGAATGCTAATTTGTGCAAGCCTTCCAGAGCCCAGAGAGACTTGGGCACTTCTTGCCTTAATATTCAGATGTGGTGGTGAGAAGAAGTATGCTAGGTAGTGAAAAGAAAAAAAGAAATGTGTTCTTTGGGCCCCGATGTCTACTTTCCAGCTGAGTAAGGGTATCATTTAAGGATTTATGAAGGAGAAGGACACGGGTCTAATTCTGCAAACACTTTGTAATGGTAATACTGCCTCCATGCTCAGAACTTGCTACTGATATGGGTACGTATGGTTGCGTATCATATAAACCTGGCAGCAGATGCTCGGAAGAATACTGGTTGAGTTACCTCAGTGCAATGAGAAGTAAGAGAAGCCCCTTAAGGTTTATGAAATTTCTTTTCTGGTAAGGAAATAGCCACTAGCAATATGTCTTATTCCCTTAACTACTGCCTGATTCGCCAGTGGTTCAGTTAGCATATGCCTGATTTGAGTTAATAACAGCCGTTTAATAGACATTTACAATGTTTTAGGTACTTATAGCACATGATCGCACTGAATCTTCACAGTGCATTACAAGCTAGAGTCTAACATTCCCATTTTATACACAAGGAAAGAGAGTCTCAGAGAGGCTAAGGAACATGTATGAGGACACAAGTTGCTGGAACTGATAAGCAGGGCCATGTTCCATTTGGGCCCCAATTTTCTTATCCATAAAATGGAGTTGGTTCATACGCCTTCAGATTCTCATGTTCCCAAGGCTCCCCCATGAAGACTGCAGACTCAGCAAAGTCACTGGTGTTTCTATTTTGTGTACTTTCATAGCATGGGGGCACACTCTCGGCATTCATTCTCAGCACTCCAGT
This sequence comes from Mustela nivalis, assembly GCF_964662115.1. Taxonomy (NCBI): domain Eukaryota; kingdom Metazoa; phylum Chordata; class Mammalia; order Carnivora; family Mustelidae; genus Mustela; species Mustela nivalis. The sequence goes on from NC_139022.1 coordinate 136,316,195, forward strand.
GCACTCCAGGATTTTAGGCTACGGGAATTTGTAGGAATCATGCATCCCTAACCCAGGTGCAAGTGGCAGGTGATGGCAATAATTCCTTACTTTCCTGCAAGGTCAAGGACGACCGCAGGCTCCCATTTCAGCTTATCCCAACATCACTGGCAGGCCGACAAGGAGAGCGTTCTCCCCAGTTTGCAGATGAGAAACTAAGTCTCAGACAGGGTGAGTGACTCCACCAAGGTCCAACAATGAGTTAAAAGCAGAGTCATGACTGCATGCTCGCCTCTCTTAAGATCCAGTCTGGCATCTTTTCTGGAAAAGCACACTACTTCCCACAGTTGCAGGCTCCGGGGCCCAGCAGGAAGCAAAAATGAACAAATAGGCAGATGAGAAAACACTCTTCCCCCTGCCAATGCTCACTCAGCTTCAGCCAAACTTTGTCAAATGAAAAGCAGGTCCAGATCTTTCCATTTTTCTTTTTTAAAGAAGCTAAGGATCTGGATTTTTTATGGGCAAGCCCATGATTTTCTTAAAAGCTACATATAACTTTTATTTTAAATCTCTGTGAGAACCATCAACATCTGTAAGTTGGATTCACCACTGGGTGATCAGTTTTCCACCTCTGTCTTATACTGAAGAAACGACAGAGAACTTGATCATGGTTGCAGAGATGTCTAGCTGAAAGCCCTTTTAGCCACAGGAATGCCCACTGCTTGGGAGATCCAAACCTCAATAAATTAAATCCCACAGAACAGTGGAGATTTTGAGTCCCAAACAAAGGAGGGTCAACAGAGATACTCCAAATCCTCAATATAACCCCCTCATCTAACCAGGAAAGAAAGTATCTCATGAAGACAGCTTGTTTAGAACTTTAAATGAAAGAGTATAGAACAGAGATAAAAAACCAGGGCTCCGAGGACGTAAGATAAACATGTTAAATATTATATATAATTACACTAATAAAAACAAATTTAGTTATAGACAGCAGCTTTTATTTTAGTTTTTCCATGTGCCAGTCACTATTCTATGGACTTTTTATGCAGTACTTTTAAAAATCCTTACAACAACACTTTGAGGTAAATACCACTGTTATTTCCATGGGTTTCCTGATCACTGACAGGGAGAGCTGAATCTTCTGCCTCATCTTTTGTGGTTTTGTTTTCCCCTACTTGGCTCCCTAGAGGGCATTAACACTCCTGATACTGCCAGCTGCTCTGGAAGTGGACACCACACCCAAGGGAGATATACACCATCTGTTTCTAATTCATCCTGTCTTCAGTCTTCCATTCAATACTCCCCTGGTATCACATCATGACTGAGGCTAGACATCAGCTCTCAGTGCAATCTGGCATCTGTCCTCTCAGGGCAGCCCTGGGCCCCTTAGGCAACCCAGATCTTTCAGGCACATGGAGAATAGAATGATCACCCTATAAAACCTTGAGGAGCTCCCTCCACAAAAAATTTTTTTAAAACTCTAGCTTAATTTACCAGTTATATAATGTCATGCATAGAAGAAATAAACCCGGAAAGTCAAGTAGTACCTTATTGGAATGTTATCTTCTACTTTGCTTTGGAAAGGATTTAAGGAAAAAGTCTCAATCCCAAATGCCAACAGAGACTAAATTAATGTAAATGAAAAGCAACCCAGCCGGACACTACGACGAGTGGGAGAATGTATACCTCATCTAAAGGGGGAAACTATGGCTCAACTTCAGCCTATTGTAGATATACCTGTTAATTTTTCAGGAAAGAGCACAGGACTTCCATTAGTGTTAATCGAGAGACTATAAAATTTGGACAAATGCTTACAATGAGGACAACTAGAAAAGCTGGACAAAATCTTCTTGAAGATGTCGATGAGCTGATAAGAAAGTGAAGAACTACACAGCCGGGAGGTAGGGCTGGAGGAAAGCCAGGCAGGTAAGCCTTACGTTCAGAACTACTTTTTCCCTGGAGACATTTACCAGTTCTAGAGGAAGCAGCTAAACTAAGATGAGAAAGAAATAAGAAGCTGGAGTTTAGAGTTCCGACCAAAAAGTGGTGGAAGTGTAAAGAGGCTGTGAAACAATCACTTTGGGCTGGGACCCAGAAGAGCTGCTCAACAAAAGTAAAAATGAACTGGAAACAGACATTTTCTTGTAGGGACTGCAGGGTAGCTTCCAATCGTCTCAATCTCTGGAGCTGGATTAAAATGATAATGGATTGCTGGTACAAGAAGGCAAATAAATATCCATTAGGTAAAAAGATAACATTACGGTAGTCCTCATGTTATTTCTACAGAAAATTCTGCAAATACAGTGTCTGGCACACAATAAAAAGTAGTCAGTTATACCAGAAGATAAAACAACATAAATAAGAATGAACAGAAAAGAGAAAATAAGGACAGATTCATAGGGACTCAGGATATTAGAGTAATCAGACATATTTTAAGTCAACCATGCTTACTGTCTTCTTTGATATAAAACACAAGATTGATAATTTCAGCAGACTAATGGAAAACACGTAAAATAATCAAGAGGAAATACCATATTTGAAAAGGACAGAGACTGACATCAAGAATTTAATACACATAATGACAGATTGGATGCAACTTAAAAGAAAATTTGTAAACTTCAAAATATATCAAAAGAAAATAATAGGACTAATGCACAGAAAGAGAAAATGATGAAAGATACATTGAATAGAGTGACAAACCCTAACATACATGTAAATCGAATGTCATCAAGAGGAAACTACATAGAAGACATAGAAATAATGTTTGAAGGGCCATGGCAAGACCTTTCCAAACTTGATAAAAGACATCAAGACATTAAATCAAAGGACCCAATGTACCCAAAGCAAGTTAATTAAAAGAAACCACACTTAGGTATGATACCGTAAAAATTTTGAAAATCAAAGACAGAAACTCTTAAAAACAGCCATAATGAAGGAGGGGTGGGAGACAGATTACTGTGAAATAATTAGCAATCTGACTCTCCCAAGAAATACCTGAATTATATCTTAAAATGCCAAAAGAAAATAACACAAATATAGACTATATCCAACATAAACTTTTTTCAAGAGAGAATGTGAAAAAAGACATTTTCATACAAATAAAAGGAAAAATATTTCTCAAAAACAGACCCACACTAGTGGAAATACTAGAAGACATTATTCATGGAGAATGAAATTATTATAGATGAAAAAAACCCTTAAGAGATACAGAACAGAATAAAAAGTAAAAATTATAAATATATAGGTAAGTATAAGTAAGTACAGACTGAATAGAATGGCAATCACTTAAAGAATAAATAACACCTACCTTACACAAATGTTTCAAGAAACTAGGAAAAGGGAGCACTTCTTTACTTTTTTGAGGTCAGTATAACCTTGATACCAGATCAAACAAGGACATTGTAAGAAAAGAAAATTATAGGTCCTTCATTTGATAATCAAGATGAATATCTTTTTTTTTTCTCAAGTTTTATTTAAATTCCAGTTAGTTAACATACAGTGTGATATTAGTTTCAGGTGTACAAGATAGTCATTCAACACTTCCATACAACACCCAGTGCTTATCATAAGTACACTCCTTAATCCCTATTGCCTATTTCACCCATCTCCCCACTTACCTCCCCTCTTGCTCATTTTTTAGATCTCCTTATATTTATTCCCATAATGTTTGTCATTTTCAGCATAGGGATCTTGTGCATCTTTTGTTAGATTTATTTTCTAGGTATTTGTTGTATACAGACCCATCAGTTTGTTCTCTATAGTTAAGAGTCTAATTCTTGGTTTGTCTCTCTCTCTTTTCTCTTTTCTCATTTGTTTTGTTTCTTAAATTTCACATATGAGTGAAATCATGTGGTATTTATTTTACTCTGACTTATTTCACTTAGCATAATACTCTCTAGCTCCATCCACATTGTTGCAAAATATTAGTAAACATACTATAAGAGATAATATCATGACCAATTTGCCAAGGAAGAAATGATGCTGTCATTATTCACAGCTGACATGACTGTATTCATAGAAAACCCCAGACACTATAGGAAAACACTAGAATGAGTCAATGAACATAGCAAGGTCACTGGACATGAAATCAGCATAAAAGAAATCATTCTAATTCAATATGCCAGCAACAAACATTTATAATATTTTTAAAGATACTGTTTATAACATCAAAAAAAAAGAATAAATACCTAGAAAATAAATCTAACAAACGATGCACAAATCCTTATGCTGAAAACGACAAACATTATGGAAAGAAACACAAGAAGATTGAAATAAATAGAGCAATATACTCTGTTCCTGGATTGAGGGACTTGATATTCAAATACACCAGTTTGGGGCGCCTGGGTGGCTCAGTGGGTTAAAGCCTCTGCCTTTGGCTCAGGTCATGATCTCAGGGTCCTAGGATCAAGCCCCACATCAGGCTCTCTGCACGGCAGGGAGCCTGCTTCCTCCTCTCCCTCTGTCTACTTGTGATCTCTGTCTGTCAAATAAATAAAATCTTAAAAACAAAAAACAAATACACCAGTTCTCCCAAACTGATTAAGTAAGTTAAAATGCCAACCCAATTAAATGTCATCCCTGTAGATTTTGTTCATAATTCAACATGTTCATTCTAAAATTTATATAAAAATGTAAAGGCCTAATAACAGGTCCAAAACAATTTTGAAGAAGAAAAGGTACAAAGACTTGTTGTCCCTGGTATCAAGATAGGTTAACTCTAATATCTCAGATATAAAGCATTACAAAAGAAAGACCAGAAACAGAACCACATATACTTGGTCACTTGATTTATGACAAATAAGTGACTTAAGTTCAGTGGAGAAAGAATGATCTTTTCAATAAGTGAAACTGCCAGTTGGATATCTATATGGAAAAATTGATCCTAGATCTTGATATCATACTACATACAAAAATCAATTCTAGGAGTACTGTTAATGTAAAAGGGAAAACATAAAGCTACCAGAACATAATAAAGGAGAGTATCTCCACGACCTCAAATGTAAGAAAAGTCTTCTTATATAGGATATAAAACTATCCATAGTGGCACCTAGGTGGCTCAGTCCTTAAACGTCTGCCTTCAGCTCAGGTCATAATCCCAGGGTCCTGGGATCAAGCCCCACATTGGTCTCCTTGCTTGGCTGGAAGCCTGCTCCTCCCTCTCCCACTCCTCCTGCTTGTGTTTCCTTTCTCACTGTGTCTCTGTCAAATAAATAAATAAAATCTTAAAAAAAAATCCATAAAGGAAAAAAAAAAACCGATGAATTGGTCTGCATTAAAATGAACAATTTTTGGTCTATACATCAGGAAATACTGTCAAGATAATGAAAATATAAACTAAAGAAAGGATGATATTTGTGACATACACACTTGACCAAGGGCTCATGTCTAGAACACTGAGAAATCCATAAAAAAACAAAAACAAAAACACAGATAACCTAGGAGGAAAATGGACAAAAGGCATGAACTGTTTTGCTTTCAAAAGCATATCAACATTTCAATAAGCATATGAAATGAAGCTAAACCTCACAAATAATCTTGAGAAAAACAAATTAAAATCACAATGAGTTATCACTACACCCCCACCACCAGGGCTAAAATTAAAATAATTGACAATCCCAAGCATTTGAGAGAATTTGGAGCAAAAAGAACCGTCACATATTGATGGTGGGAGTGTAAATTGGTACAGCCACTTTGGAAACTATTTGGCAGTATCTATTAAAACTGAACATTCTCATACCCTTCCTAGGTTTACATCCAACAGAAATATGTGCACATGTGCACCGAAAGACATATACAAGAATATTTATAGACTCATTATTCAAAAGTGTAAAGAGCCCAAGTGTCCATCAACAGTAGAATCATGGAAGCACTGTGACACATTCATACAATAGAATCCTATATAGAAATGAAAATGAGGAAAATATACCCATACACAGTACCATGGATGGAACCCGTAAGTGTAATACTGAGCAAAGGAAAACAAATACACACAAAATCATACTTGATGATTCCCTTTATATAAATTTTGAAAAGTAGGCAAAATTAAACTCTGACATTTAGGAATGCTTATTTAGGTGGTAAATCTATAAAGAAAAACAAAGATGTTAAATAGAGAGTCTCTTTGGCTGGAGAGTATATAGTATATGAAAAGGGTAAGAGGAAGCTCCTGGAGGGCTGGCAACATTATATTTCTTGACCTGGATGGTGGTTACTTGGGTGTTAATTTCATTAAAAATCATTGAGCTTTGAGTTTTGTTTTGAATATGTATGTTAGACTTCATAATTTAAGAAAGTTAAAAATTAGAGAGAAGCCAGAAACCCAGATTTTCAAATGAAATACCTGTATTTTCAGGTATTCAGTTAACAGCTAATATTTTTTTTTTAATTTTTATTTATTTATTTGTCAGAGAGAGTGAGCACAGGCAGAGGGAGAGGGAGAAGCAGGCTCCCTGCTGAGCAAGGAGCCCGATGTGGGACTCAATCCGCTTAACCAACTGAGCCACCCAGGCGTCCCTAACAGCTAATTTTTAAAAATTTCGAAATCTTTGTGGGCCACACACATTTCATCTGTGGGCTGCCATTTTGTAACTTCTGAAGGCAACTCCTCTGCTTGATTAAGAAGTCATGGGCACTGAACTTGGTTCTTTTCTGGTATAACAGCTTGAGAAAGTTAGAGGCCACCAACTTAATTTGCATGCAGAAGACTAAAACTGTGGTCAAAGTAACACATCCAATTCTATTTCTCACACCTCTTTCTTTTGTTCTCTCTCTCATTCTCACTCTTTCTCTCCTTCCCCCCTGCCTTCTTATTATTAGTAGCTCCCTGAAAAGGGACTCATTCTGAGGCTTCCTGGAAATTATAAACCAGGTGATAAAAAAAAAAAAAGAGTAATAGCATTAATAGTCATGGAGAGCTTACTGTGTATCTAACCCTGTACTAAATTTTCTGCATACCATTTAGTCATCATACCATTTAAACCTCCCTGTGATTGGAGATTTACTGGACTTCTCCTACAGGGGAGAAAGTTGAAGTTCAAGAACACAGCTAGCCAGTGGCAAATGGCATGGACTGGACTCTAGGTCTATCTGCCCATTGCTAACCATTAGACACCATACTTTCAAGGCCAATGGTCCTGATGTGAGATATATCGACATCCTTCCAAGATGTCCTAGAGTTTGTAAAGCAGAGACATAGGTATTTGCATATTCAAATGAAAATGGGCTCCAGCTGCTTAAGCCCTCATTCCGTTGAGCACTCCGTAAAGATAGGTGATTTTGACTGTCTATTGATCTTCCTAGTTTTCTGAGACCCTTGGCACAAGCTCAGTATAATTAAAGCCCAGACAGTTATTCAGGACAGTTCCCCAGCCTGCACACAAGGACACAGAGACAGAGGGAAAGGGAATTGTAGTCCGTTAAGGACTGAAGAGCCACAACTGCTACATGACCAAGGACAATAGTTGCAAAATAGTGACTGTTCAAGAAATTCAGAAAATGAAAACACTTTAGCCTTGGAAAATAGCACTAGAGAGGATCTGGTCCCACTTCTCCATCATCCATTATGGGAATGGAAGTCCAGGGCTGTATGAAATGTGGTGAAAGTGTGAAGGGTCTCACTCTGCACCTGAACACTTGCTAGTGATGATGGCTTTGCTGTCTGTCAAATGGGAGTGTTAGAATAGACACGGTTGTCTAAAAGGAATTTAAGCTTCATAGTCTCTTCTTTAAAATAAGTCTTAATTGCAGTCCCACTACAGAGAAGATGGTAATGGAGCGTATGCACGGTCCTGTAGTGAGAAGAGGGCAAATTTGTCTGTGTTTCCCCTTCCCCTTTGCAGTCCTAGAAGCAGCTCCTGGACCAAGACCTGGCACATGATAGGTTCATAATGAATATTTGAAGAATAAACTGTGAGTTCTTTGTTCCTGTAGAGCATAATTTAAGAAAACCTGGAGGCCCCTTCCAATCCAAAGAACTCCAGTCGTCATGCCCATGATCATCCTGTGAACAAGGCAGGGGCTGAGCTGAGTGGCCAACTGGCTCTCCCATCTGGCATTGCAGGGTTGTAGGATTTGGTCCTGGGTCCCTTGGCCATGTGCTATCTTACTTATGAGTTCTTTAGTTGAAGCCCCAGCTCTCTGGTGCTATCCAGAGAGGCACTTTCTGCTGTCCTCCCATTTTTTTTTTTTTTTTAAACTGATTTGATTTTCACCTTTGCCTTAGACATGTACCCTGGTAACAGGAAACACACATGAGGCTAAATGAAACTTAATCCCAAGCCTTTCATGTCCCAGTGAAAGGTCAGGAACCAAAGATGCCTTGATCTTTAGCAGTGGAATTACGAAATAGCAGGCCTGGGGAATATATAAAAGTCATTCTAGTATGGTATCAGCTGTGAAGAGTGTGGGCTCCAACACACTTTTCTGCAAATAAAAAGTTAAAAAAAATATAAGGGCAGACAGGGTTGGTTCAAATCTTGACTCTATCATTTATCACTTATCACTAATCTTTGGCACAACTCCAAACTCTTTGAGCTTCAGGTTTCTTGTTTGTAAAATATAGATAACAGCAAGCGTTACTTCATGGAAACTTAGCAGGGAAAGGCATGTAAGGTATTAAATACACAGCGTGACACCCAACTTGTGCTCCATGTTAGGTGTTATCATCTTTCTGACCAATTCTCTTGTGACAATATCCTTGCCAAATGGTCCTCTGCTTGAACACTTCCAGTAATGGAGAACTCACTACCTCCAGGGAATCAGCTTTATTCCCAAGTATCTGATCAGTTTAGACTTGCACTTTCCTTCTGAGACAAGGAAGTCCCTGAAGGCCAAGATGAGGATGTTGCAGGAGGGACCCTAGGGGGCAATGCCATGTTGACAGTCAAGGCCATAGTTAAGCTTGAAATAAACGGAAGTCTTCACCTTTCGGTCTGTCAGGTTGGCAGGCTCTGTGCAAAGTTCACCTTAACCCAAGTTCTTGGGCTGATAGACATAGGGAAACTCTGAAATAAATTTTTAGCAAGGTTGCAAGGTGAGAGACGTCTATTTGCTTCCTTTCCTGGTTTCCTTTCAGCCCCTAACCTGGCAAGGAACAAACAGGTACTTCTCATCTGGGTGCTCATTTTTCAGTCCAAGATGTGAGATTATCACTCTCTGTGAATGCATGCCCCTTGGGGAAATGGTCTGAAATTCCCTATGCCTCCTTTGAAATCCCAAGGTGAAAAACTGGGTAGACACAAGGCATTCTTTCCTAAAGAAATTCTGGATTAGAGAGCATCTCTGTTTTCCTCCTGTTTAAAAACCTATGCCTATAATCTCCATATTTCCATTACCAAGTGGGAAGAGATGGCTCACACCATAGACTACCTGTGACCAGCCCTATTCGGCATCCAAGGCACTCAGCACCTCTGCCCATCACCTTATCTAGCCAATTTCATCTCCCTGCATAGATTCTTGGGTCAAGTTAGTAGTCTAACCTTTCCGTGGGACTCCACATGCCTCAGGACTCTGACGCATGCTGTTTCTCAGGCATAGGGTCTCCTTTTTCTCTCCTTTCACTTACTTCAAAGCCTCACTTTCTCTGGACCTTTACCAATGATCTTGACCCTTCCTGACCACCTAGAATCCATCTCTATATTATAGAACCAGTCACTTTAGGTTTCTGAATTGGAGGCAAACTCACTGGCAGGCTTGCACCATTCTGCAACAACTTCATGAGTACCGTTCACCTGCAAGACTATACTATTTTAGGATAAGTGTTGTGACTTCCACTTCTTTCATACTTTCGAGAGTACGTAGCCTGGTAGAGGCTCAATACATTATTCTGGACAGAATAATCTAGTTGAGGTGATAAAAAGTATTAAACTAGAATTAGCAATGGACTTCATTAGCTTTTGGCTGAAGGAAGGGAATTATATAAAATCGATAGCCCCACTCTGGTGAACCTTGATTAAACCTACACTATGTAATGCCAGTCTCCATGGTTTGACCTTCACTTAATTTTGTTAAAGTACTGTAGGACAGATAGGCACATCTGTGTGATCTTCAGCAGACCCCATCACACACTGAGAAGTACGATAAATATTTATTGAAGGAAGGGAAGGAGGGAGGAATTCCTGAGAAGGAAATGTAAATCCAAATGCACTCAGAGGAGGCTGACAAATACAGTAAAAATCTATTCTCCTTGAGCCTGCACCAGGGTCTCAGCAATTCCCTCAGCTCTGTCGCTTGGCATTCAAGGCTCTCCCTATTCTAAGCATGAACTGTTTTCTAGTCTTATCTTTTCTATTTCTGCCCCTGGATTCCTGCAAATGGACTGTTTGGTATTCTCTCTTTAGATCCCTGCTGTTTTCTTGCTTATATATTTTTCTTTCCTCTAAGATATACTAAACTTGACCTATAATTGAAGCCCCACTTACCTCCTCCTCTTCTGACACCATCTAAATTCAATAGAAGGTATCCGCCCCAGCAGCCTGTGATCTTTTTATCCCTGGATTCTCTCCCACATAGTCTGACTACACCTCTTAAACAAGCCTTAGCATATGTATTATTTGTGGTTAGTTGTTTAAATGCCAACCTCAAGAGCTTCTTCTTGATTGTGACCTGAAGGCAAGAGGGGTCTTTTATCCATTTTGATAGTTCCTCTGGCACTTAGAAATAGGGAAATTTGCTCAATAATAGCTAATATTAGTGTTAACATTTTAAAAACACTTCTATATGCAAGGCACCATGTATTAGCTCCCTGAACACTCCCAGTGATCCTCTGTAGCAGGAACTCCTATTACTGCTTTTTTTCAGAGACTTTAAGTGACTAGTCTAAAGCCACATGCCTGTGAAATGGAGGGACCAGCATATGCACCCTGGCACTGTGACTACAGTCTGAGTTCTTGAAAAAGATTTGGTGGCCCCGCCATGGGTAACGATCCTGGAGAGAACAGACTCTCAAAAACAGCAAAAGGGGGTGCAGGATTCATGACACAGACCTCCAGAGATCCTGACTCTTGAAAGTCTCAATAACGAATTCATATTCAGTTAGTCCCCAAACGTACTAAGTGTTAAAACACACAAAAGAAAAGAGGGAAAGTGAGTTCTAAGGACCAAATTTCTATTGACCAAAGCTTCCCTTTAAAACAGGGCTTAAGGCTCTGCTGAGCTGAAATTTTCAAAACCATCACTCTCCCGCAGCGTGAATCCTTCAAAGGACCTTAAAGAAGCGTTCCTGCTGGTGTTTGCTTGCCCCTTCTGCTCCCTTCCTAGTAAAGAGCCAAGTGTGCAGAATGCCTGGGGAGGCCACGGGGGGCCAGGCAGGCTTAGAATGTTCGCTGTGTCAGGTAAGGAGAGACCTGTCTCCACCTTTGGCCTCTTCCACCAGCCTAAGTGACAGTCAAGTAGCACCAGTGCTGGCTTCCCTGAAAAGGACCAGGTTTGGAAGTCGTGTGGTTTTTCATTAAACACCTTATTAAAGTGTCAAAGAGCAGTGATGCAGAATGCTCTTTTCTTGGGAAGAAAGGGGGTCACCTGTTCTGGTCTCTGAGGCTGTCATATCAAATTTCACTTGAGAAGAGAAAGCAAGGACACAAAAGACTTAAAAAGCCACAAGCTGTGTTTTGAGGGTCTCCATCTCTCCTGTCCGCCCCTCCTCCTCCCCCTCCTCCCCCCCCTTTTGACAATAGGAAACCTATTGTCAAAACAGAAGCATCCAGAGTAATGAACAGAAAGCCCTAGATTTGGAGTGAGGAATCCTGGGTTCTAGACCCACCTCTTCCATCTGCAACCTGCATAACCTACTGCAAATCAGAGGTCTCCATTTACCCATGTACAAAATAGAGCTATAGGTAATAACTTTCGTTATTGCCACTCTCACAGTGGCAACTGTGGAGATCCATGAGCCAACGTGTGGAGTGGTTTTGGCAGCTCAAAACCACAATGGAAAAATAGAGGATTATTATATTATTGTTTGTTGGATTCTGTCATGCATATTTTGGGCAAAAAGAGAAAAACAAAAATAAAAGGACTGTTAGATATTCTTCTAAAAGGAAAGAGAATTTTAAAATGCTTTCACTTGACAATTTGTGGACATGTTCAAATAGAATAAATGCAGACTTGTTATACTCTGTGTGCTTAAAAAGACTCCCCATTCTCCCCTTGCCTAAATCATTCTCAACCTCTTCTGGGATACCATGATGGATACAACCAAAGTGATCACTGAGGCACTGAGAGCTGTCATTCTCAAACTGCGAAAATGATACAACTTTGTAAAGTGCTGACCTGTTTTCTCATTGTTTTGTATATGTGTATTTTCCTAATAAGATTATAGGTCCTTGAAGGAGTCTTATGCATCTGTGGACTCTCATGGAACATGACACTAGACATTTAGACATTATTTAGTATACATTTAAAATTAATCGATAAGTTAGCCAAACAAGTATTTAGTGTTTAAATCATATGTGCTTTGCATTTTTCTAGATGGTAAGGAGCTCAAGAAGTTTAAGACACAGCACCCAGGCCACCAGTGGGTTAACCAGTGGGTTAAGCCTTTGCCTTCAGCTCAGGTCATGATCTCATGGTCCTGGGATTCAGCTCCGCATCGGGCTCTCTGCTCAGCAGGGAGCCTGCTTCCCCCTCTCTCTCTGCCTGCCTCTCTGCCTACTTGTGATCTCTCTCTCTGTCAAATAAATAAACAAAACCTAAAAGAAAAAAAGGACACAGAATATAATTATATTCTCTAAAACATTTCTTACTTTCAAATAAAGGTCTGCAATTACAAAGCATTTCTCAATTTGAGCAACGAAATCAATGAAGTAGTACTGGATTTTAACCCAAAGTATAAAATAAGTACCCATGAAACCATATTGGTATAAATGAGTGATTAAAAAAGATAAATTAGTGGGGAAGAATAGACAAATCTCCCAGGCAAAATTCCAAATAGTTTATGGAGCTATTCTTCATTTAAAGAAATGGAACATAATTCTCCTCTTCTTAAATTTAGGCTAGTATAGTGACTTCTTTCCAAAAGGTTATCCAAACAAATATTTAGTGTTCATTAATATATCATCATTGGTTGATTAATTTTGTTAAATTGCCATATTACTGTAAGATTTTAATTATAGAGGGGGAAAAAAACTAGATGTGGGATATATGAGAGCTCTCTGAACTACCTTCAAGAACTTTCTGTAAATCTAAAATTACAGTAAAATGTTACTTAACATATGCTTTGTGGTGCTTATCTAATCCACATCACATTGAAAATACATACTTGTCTTTGCTATCTACGCCCAACCTCACAAAAATCCCAGCAAAGGTATGCACCTACAGAACAAAGAGAAACTGAGAAAGGGCAAAAGCAGACAAAGGAAGCAAGACATTAGAAGATGGGAAATTGGAAGGGGAGGTGAACCATGAGAGACTATGGACTCTGAAAAACAATCTGAGGGTTTTGAAGCGGCGTTGGGTGGGAGGTTGGGGGAACCAGGTGGTGGGTATTAGAGAGGGCACAGATTGCATGGAGCACTGGGTGTGGTGCAAAAACAATGAATACTGTTATGCTGAAAAAAATAAATTAATTAAAAAAAAAAAAGCTAAATTAAAAAAAAAAAAAGAAGAAGAAGAAGATGGATACCGGTTGAGGGAAGGGTAACTGACTTAGCAACGTGAAGAAGCTTATGTATCGGCAGAGGAAGTGGGTGGAGTCAAGAAGAAGAAAGGCAGTCATACCTCAGACAACCAGAAAGGTGTACATATTTGAAGTAACTGCATGGTATAGGAAACCCCAGACAGAAAGCCCCAGAACCCCTCTCCTGGCCTACACAGCCAGGTGATGCCCTCCTTTTCCACCAAGCAGAGGCTGACACTGAAGATGATGAAGAGGAGAGACTCTAGGTTGGGGTCACCAAGCAGAGCAGAGGGTGAGACTCACCAGCTGTCTATCTTCTTCCTTGCATATAGATCATCCTACTAACTTTCTGGTATCACACAGTCAAGGGCTTCGAAATATGGGGCAGGGGTAGAAACTAAAATTAGCCGACAGAACCAAATAAATCACAGGAAAGAGGTATAAATTCAGGGACCAAAATAACCACTTTAAAACTATGCTCTTACTTAAAAGATAACGTGAGTACAATGCCATAATAATGGAATAAAAAATTAAAAATATAGGAAAGAGCTCTTGGAAGTTAATACAATAGATTAGTTAATAAAAACGCTAAAATATAAAGTGGAAGATATCATCCAGAAAATAGCTTCAAGTCAAACAAATAAACTTTTAGAAATCCAACATACGGCTACTAGGAAATGATAGTAAAAAAAGAGGAGAGAAAAATGAAGGGAAGAACATTACCAACTGAATTATATAAGAAAATCCCCTAAAACTGGAAGATCTGAGTTTTCATGTTGGAAAAGCTCACCAGCGGGGCGCCTGAGTGGCTCAGTCGTTAAATGTCTGTCTTTGGCTCAGGTCATGGTCCCAGAGTCCAGGGATTGAGCCCCGCTTTGGGATACCTGCTCCTCGGAAAGCCTGCTTCTCCCTCTCCCACTCCCCCTGCTTGTATTTCCTCTTTCTCTGTGTCCCTGTCAAATAAATAAGTAAAATCTTTAGGAAAAGGAAAGAAAGGAAAAGGAAAGAAGAAAGAAAGAAAGAAAGAAAGAAAGAAAGAAAGAAAGAAAGAAAGAAAGAAAGAAAGAAAAGAAAAGAAAGAGAAGAGAAGAAAAGAAAAGGAAAAGAAAAGAAAAGAAAAGAAAAGAAAAGGAAAAGAAAAGAAAGAAAAGAAAAGAAAAGAAAAGAAAAGAAAAGAAAAGAAAAGAAAAGAAAGAAGGAGCTCACCAAGTGCTTAGTATCCTGGATGACCATGAATTTAAAAAAAAAAAAAATCTCCATACCACAGCCCATCTTTTTAAACCATGAGAGTTCCAGGGATGAAAAAAAGATCACAACAGCTTCTAGAAAGGGAGAAGGGAAGCAAATCACATACGAAGAAGGAACACTCAGAAGGTATTGGACCTTCCTCAGCCGGATTGGAAAACAGAAGCTAGCAGAACAACACCTGCAAAATTTTGAATGAAAATTATTTCCAAGCTTGCATTTTATCCCAATCAACGAAGCTTGAAGGTGGAATAAGAACCATTTCAGATACGCAAGATCTAAAAATTCACCTCCTATGTACTCTTTCTCAGGAAGCTACTGGAGGATTTAATCCACTGAAATGAGACAGTAAACAGAGGATGAAAAAGAATGAGATACATAGAATAGGAAAGTCAGTATGAGGAAGAATGTGAAGGTGAGTCCCAGGAAGACACCTCCCCTGCAGGTCCCAGCAGCAACAGCACCAGGCTGAAGCAGAACCATGTAAAGCAGAAAGGTTCTTCCAAGAGGGAGACCTCTGGGGGAAAACTGCAACTGAAAGATGCATGCTTGTAACTGAGAACAGTTCTGAAATTTGCTCAGAAAGTTTGGATCAGAATCAGTGATAAAATACATAGAACAAAATTAACAAAGCAAACAAAACAGCACAAACAAAGCAGGAAACAAAAAGTTTCAGTACACTACTTGACTCAGTTGTGAACGTATCTGTCTAGTCATAATAGGGTAAACACTGAATGTTGGTTTAACAAAAATATGACATTGGGAAAATGGAACAATGTGAGTGGGGATGAATGGGTCTGAGCTCAATCCTCATAATGGGGAGTCAACAAGTAATATCAAAAATGGGAAAATCAGGAAAAGGCAGTGTAAGAGATATGAACATATATATATGAACATATATAAAGAGATATGAACATATATAAAACATCAGAAGAAATTGCTAAGAGTTTAGAGTGACTCCCCATGAGAGCTGGAATCCAGGTTAGAAAGGGATAGGGGAAAGAAGTGCTGAATCTTGTTTTATTACTTGGAATACCACTTGGTTTTATATCTTGTATACATGCATTTATTAGGGGGAGAAAGAAATCTAAAATGTTCTTATCCTACCAATCCATCATCTTCCACCATTTTAAAGAAGAGGAGACTGAGGATGTAAAAGGTCGAATGACATGCTCAGAATCACAAGATGACACCCAGTGGCACTAGCTAGACGAGACTTGGGTCTTCTGACACAAGAACTGGTGCTTGCCCACAGGAGATAGAGAAGGGGAGGTTGTAAAATAGTCTACAGTCTATAGATCAGGCCCCCAGGTAGGGATTCAGTGTATTCAGAGTCATCCGCCAGTTTCACAGACACTCTTTGACCTTTACCACCTTCTGTGAGTTCTGAAAGACAACAGGCCATGGCCTGGACAGTTCATGGAGTACAGGGTCTTTCTATGAAAGAGCCATTTCCTAAAATCACCTTTCATTAGCCTTTATGTCTCAGCTTCTTCCCAGCCCCTCGGGATGCCACATCCTTTGACAATATAACTGGGTAAGAAAAACTGAAGTGGGATGAAAGAATAAAGCCCTAGATGTTTTTGCCCTTTGAAACTAGTCATCTGCTTTCTTCTGCCTCACAGTAAAGGGGATAGCCCATTTCCTTTTCTGCCTGGTGCAGTTAAAGCATGTTTTCCTAACATACTTTTTGTCTTGTGAGATACATTCTGGTTTGGACTTTTGCTTTAATGTTGCAATCACAAAAGATTGTTCTACTTTCTTAGTTTGTACTTAATAATTTGGCCTACTTTTTGCCCTGTGTGGGATTCTTGTTGGAGGTACCTGCCTCTATGTAGCCTCAAGTTCCTTAAATGCCTTCCTTCCTTGCTTCCTCCAATAATAGTATGTTTCTCAAACTCATCCAACTCCCTCCTAGATCATCATTCCTTCCTTTTTTCATTAATTCCAGCCCATGCCTACTGAATATATTTTTTCGTGCTAGACACTAAGCTGAGCTCTAGGAATTCAACAGGGCACAAAACAGTATCACCTGTCTTCCTGGAGCTTATAGCCAAGTGGAAATAGCACACACAAGGTAAATAATTACTGTGTATTGTGTAGTGAATCTGGATATTATGAGAACCTGTCAATGAGAAGCCAATCAAATTGGGATGGTGGGCATTGGTCAGTGCTGCTCTGTGATACTCATTATGCTACCCAATGCCTGCCACAGTGCTGAGTGACCATTTAGTCCTCAACAAACATTGGCCATCTCCTTGGTGAATGTCCTTGGAATGGTATTAAAATGTTAAGGCGCCTGGGTGGGTCAGTGGGTTAATGCCTCTGCCTTAGGCTCAGGTCATTATCCCAGGGTCCTGGGATCGAGCCCTATATCGGGCTCTCTGCTCAGCAGGGAGCCTGCTTCCCTTCCTCTCTCTCTCTGTCTGACTCTCTAGAGGCCTACTTGTGATCTCTATCTGTCAAATAAATAAATAAATAAAATCTTTAAAAAAAATTTTTTTAAAAATGTTATGAGAGGTCTACTAAACTCATTATTGTGCTCCAAAGAAAGGTAATAAAAAAGTAAAAAAAAAAAAAAAAAAAAAATTCCCGATACAAAGTAGGCTTAAACTGGATTGGGGGAAAATTATGGGAAAGATCCTAGGTAGACAAGGAAGAGCTGGCTGACCTCTCTACTTACATCTGCTCAGCGTTTCCTGAATAACTAGTACTGGGTCAGAATGTAAGTAAGTCTTTTGACATTGGATACAATAGCCATAAAATAGCAACCCAATTTGTAGTGCTTGCAATTAACACAATTCCCCATTCAAAGGTACAACGCTTATACCTTTTCACACTCTCACAAATATTCTTCTCAACTTTGAAAGGGTAAGAAAAAAAAAAAAAAAACAGAAAAGGGTGTCCTTCTGACAAGTACTGTATACACCCTAAATGGGAACAAACATTTATAGACATTGGAAGCTGAAAATAAAGTTGAGAAAATACAGGTTTACTGCTTATACAATAGCTTAGGATAGGTAAGAGCTTTCAAGAGGTGAAATAAGGATGTCTTTGACAAAAGAAATACTTTTCTAGAGAATATGGGTATAAAGTGAATTTCTTTAAGATTAGCACCATTTCTACTGAGCTTTTCATTCGAAAGTTAGGGAAGTAGTCCAGTAGCGGAAGGAACCCCAAAGCACTGGGAAGGGATACACACACACACAGCAATACACTATACACACTTTCCTCAATAGCACACTGAGGTTGGTTATTTTAGGAGTTCATCGGTGATACCTTCAGGACTTTGTAGGTCTTTCTCAGTCATGACTTCTCCATTTCATTCAGCCTAGACGGTTTCACTCTTTAGAATCTCAGTATTTTACTCTTTCCTGGAAAGCAGTGGTTTCCATATTTGCAGTTCTCTACACTTTTGATCCTTTCCTTTATATTTTACGCACTTGATATAATAAAACTTGGCTGTAATGCAACACTTTCTTGGAAGCTTGGACTACCACTAGTGAAGTTTTCTCAAACTCATGTATTTTATGGAACACTTCTGAAGGAAACTGTTCTGGATTCATAATGTCGACAAGTTATTTTTATTATAATGATACTTAAAAGTGTATGAACATTATGGCAGGGATCGACTCTACACTTATAGCTCTCCTTCAATTATAAAGCACAAGAAGATGTACAAATAAGATACAGACATAATTATATGACCATTATATTTTGAATTACCAATATTAATTTAAGATGGCAGTATTAACTTAAGACGGCATTTGCTGGCCTCCAGACACCGCTGGTGACTCTCTTCTGTCACAGAGATCCTCTGAGTTCTCCAGTCCTGTTGTGCACCCCTTCTCTCACCAGTATCTGCCCTCTTCTTCCACCTCCACCTCCATCTTTACGTCAGCTAGCCTTCACTCAGAACTGCTGTACCATACATCTTCTATTCCAGTACATACACGCAGACACCGGCAAGGGCCCCAACTCTGTGGCAGTGCTCAGTTATGAAATGATCCTTCTGAGATATGCTTCCTTTTTTAATGACAAGCAAAATAAAACCACCAAATTAAACAAACATCACATATTAGAGTATTCAAGTCCCTGAGAAAAGGTTGCTGGGTGGCCAGCTGCAGGCTGAGAAACGGCTAATGTACTCATTTATGGCTCCGTTTATGTCCAGTACTGTGCATATGGCAAAGCAATACGTGAATTAGTTTATCTCGTTTTTAAAGTCAGAATTCTTCAAAATGTCTTTAATTAAAAGGAAAGATATCCATCAGGGCCTTTAAAAAGTACAAATGAATTCACATTTGAAGAGGTGTACAGACTCCTTTGGGCATCTCCACTAGTGATCCAGAAAGATGCACCTCACAGAATAGATGTTTTTCATATTTTCTTCCTGGAAGGATTATATGTAATACTTTAAATTTCTATACTAGCTTTCCCCAGGCAGTAGAAAGTACTTCATAAACTTCACATTAATGATGTTAACACACTCATGAGACAAAGTAGATGGTAGGCAGCATGTTCCCCAGCTCATAAATAAATGAACAAGTTCTAAGAGAAGGACAGAAATTTATTTCCCAGATACTTTGCTTAGTTTCTCTATTTCTCCCCACTTAAAGCACCATAAAATTTTACACTCCTTTCTTTCACTTCTTTTCATTTCTTCACTTGCCCAAGGAATCTGTATTAAGAGCAATGTTTCATGTATTGTACTTGTTGTTACAAGGGTAGTAAAGCCAATACAAGGCACATTACCTGATATTATTAGTAATCACTATATGATTCAGTAATTCCACTACCAGGTATTTACCCAAAGAAAACAAAAACACTAATTTGAAAAGATATGTGCATCCCTAGTTTTACTGCAACATTTACAATAGCCAAGCCAATATGGAAGCAGCCCAAGTGTCCATTCATACATGAAAGGATAAAGAAGATGTGGTATACACACATACACCACACACATGCACGCATATATACACAAGACATACACTCCACACACACAAACGCACACAAACATGCACACACACGAAGACTATTACTCAGCCATAAAAAAAGAATGAGATCTTGCCATTTACAACAGCATGTATGGACCTAGAAGGTATAATGGTAAGCGAAATAAGTCAGAGAATGACAAATACTATATTTAGAATTTAAGAAACAGAACAAAAAAGAGATAAACAAAAAACCAGACTCTTAAATAAAGAGAACAAACTGATGGTTACCAGAGGGGAGGTTGGTGGGGGGGATGGGTGAAATCGATTAAGAGTACACGTATCACGATGAGAACTGAGTCGTGTATAGAATTGTTGAGCTGTTACATGGTACACCTGAAGTTAATATAACACTGTATGTTAACTGTACTTCAATAAAAAAAAATCTAATAGAGGGACTAAAAGGAAAACATGTACACCAAAGCCCCGAAAGATGACTTTTAAAGAAAATAATTCAGTGCAAATAAAACTCTCTGCGAATCTGTTCTAGGAATTTAGACCCAGGGCCCACCCTAGCAGATCGGTGGTAGTAGAGGGAGTGTTGGGACAGAGGTGGATGGGACGCAGGAGACAGGCATTCTGGTGATCAGAGGGCTCTACGTTCTGGACAGATGTGGAAGAAGATGTTCTCGACAAGAAAAGCAACACACAATGTGGTGGGAGACATGAGGCAAGTGTGGGGCACAGGGACTAGACCATACAGTCTAATGGATCATTAATAAATCAGTACTTTCTATATGCCACAGATTATGCTCAAGGCTTCATGTACTGACATAGCCCTTACAGTGTGCTCCAATTTTAAAGGTACGAATGGCAGGCTCAGCAAGATGAAGTCATCTGTCCGAGTCACAGAGGCAGAAAGGGGAAGAAACCAGAGTCACATTGGCTATGTAACTCCAGACTGCCCTGCTCTCAAACGTTATGTTAGATGATTTCCCAGCAGCGGGAGGTGGCAGCTACCAGGTTGATTGGTGCTGGATAGCAGAAGTCCTTGATGACAGAGAGTTCAGGCTTAACACAGTAGGTAATAGAAAACAACTGATGATTTTTTAGAGTAGGGGCGTGACAGGAAAAAAACAACACAAAAGCAGTACTTTGGGAAAGAGAAATTTGGCAATGGATTCACAGGATGAGCCAGAAGATGAGACAGCGGAAGTACAAAAATTAACTTCTAAAGGTATCTAGACAGAGAAGTGACTACTGCTTCCCAGGGATCCAACATAGCTTCTCCTTACTTCCCTGGCCTTACCTCACCCCACCCTCCACCTTTGTTCTCTGACCCCATGCAAACACGTCTACTTTCCCTGTGTGGGTGGACGCTATGCTTCCTTCCACCAAAGAAGAACACCTGTATATGGTCCAATTGGCAGAAATGAATTATACCTTCTACTCATCCTTCAGATATTTATTTGAGTATAACTTCACTTGATAAGCCTTCCCTGATGTTCCTGCTAATGTCAAATGCTCCAGGCCCCTCCCCTTTGTGATATCTGTCACAGCAATAATTATTTATTATTCATGTGATTATTTGATTAAGAGCTGTTCGCCTCCAGTAGAGCATATGCTTCTTGAAGGCAGGGGCCACGTCTGCTTTTGCTCATCATTGTATTCCCAGAGCCTACTTGACTATCTATCACACAGAAGACACTTGGCCTTTGTTGAAGAGTGTATGAATATATAAATAAATGAATAAAGCATTCATTCATTCATTCACTGAAATGAAGCAGTGGGAATGAAAAGGAAGGTATGATGTAAGAGTTGACAAAGAAAATGAAGGTATGATGCAGGAGTTGACAGAAGAATCCAAAGGCTGACTTGGGGTTGGGGAAGGGAGAAACAGGCAGGGAAGGCCAGGGTTTAGGCAGTTGGCAGTGATGGCTCTGTGGTTTCTCGAGCTGGCTACCAAAAAAATATATAGTAGTACCCTCTGTACTCAGTGCCACCTTGGGTCAGTGGCCACCTGAAATTTTAATTTAAGAGGCAAAGAATCAGAAGCAGAAATGGGTGAGTAGCTTAGCCTAGAGTAAAACAAGCTCTTAATCAGAGTATTTTACAAGAGCATCAGTGAGAAATTAAGTCTCTATGTAGAAGTGTGCTTCAAGTGGATTATCTGATTTCCTGTGCACTAAAATATCCAGTCAACCCTCAACGCATCTTAATAACGCTTCTGTGTTTTCTTTACATTTGAGTGAAGCCTGACTCCTCTTCCTGATTCAGGGGGATTTCATAGTCTCCATGGCCCCGGGTAGGAAGAAACTCAGCATGGTGGAAAAAGCTTGTTGCTCATATCTTCTAAGGCCCTGATCAAATATTACCACGACACTCCCACACCCAAAAAGCATTAGCACTCCTTTACTGACCCAGGTCCTTTAGTGTGTATTATGCACACCACTTTCTTCTCTAGACTGTGAGCTCTTTGAAAGAAGGACCTCATCAAATTCATATAGCTTGGAATGCAGAGCAGACACTCTGGAGACAAACTGCTTGGGTTCAAACCCTGGCCTCCCATGTACTGACTATACAAGCTTGGACAAGTTCCCTAATCTCTCTCTCTGTATTTTAGTTTCCTTATTTGGCACATGAGGGAAACAGTAGTACCTACTCAATGTCATTACTGTGAGGGTTCTCACTCCTTCATTCGTAGCCCATTCAGCAGCAGTTTATTGAATGGGTACCATATTCCTGGCCATGTTCTGGGCGCTAGGAATACACTTGTGAACAAAACAGAAAAAAGGTTCCTCCTCTTTTGGAGCTTCAACGGCATGGAAGGGGGAAAGATTTACAAATAAATAAACAAACACTATAATTCGAGACAGTAAGAAGTGTGCCAGAGTGGACTTATACTGACTCACAAGAGTAGACTGTGTATCTCTCTTCCCATCTTTGTATTTAGCAGCATCACGTTGATAGGCTGAATGACAGAATCAGTGATCATGAAGGTATTTACACTATGAAAACTGGCAAATACTACCGATCAGCACTTCCCCCGCCTCTGCCCCACTATATCCAGGTATTAAACATTTATCAGAACATGCCTGGGTAGGAAGACACTAAGATAGGTTGATTAAAAGGTGTGGGGCAACTCAATGTCAAGGAATTTCTGAAAAAGCTGGAAAGGTGAGTAACTAGAGATGATAAAGGGGAGAGTAATCAAGGCAGAGGACATCTGATTCAAAGGTCTAAAGGGACCGCGAGCCTGGCTATATTCCAAGAACAGTAACAGTGAAAGCTACTGAGACTAGAGCAACAGGAACGAGGGGGAGAATAAAATGAGGGAAGGTCAGAAAGGTGGGTCAGAATCAGGCCATACAGAGCCTTCCAAGCAAAGCACTTATATTTATTCCAAGTGCAGTGGGAAGCTGTTGGAGAATTTTCATCAGGAAAGACTATTTAAAGGACGTGGCACGTACCTAACACCTAGGAAGTTCTTAATAAATGGTACCTATTCCTTTTCATACTTAGCTTGGTGTCCCAGACAGCTCGCACATTGCCTGACACATGGGACATATCCAGGTCAGGGCTGTTGAGTGATACATAAATGTATGGTCACAATGAAGCCCCTTCCCTCTCTGGCACCACTTATTACAAGTAAATGAAGTATTCGTAAAAGATGGTTTCCAGGTCCCTTCTGTGCCCTCTCCTGCTGTATTGCCATGGTCTGTAGACTGGTTTTGTTAACCCAAAACCAGTGACCATAGCTCTTAACAGCCATATTCCCCCAAAAATATGCAAGACCATGTTGGAGTCATCTCATTCCATAACAGGACATTCTTGCCCTGTACAACAGCATAAAACACATTTTATGTTTCATATTTCTGTTCTCGTATTAAGGGAAGGGAGGTAAGGAGAGAAAGAAAAAAATATGCCCTTTCTAACAAGGCCATAAATATTGATGTCATCCTCAACACCCCCCCCCAGCTCTGTCATTTTGGCAACTGGCTGATTAATAATAGATTAAACACTTTAGATTTGCTTACTCTGGGATCCATGACTTTAAATGCATCGGCTGTGAGGGAACTGGTCGAGACAGGGATCCACAGATCATGCAGACTTCCAGAACAAAAATACAGTGGGAGGGGACACAAATTGGGCATGACAACCAATATTTCCACTGAGTAATATCTCAAATGTGGTGTGCAAGCCTTGGGATGTCTCTCCAGATGTTAACGTCTTTTCCTAAGAACCAACCCCCATGATAATCCAAGTGAGAGGATTGTGTTATTAACACATACCATATGGTGGTGTTCTGAGTAAGTGATAGATTGAGGAAGGAAGTCTTCCCACACTTCATGCAAATACCAGTCACTGACCATAGGAATTGGTCATGGCACATGGGCACAACTGGGAGGGAACTGGGATGCATGTGTATGACTGCTGAGGTAGACCAACTTGCCCTAAAACCTTAACCTCTGGGACTGAAACAAGAGATGGGACCCGAAGACCCACTGCTGCTCCTCCAGATGCCAGAGGGACATCAGTGGCCCTGTGCATACATAAGCCTCTGGAGATGCCCACTTAAATGCTGGTCTTCGTAGATCCACGAGAGGAGGCATTTGGCATACTGGGAAAAATGCCGGGGGGATCATGATATCCGACTTCCTAGTCTGACTCTATCACTGAGTCTCTGTGTAATCCTGGATTCATCCCTTCCTTGGGCCTCAGTTTCCCATATGTACATTGAGGGTATAGATAAGAGCAGTGTTTCTCAGTAAGAATCACTGGTGGAACTTTGAAAAGCTAAAGATTCCTATGCTCTTTGTCGTGAGTTGAATTGTGTCCCCTCAGATACATGTTCATGTCCCAACCGCCAGTACCTCAGTGTATGACCTTATGTGGAAGCAGGGTCCCTGTAGATGTAACAAGGATGAGGTTACACTGGAGTCGGGTGGACCCTTTGTCCAACATGACTGGTAACCTTATTAAATAGAAAAGACGACACACAGAAGACCCACAAAGGGAAAACAGCATGGGGTGATGGGAACAGAGAGAGACTGAGTTGCAAGCAAATCCATGGTGAAGATGAATGGCAACTTCCAGAAAGTAGGAAGAGGCAAGGAAGGATTCTTACCTATAGCGTTAAAAGGAAGCATGGCTCTCCTGACACTTTGGTTTCAGACTTCTAGCCTCCAGAACTGAGATGATAATTTTTGCTTTAAGCCACCCTATCTGTGGTACTTAGTTAAGTACTGGGAATCTAACACACCTTGCTTCTAAACTTACCAAATGAAAAAGGCAGAGTAGGGGCCAGCGAATGCCAAGTTATAGAAAGCTCCTTAGAAAAACCCGGTGCCCGTTGTGGCTTATTAACAGCAAATTAACTCCCTTCACAAGTCTGGAATTCTTTGATTCGTGCGGAAATCTGACTTCAGCTTCTGGCACTGGAGATGCATCATGGAAAGAATGAACTTAGGAAGGAGATGCTTTGGTGATAAGGAGAGCATTTCCTGTGTTCTGCAGCTAAAGAATGGAGTCATCATTCTGGCAGTGGAAAAAGAGAAAGGTCCTTAAGGTGGCCCTTCCTCTCTAGGCTCACTTCATATTCCCAAAACATAAACTGCTTAAAAGGAAAAGCTAACAAAGTCCATTCCAAATACCAATGAGTCAAGGATCCCGTTGAGGTACTACTAAAAGGTATTAACCTTATCACCAGAAATAATATGCCTACACTTTCAAAGAGCTCCAGCCCCCCCCCCCGATCTCTATTTCCTGACTTACCAGGGATCCGCAAACATCACATCAAGAACCTCTGGGTGCTGTAACTTGACAAAGCCTCAGCTTAGCACGAAGATCCTAACCTAAAACCTTCAGAGGGAAAACAGGGAGGCATGTCTGGGTACTCTTCTCTGGTCCTACCTTCTCCATCTATAAAAGGAAGGTCATCATTCTTCCATCCTAGAAATATTCACTGAGCATCTATTATGTTTTACAGCACCTTTGTTCCGACATCCAGATTTCATTCTAAGCATGATATGGAAATCTATGAGAGGATTTTTAAACAGCAAAAGGAGGTCACCTGATTTACATTTTAAGAGGGAGCAGTGACTTTCTAAGGGTTTCCAGCGTGGACTTTCTAGAAGGAAATAGCCTCGTGTCCTTCCACCATTGCTGTCATTGTAGATGGAATGTCAGCGTAACTAAACACAGTACTAAACTGTACTACTGTGACAAGCGATGATAGCTCACAGATGTGCAGTGGGGGGAAAAAAAGGGAGAGTAGGAAGCTGTCTCTGTGCCAAACTTGCAACTGAGCTGCTACCTAAGCCCCCGGGTTTCCTGTGAAATGCATAAACTACCTTTGTTATTTCTGAAGGGTTATCTGTTGAAACATTTTTAGGCAAAACCTGTCATAAGATGTCTCTCCAAACTCACACTCCATCTTGGTTGCTGCCCTATTAAAATGTTGACACGTGCAACATCAAAGTCAGAGACGTCCTGCTGAGCAGCAGCACTGCCAAGGTGCCAGCAAGCTGCTCTGAATACCAATAACAGCAAGAACCGTGGCCGTGGAGGGTGGCTCGCGCCCCCTGCATTCTCCTCTCTCTGAATCCAAATTTCAGCCTCTAATGAGATGTTGCAGCCTGATCTAGCTTCTCTGTGGCTGACCCCTCAGAAATTGGCACCAGAGTATAATATTAATGAGATGAGCATCATGCATGTGAGTGGATTACGAAATAAAAGTGCATTCTCGTCCACTGTCCCATTGCAACCTCATGTCCATTCTAGGAGGTGGGCTCGGTGACTCTTTTTAGCCATTTCACCAATAGAGAAGTTTGGCCCCAGGACAGGCACTTGACCAAGGTCAAAAGGCTCACACATGGACAGCAGATTCTCATTCAGGCACATCTTGCGAAACCTGGCTGCCTCTGAGCTACTTCACCTTTTAGGCTCCAGTTGGATGAGTTAATATGTGTATCTGTCAAGGTGTACAGAGGTGAATGAAACTGGCGATCTAAAGATGGCTCCATGGACCAGCATATCTGTGTTTGAAGACGGGCTGTGTGAGCTCAGTTATGTAACCTCTCTCTGTTCCAGTTAACTCATCTGCAAAATGTGGAAACGATAGTTTCAACTTTGTTCCATTGTTTCCAAGGGTAGGTGAGACCAAACCACCTCTTGTACCATTTTTGAAGTGGGGACAATGATGATGCTGATGCTGATGGCAGCCATGACAGCAGTAAGATCTAGCATTTTAACATGTACTAATCCTGTGCCGGGTCCTGTGTTTACTGTTATGTGTGGGTTCATTGTGCCCGGTGCCTGACACACCCTCACCATACATCTGCTGCCTTGACTGTTAAGCTTTTTAACATTGGAGATAATGTCCCAGGGCAGAAAAAGAAATTTATTGGACTTTTTAAGTTACTGGAGATAAACCATATGGGGTAAGGAGGAGGCGCCAGAAAAATTGTAGAGAATTTTTTTTTTCCATTTAGGATGCTCATACCTGGAACTAAGAAAACATAATGTATTCTATGGGTTAAAATATAAGAGCCTTTTATATTACCAATAATTCAACAGTATAATCAAACAGCCAAATATATCCCCTCCAGGCCACACTTGGTAGAATTAAAGAATGCTCAAATTGGAAGAATTCACAGATTCACCATGTCCTAACTCTTCAGGGGAGGACAAGAGAAGCTTAGGGTAAATGCAAGCCAAGCCCAAGGTCCCGCCCAAGGTCTTCCCCATGGTCACAGAGACCTTTGCATCCAATAAAGAAAACTCCCAATTAACTGAGGAGACCTGTACCTCGTACTATCTTCCTTCTGGCAATGTGTCTCCTTTAGCACTGCCTTGATTTCTCTGCATCTTCCACATTCACTGCAGCCCTAGCCACATATGGGGCTGGAGGGTAGGCTGGCAGGAACTTTAGTAGGTACTTCAACAGGTGGTGCAAAGGGTACTTGCCCATGTGGGGTCCAGGTTGTGGCTGGTTTTCCATGTCCAAAAGGAGGGAGCAGGCCTACATTATATGGATGAAAAGGTTTTTAGAGTCTCAATATGCTCCAATTCCTATTTATTTGATCTGAAATTCAGGATCCCACTCTTTTCTCCCAAGGACCCCTTGGAAGCCAAGGGGTCTTGACACTCTGCTGGCCCAGGACTTGTGAGATCTGTGACCTGGTTTCACCTCCTCCACCAGTTACAATATGACCTTGAGGCAAACCACTTCAGCACTTCATGGTCATTTCCCCAATTAGAATACTCCCACTCTACCTCTGTGCGTGAGTGTGAGCTAAATTAAAACAATAGAGGGGGGAAAAAATGCTTTGAGAGAAGTAGCAGAGGGCTATATATATACATGTGTATATATATCTATACGCATTACTAATCATCTGTTATTCTTATTGTCATCATTGTCAGTATTATTCTTCACAGCTCCTTCGTAGGTAATGGGGGTCTATGACTAAGGAGAACAAGCTTCATCTATTGCAGGGAGAGGGGTGAGAAGGGCACAGTTCTAGGCAAAGATATGTTGACCTGACTCCCAGTACTGCCCTTCATTTTCTCCCCAGATATTTTTACTTCTTGGGGTTAAATAGCACACTTGATTCTGGTTGATGGTTCCTAGGCCCCAAATAGAGAACAAGTTGGTGCCATGGTATCAAGAAACCAAACTCAGATTCTCACAGACAAATGAACAGAAATATAAAGTAGCTTTTATCAGGATGGGGTTTTCAAAGTTTTGTTTTTTAAAGATTTTATTTATTTATTTGACAGACAGAGATCACAAATAGGCAGAGAGGCAGGCAGAGAGAGAGGAAGGAAAGCAGGCTCCCTGCTGAGCAGAGAGCCCAATGTGGGGCTCGAGCCCAGGACCCTGGGATCATGACCTGAGCCGAAGGCAGAGGCTTTAACCCACTGAGCCACCCCGGTGCCCCAGGTTTTATTGGCCAATTACATTAACTGTTCCTATGAGGGAGGCAGGGCTTTGGGGAGATGGTGATTATTCATAATATCTTACAAGTGCATAACACTTAATAGTCTACAAAGCCTGTTCGTATTGTTGTTCAATTCAGTTCAATATCAAGCACTACTTGGAGGGACATAAACATTGGACACTTGGCTTCTTGAAAAGACAGGAATTAGGAGTTTTAATCCCCATTTTCAGGAGAGGAAAGGGAGACACAGAAAAGCTGAGTGAGCCCAAGTCAAATTCTTAAAACAAGAGTTAGATCACTTGCCACTTCTACTTACAACTTTGCATTGGCTTCTCATGCACTTAAAATAAAATCCGAACTTCTTTCCATGGCGTGTTTGGCTTTGCCTGATCTGGTCCCTTCTCTTTCTTCCCATTTATCTTCTGCTGTTTCTCCTTTGCTAAAAATGTTCCAGCTACCTGGCCGCCTCTCAGTTCCTCAAACTCTACCACCAAGCTTTTTCCTACTTTAAGACCATTACACAAATTGTTGCCTAGAACATTCTTCCCCAGTTTTTGTTTCTGTGGAGCTAATGAGTACCTTGTCAGCCTTTATGAGCAGGCTTAAATATCACTGTCTTGGAGAGGGTCTTCACTCGTCACAGTAAGCAATACCCTCATGTTATCTTCTCTCTTCAGGCTGCTTTTTTTCTTCAGAGAATTTATGTCTTATACTTATTGCATGTTTTTAGTAATTTTTGTTTGTTGGTGTTTTGTTTGTCTATTTTACCCCATTATAATGGACGGCCCTCAAGTCAGGTGCTTTGTCCCTCTTACTCATGACGGTATCACAAAGATTGGCAGAGCCGGCTACTGAGTAGTAACTCAATCTACGATGAATGACTGAGTGAATAAATGAGGTTTATAAACTTTAGACCCAAGTCTTGAAGCCAGGTCTTCTAGCCTTCTTGTTTTCTGGTCCTTCTCTTTTTCCTGCATGTTCTCCCCACAGCCCAAGCATTGATAGTCTCAACTCTATGCCCTGGGATAGAAATGGGCAAGAATTATATTTTTCCCAAATGAGGGAGAAACTCCAAATACAGTATCACAGAATATAAAAGGGGACAGTCTTTGTGGTTGAGCACCTTGCTTCATGGGAAACTGATAAGTTTCTTACATCACAAAATCAGAGCAGAGAGGCTTGGTGTCCCCATTTGACAGGCTCCAGGGCAGCCTAGAGGTCAATGACTGCAGAGCACAGCAGCTGTCTGTGCCCTGGCATCTCCCCTGAAGCTGGGATTATCACAGAGGGAAAATGATAGAATAAGGCAGATACTCAGAGCAGCTGTCAACTCACTTAATCCCTGCTTCTACTCCATCCATCCCTCCGAACATCCATCCAACATTTCCTGAGAGCTTACTATGAATCAGGATCCTGGGATCATGACCTGAGCTGAAGGCTTAATGACTGAGCCACCCAGGCACTCCATATTAGAATATTATTTAAATCAAAAGTACAAAGCCCAAGGCATTAGAATAATCAGAAACTCTGGACATTTGCTCAGGCTCTTGCCCCTACTTCCTTACCCCTCCCCTTCCTCACCTCTTCTCCCAGTGTGCAAATCCAACCTGCGTTTCGGGCTCAGCTTCTTCCCATCTCTCCAGGAAAAAAATTCCTCATCTGTTCAGGATACTTATATCTCTTCCTCTTCTTTATTTTTTATTTTTTTATTTTTTAAAGATTTTATTTATTTATTTGACAGAGAGAGATCACAAGTAGGCAGAGAGGCAGGCAGACAGAGGGAGGGAAAAGCAAGCTTCCCACCAAGCAGAGAGCCCAATGCAGGGTTCAATCTGAGGACCCTGAGATCATGACCTGAGCTGAAGGCAGAGGCTTAACCCACTGAGCCACCCAGGCACCCCCCCCCTTTTTTTTTTTATTTTTTTTAAGACTTTATTTATTTATTTGACAGAGAGAGATCAGAAGTAGGCAGAGAGGCAGGTAGAGAGAGAGGGGTAAGCATGCAGGGCTAAATCCCAGGACCCTGAGATCATGACCTGAGCTCAAGGCAGAGGCTTAACCCACTAAGCCACCCAGGTGCCCCTCTTCCTCTTCTCTTTAAATTCTTGTAATGTGTATAAACTAAAACCTAGAAATTCATACTTAATTCCATGCCTCTTGGGTTTTGTTATTTTTTCTTTTTCTTGGTTCATTTAGTTGAAGTTAACACTGCTCAGCAGATACTGGTGTCATCATTCTTGTCTTAAAGATGGGGAAACTGAGGCTCACAGAATTTAAATAGAGGGGGAGGTGACCAGCAGGTTGTTGAAATAGGATTAAAAACGAGGCCTTGAGTTGGGGCGCCTGGGTGGCTCAGCTGGTTAAGCATCCGACTCTTGGTTTACTCATTATCTCGGAATCAAGAGTTGGAACCCTGCATCTCGCTCTGCACTCAGCATGGAGCCTGCTTAGGATTCTCTCTCCCTCCACTTCTTCCCCCTGCCCTCTCTCTCTCTCCCTCTCTCAAATAAATAAATAAATCATTGGAAAAAAAGAAAAGAACCTAGGCCTTGAGACTCCTAGTCCAGTTCTCTTTATAGCACAGCTCCCCTTGTCTGCATCAGAATAGTGACCTTATTGGAATTGGGCACAGCAGCTGGGTTTCCAGATGAATGTAGTTCTTCCCTGCATGCTAGTGGTGTGTCTGAAGACCCACTGTATACGAGGTCTCACTGAGTCCCCCAAACTGAACATTCTTTTGTCTAACTGTCATTCTAAGTTGGGGGGTGGCCTCCATGCCCAAGGAGAATCCTCAATTCCTTTCTGACATTATACTGCAAAGAACCAGGAAACAGAGCATCCCTGCACTCCTCTCTGACATCGAAAGGGCCACTGGAAGCTTCCTGACACTGGATTGGAGTCGTTGTCCTACCGGGAGTGCTGAGTTCTAGTCCCAGTTCTATGGAGACTCATGGGTGACTCTGGGAAAGCATGGGATCTCCCCCAGGTCCCCGTTGCTTATTTGAAGTAGCACAGATTTGGGGAGTTATCTGACGTCTCTCTGGGGCTGATGTTCAGCAACCTTTCCCAGCCTTCAGGACTTCTTAGACTCTCCAGGGGCAAATGTCCAAAGGGTGAAGTGCTGGACACTGGGTCGGCTGACTTCCCTACTTTTTGTAGTTTCTAAAAATGGTAAACAATATTATTAAACAGATGGTGTGCAAGTTACTTATTTAAGCCTACATAAGATCGTTAAGCAGGTAGGCAACCAATATTTAAGGCCTGGATCCTCAGCTAGGCCTTAAATATCCTTTTCCTTTTATCCATGATCCTTTTGCCTATACCTCGGGGTGGGGAGGTATAGGGCAGCTCCCCAACTAATTCAGGTATATTCTTCTTTTTCTAAATAGCTCTCTCTGACATTGGCTCTTGCTCTCTCTCTCATCTTGGCTTCCAAGGGAGCTCTCTGCGTAGCACTCCTGAGCTGAGAAAGATAAGGCCCAAGAGACCGTCTTAGGATTAAATAGAGTCTCCTTGTGATTTAGAAGCCTGAGATTGCCAGCTCTAAATCAACATGAATTCTCCATTTAATTTGAGTCAGTGGGTTTTACGAGTCTGTTTCTCTTTCAGTTTATCAGTTAGCTCACACATTCTTGGTTTGTTATTGTTTCAGTATTGTACAGGTGGAGACCTCATAGTCCAGCAAGCCTGAAAAGAGCCTCAGGGGTTTTCTAGACCAAGCCTTGGGGTTGTACCTAGAAGGAAACAAAGTGAGTCCAAGTATAGGGAAGAGCCTTGTTCAAGGTCACCTGTCTAAGGGGACTAGAACACAAGTTTCTTCTCTCACTCTGTCTTTATTATATTTTTCCTACCTTACATCCCCTTTGCTTTGCCTCCAACAAAGGCTTTAGTTTACTATAATCATTTACCCTTTCTTTCCATCATTAGATAATCAGTCACCCACTTCAGGGGTTCCTAGCACAATAGAATGCTGAAACTTCAATTAATCTGAGATCAGCTCACAAGACGCTTACCTTGAGCTGTTTTTCTGATTAGCTTTCAGGAGAAATAGATACTCTCTCTTCCTCCTTCACTCTGTTCTGTGTTTCACACATATCCAGGCTATAAAATTTAAGACTGCTTTGTATTAAAATTAAAGAGAGTCCTACATTTAGCCTATTTTCCTGGAAAAAGATATGATTATTGAAAGAAAAATATCCTTACTTACTTCTTTGAACACCCAAATTCAATTACTGGCCACTGAATGTAGTGTGTGTGTGTGTGTTTATAACATAGGGGGGTAGTTATTTTTTATTGAGAATAAACACAGAAATAAGCATAATCCAGAGCTTCTATGAGTTACAGTTTACCAAGGATTTAAAATAAAGTCTCCCTCTTAACCACATGGGGACATGGAAAGCATGTTGATACACAACAACCTTCCTGTGGATGAAATAATGGAGGCTCAGAGAAATTAAACAACTTCCCCCAAGTCCTCAAGCTACCACAATAACAATTCTGAAACTCAGACTGAAGTCTCCTGTTTCCAAACCCCCATTACTGTCACCACGTCACCTCGGCGCACATCACTTTTCCTTGAAGGTTTGTATTATAAGGCAGCTTTGTATTTGGTAAGATTTCTGGTCTTATAAGAAGAGGATCTGGGTTTTAGGCTCCTCATCAGTTAGGGGGCCCCTTCTTCCCCTAATCACCCAGCTAGTTTCTTGGACACCTTCTGTTACAGATCCATGGAAGGTGGCATCAGGACCAGCCTTCCTTCAGTCTCACCAGTTTCTTGCCTAGGGCCCCAGAGCACCTGGCACATGTCATGACAGCGACAGTAATTCTCGTGTTACACTGTTAGATGGATTCGTTGTCTGTCTCCCCCGTTTACACCTGGAGTCCTTTGAGAACACACAAACTGCATCTTCCTCAGCTTTATGTGTCTGGCACCTGGGGCACAGCCTAGCATTTAGTTGGTCTTTGAAGTACGTTTACTGAATGAATGAAAATTCTAGTCCATTACTCTCAGTTGACGTAGGAGACGATTTGCCCCAAATCTCACAGGGACCTGCTGGCAACACTGGAACTAGATCCCCCATTTTCAGGCTCTTTTCAGTGTACCTCCATGCATGAATAAGATGATGCTATTTATTTCTGCTAACAATGAGTACAGCCAGCATGCATCCGATGGTGGCTAAAAGCTCGGGTGCTATCCTAAGTGCTTTCCGAGCATGATCCTAGATGATTCTTCTAGTTACTCTGGAGGGTGAATTATATTTTTATCTCCATTAATTAGATAAATAAATGGCTTTAGCCTGAAATTAGCTTTAGATTTCTTCTCACCTTGCAAGTATCCTCCAGGTAACACCCCTCCGCCGCCACCGCCCGCCAAATGAAAGATAAAATAAAAGTCAGTACTAGGACAGAGGCCGGAAGGGCTGCTTCCTGTATACATAAGACACACACATTGCTGGCATACTCAACAATAGTTGCCCTAGTCAAGAAAGTACAGATGAGGAGATGTGCTCATTAACTGCTAAATTCAGACCTCTTAGGTTTCCTTTATTTGGGCCGTCACTCAAAGTGGCCTTATTTTTTCCAGTCCTCTTGTGAGTGTCTCCTGCTTATTTGTTTATCTGAAAGGCCAGACTCTCTGGGATGGGCTCATTAGGAAGACATTTCCTTTCACGAGGGCTGGGAGAATGGC
The DNA here is from genome assembly GCF_964662115.1 of Mustela nivalis. NCBI lineage: Eukaryota > Metazoa > Chordata > Mammalia > Carnivora > Mustelidae > Mustela > Mustela nivalis. The sequence continues at coordinate 136,350,599 of NC_139022.1, forward strand.
AGGGACACAATATCTCCCACATGCCCCCCTCTCGCCATGCCAACGCCACAATAGAAGGCACCCAGTTGAGAGCCAACCAAAACCCAAGTCCGTACAAAATGTCCTCTGCTGGAGCCCAGCTGTGAGAAATAATAAACATCTTCAAAGCCCTGACCACCCTCTCATTTCTGCCATGTAATCTTCCCCTGCCCTTTGCATCCCACAATGATCCCTCCTTTTTCGGATCCATTGAGTAATACAAAACCGCGCAATCAGAGTAATATAGCCATAGACATCTCCAGTCAAAAGGGACCATAGAGATGATTGAGACTAAGCATGGCAACACCCCAGCACTTACGCCAGCCACTCCCTGATTTCCCATCCATGGCAGACCAGCTTTAATCAGCTGTGGCACTCTTCCCAGCTCAGCTTGAATGGTGCCTGAGAATCCTTTTCAAAAAAGCACTCTGGGTGGAAGAGAAAAGTAACTCTCCCATTCAGGATAAGAGGCATAGAAGGGCTAGAAAAGAAGCCCCCTGCTTGCCATTCTAGGGTTCCTTCCGCCACTAGATCTTTCCCAATGATGTACTCTTTTGGGGTCATCTCATCTGAATAAGACCTAACATTAATGGAAAAATTTCAGCTTCCTGAGGGTGGAGCCTGGGTCATTTGTTAATCTCCTGGGGAGGCATCATGTGGAGTAGCATACATGCTGCTTAGCTGACAAGAGAAAGGAATAAAACACTCCCGCTCCTAAGTGGAATAAAGGGGACACTTGAAAATTTCAGAAAGCATTGTAGGGACCAACTTGGATTAAATAATCACATGTTATACAACCAATCTCTGGATGAAATACATTTGAGCCACCAAAGCAATCAGAATATTTCTCCGTGCCTTACTGGATCCCATCTAAGAGTAATCATTTATAAGAAGTCCAGAAGGCTCTTATGTGAGTTAGTTTCTCACCTACAGTGGCAACTTCTCAAGTTTTTCACCAAAGTACCCTAAAAGCAGAGACTGATATCAGGGATAGCCTCTAGGGGTCTGAGACATAGCTCTAAGCAACCCACAGAAAGTAAGACATTACTCTGAAGTACTTTGTTTTATCTTGAAAACTCATGTGAGTTTCCAAAATACAGCAATTTTGATTTTTTTTTAATTTATTTGACAGATCACACTAGTAGGCAGAGAGGCAGGCAGAGAGAGAGGAAGGGAAGCAGGCTCCCTGCTGAAGCAGAGAGACTGATGTGGGACTCGATCCCAGGACCCCAGGATCACGACCTGAGCTGAAGACAGCGGCTTAACCCACTGAGCCACTCAGGCACCCAGCAATTTTGATCTTAATAAAAAAAAAAGTCTTTCCCCAATTTTTTAGTTTGTTGGATGCCATAGGGAAGTATCATATTTTTACCTCATGGCTTCATATTCTCCTTAGCCCTGCAGAGCTCAGCAAAAACTACCCATGGGACACATCTAGCACTAGATTTTTATTGGTCTGTGAGCTAAGAATGGTTCTAACAATTTAAAATTGAAAGAATATTTAGTGACACATGAAAATTATATGAAACTCACATTTCAATCTCCATAAATGACATTTCATTGAAACTTATTTACGTACTGTCTATGGTTGCTTCCATGATATAATGGTAGAACTGAGTAGTTGTGACAGAGATAAAGCCTAAAACATGTATGTGTCTCTTTATACACACACACAAAATTCCCACCTCTGCCCCTTTCTATCACAGGCTACTCCATGGCCACACATGTTCCTATCATGGGAAGATACACTATGTAAATCTCAAGTGGTGGCACTTTTGCCCTTCTGGACAACTTTGGCAATGTCTGGACACATTTTGGATGGTCTCAAATGGAGGGGAGAGGTTTGGTGCTGGCATCTTATGGAGTGAGTAGAGGCCAGGATGCTGCCGAACATCCTTCAGTGGTAAAGGCAGCCCCCACAACAAAGACTTATCCAAACCAATTAAATATCAACAGTGCTGAGGTTGAGAAGCCCTGGTATATACCATCTGGTGTTAAGGGCTGGTTCTCCTCTCCATCCCTCATTTCTTTCCTCTTCTCAAATACAGATGGACCCTTACTATTAGTATATCAGTAGGGATTACTCAGGCCTGAGAGACAGACACTCCATAAATACTTATTAAGGATGAGGATGACTTCTCATCTTATTTGACCATAGGAATATTAAAAAATAGTTACTACTACTGCTACTACTACTACTACTACTACTACTAATAACCAGATCTTATGAGGCACTTACTTATGTGCCAGGCATTGGGCTAAGTATTTTACATTTATCCTCTCATTTTGTCATAAATTCAGTCTTGTGAGGTGGGTATTATTATGACCCCATGGTGCAAATGAGGCAACTGAGACTCAGAGAAGTTAAGCCGCCAAAGGTTACAAAGCTATCAAGTTACAAAGCAGTGATTTGTACCTAAGAAGTCTGACACCAGAAATTTAGCTTTTACCACAATCCTGTGAACTTCCTGAAACACTCATAAAGTCTTTATTTCAGTGTTCTGATGTGGGCAAAAGAATTTAATTTGTCCATCCTGCATCCCCACTATTATACATAAGAAAATAACTGCTACCCTGAAAGCCTAACCTTCAAGACACTGTCCTTAGCACCGATTTGTTCTATTATAAAACCGCTTTGTAAATTCAAATGCATTGAACCACGTCGAAGCTAGTGGGTCCAGAAAACTCTGTAGTAACTGTTTGATCTATGATCCATGTTCTAGAGGCTCCTTGTAGGAAATACAAGACTCACTGAGATGTTAGAGCCAATTAGCATCTAAATAGGTTTCTTATTTCTGTTCCAGATATAATCAGAATTGAACAGTCATTATTTAAAGGGATAACTTTGAAAGAGAAAGTAGATAGTTATTTGAAGTAATGAATCTCAAAGACAGGATACTGCTCCCAATTTTGGCAAGCCTGGCTTAGAGGAAAAATGGAAAATATATATATTTTTTAACCTGAATCAGTTTGGCTTGTTTGATAGGTCATGTTAATAGTTGAGTGAGAGTATGGACTCCAGAAAAAGATCTTTTGGGTTCAAATCCCAACTTTACCTACCTTTAATAACCAGTTACACTTCTCTAAGCCTATTAATTAATATCAGTTCTAGGTTTATAGAACCTGAACTCTAATCCCAGCTCGGATACAAACCCATAATTTGTGAGCTTGGGTAAATTAGATCACTTTTCTGAGTCTCTGTTTCCCCAGTTGTAAAAAGGGAATAATGGCACTTTTTGTCTCTATCTCTTTAAGCTTGTATGGTACAAAGGAACTAATACATACACAAAAAAAGTTTGTCACTAATAATGGCTACTCACAGGAATCTTTACTCTCCAATCCCTGGAGTAGGAAAAGTAAACCATATACAAAAAGCCAATAGTATACTGAGCCCAGTGAGCAGCACACAATGTTGCCAGTAGTCTCAATAAGGAAGAACCAGGCAAACATGAAAATGTAACAAAATACAGAATGAGGGTCAATGCTATCACCATTTTGTATCTGAGATGCCCCAGGCTCAGTGGGAGCATGCCAGCTGGGGCTCTGCCTGACACAGCTGCTTGGAAGCAGCTGGCCTTGAGTACCATAGCAGGGAGGTCGGAAGGGATACCTGTTGTTCTGACATCTAGAACAGAGCCTGGTTCCACAGAATACAGTGGCTTTTGAAATGAAGGTTCACAGTTTTTATTTGGCCTAAAATATTGGACTGCATCCAGTGCCTACTGCCCAGCTGATTTGAGACTGTCTACCCAGGGCTGGTTTTATAAACAATGTTGTTTACGTAACTACTGAACTGCAGCATAGACCCTTAGGGGAAATAAATTAGTAAGAGTGATGTGCTTATAAATCTGGGCATTAGTCTACAACTTCAGCAGATCGAGAAGCAAAATATTTACTGACTGTTTACTGTGTGCCTAGTGCCTTGTCAGATGCTAGAGGTGGGAGGGAGATAAAGATGTGGCCCCTGTCCTCCATGAGCTCACAAGTCTAATTGAGAGGCATGTGTTTTTTACTTGAAATTATAATGCAATTGAAAAAAAAATGAGTATAGCCAATAAGTACCACAGAACTCAGAGTAAGGGAGTCAAGAGTGATATGGGTAGATGTAACATTCATGATGAATGTGGGGTTTCCATAAAGCCTTGATGGCATAAACTGGTGGGGAAGGGCATTCCAGAGTGTGAATAAAAGCATGGACAGAGAGAGCATACATGCAAAAGATTCTCTGGGAAGAGTGTTTTGGGGCTTGAATGGAAAGGTCTTCACATCAGAGTGGGATATAAATTTTATCTTGAGGGCAAGAAAAACTCAGAAAAGCTGTGAAAGGTTGAGAGCTTTAGGCAAATGGAGAAGCATGCAGGGGATAAAGGGACAAATCTGGACCCAGCTTCGATAGTCCAGGCACAGGGTAGTGAGGGCCAAGACAAAGGTAGTAGCTATAGAAATGGGAAGAAAAGGATATGTGTTATAATTACAGAAAATTCCATAGGACCTTGTGAATGAAGACTTACTGGAAGCCAAGGAGAGAAAGGAATCAAGATGGTGTTATAATAAGAGCTTAATGATGATAGTATCATTAATCTTCTGACTCAGGAAATCCTTTCAAAACTATCTGAATCACTCAACTGTTTCTGATATCTTGATAAACCAGATCAGTGTTTCTCAAGCTTTAACATGTATACAAATTACTGGGAGGCCCTGTTAAAATATAGATTCTAATTCAGTATGTTTGAGGTAGGGCCTGAGACTGCATTTCTAACAAAGCCCCAGGTGACATTAATCCTGTTGGTCTGTGAACCATACTTTCATTGACAAAGGACTAGAATTTCTTTTCTTTATTTTCATGCCAAACATCAACAACTAGATTAGAACTTTAAAATAAGGTAGACTGACTACAGAGAACAAACTGAAGGTTACCAGAGGGGAGGTGGGTGGGGGGATGGGTGAAATAGGTGACGGGATGCAGGAGAGTGCTTGTGATGAGATACCACTTCATATCCTCTAAAGCGGCGAACATCAAAACCACAGTAACAAGTGTTAGTGAGGACATGAAGTTGAAGCCCTCATATACAGCTGGTGGAAATGTAAAATGGTACAACCACACTGGGAACAGTTTGATCCTCAGAAAGTTAACCATAGACTTACTGGGTAACACAGCAATTCTACTACTAGGTACATAGCCAAGACAAATGAAAACATGTGCCCACGTAAGAACATGTATAGGATTGTTCATAGCAACATGAGTCACAATAGCCAAAAAGTGGAAACAACCCAGATATCTGTCAACTGAGGAATGGAGGAACGAACTGTGGTATACCCATATAATGGAATATTTGGTCATAAAAAGGAACTGAGTCCGATACATGTACCTGATGGATAAATCTTGAAAATGTTATGCTAAATTAGAAAAGTCAGTCATCCAAGAGTACATATTGTATGATTCCATTTATATGACATGTCCTGAATAGGAAAGTCTATGGAGACAGAATGTAGATTAGTGTTTCCTTAGGATTGAGACTATGAGAGGACAATAGGGAGTGACAGCTAATGAGTACAGGGCTCCTTTTTTGTTGGAAGGGATATGTTCTAAAATTAGACTGTGATGACAGATACATAAATCTACGAATATAGTACAAAAGACTGAATTCAGCACTTAAATGGGTGCATTGTATGGGGTGTGACTAATGTCTTAAGAAAGCTTTAAAAGAAAGGAGAAAAGCCATAGAAACTGAAATGACAGAGAATTTTTATTTCTATTTGAAAGAAGCATTTTTTACTGTTTTACTCTTTTGGGAAAGGACACTGTTGCTTGGAAATCCAGACATACTAAAGACGCTTTCCTTGTTTAGTGTAGATTCTTGTTTGGGGGTAGGTTTGGAAGAATAATGATATGAGAGATCAAAGGCAAGTCTACTGGCGGAAAAAAAAAGTAAGTTAAAATAGATCATGTGATCAGAATACCTGAATAGCCAGCTGAAAGACCTCCTTACAGTGACTGGAAGTATTAGATAGGGCTTCCAAAGAAGAGCTTCCTGAAACTAAAGAAGACAATGTCTGCAAATGAATAATAGCTCTACATCTTTAACAATAAATCCTCTCAGCAGGAGTTTATCACTACGGGGCTGGGAAGTTTCCATATACTCAAATTCTGATGCAGAAAACAGGGAGTAGAAACTGTAATATTGAGCTTACCAGGTTGTATAAGAAATAAATGAGATTATGCCTATGAAGATGCTTGGGCCAAGGGGGTACACTCGGGTAATGGCAGCTTGGCAGTGGTTGTGAACCCGAAATGAGAGGCCATTCCCTGGATAATTTATTATTAAGCTACACTTTCCTGATACACTCATTTCTACACAATACATAGACATGGCAATGGGGGAGGTTATCATTTTTTGTCTCCAGATTCTTTAAAGCAGTGCTAGGCAAACGTGGCCACCTGTGGTCTTCTCTTCTCCCATTCCTCTCTTTTTTCCCCTCCATCCTGACAATCTACTCTCCATTGTGGATATAACTTTCCATGAGGCATCAGAATGGCAGGGTCTCTGCTGTAATGTTAGTCATGCTAAGCCTTGGCATGCAATCACCATGTGAAGCACAGGCCATGTGGGGAAGCCGTGTGTCAGCATTCCAGCTGACAGCTGCTGCAAAGACTTCATGAAAGTCAGGGAACTTTCAGAAGATCTCAGCCTCCACTTTTCAAGTCTTCCAGCTGAGAACCCAGACACTGTGCTGTCTGAGTCCCTGACCCACAGAACCATAAGAGATAACAAATAATTACTGTTGTTGTAAGCCCCTAAGTTTGGGGGTAATTTATTAGGCAGCATTGGTAGCTAATACACAAAATTTGCCCAATTCCAAATCCCATGTGCTTAATCACTATGCTGTGTAACAGAGAACGAAACAAAACAGAAACACTTCTCATCAGAATTGGGCTCCCTGTGGAGACTTCCCTACCTCTGGGAAAGGCAGCATTGTCTGAAGACTCCAGACTACAGCCCTCAGGATTGCCTATTTATGGTGGCAAACGGACACCGCTGCAGTAACAGTGCACAGGGCGGTCTCTCAAGGATTTAGTTGCCTTGATGCAGGCACCTTGAACCTAGTCATCTCTGAAGTACTAACAAGGGTGAAACTCTAGACCCAAGGCCAAGGTGAGGAGTCTGATCTGTGCAGGGCTCTCACATCTTGATCTTGGCACATTCTTCAACCAGTGGTCATGGTTTATATACCAAATAGCTCCTCGACTGTTCAAAACTCAGCAGCACAAGTGTCTGTAAAAGCAATGTACACTGCACTGTACAAATATAAAATCTTATTATTTAGGATTTGGTGTCCTCAACAATGCTATTTATAGTATATCTGTTGTTTTATTTTTTCTTTTGTCCCTGACAACCAAGACACTAATGGAAAGAGACCAATTTGAAATGAAAACGTCATTTTGCAAACCAGGCTTTCTGCTCCCCCTGAAGGGGAGAAAAAGGACAGAAATGAGTGAGGGGTGGTAACAATGGATTTCTTTGATGCTGTGCTCCTCCTTTAAGATGGACTGACACAGAGAAGAGAATTTCTTGATCTGCTGCACAACCACTATTACAGGTATTTGATGGAAACAGTAGACTGGCAGTGGGTGGTGGAAGCAGCAGAGAACAATGACAAGTTACAGTTTTGTGTTATTTCGTTTCTTTTCTCCAAACTATTCAGGCCATCTGAGGCAGACTAACCTGCCTTCCTCTTCCTGTGTTCCATCATTCACCCTCCTTGCTGTTAGGAGAAGAAAGGTTTGTAAAGGGGAAACACACACACACACACAACAGCTGAATTTGAATGCTTGGAGAACAAAACAATTGGTACCTTTCATATCTCTGAAGGCTAAGCTCCATTATCTCATGTCAGAGTGGGAGCATGGGGTAGAAAATCAGCTCTCAGGGGGCACAGAGCCAAAGCTCCCTTCATGACTGACTTAAAAAGGGAAAAGGCAAAGCTCTGCTTCTAAGGAGAAAAAAAAAAAAAAAAGAAAAAAGAAAAGTTCCAAGTCATTACATTTTATATACTTTGGAAAGCACGCTTTCAAGAGAATATAAATGGAGAGGGTGTAAAAATGATGAGATTGGAAGCCCTGGGTTCGAGTCCCAGGTTTACGTTTTACCAACTGTGAGACCTTGAGATCTTTTCATCCTATCCACCTCAGTTGGCTGAGTGGAGTAAAGATTATGCCTTCACTCACACTCTCACTCACTCGCTCACTTATTTGTTGAGGGAGAAGTCAAGCTCCAAACACAGTGCTTGCCTTCAACAGGCTCACAGTCCAAAAATATTTCCTTCAGCTCATCACATGGTTGGTCTGAGGATGAACACAGTAAAGTAAAACACTTTATTTTTAAAGTACTGAGATGTGATGAGCCCCGGATATACCTGCAACTGATGAATTACGGAGCTCTACCTCTGAAACTAATGATGTACTATATGTTGGCTAATTGAATTTAAATTAAAAAAAAAAAAAGTATTCTGACTGTTGAAAATGTACCTTGCAAGACCTGTTAAGCCTTGGGCCTCTGTAAGACTGATACAGAGGTCAGAGATTCTCCTTCTCTGTCTAAAGCCAAAAGAGGTCTTGCTAACTAGACATAGTATTGTAATGGGTCAGACTTGTCCTTCCCAAGTGTCCTTCCTGAGTCTCAGATCCTGCACCCTCCTCACATGGATCCTAGCCACAGTGGGTATAACTGGCTTGCCAAATCTTCTTGGGGTGTGATTCTGCTCTGTCCTGCCCTGCTCATAAGCTTTCATTGTTTCCTCTCTTTCTGTGAAACCAAACCTATACTCAATGTGGCCCTCAAAACTCCCACCCCAGTTGGGGCACCTGGGTGGCTCAGTGGGTTAAAGCCTCTGCCTTCGGCTCCGGTCATGATCCCAGGGTCCTGGGATGGAGCCCCACATCAGGCTCTCTGCTCGGCAGGGAACCTGCTTCTCCCGCGCTCTCTCTGCCTGCCTCTCTGCCTACTTGTTATCTCTCCCTTTCTCTCTGTCAAATAAATAAATAAAATCTTTAAAAAAAACAACAAAAAACAAAAAACTCCCACCCCAAGGCATCTGTCCACCCTCATCTTCATTTACATATACATCTGTCGACCTGTTTACCATTTGTTGTCATCACTTGTGCTCTCCTGTCTGTGTCTTCACTCACATAGTTTCTACTGTTGGAATACCCTCTGGCCCCAAGTCCCTACCTACACATTTCCTTTCAAGGTTGAGCTTAAATTTGGATGAACTTTTCACTATCTTCGCATTGTCCCTGACTGTCCTCTTGGTGAAGATGATTGCCCCTCCTTTGAACCACATAGTGCTTTGCATATACCTCTTCCTTGGCTGATAATAATAATAATAATAATGGTAAGAATAATAGCAGCTAGCCTATATGGAGACTTACAGTGTTCCAGGTATTATGATAAATAAATGCTTTATATTAATTATCTTTTCAATTCTTATAAATTCTATAAGCCAAGGTAACATTTTATTGCACAGAGGAAACTGAGGCCTCATAGGGTTAAGTAACGAACTTGACTTCCCACAGCGTACCTGACAGTTACACGGATGGGCTTTGGCATCAGAGGCACCTGAGTTAGAGTCCAGGCTGTACACGTTACCAGCTTCATGACCTTTGCCACCTAACTTCCCAGTGTAATCCTCAGTTCCCTTATCAGTAAAAAATGTATAGTGTTAAGTGTATTGCAATGAATACATAAGATAATGCATGTAAAACTCAGAGCAAGATGCTGAGCACAGAGAAGGTATTAGAGAAGCAGTAGCTGTCATGACCCGCAGCTAAGAAGGCTGCTTGGGGCTTGGCGGCCAGGGCCTGATGTCCCAGTGGATTCCTCACCCCCCCGCAACATGTTTAATACATGCTGGTGGAATAAACCACAGCCACTTGAAGAATTTTTGACTATTCCAAGGCTGTCCTGAAGATACGTATCATGGAGAAAAGTACATGGAAAAAGAAGGAGAAGGAAGAGGAAAAAAGAGGAGAAGAAAGTTACATAAATGCAAGAAGCAACCAAACATCCCTATTCCTTGGTTTTAAATACACCTTCTCGTTTTGCTGAGGAATGTGTGACCTCGAACTTGGCCTGCTTACGGTCCCCTCCATACATGCAGGTCTTTGTTACTCTGGCACTCTGGCTTAAGTACTTTCATAAGAGCATCTTCAGAACTCCACTTAGGGGTACACAATTGCCCAGCTAAATGTTGGGAAGCTACAAGACCAAAAGCCCCTAGTTTACGCCCAAAGGCTACTTTCTGAATCTCTGGTTGTGGAGAGAGTCATTGGAGGTCACTACAAGGGTAACAATGAGGGAGCGGGGGCTGAGGACACAGGTAAAATCCAGGCTATATAAGGCCTTACAGGTCTTGTGAAGGTTTTGCCATTTTATCCCAAGGACTCTGGAAAGCTCCTCAAGATTTTAGGCAAGAGAAGTTGAAGTAATTTGTTAATGTCTAGTGAGCTTCTAGTAGTAAAACCAGGATTGAAAATCTGGTCTCCCACTCTAATTTGCTATGTCTTGATAAACATCTTGGCATCCCTCCTCCCAGGTACAGACATTAATGAGGAAAATGAGAGCAAGTGGATAGAAAGCTTCATGTACTGTATTTGTGCCTCTGCAGGAAGCAGGGCAAGACTGAATGATGGGTTCTTGGAAGGTCTGAGACTGCTGTCTGAGCCAGACCTTCAAAGGGGTGGGGGGCCCAGAGAAAGATTGCATCATGTTGCCTGGGAAATGTAGGATTAAGAAACAGAGCTTAGCCATGAAACCCATTGCCAATGGACAGGTTGCTGAGGTCCTGGAAAGAGAAAGAGGACTGGTAATGTCACTTAGTGAAAGACTAGACTATGGTGGAGGCTGTACAAGTTAATGGAAAAGGTAAAACTACAGGAAGAGTAAAAAGATCAGTGGTTGTCAGGGCTGGGGCTAGGAAAGGAACTACCTATAAAAGTGCTTAAGGGAACTTTCTGTAGTAGTTAAAATATGCTCTGTATTGATTATAGAGGTGGTTACTTGAGTATACACATTTGTCAAAATCCATAGAACTATACCCCTAGTTTGGACGACTTTTACTTCTGAAATTACACTAAAATAAATCTAATTGTAGAGATACTATCCATAGGGTTATAGAGAGTATACTGACCCATCTTCAGACCTCAGGAAAAGAACCCCTGCTCTAAGGTCAAACAATTTTTGAAGTGGAAAGGTCTCTCAAAACACAGAGACCACATTTACTTATTTCAAAGGTAGGAGAAGTGAGAAGCAAGAAAATACAATGCCATCTCCAGGATCCTATCTGTTACTAGTGATGTTCATCCTTGCAACCAATATTAGTGGCACCCTTATTGCATTGTAAACACTAGGGTAGATTCAATACCTAGCTGAGTAACCCAGCAAATAAGAAAAATAAGGCTTACTGCCTTGAAGATCTGGGATTTTTGACTCTGTAGTTTATCCCCAATAGGCTATAAGAGCTCCAGGGAATATTTAGTTCCCAGGTCTTGCTGGAACACTAGATTGGGAGCCAGGAGACTTGTGTATGGATTGAGTAAGAAACAAGGAAGAATGAGCTTTGGAGCCTCAGCCGATCGCCAAGTCTCTCCTTTCTTCCTCAGGTGTAGATGGGGAAATAGGTAAATTCCTCAAAGAACCAACATCAGCTTCCACACTGTGCTAACATCAAGAATTTCCCTGGGGGGCACCTGGGTGGCTCAGTGGGTTAAGACCTCTCTGCCTTCGGCTTGGGTCGTGGTCTTGGGGTCCTGGCATCAAGCCCCGAGTCAGACTCCCTGCTGGGTGGGGAGCCTGCTTCCCCTGCCCCCCTGCCTGCCTCTCTGCCTACTTGTGATCTCTCTCTGTCAAATAAATAAATAAAATCTTTAAAAAAAAAAAAGAATTTTCCCAGAAGCATGGACTAGTATAATGATTAAAGGTCATTCAAAATAGTAGCTATGATGAGTAATTGCATAGTAGTACAGTAGGGAAGAGCAGAATGGGCTCAGGATCAGATGGATCTAGATTCAAACCCTGGCCCTGTACTACCCTTATCACTAAGGTCAAGCCACTCAATAGGATTAAGCCTCAGATTTTTTATGTAAAATGAGAAAAACAATGATCCCTATGCCTCCCAGGGTTGGTATGAGGGTTAAACAGGATCGTGCAGGTGCTGACATATTATCATCTCTTCCTTAATGGCGGCAGTCACTGCGGCTCTAAATGCCACTGTCATCAGTATCATCACTCCAGTTTCTACATTTACTATCTGTATCACTTGAAAGATTTCTTCCTGATCAAAAAGGCCAGATTGTTACTTAGTCACCAGACAGAGCAATTTCAGCCTCTTTCCCTTTGGATCAAATCATTTGACATTCAGCAGGGGAAGAGTTATTGAGTGGCTGAAGTATACACCTGAGCCCCCTTCAGCAGTGGCTGAAACTCGAGCCTGGACAGGCCAATTCACACGCACAGAAGCTTCCAGATAAGTCTCTATACCCATGGACCAATCAATCACTTCCTGCCCTGGGCTCCCTGCAGTGCCAGGCTTGCACCCAACTGCCTTTCTGGTCCTCCTTGGCCCTTTCATTTTAACAGTGAGTCTCCACGTAGGAGCACAAGGAAGCAGAAATGTGCCTGACGGGGGGGGGGGGGTCATATAACACATCACAATTCCTTCAGGACAGCAGTAGTCATGGAAACATAGTCAATATAAAACATTATGAATTATTAATCATTTATGTATACCTATTATTTTTATGGTACAGATTTCCAAAAATAATGTGACTTAAATTTTTCCAAATTAGTAGGGATGTGTAGAAATGAAATTGGCTCTCTGTATTAAATGATATTCAATGAAGGGCATCCTCCAAATGCATATCTGAATCTTGTGGGGGGCAGACAGAAAGGTGGGAGGCTTTTCTGATAATCCAAAGGAGTAATCATTAATTCTTTAAAAAGTTGCAAAACATTGCTGTAGTGAGACCTCAAAACCTAAAGACAGGGCGCCTGGTTGGCTTTGTGGGTTAAGCCTCTGCATTAGGCTCAGGTCATGATTCCAGGGTCCTGGGATCGAGTCCTGCATCCAGCTCCTTGCTCAGCAGGGAGCCTGCTTCCTCCTCTCTCTCTCTCTCTCTGCCTGCCTCTCTGCCTACTTGTGATCCCTGTCTGTCAAATAAATAAAGAAAGAAATAAATCTAAAGACAGAGAAATTTTACCCCATTTCACACTCTCCTGTAATAAGCAGTACTCTGGGCTAAGCCAATGGCTGTATCACTGAAAACCGGTAGTTCCACGCTGCCCATCCTGGCAGCAGAGGGACCATGCATGATCTCCGTCAAGATTTAACAAATGGAGAGGCTCCTTCCAAACTCCATGGAAGCCTGCACAGTCCTTGTTTCAACTGGTTCCTAGGAGGCAGCATTGGTTCAGAAGAAAATAACCATGATACTAGCACATGGGAAGGAAGGACATTTACCTCCACACTTTATTTCTCTACATCTGGCCCTCCACCTGCAACAAAATCACTTGGATGAGTTTTCTTACAAGTGCTAGTCCTGGCTCACACTCAGAGATTCCCACTCAGAATCTCTGGAAGAGGGGCCTGGAAAGATAGAGGCTCAAGGGATTCTGACACATATCATGTCTTGGTAGTACTTTGAGATACATGGATCTAGAAGAATGAATCCAGCGTGATGGCATTTTCAGCTCAGAAAAACAGCCAGCCTGAAACAAATCTCTGGCCCCAGGAAATGTCCCAGCTTCAACCCTCTAGTTTCTGTCCTCAAATTAAACTGTTGAGAGAGTTACCTACTTGGTAACCAGGCAATTAGACCTGGCTGACTGCTTCTTCCTCACTTGAAAAGAGAGCCGGCCACATGACTTAAAACTCAATCAAACAAAGAACCTCTTGGGTTTTTAGACCACTTACAAAGACAGATGGGACTCTTTTTCTCAGGGTATTGTATTGGCTCTTCTACTTCCTAGTTTTATCATCTTGATCGATAACCAGAAAGAATAGGTGGGAATCTGTTTCCTAATCTCCACCCCACCTACCACAACAAAAGATAGGAATCACTAGGAAAGAATAATGTTCTGTTGGCTCTCCTTTAGACAGGAAGGCTTAAGGGAATGTAAGTAAATGAGGACTTTATTATAGAAAGTCTCAACACTACTTTCTCAACACTACTCTCAACCCTACCAGCCTCAACACTACTATCATTTATGTCCTTAAAAGTAAATTCTTAAAAACAGTAAATTCTTCCTAAGTTTAGATACTTAACTATAATAAGTAAAGCATTATTTTGGCACCCTTTTAAACTTATGCACAAGAATAGATGAGAGGATCTCTAAGGTTTTGCTATGCAAAATGTGATCCCAGGACACAGAAGTGCAAAGGATAGAATGTTGAAAGGATACTGTGAAGCAAGAAAGCAGGAAGGGTGTGCAGGAAGAGGATGGGCTATGAAAGCATGGTGGTTGCTAATATCTTCATGAGACAAGAACATACTGTAGCACTGGGGAAATGAATAATGCAGAAATTCCACTCCTGGGAGAAGGAGGCTTCTGAAGGTGATTTACAGTTCTTTTTCTTTTTTTAATTTAATTTAATTTAATTTTTTCCAGTGTTCCAAGATTCATTGTTTATGCACCACACCCAGTGCTGCATGCAATATGTGCCCTCCTTAATACCCACCACCAGGCTCACCCAACCCTCCACCCCTCTCCCCTCGAAAACCCTCAGTTTGTTTCTCAGAGTCCACAGTCTCTCATGGTTCGTCTCCCCCTCCGATTTCTCCCAACTCCCTTCTCCTCTCCATCTCCCCTTGTCCTCTGTGTTATTCCTTATGCTCCACAAATAAGCGAAACCATATGATAATTGACTCTCTGCTTGACTTATTTCATTCAGCATAATCTCCTCCAGTCCCGTCCATGTTGATACAAAAGTTGGATATTCATCCTTTCTGATGGAGGCATAATACTCCATAGTGTATATGGGCCATATCTTCTTTATCCATTCATCCTTTGAAGGGCATCTTGGTTCTGCTATTGCTGAATGAACATTGGGGTACAGGTGGCCCTTCTTTTCACTACATCTGTATCTTTGGGGTAAATACCCAGTAGTGTAATTTCAGGGTCATAGGGTAGCTCAATTTTTAATTTCTTAAGGAATCTCCACAGTTCTGATGACTGGGACAGTCCATCTCAGATGTTGGAGGAGACATCTGGCTCTATTTACATAGGTATCTGTTCCCTTACACCAACTGAAATCCCATCCAGCCTGGCTAGGGCCTCTAAAGGTTTGGTGGGATATGTAGTCATAGGTGCAGAAGGAGGGAGAGTGGCCACATTAAGGATGCAGTTTGTAGCAAAGGTTAAGAGAAAAGAAAAGTCCTTTAAGAATCAAAAGCTTGATTACTAAGGGAAAAAAACTGGAACAAGACTTAATCTTATTCCAATGAGTCAGATCATTCTAACTCATTCTAATAAATTTGTTGTATCTCTCTGGTGAGACTAGAAGCTGTATGAGGACAAATCAAATCAACGCATTCATTAACAACATATGACTGAGTACAGCTAATCCAGTGTAGGGACAGCAAGAGCAAACATTATGTCTTCTGCTTGTGCATATCCCCTATAGAATCTGTTAAGGGGCTAGTAACAGAATAAAATGTGATAAACACTTAAATTACTCTTGAGCCAGTTGTGAATACAAGTTTAGAAAACCAGAGTGCCCTAAAGCAGGGGTTTCAAAGTGTAGTCTTCAGACTAGCCACATTAACATCACTTAGGAGCTTGTTAGGAATATAAATTCTTGGGTTTCCCCTACCCAAGATCTACTAATTCAGAACCTATGGAAGTCCGGTCTAGCAATCTGCACTTTCACAAACCTTCAAGATGATTCTAAGGCAGAGACTATATTATCCGTTCATTTTCACAACAACCTATGGAGGTAGACAAGTAGAATTTAAAATCCTCACCTTAGAGATGAGAAACAGTTGATGTCATTCCTCCAAGGTCAGATGTTGAGTAGCAAAACAGACACCTGGCTTTTATTACTTTGATCTGGAGGACATACATTTAAGTTTTTTAGCACTAATTGATTTGAGTTCAGTCATAAATATACATGCTTACTTTTTTTCCATCCTAACAACTGTGTCAGCCCATCAGGAGGTCACAAATCATAGTAACAATTCAACCATCCAGTTGTGCCCTTTACTTTTTTTTCTGAGGGCTTCTAATATTACCCTCCCTTAACAAATCCTTTTTCATGTTTTAAAGCCCCCCGCAGTGGCTGCCTCCACTGTGAAGCCTTCCTCCACTCAGCCCTGGTGAGGATGCAACAGCTCTGTTTCAATTACACAGCTCACTCCTCAATCTTCCAGTCCAGCTGCATTCCCATGTCTGCTCCCCACAGCCAACTATTGACTGTTAACTCTTTGGGAGCAATGAACATAACTTACCATCTCTATGCACACCCCAACACCTGTCATAGAGTAAGCCTTCGGAGCTGGAAAGGAGCAAAGAAAATACAACAGATGCCAAACCCCGTAATTATGGAGCCTCAACTCTGTTACGGGTCCTAGGCTAAGCTTTCTATTTATCTCATTTTGCTTTAATACTCACTATACTCTTGCTACATATTTTTATTTTTAATTTTAAAGACTAGAAAATTGCGACTTAAAAGAGGGTGAAGAAACTTTCAAATTTCATACAGCTATTAAGTGACAGAGCTGAAATTCTTGATGAGTGTATTATGACACCTCTCTTCTTATTTAATGGCTAGAAAACCATTGTCTAAACATAGAACAGAATTTTCTTAGTCGCACAGAGAAGGAGTGAGGCCAGGTAGGGCTAGAATGTACACCTCAGTTTGCTTTACTGATCACCCTGCCTTCCTTCCCTTGAGCATCACAGCAGGGGAAGGAAGAAATATTTTTGAAATTTCTCAGTCACTTGGAGAGTTATCATCATTTCACAAATGAATGGCCTGGCAAATTTATTTTCTGGCAAATTTCTGAAGAGAAGCTGGATGCATTTTCTAAAATTTCCAAAGATACCAGAATTCATCATTTGGCCAGTTTAGCTCACTTTTTGGATGCTGAGCTGCTCCGAGTTCTCTTGAACTCTTCCTTTCCAATCCAGGACTTCCAGCAAACTATTGTCACCTTAATCTTCCTCAGGTCTATGGGACTTTTCTTCATACTCCAATCTGATTCTGGTACTATTTCTGGATAGGCATTGGATTTTTCACAGTTTAAACTGATGACTTCCTTTCTATTTCCTGGTGAAAATTTGTGGCGATTGCTAACCTCTGTTCTTGGAGGTGGCAGGAAAATCTCAAGGACCTACAAGTAATAATGTCCCAGGATTATGTAGAGCTCAATTTCAAACCTGAAAATAAACTCAGTGGGTCTGATCACTCATACATCATAGTGCTGGTCATGTCTTATTGAACAGGGATGGAAACAGGGCAGAGGATGTGTACTACTTCAGTTGTGCAACCAGGGTGAGGGATGGGAACTCATTTTCTGCCTAACTAAATGCTCATTCAAAGATCTTCAGAGCTGTTTATTACCTAAATATCCAACTTTTGAGCTTGGGTAAGTTTTATGCTGTTTACTCAAGAATGTTGCTTTAAAACATACAGATGAGGGTGCCTGGGTGGCTCAGTGGGTTATAAAGCCTCTGCCTTTGGCTCAGGTCATGTTCCCGGGGTCCTGGGATCAAGCCCCATGTCGGGCTCTCTGCTCAGAGGGGAGCCTGCTTCCTCCTCTCTTTCTCTCTGCCTGCCTTTCTGCCTACTTGTGATCTCTGTCTGTCAAATAAATAAATAAAATATTTAAAAAAAATACAGATGTTTTAAACATCTAACAATAAGATTCTGTTGAACGTATTATGAAAAATTAGATCAAGAAGTTCTACACAGCCATTTAAGTGTGAGTGTGGCTACCTACTTACTGGCATGAAAAATGTTAGCAATATAGTCAGTGAATATTGAAGAGTGAAAAACTTTACATACACCAATGACGCCAGTCTTATAAAGTAAAAATTAAAAAAAAATATATGGATAGTTTATCTAAAAGGATATATACTAACATATTAATAGGGTTATTTCAGATAACCTGTGCAATGGGAGGTGCTTTGATTCTCCCTCCCTCTTTTCTTATCTATATCTTATAGTTTCCCCCAATAAACATATCACTTGTGTAATTTAAAAGAATATTTTTAATCATAATGACACACAAACCTCTATCTATCTATGTCCAAACAACAATCGTCCAAACCATCAGTCCTACAGAAGTTAGAGTATTGTATAAAAAGTTGCCTGGCAAAGAGATTTCTGTATCTAGAAAAAGCTAATAAAGATTTTAGCCTGAAATCTGCCCCTGACTACTGTTGTCCCTTTAAACACTGAGGGCCTTGGTCTCTGGTCTCAGTTTACTTCTGAGTAAAATGGTGATAATGCCATTCTCCTGGTAGGCTCCTGAGAAGAGTAAATGACAGAGTCCTGTTTCAGGACTGTGGGTCAGAATAAAGAAAAAAAAATTAAAAACAAACACAGCAGAACCCACCTCAGGCCATCACAGCACAATTCAGGGTTTACAAGAAAGGGCTGAGCTGATTCTTAAATACCGATGGTCATGGTGTCTCTTTTCTGGTCACAGGGCTTATGTGATGCGACACAGAATGAACTTCATTAATTAAAAATGATTGCACTCTTAGTGCAGGAGAAGAATGAATACATCTGCCATAGACTGGGGTCCTGCTGAGGTTACTGACCAGGCCCAGATTGTTCCAGGAGTATGAACTCGTGCAAATGATGCATATTATGTTCTGATAGAAAGTGAAGGGGGAAAAGGGGTTTGTTTACCAGAGGGTAATGCTACAGTAAACTGAGGCATGGGGCATGTCAAAAATCCAAAACCTTTATATATATATATATTTTTAAGATTTTATTTATTTATTTGAGAGAGAGAGAGGGAGGGAGGAGGAGGAGAGAGAGGGAAACTACAAGTGAGAGGTGGAGGGGCAGAGGGACAGGGAGAAGCAGACCCTGAGATCATGACCTGAGCCAAGGGCAGACACTTAATTGGGCCACCCAGGTGCCCCCAAGTTTATATTTTAAAGGAGCTTTAGTGATACTTTGCCTGACCTCCAGCCAACATAGCGGTCCCCTCTATACCTCAGCCCTGGCCACCTGTGTTTCAGTATCTCTGGGGTCCAGGGGCTCAGTACTTCACCTCTCAGCTCATTCACTTTTTGGAAGGTGCTGTGAGAACATCCCTTCACTTGTTACCTCCAATTCTTCCACAGGTCTGAGCTCTGCCCTCTGGAGCCACACAATAGTCCCACCATGTTTTCTGTCAATGGCTCTAAACTGTGCTATAAGTAATCCATCATTAGTAATATATCACCGAAATTTCAGCCAATGTAGCATTTATAACTTAGAGCATATTTTTAGCTTATCCCTTTCTGATTTACTCTCCAATCTACATCCATAAGTGGGAGAGAAAAGGGTTGAGCTACAACTCCCAAAAGAGAGTAAGTAGTTGCATCTGTCACAGGAGCTGGGAAGGATGAAAGGTTGTTGATTACTGTAGCTACACAGCACTTTATATATTCAGAGTCAGCTACCATCCCTCATCATTACCTAATACTCATTGAGTGCCTGCTGTGTCTAGGGTTATGAGAAAACGTGGTTGAAAGAGAGAGAAGTATGAGGCCCAATCATGAAATCATGGAGACTTGGGTTAGATGGCCATGAGGTTTTTTATAGTAAGAATAAATAACCTCAAGAGTGTTCATGCACTGATTCATTGCTTCAAAGATTTATCAGACACAACTAAATGCTAGGGATAACATGGTGAATAAAAGAGACATATCACCTCCGTGAAGGTTACATTCTGGCCTCTGCTTACAAACGTTGATGTTTTAGACCCCTGCCCTTCAACCACAGTAAAAGCTTGATTTAAAAGATCCTGCTAGGTGACTAGTCCAAGCATCGACTCATCACTTGAACCGAACCACCAATGAAAAAAATGGACTATGGAAATGAGGTAATGAAGAGTATGGGCTTTGGGGTCAGACCTGAGCTCAGGGCCAGGCTCTGGCACGTAGGAATTGTGTTTCCTTGGATCAGTTACCAAGCCAAGTTCTAAATTTCTTCATCTGCACGATGTTTCCCATACCGGCCTCCCAAGGCTGTGGTGAAAATTCACGAGGCGATGAGCACAAAGCTGTCGGCACAGCACGTCAGTGAACAGTTGTTGCTGTCTTACTAGTGCATTATCATAAGCAGAAACTATCATGAGAAGTAATTATTACTCAATTCTTCCTCATGTGGGAAGCCTAACAAAAGGGTGCTGACATCACCTGATATGTTAACAAAACCCTTTCTAATATAAAGTGCCTGATGTGTAAACTAGTCACAATAGAAACCCTATGACTTCCACCTATTTGGTTCTTCCTGCTTCCCTGATGTTCCCTTAATGATCTCTCCTCTAGACTAGAATTTATTTCTTCAACACTTCCTCCAGGGAGGCCTCCACATTGGTGTATTTCTCCCAACACACATCACTCGTATAAGCAACTCATGTTCTACAGTTCATCCTCACATATCAATGGCCAGGTGAAGTACCTCTGATTTTTTTTCATTTTGAAATGCATTTCCGGTGACCCACGTCTCAGTAAGTAATCCCATTCTTCGGAACACCTGTTGGAAAAACGGCTTTTCCACTTTTATTCTCTTCCCAGTAGGAAGGAGCTATTCATAAAATTGGATAGGTTTCAGGATAATGGTGAGGACACATTTACTGGTAAATGGGGACATCATGCATTTAAACAGTGGTCACCAGACAAAGGGGGTAGGCCAAATCTGGCTGCTTATTTTTATAAATAAACTTTTACTAGAATCCAGCTATGCTCCTTCATTTATATATTGTGTATGGCTACTTTCACTCTCCAGCAGCAGAAGGGAGTGGTTGCAGCAGGGACTTCATGGCCCACAAAGCCTAAAATATTTACTATTAAATTTACTATTAAATATTTTCCTTTTCACAGGAAAAAGTTTGCTGACCTCTGCATACCAAGCTTAGCATGTAGTAGCGCATGTTACTACAGTGGCAAATTAGCCGAGGATATGAACAAGAATGAGCCTGATGTTCTCTCTCTGGCATATTCTGCAAAGTACCTTGGGCAGACCCTGAAATGGTTTGCAGCGGAATACTATTTCTGCATCCCAGCCTGGCATACCACCTCAAGTCACCCAAACTTCACCCCAATCCTGAAACACATCCAGTCCGTAATCTGTCTTATTTAACAACCACCATTCTGCATTACACACATACTTCAGCCACTTTAAACCTTCCTTTTAATTTTCTTAGCAACATCTGGTATAACCCAGATACACTGAACCACCATACACTGAACTATAATCCTTCCTTAATTTTGCAAACTTTAAATTATTTCAGTGTCTTTGAGGATTCCTGGTTCTTTGATCCATCTCCCCAGTGAATGCCCTTCTGTAGGACCTCTGTCATGAATATGATGTATCCTTTGCTGTTTCCATCCAGGTCTGGTGGGAGGGATCGGGGAGGGACTCAGAGCCTCCTTAGAGCTCATGAAACCATCCTTAAACATAAAAGAATCAACAATTTGGGGCTGAAAGCCCACGTGTATAAGCAACTCATGTTCTACAGTTCATCCTCACATAGATCATTAAGAAAGAGGTCAGAAATAGGCCTCCCCAATCACAGGGCCAGTTCCCAGGCAACTTGAATTCCAGTCTCAGGTTCCCAGTCTGGCGCTCTATTCTACATACTATCCCATTACTCCTTGGATTCTAAGGATAAGTCTCATTTTTCAGTAATTTCATTTTCTCTGCCTTTATCATAATATTGGCCACATTGCCACCAGTATACTTTCCAGAACCCTTCACATGCCTCTTCCATCTAACTAGCTGGTTTTTCCTGTTTTCACCTGACCTTGGAATCTTCTAGAGATCCTGCCTTAGGTTTATCTAAATTAAATCTCTTCCCTTGACTGTTTACTTATTCCTCTAAGCTTTTTAGTTCAGTTGATAATTTCTTTCATCATCTTCTCCTCTGCTTGTAATCCTATGTAATTTGGCATCACCCATAAATCTGAATAATGTACAACTTGCTTCATCTTGGATCATTACAGATTTTAATAATCAGTGCCAGTATCATTACAGATCCCTGTAGAGCTGGGCTGAGCTAATTCTTCTCCTTTTATTGTGGTGAGGACCCCCAGTTTCGCCTTTGTCTTTTCCAGCTGAGAGGAGTAAGAAGGCAGATGACCTGTCGAGCCTCCTCTTGCCCCATGGATGGTTGAGTGGTGAACAGAAGCTCTTTCCCTCCAGCGGCTGCCTGTTGCCAGGGGAACCATGCTCCCAGATAATGATCTCTCTCTTCTAGGAGTCACACCTTGACTGAGCCTTTAGGAACAGCATTATGGGAGGTTACCAGGGAAAATACTGAATTCTACTCTTTAGTCCGCCATTGGCAACAGACCTTGGGGTTCCTGCATTAGCTCATTCCTAGCATTTTCATTACAGTGACCTCGTTGTTTCTGAATAAAATTCCGAATTTTACTTTTAAACTGTCCTGTGGGAGAGTGAACACTCTTCCCCAGACTGCACAGCTCTCTGACTCACCTTCTCCAGGCCCTGCTCAAACATTACGTAATCAGAGGCTTTCCCTGACCACTCTGTTCACTAGAATGACTCCCGCTCCCACCCTCCCCAGTTCCCCCTGTGCTTTACTTTCTCCCATGGCGCTCTACATTCCACTCATTTTTGCTTATTGTCTGTCACTAGACTGAAAGCTCCATGAGGACAGGTGATTTGTTTCAGTCATTAATTTACTTATCTTTATTGATAGATAACTGACATGTAACATTGAATAAGCTTAAGGGGTACAGTATGTTCATTTGATGCATTTATTACAATATGATTGCCATTCCAATGTTAGCTAACCTCTATTCCAACACACAATTGTTTGTGTTTTTTTGTGGGGGGAATAATTAAGCTCTAATCGCTTAGCAACTTTGAAGTGTATAATACAGTATCATTGTCAGGCCAGGTCCTTCAGTCTGCTTTGCTCACTGTATTTCCAGTGACTAGAGCCAAATAATGAGTAATTATGGTGCTGCAGCTGCTGATTTGGACTTTATACATAGAGAGGACTTGACAATTTTTAGAGCTTTAATTTCCTTTATTTCATCTGATTTTCATAAAACCCAGGATTATCTCCCATTTTCAGAAAAGAAATCTTAAGATCAGAAAACAAGTCAATTTCTTCCTTCCTTCCACCCTCCTCCCCTTCCTCCCTCCCTCCCTTCCTCAAATAACTAACAATTGGGTGCTTTACGTATCTGTGGTGATGTCCCATAGCCTATATACTACATTCTGACTTTGTTTTAATTTCTTAAGTGAAGGATCTCAGGCAGATCACTCAATGTCTGAAACCTCACTTGAATGCAAATTCACTTGAAAGATCGAGGGCACTAGTAATAACCGGAAGTTGTCAAGAGGATGAGATCAGCTATAGACAAGTACTTAGTACCACGGCTGGCGTACAGGAAGCTCTCAATAAATACTGCTGATTACCCTTACTCACTGTTATTACCGCCATCACCAGCATCATCAGCACTATCCCTATTCCCACATCACCACCATTTCGTCTGCCAGTGTGTGCCAGGCACTGTGTTAGGCCCTGTGGTTATAGAACAAAGACAAAAATAGCTGTGACCTATACTCTGTGCTAATTGCTTTGTATATCCTTAATCCTTACAAGAACCCCATGAAAAGTGTATTACTCCACACAGCTGGAAGATAGCATAACTCTGAATTGCAACTGTGTCTGCCTAATTATACTGTCTTTGATCTTACTCACTATACTGTACTCATACAGTTTCAGAGAGGAGTATTTATATAACTATTATGTTATGGTGTGATAACTGAAAAAGTAGGAAGGTGCTATGCAAGTATACAGGAGGGCCACCTGACTAGACCGGGGGAGGAGGGAGTGGTAAAAGAAGGCTTCTTGGAGGAGATGTCATAAGGTGAATCTTGGAAAATGAAATGGAGTTAGCTGAGGCCTCATGCCTAGCAAATGGCAGAGCAAAGACAGCTTTGTGACTATGCGTTCACTCCATTGCATCCCACTCAGCAACACAAAATTATTTTATTTCATCTCTGATCTCCAGTTGCTCATAAAGACTACTCTTGGCAAAGTGGTGGTTTCACCCTACAGCTAATGCAGAATGCTTTGCCAAGTGCTGTCAGCTGCTGTCAAGCCATTCCCAATGGGAAACCATTTATTATACATCTGAAGGAAGTCCATCGTCACAATATGACAACTCCTGCTCCCGTGCAGTTCCTTCAAAAAGAAGGAAGAACTGCAGTCCATGCTGATTCCACAGCTGTTGAGTAACACGCAGGAAAAGAGAGCACTTGGGTGTCTCTCAGAATGTAGGGAAGACATGGAGTTTTGACTTTTATAGGTTCTGTCTCTTGGTATCAGAGAAAATGAAGATTGTTTTCTGGGTACTCTTACAGATGGTCAAAGGCTGCTTAATGCCACCGCCTGAACATCAAGGACTTTGGAATAGATACTGCAAATGAAGCCTGGGGTAGAATGGGCTTAGGTCCAAGACTCAGTCACTAGCAGAAAGGCAGGGTGGCCCAAAAAGACAGACTAGGCTAGGCTGAAGAGAAGCTGGTATAATAGACATGTTAATGCCTAGTTCATTGATCAGCATTCTTAGGAACTAGAAGAGATGGTGACACAGAGTAGGTATTTCTAAAGTAATTGGTAGATGAACTAACTAATAAGATGATCAGTGAGCCAACTGGTCAATCATGGGTGTCAAGGCAGAGAGGTCAGGCTGGTAATGGCCTGAGGGGCCATGAAAGTTGGTTTGAGATGTTTGGTTTTTAGTCTCTGAATGAAAGATGTGTTTCATCAGAGAAAGGTCAGTTCTAGGAAGGTGAATGTGGCAGCACAGATCTCAGTGTGGGACATCCCAAGGATGTGAAGAGTTAATTCAAGCCAGTCAGACCTGGTTGCAGTCTCCTTTCTCTGCCCATTTGGTAGTCCAAAACTCTTCTTGCCTCTCTAGCAGAGCCTAATCTGACTTTGCAACAAGTCTCACTAAACTTTTTGCAGATGCTTTCCTAGGCCAGCTTGGTCCTGCTGACAGGTGTGTGCTATTTAGGCAAACTGGACAGAGGTAGCACTGGTCCCTCTCCATGCATATGGCTGGCTTTCCACAGGGCAAAATTCAGCCCACAGACCGCAGCTGTCATCTTGCTCTCTCCACCTTCACCCTCACCATGAACCTGGGTTCGGCATGGCTTTCAGAGCAAACTGAACAAAGAAACCTGACATCATATTTGGAAACTTCTAAGGGCTTTGGAACCTAATCCAGTCTTACCTTGTCACTGTTCAAATGAAGGAACTGAAGGAGAGGGTAAGTCCAAGCTTACATTGTAAATTGGGCCTAGAACCCACATCTCTTGATTCGTATGCACACGTCAGCTCTACTTTTGAATGTTCCACACAGGCTTTACAACAACGGTCTTGAGCCTTTATACACCCCATGATGAATCGAATGAGTGATAAGAGTGAACATTTCCAGAGATTCTTAAAGGTAGAGTTTGGAAATTAGTAGTTTTTGATAAGTGTACCCCAATGATTTAGGTGCAGGTGGTCCATGGACCACATTTGAGAAACGTGGGTTTAAAGGAATTGTCTACTTCAACGTAGCAATCTCGTCTTACAGATGAACAAACTAAGGCTCAAGAAGTAAGGTGGCCATGTAGCAATTTAATTGTACAAGTAGGACTAGAGCCCAAGTGTGGGGAGTGGGATTCCCTAAAGCAGGGATGGCATTAAACAGCTGACTCGCAATGAGAAAGTATGTCCATTTTCAATATCCTTCTAATCCTCTGATTAAGCAAAAAAGAAAAATCTCAGTTTCATGCTGTCTTTAAGACTTCTCTAACAATTATTAATCTCTACACCCGATCACTACTGTTTAATCTTAAACAGAAAGACAGCATGAGTGAGGATCAGACCCCTTTCTAGGTGATGACTAGAATATGATATTTTTCTGTTATCTAGCTATCTATTTATTTACTTATTTAAAGATTTATGTTTCATTTTAGACAGAGAGCATAGAGGGGAGAGGAGCAGAGGGAGAGGGAGACCCCTGAGCTCATGACCTTGAGATCATGACCTAAACTGAAATCACGATTCAGGCGCTTTAACTGACTGAGCCTCCCAGGCACCCCTGTGATCTTTTTATTTTTACAGCTTCTATCTATTAATCATAGGTGATACTGGTTTTTCTATTTGTAGTAGTTTGTATGTTTCATTTTTAAGTAAAACAAACGTGCAATTTTATACGAAGAGACAAATTCCAGGCATGATAAATGTGCAGAGATAGGGGAAGGGCTGAAGTTTAGGAAACAGTGACCTGGACAAACCTCAAGAGAGGGTAAAAAAGTGGCCAGAGCCGAGGGAACTAGCCAGTGGCAGTGGCAGTACTCAATCCCAGGCCATCTCACTGCAAGGAAGGTATCTGGCAGGACCATTTAAGCCTACAACCAGGCCTGGGTTTCATGAGAAAGGGTTACCTATGCTAGGAATAACCTATTTCAGTAGTACAGGTTGCAGGTTAGGTACATCTTAGACTTAGGAGGAAATTACAACCATAAACAATCTAGGGAAACCAGGGGCAAATGATAGGAAGATTATATACGTATCCTATTCAGGTGTCTGTAAGACGTGCCTCCTAATCACTTAAGGGGATGGAACACAGCTTTTAAATCAATTGGTGGAGACCAAACCTGAGGAGAGGGACAGGGACACACTACATGAACGCAAGTGTCACACAGAAAGGGCTGGTGGGTGGTGGTGGGGTGGGGCTTATAATCTGAAAGTTCAAGGGACACAAGCCCAAATCTCGTGGATTTCAGCAGGTATCCTGGAGGGATCTCAAATATTGAGCTTTGTGAGCATCCTGTGAACTGACCGAGAGCCACACTCTGAGAGCATGGGTTGACCCTGCAGGCACGGCCAGGCCTGGAGGAGGCAGAGGCTGGGGTGAGGGCCGAGCTATTAGTTGCTGGGAGAACAGACACATTTAAAAAAAGCATGCCACTCTGACAACCAGCTCTACTCATCCCACAGTCCTTCCTTCATGCCGCTTCCCCTAAATCTTACTGTCCTAGTCATAATGCATCACCTTAAAATGTCACGGGGTATACACTTTAAGTGAGTGAACTTTATGGTATGTAAATTACATATCAATAAGACTGTTTAAAAATGACATGGGAACGGGGCCTCTTCTGGACGATGTGCTCAAGGAAGCATGAATTCTCCCACCATCCACCGTCTCTGAATCTTTCAGGAGCACTGGCTCGCTTCCTCTTTTCCTTCCTGTCGATACTCATCCTGCTGAGGCTGTGTCCCTCCCATGGTTTCCCTCTGACATCTCACTAGCCCCCGTCACTTTGGGTGATGAGTAAAACAGATCAAGGCCTTGGGCTTCGCAGCGCCTGGCCCAGCGGTTCCTGCCCTTCACTGTACCTCCTCCCCCCGCTTCTCTCCTCTGTCGCTTCTCTCTGTCACAGCAAAATTCTGAACTTTCTTGCATCAGATCACAGAGCTGGTGAGAGCATAAGGTGTTGTTTGCTGGTGCTAGGTTAAAGCAGCCTCGGTCTTCTGGTGATGATTAAAGAAACAAAACAAAACAACAACAACAAAACAACCCCTCGTCCTTTGATTTCTATCAACTTGGAGATAAAAAGGCTGGAAGCGTGGTCGGTTCTTGCACTGGCACCTCTGTCCCCAACTCAAACTCAGGACTCCATTGGCTGAATGTGCATTTGGGTGCAGCGTTTATCTATCTTGAAGCCATTGGAGTCCCTCAGGCTGACACCAGGCCCCTCAAGCTATTATGAAGTCCTTTACAGACATGATTACACAGGTAGGCTGCCAGAGACCTAAAACACAATGCAATTTATTTCTGTGAATCACCTTTCCACTAAAGACCTCACACACAATGTACCAGCACAGCAGCAAGGGGGACCCAAGCAATGAGAGACAGAGCAGGAGACACACAATAGCTTGACTGGGAGACCGAGGTGGGATGGGAGAGGGATAGCCAGGGGCACGTGGAGAAGGAAGAATGCTTTTTCCGGCCAGGCTTCATGGGGCCCTCCTCTAGTCAGGTCTGCAGGGGAGAGATCATTAGTCTTCTACAGGGCCTTGATATTCAGGGCTGGGTCTCTGGGTTGCTGCAGAATTCCAGGGCTGGGGTTTGCCTTGCAAAGCTTGTTTATGCTCCTCTTATATGTCAGGAGCCAGGAAAGCCGAGTGGAGGAGATAGCATCTCTTTACACACACACACACACACACACACACACACACACACACACCCATATGAGGTTGAAAGGGGACAGCAGGTACCTCTGGAAGGTTCCGCGACTCTTGGATCCCCAGGTGTCCTACTGATTTTATTTCTCAGGGTGTGCTGCCCACCACTCAGGCCTGTGGAACTTCTCTCCCTGAGATGAGTAGCATTGATATTTTTATTTTTGCAGTTTGAAGAATCTGAGGCCTGGAGAGAGTAATTAACTTAACCCAACTCTGCTCTATTAGCAGAACTTGTATTAAAACTCAGACAATCTGACCTCAGTACCCTTGAACTTTAGCCAGAAAGGTGACCTATCTCAGTGAAGGCACTGGAGATATCAACAGAGAAGAAAGAATTGACTGGAAGTATTAAAGAGGTAGAAAAATAAGCCTGCTTCCCTTTCTCTGCAACCTTAGGAGGTTAGCAGGAAGAGGTGGTGTGATGGAATGATGTAAAATTTTTCTAGAAGGAATATGAGCACAAAAGTTAAGGTTTTTCTTCAACATCATGTGAGTTGAAATTTTCACTCAGCCCAGAGGATTCCAACAGTCACTGCTGAAGAAACAGAGTGCAAATTAATGGATTCTATTCAACAAACGTTGGTAGGGTATCTATTATGTGAAATGCTTTGTACTTAGATATCTGGGCTGGGGGAGGAGTTGAGGAGGAAGGAGGCAAGTAAAAGAAGAGCCACAGATGAGCATGATGAGGTCTCTTCCCCCAGAGGAGCTGTCAGTCTACAGGGAGAGATAGTCATGCATGCAAATCTTGCTCATGAAGAGCAGAGTGATTAAAAGATGTCATGGAAGGAGGCTCATTCTAGTGGGGCTGGGGTGGGGGTTGGAGGTTCCAGGAAAGCTTAGCTGTGGGAATTAGATCTAAAGTTATCTTGGTGGGATAATTAAAAGTCTTAAGTGGGGAGAGGAAAGGGTGAAGAAGAAAAGAACAGAAAGGCATTGCTGGCCAGCTGTATAGCTTGTGTGGGGTGCGGAAGCAATAGAGGAAAGAAGGGAGACCTGGCGATGGTTTGGAACCTGGATGTGAGGTTGTGGCAGGGTTCAGGAGGACTATGGAAGGACAGATGGGGTGGGACGGGGCTAGAGTCTGCTCAGCCTTGAATGATACAGTAAAGCTTTGAATGCCCCATGAGTGTAACAATGGATGGCAAGTAGAAGGTCTGTTTTGAGATGGTGATCTTGACAGCATAAATAGGAATAGATTTGGTGGCAGAGACAGGCTAGAAGCAGAGGCCAGTTAGGAGCATCAGTCGGTACTGCCAGCTGCAGTTGTTAGAAGGATGACAAAGTCAGAAGTTGGTGACAGATTAAAGATATTGAAGAAGTTGATGACAGATAAAGTAAGGGGAAAAGAAAAATCAAAAGACTTGTTTTCTTTCTGAGTGACTCAGTGGACGACAGCACCATTTCTGAGATGGGGAGCGTAGGAGGAGGGACAGAAGATGGTGGAGGTAAAAATTATGACCTTGGATTTGGACATGAATAATCAATGACCAGCTGGCATTTGTAGATACTTACTTCAGGTTGGGAATGGATGCTTTAGGTAGGGCTAATTGAGACCAAGAAATAAAAGCTGCTTATAATTCACATCACTCACTTTCTGAACACACATTCAGTCAAACAGTATGCTCTTCTCTACCACTAATTTGTTTGGTTGGCGGGAGAATGATGTTCACAAATCTAAAGTGAAAGCTTTCAATCCATCATATGTGCAATTAACTTGCTGTAATCAATAGATAGAGGCCACCCCTCTGACCTCCTTGGATCATCTATCCAATGGGCTAAAAGACGATCCCAGTTCACAGGTGTACAAAGAAATGAACAATAGTGAGAAATGGTGAATCAGCAGCATTACTTTGTACATATGATCAACGCTCTAAATTTATGGGGCATTTTGTATCCACTTGCTGATCCTAACAACCCACTAAAAATGGCCTATGCCTCTTTAGAATGTAAAAATCCATGTGCCACTCTCCAACCCATGGAGATTTTGATTCACTCTACTAAGACGGATATATAAACCCCATGGAGAAATTTCTTATTTCATATAGAACCTACCATCTGCTTAGCCAGAAAGATTTCTGAAAAGTTATTTCTGAAGTATTAAAAAAAACCAAAGAAAAAACAATAAATGTAATTATTTTCTAATTGTGAAGCCATGTTATAATATTGGATAAGCTTTTACAAATATGCTCCTTCCCCTGAAGACACTGGTATATATCCCACAGAGGTCAGACACTTATCTGACCCCTTGACTAAGACTGGCCGATGCATTAGGGTGGGGAGTTATAATCCTATTTCCCAGAAGCCCAAGAAAGTGCATGGTTTGCCCAGAGTCACATAGGCCCCATGATCCTGGGGCTCAGGCCACAACCTGACACTTTCCATGGGCAACTGACAATATATTACCATCTGTGTATTTACAGTTACATTTCCAGGCAAGAAACCCTTATTATTCCATTACTGAAAGGGTTTATGAAACGAAACTGAATGTGTAAGATTTTTCAAGTTGCTATTAGGAAGGTTTACTGAAGCATTTTCTACTTTAGTTGGTCATTTTGCTTTCCTCAGACATTTTCTTCAGGTTGAATTTCTAAGGATGTTCCCCCCTCGGCCCTGTATCTGCCAACAGATCCAGGCGATTCCACAGCTCCCTCTCCCTGGAGGGGAATTTATCAGTCAGGCTTTCAGATGAACCTTTACTTGGCAGCAAATACTAAAGTCAAGTAACTCCACTCTGCTCCGAGACAGACTGGTCTGCTAATTATACCCCTTGGAATTTATGTTTTAGGAGTAAAGTTAGGAGCAGAGGCACAGAGAAAAGGAGGCATGCATGTCCTCTCTCAGCTGGCTTTGAAAGACAATAAACATTTCTGGGTTTGGTGACTGTCCCCAGCAAGGACCAGAGGAGCCCCCAAACCTTCAGAGGACTTCCTGTCACAAATCAAGTGTAGAAATACCCTGACCTGGGGGCAGAGTCTCCTCGGTCTGTCCCCACGCTATGAAACTGAATAGACCTTGATTCTCTTCCCAGCTCTGCATTTTTAGGTGGGTGACCATGGAGGTTATTCTACCGTGAGCCTTAGCTGAGTACCCATTCTAAATAGGCAGTATAACAGCACAGATCTGAAGACTGTTGTAAGCACTGGGTGAGACTATGCCCAGAATATTAGCAGAGTATCTAGTACTCATATGACAGCTGTTGTGACTGTTGCAACCTTCGAGTCAAACATCTTCTGCCTTTTTACTTCTTTGCCTGTGCACACACGGTGTTTCTCCCTAGAATGGCCTTTCTCATCAGTATTGCTAAGAGCAGAAATCCAATCATCCTTCAACGATCAGCTCAAATGCTCCCTTTCCCACACGGCTTTCCTTGATACCCCCTCCTCAAAATGCTCCTTTGAGCATTGATTGGCACCGTTCTGACTTTCTCATGTCATGTAATACTTATTTGAGTCACCATTTCAGCTCCTCAATGTATTTGCGGGCATGTTCCACTGCCTTATACTATTTATTCCCTCCAAAAGAGCTCTGAACTTCTCTAGAAGCCACACTCATCTCACCTTATTGTGATGGAATTATCTGGTCTCCTCAGCAAAGACCTGAGTTGTGTCCCCAGTGCTTAGCAAATGGCAAGCACCCCGTGGACACTGGCTGGAGGAATGAATAAGTGATTAAAAGTTTCCGTCAATCCTCCTTCTGTCTCCTGCAGTGCCCAACACATAGCAGACCCCCTCCTCCCTATTTTTTCCAAAGATAAATTCATTATTTGCAACGGGAGGATTCATAAATTCAAATGTCTTTCTTTGGGCACCAAATGGGTAACCAGCATGTGTGAAAAGGCCTAGGAATGACACAATATGAAAAACCAAAAACAGTAGCTTACTCTAAAAGGAGTGTATTCCTTTTCTAAAAGAACTCACGTGCAATTAAAAAAAAAATCACTGCTTATCAAGCAAAAACACGTCTATGGACAAAGTGCTCTTGCCATCTACTTTTCTATGACCTTTGTACAAGGAGATGAGTGAGGTCTCAGACCCACAATGCTTAGAAATTTGTATCAAATAGAGGCAGTATTCATTTGTCATAAATGGGGAGCATGTGTATGGGGTATCTCTTCTGTTCTTTTGGGACCTCATCTGACCTTTATGAAAGCCTCTCCTGGCATCCATGAGAATCTTCAACCATGTTCCTGTTCAAAACATCCATCTGTGTAAATTCTAAGATAAATAACAAGTTACAACTTTTCCATGCTTATTTGTAAATGGCTAGTAAATAATTCTTAAATTAGTCCTTTCTGGGTAACTTATCAGTTAAAAATAGCAGTTCCTTCAACCAAATGGAGGGGTAGTAACAGGGAGAATTAAAGCCTGGAGATAGGTAAATCTAATTATTGGAGAAGATCTTAGAGGGTGGGAAGGCTTCATGGTATATAGCTCTCTAGTGATATCACATACCACATCCAAATGACCTTTTATTTCCCATAGTGAGAATAGCTCAGGGCTAAAGATTCTCCAAGACTCTGAGAATAGTGAATTAAACAGGTCAATGTGGCTGGCAGCAGACTTTACAGAGGAGGTTACTCAAGGTGATGGTAGAGTTAAAAAAAAAAAAAAAAAAATATATATATATATATATATATATATATATATGGGAAATGAATTCATTTTTTATAATTAGGTTTCTATTCAGAGGCTGGCATTTTTTTCTTGTTGCAGCCCCTCGAAATCTGTTCTGAACCTATGGACAAGTTTTGGGTCCACCACCCGTAAGGGAGTGCTCTGTGTTTGGAGGCAGCAATCTAGCTCTTTCCCTAGCACCATCTGATAGGAAGACCCCCAGGCCTGTGGCACCTACGGTAGGGCAGACCTGCCAGGAGAAATGGACAAGAACAAGAACAGGCAGATCCACCCCCTCACCCTCATTCCACTTCCAAGGAGCCACCTGTAGGACACACCATCCCCTGATTCCTGGTAAAGAACAAGGAAGGAGCATCAGAGTACCTGCTCTAACATTACCTGTATGTAAACCAGTCCCTTCCTTTTTGAAGCCCTTATTATTCACATGTGTCAAATCTGGGGCAGTGCAGGGGTAGGGAGGGTTGGATTTGATCAACTCTAAGGATTCTTATGGATCTGACCCTTCAAAACTCAGTGTTTCCCAGTGGGGCTGTTGTTTCTGGGATGTAAGTAACAGGGGATAAATGATCTCAAGACTTTTGAGAAACCTCAGAGGAAATCTAGAAACTCACTTGGATTCAGAATGAAACTTTTCATCTGGTCTTTAAGAGGCACTACATATTTTGATTTCCCCGGCAGAAGTGCATAATGATCTACTCTCTTCTGACCACTGAGCTTTGTCTTTTCTCCTCCTCGGTACTCATGCACAAACACATGCACACAAGTGTTGAACACACACACGTACATACCATGTCAATTCTTGCCTCCATGCCAACCCTGGTTATCCCCAATTTGGAATATCCTGCAGACTTGCAGCCAGATAGCGACTACTCTTCCTGCAAACACTGGCAACTTTTCTCGGACTGCCTCCATTTGCCACAGCCTCCCTCTCCTCTGAATTCTTATCAGACTCATGGTTGAGATATCCCATGGCTTGTAGCCTGGTCTGAGTTCTTACACCGTTCTGTGTTCAAGCGACCATGGCCTCGCAGGCTCTCTAGCACCTGGCCTTTTTTTGCCTTGATGACCCCACTACCTACCACTCTCTCTCCATTGTGTTCAGTTTGTTTCAGTCAGGTGGGCCTTCTTTCTTTCTTCAAATTCTCCATTCTTGTTGGTGCCCCAGAGCCATGCACTTGCTACCCTCTTCCTCCAACTCTTGGCATGCTTAGCAACTTGTTTTCATCGATCCTTAAGTC
The DNA here is from genome assembly GCF_964662115.1 of Mustela nivalis. Lineage (NCBI taxonomy): Eukaryota > Metazoa > Chordata > Mammalia > Carnivora > Mustelidae > Mustela > Mustela nivalis. Next base: position 136,384,999 of record NC_139022.1, read on the forward strand.
TTACGTCACTCCCTGACCACCTTTCCTAAGCAGCTGATCTTCCTCCTTGCCACACTATCCCATTCTCTTTAACACTTGTCTCCTAGCACTTAATCACTGTCTCAGTTTTATTATTGATGGGTTTATCTACAATTTCTCTTTCTTCCCACTCATCCCCAAGAGAATATAAGCATCAGGGGAACAGAGGGCTGCCATGATCATCTCTCTGCTCCTAATTTCTAGGACAGTCCCCAGCACGTTGTAGGTGAACATTTTCTAAATAAATAAATGAGTGCCTGTAATCACTCATGTGTTTATGAACTACATGCCTAGAAAGACTGGAGCTTTCTCTAGAGCAGGGCCTTACCTACTACACTTAAGTGGGAGTAAATAAATAAATATGGATCATGTCAAATGAAAAAATTTGATAACTGCTAGTCTAGGACTACCTCAAGGCTAAATTATTCAGGAAATCACAAATGGGGCAAGGAAGAAAAATATTAAGCAAACTAGTGACAAACTAGTGACTAGTGACATTAGTAGAAAGTTTTCCAGACAAAGAATACTAGGTTAGTAATCAGCAAGTGGCCATGAGAAAACTACTCAGCTTTGTAGGCTTCAGCTTCTTGACTTGTAAAATGGATACAGTAATAACTGCAGTGAAAGTTAACAGGATAAAGTGTGGGAAGACCCTACACACTTGCTATCATATTAGATGAGTGGGAGTTTACAAGTTCATTAATCATCTGTCTTGTGGGCAAATAGCTTGGCGATTGTATCTGGTTCGGCCTGGGTAGTAAGGCCCACTGGCACCTGCTGAATGGGGTATATGGAGGAAGACCTGCCACACTGTCAGCCTGCCACCTAAACACTCACAAATCAAAGTCAAACAGGGTCAAACATTCCAGAAATTGCATGGAGCTCCTTTGCTCCCCCACTACAGGCAGGCAGATGGCTGGGGTGTGGGGTGCTAGATAGGAACCCTGAAGAAAGGTCAGTGGATTCCTACTCCTCTCTGGCTTCAATTCTAACCCTAAGCAGAGGCTTAAACGCACTGGATGTATCACCTTTGAAGAAAATCCCTAGGTCAGTAGCTTCCCCTGGCTGTCAGTGAGGAGCCCTACAAGAAGTTATTCATACCGGGAGAGAGCTGGTTAGACTCCAGAGAGACGGAACAAAGCCTCAGGAGTTTCATTCCCATGGGTGCATCATTTCTCGGGAATAAAAGAATGTCCCTCATTTTACAAAGGGAGAAATTGAGGCAAGGGGATGTGAACTTGATACAGGCATACATCAAGATTGAGAACTAGGCCCCAAGCTTGAATTCAGGTCTTCGGACCCTCAGTTTCAAAATTATTTTTAGCCCCACATGTTCCCTCTCTGCTTCACATCATAAGCCACATTATTCTGCCCTCTTGGTCAGCTGACAAGAATCCCATTGTCCTGAGTAGGACCAAGCAAGAACACAAACATTCTGAATTAATAATGGGTTTGGTTCAGTATCCACCAGACTATAAGCTCTCAAGACCCCAGGTCATTGTTCTGTTTTGTGACAGGAAGGCATATATCCCAGAGGTTAAGAAGCAAGGCTTTGGTTTCAGACCAACCTGGATTTAAATCTCAGTCCTACTAGCCAAGACTTAACATTAATTAAGTCTTGTTAAGTCAAGTCTTGTTAAGACTTGGCATTAACCAAAGATGGTAAGTCACTTACCATCTCTGAACATTAACTATTAAATGCTCTCACTATCTTTCTATCAACAAATGAAGCAACGCATAACATTTCAATAAATAGTAGGTGCTCAAAAAACACTCATTACAATGAATTGCCCATCACTACTCTCCTAGCTACCCTTCAGCTTTGCCACTCACCTGTATCCCTTTCACTATTTTGGCAGATCTAGTCGATTCCAACTGGTTCTGTAGGCAGAGTTTTCCATGAGGCAAAAGGTAAAGGAAGAATATATTTCTTCCATCAGCATCTCTCTCTTTATTTTCATTGTACACCCAGGTGAGTCAATTCTGTATTGTGCCAACGTGTCGGTGTGCTGTCTGATCTTAAGGTGAAGATGAATATGGGAACACTGAAGTTCGTTTTTCTTCTCTTTAGGCCAGGAAAGTGAGGTTTTGTCAATGGACTTCTTATCCCACAAAGGCTCTATTCCCCTCCCCTTCTGAATATCTGAAGCCAGAGGGGTTTACTGACCACATACAGTTGTTTTCAGCAAATAATCACTGAGCACCCTCTGTTTCTAGACCTTGTGAGTTCTACCTGTGGAAAAACAGTTGTGATGGAGACAGTCATGGTCTACAACCTCACTGAGCTTACTGTCTGGTAGAGAAAGATGATGAGCAAGTAGCTGTCTAATTTCCATTGTTGTAAGTGCTTCTAAGGAAAAGTGTAAGATGCTTATGAACTAATCTGAAGAACAGCCTGGGCAGGGGGCCAGAGTAGGGCCCCCTGAAGAAACGGCACTGATAAGAGCTGGAGGGATGAACAGGGGTTAGCACAGTGAGGAGGGGGTGTGGGGGTGAGCGTTCTGAAGGTTTGAATGGCAGACCACCCATGTGGGGGTCCCCGAGGTGGAAGGAGTTTGGCAGGGTTGAGGTGGGGAGAGGCTGGCATGGTAGGTGGGGACCATGTTCTGCTGAGGCCCTGGGCCCAGTTACAGTGTTGGGTACTTGCAAGAGAAAGTTATCAGAGGGCTTTGGGGAGGGAAAGTGACATGATCAGGAACTGTAGAGTTTACAGATTCTGCTCCCATTCACATCTCGCAGACTAAAAAAAAGTAGCATTCAGAAAACAAGGAAAGGGCTTTCTCAAGGTCAACCGAGTAAGTGGCAACAAGAGGAATGAACTAGATCTCATTTCCAAGTCCAGTACTCCTCCTGATAGCCCACATGGCCTTCCTCTGCTCTAAGCTTCCTTGAAATGGTGAAGGCTTTGATTTGCCCAGGACAAGTAAGTAATCATGACCTGTGGATAGGAGCCTATCTCCTGAGAAACCTCTCCACAGCTGCCTGTGGGGGCCCACTTGGCCTCACAGGCGATTATAGATATACTGGAGTGTGTCCCAGGGTTCTGTGGAGGGCCATCCAGCAAGCTAAGTCATTCCACAGTGTTCAGGGGTTGGCCTCCAGTATGTTTCCAGAATGTTTCCCACAGTTGGCTACGGAAAGACACTTTTCCTATTTCTGGGGAAAAAAAAACAAAACAGAACAGGAGACTAAGGGTTCTTAGTATCTCATCCTGGCCGAGTTAGACCCGAGATAAAAATGTGGGTGAGTAGAGTCTTCATAATGGCTTAGAATGAAGACAGTTTCTCCTCCTCCCAGAGAGAAGCAGAGTCCCCGATTCCTCGTGGGAGATCCCTTTCTTCAGGGTGGATCCTGCTGGCTTCTGCTCAAAATAGCTCATCCGCTGGCCAAGAGGGGGAAGAAACACACCCTCTGCCCCCACAAACACCTGTTTTCAAAAGCCAGCATTCTCTCTGGACTCCTGCCTGGCAAGTCCTCACATCCCCAAGGGCCTGTTAGGCTTTCCTCTAAGCCCCAAAGATACAAATGCACCACATGTGCCTGCGTTAGGTGATTCTGTTCCCCTGTGGCCTCAGCATGGGCTCACCAGACACATTATCCCAGCAGCACATGGATGGCGGTGTTTTCCACCCTCACAGCCCCATGCCTCCTACTCTTTCTCAGGCAAACTAGAAAATAGGGCCAATTTTCAAAGCTCCCTCCTGCACACGGTAATTCTGGCTATCCAGCAAATTTGGGAAAGCTTTTTCAGAAGAACAAAAGCTGCTCCAAACTTGACACATTATTATTCAAAAGAAAAAAAGGTTCTGTTTGTTCATCAAGCCCAGACCACCTTCACCCACCTTCCTTCTCACTTTCATTAATCTCATGTGTGGCTAGATTCCCAAGCGCTCTGGAAAGGCTTGTCTGAGTTCCTCAATCCCTAAGAATCTCCCTTCCTTTTAACTCCAGAAGTACTTTTCTGGGCCAAGTCCTGGCACCTCTAGAGCCTCAGCCTCCTTATTTGTAAAAGGAGTTATACCACCTACATCACAGGCAATTCAGAGATACAGAAGGGAACAAACCTGGGGCCATGATAGGCATGAGCTGAGATTCAGATAATAGGTGCCCCAGTCACCTACTCTCCAGAATTCCTATTTTATGGGGTGAATTTTGTCTCTGTGGCTCCATCTAGGGGGACAGTTTTTGGACCTCTGTAAAGCCCACGTAGGAAACAGTAGACCCTGAACCCATGATAAACTAGTAGGAATGATTCACCTGGGTGTCTCCTGCCAGCACCCTCTCTTAAAATGGCTGCTCTCTATGACCAAGAAAGACAAGAGGAACATTGTGCTTTTCCAACCTAATGGACGGCAAGAGAACACCAGACATTTGTCCTCAGACAAGATAGCTAGGGACTCCTGGTCTGCCAAGACAAAGCCTTAATTGGCTTTCCCTGCCAAGGTTTCATGTTAATTTCATCTCCACCCTCCATGAAGGGTAAATCCCCACTTAATACATAGAGAAACTCGGGAGGGAATAGAAGGAAACAAGTTTCAATTTCCTGGACAACAGAGATGTGCAGGCATGGTGGGAGGTTGGGGTGGAGGGAGTTCACATATCCTGACAGTGCAAATAACACTTTGTGGTTAAAAAGAAAAAAAAAAAAAAAAAAAAAAAAAGCCCTTGTTCTAGGCTCAGCTTTGCCATGTGATTTGTTGGATGATCCATGAAGTCATTTCCTTTCTCTTGTCCTTTGTTTGCCCAGATAAAGGATGAAGGCATGGATAAGATCAAAGGTAACATAAAGTTGGGTGTATTTTGTTCAGCTGGCAAAATGTTTCAAAAAATTTGAATTACTTGGCAATATTAAACAGTTGAGTACTTTCAAATAAAAATTCAGGTTTTCAGCTTCCCTTGAAAAATTGGGAAGTTTGGTGGCCATGGGAGGCTAGAGCCCAGGAGTGGCTACCTCCATCTGGTTAGGATGTGTATTCTTCAGTTCCCATGATCCCCATGGTACTTCTGCAGGCTCTCCAACATGGAGGCTGTCTTATGTGTCTGCCATCTGTCACTACTCTTGTTTCTTGGAGTCACTCAGTCACATTATCAGTCCAGCCCCTATGGGCATTAGGATTGGGGACCCCTGGCCTGACGATCTTGGTTAAGCTTTTTGGTGTCTCCTATTCTGGAAATATACTGTTTATTTAGAGTCAATGCTGGCAATCAAATATCACCTCTTTGACCTTGAGGAAGCACCTTAAGCTCTTGAGCTAAGGAGGAAAAAATAAATAGTCTCCACTGCATAGAAGTATGTCAGACAATTTTTAAGAACATTTAGGCTAGGAAATGGAAGATTCTAATAAAGGTTTAGTAAATGCTAATAATGGTTGTTACTAATATCAAAGTTTTAAAACATTACAAAGCTGACTTTTTACACACTAGGCTTGCCAGGTCCAATATGTGTCCAATTATACAAGTGCCAGTATCAAATGTTCCTCTTTGAGAGATTTCGCAGGACGTTGTCAGAGATGGCCTCATGGATCCCTTGCAGCTCCAAAGTTCTATGACCTTCACCATGGGTCTCAGGGCAGATGCTGGTGTCATGAATGGGGGAGGTAGGCAGGGCTGAGAAACCTGGACGTCCTTCAAAAGACATTCTCATTTAGTGTTTTTAAAGCACTGTCTGTCCACTGCAGACCAGACTAAGCTCACAGGTTGACCATTTTAACCCAACTGGATCTTCTAGGATGGAGAAGGCCACAGAGGGATTGGGGGTAGAGGTGTATTAGAAAGGTCACAAGGAAAAGGTGGTACTTAGGCAAGGCCAGACAGGGAAGGGAGCTTTATAGGACCTGAACTCTGGCTATCTTCATTTTTATGCCCAAAGATCATTTTCCTCTCTTGAAATCCCTTCCCCTCAAGAAACTCAGGTCACAGCTTCCAGAGAGCCATGGCCTCATTTAAAACGTTGTGAAAGAAGGTGATATAAACATCAGGTTTCTAGGCTGGTGAATTTTTATTTTTATTTCTTCATTGGCATGATTTAACCTTTGCTCTTGGCAGCTAACATACTGTTCAAATAAAGTGAAAAGAGGGGCGAGAGTGAGGAACTACAACAAGATCTTTCGGGAATGATTTCGCTGGCGGGAAAACACATTTTCAGCCTTTCTTCTCACCACATTCTATGAGATTCTACAAGTCTGCATCATATTATTCCCTAACATACATGAGGGGCTGCAAAGGCTGGAGGAGAATAACATGCCTCCCACATGTCCCGTGATTCAGTTTAGGATAGAAGGAACAGGCCATGTCAAAGTATGGACTCTCAGCAGTTTTTATAGAGAGGATTTCAAAGCATGGGATTCTAGTCTAGACCTTGCTACTTACTCACTGCGTGACTCCCTGCGCACTGTCAAACCACCAGAGTTTCGGTCTCCAGGACTGGGAAGTGTACATAATAGTACTTCCTTACAGGGTTGTTTGGAGCACAAAACGAGATTGTATATGTCAAGTGCCTGCATATCTAGACCAGTCAATATGTGAGAATATTACTTCTATTACAACTGTAACTACTATTACTACCTCTGTCCATTAATCTTCTGCCAACTGATCGTCCATCTTTTATTTACATACCTCTAGTAATAAAGAGGTCAAGGGCTATTGAGGCAGTCCATCCTTTTGCTTAATATTTTTAAAAAAATGTCTTCTTGGGTAAAGATAAATTATGTCTGAGGTCTGCAACATCTTCCTGAAGCTACACCTTCTAGTCATCAGGCTGTTGTGAGAATCTATCTGCTCTGTGCCCAGAACTGTGTAAGGTTTGGTTGGGGAGATACAGAAAGAAAAAGACACGGTCTTAGTCTTGGGAGAGGTTTAGAGATATGACAAATACACAGAAAGCAACCCCTGCCTTGGTTTCCTGCACCCGAAAGGATTCCTCAAAGAGGAGGTGCCCGGGTAGGACCACGGTTTATGAGGCCCTGTGTGATCTGCTCCCTGCTGACCCAAGTATTTGGGCTCCTTTCTATTTCTTGAATCTCCCCAACTTGGACTCACCTCAAAACCTTCACACTTGAAATTCCCTCTGCCTAGAATGGTCTTCCATATTTTTTCCCAGGATTGATTCTTGCTTACCACTTCCAGCCCAGCTCAAACATCTCATCCTTTGCCAGGCATCCTAACTAAAGGATCCATCCCCGTCCAGCCCTGCATCTCTATCACATCACTCACTTTTATGTTCTTCTTGCCTCTTAGGAGCTGAGATTACCTCTGGTGCTATCTGTTGATTCACTGCTTGTGTGTCTCTCCGCAATCCAAGTAAGAGCAGAGATTCAGTCTGCTCACCTATGTTTCCCTACCCCCTGGCACAACAGTATGTGGGCCACCATGGGTGCCCCATACATATCTGATGAATATTTCTGGGAAGGTATGAGAGACTAGACAAAGTCCCTTCCAAGTCCAGACGTATCTTCCAGTGTCCATCTCCCATCACAAGGCCTGTCCTGCCCAGGGGGAAGGCTCCTCATCAGGGAGGATGCCCATCAGAGGCCCGGGGAGAGAGAGCATCCCTGTCTGAATGCCAGCACCACCAGGCTTAACCACCGAGCAGATTGGTTTTGATTCCTTGTGGCACCTGGAAGCCAAATAGATTGTAACAGCACAGCGGAAACTGTCCGCCGCCTGGTAATGAATTAGTTGTTAGCAGAGGTAGCAACACGCACAATTCCATTTTCGATCTGCGGGGCTCACAGCTGCCTCTCATTTTCATAATGCAAGGGAGGAGCAACAAAGGCAAGATGATCCCCTGCAGGGAGAGACACCACGATGGAGGCAGGCCAGGCCATGAGGGGTCTGGCTCTGCTGCCAGCTGCGTAAGGCTTGGAGAGTGAGCTGGGGCATGGCAAAGAAATCATCTTCCCTCCACTGAGTGACTTAGAATTCACTAAAACATTTTTAACATCTATCGCAGAGCAGCATCTTAGTGATTAAATGCAGGTGAGTCAGGCAAGGCTAAGTTCCAATCATGACCAACTGCATTACCTGTGTGAGGTTATGTGCGCTCTTTAACCTCTTTGTGCCTGAGCTGTCTCACCTATAAGATGGGTATGATGCCAGTAGCCTTCAGGGCTGCCGTAAAAATGGACTGACACAGCACAGAAGACAGTCCACAGAGCAGCACAGGTGCTCACACCATTAGGGATGTTGCTGTTGCTGTGACAAGAAGTGTTGGCTTTAGTAGTGTTCACACTGGGGCTTCACAGTGTCCCCGGGAGGTGGGCCGAGCAGAGGTTTCTAGCCAATTCAGAAATGAGGGAACTGAAAACTGAGGCTCAGAAAGGCGAGGTGAGTTGCTCAAGGTAACCCAGCAGAGGGTGTGAATGGTGCTTATCTTAACGTGCGAATTCCAGAAAGCTGCTCTTTTCACACAAGTATCCCCTCCAAGCAAAGCAAATGTTTTGGGGGTTTGAACGTGCTTTGCTCAAAGCCTCAGGATGTCCTGTTACTCCAAGACCAGGCTCAAGTCACAATCTTCAGAGCTGGTGAACGTCACTCTGGGCTTCTCTGGGACTCCCTCATGCTGCCCTGACTTTTGGCATCTAGGTAATCTTACGTGTTCTTCCCTAGCTGCGTGACAAAAGCAGCTCCAGAAGAGTTTCTGATGCTTGTCACAGATACCTTGATGGGATGAGGTCAACTCCCACTTTCCCAGGGCTGATCCTATTTTAAGTTTCTACTCTCGTTTTGAGAAAGTAGTTGAAACAAGAATGTCCACTTGGGCTGAGGCAGCTCAAGAGTTAACAGGGACCCTAGAGGCCTGGCCTCTGAGGATACACTGAGTCCTAGACGGAACATCAGAACCTGAGTCCCTCAGGGAGGGGCCCATGAGTTTGATGTCTAGTGGTAGCTTTGTTGTGAAAGAAAACCATTTGTTAGGTTAAGTCCTACTCTCCTGGCACCTCCATGAGAATGGATGTTCTGGAAAGATGTTTCGCAAAGGGACAGCCCAGTCCTACAATACAAGACGGTAATTCACCCCCTGGATTGCAAGCACAGATGCCTCTTATTGTGAAGCAGAAATGTCTGGAATGAAGACAACTCAGTGCAAACAAGCAGTGATTCCCATTAACACAAAATATGCAAACATGACCCTAATGAGAAAATTTGCCATAATTATTTCTATTGGCCAACAATAGACCATACTCCATGGTTCCAGTCAGGACAGAACTAATCAGGTTCTTGAGGTGGGGGAGACACACTCATTCTTCGCACATCTATTCCAGTGAACCAGCCTGAACAAGGTCATAGAGCTACAATGTGGAAGGGGGATGGATCAAACCAAGTGGGGGCAGTGGGCTGGATGTCAGTTGATTGAGAGACGGGACCAGGGGCAGGTCAGATGGGACCTGCAGATGGATGGGACCCAGGGAGTTGCATTATTTTTCTGGATGGATGTAGCATCTTTACTATGATAGGAGATGCTGAATGAGGGCCAGCTTTGGAAAACGGCCAGAAAAATTGCAGCCAACAGTCAGGAATTGTAGCAGTGAATCGTTGCCGAAAAGAGAAGGAAACAGTCCAGTGGTTCTCAAAAGGTGGTGTCTGGACAGCAGCATTAGCATCACGTCCAAGTTGTGAGAAATGCAGATTCTAGTCCCCACCCCAGTCCCATTACATCAGAAACTCTGAAGTTGGGCCTATCAAAGCTGTGGGTTTAACAGGGCTTCCATGTGGATCTGATGCACATGAAGCCATTTGGTCCCCTGAGCCCACCCCCCAGAAGGCAGGGTTAGGATACTCAGAAGGAGGCAAGGTAGAAGTCACCAGCTTAGAGCTGGAAGAGTCTCCACATCACCAATCTGCCATTTATACACAGAACATCGTTTACAGAATGATGGTTCAAGAACGATGTACAGAACATTGTTGCAAGTTAGAGAAGGAACAATTCCAAGCAGCCACCAAGTGCTAGTTTCTCCATGGCCCCTTTTCCCACAAAATCACTCCAGCCACCCTAGCAGGTGGTATTACTATCATCCCTTTTTGCAGATCAGGAAACTGAGGCCCTTCGTGTAGAGTCACAAAACTGGTAAGGGCTAAGCTCAGAGCAGACATCAACTACGTCTGAGTCCAAAGTAGCTGATCTTTCCCTCTTGGCACACTGTGCGTCCCTGTCTGCATTTCGGCGTGTACCTATGCATGTAAGATCTGTTATAGACTTAAAAAGCATATGAAAGGTCCTTTTAATATGCCCAACATTCCCAGGTTATAGGCACACAAACTTAAGCAAAATATATCGTCTGCAATAATAACATTGCTGCCGAGGTGACTTTGCAGAGCTTCCTTTGCATTAGGTTTCAAAGACTAGAAGAAATTTAAAGACGTGTCAGGGACTGATATAAGATGTTAATTTTCAATATTTTCATGTAAGTGTGTTTTAAAACAAAACAAAACATCCTGCAATCTACCATCATCATATTTCATAACAGAAAAGGCACTTGAACAGCAAAAAAGAAAAAGCACATAATCTCAGAATTAAGGAGTCCCATAAAATATACATTTTGCTTTACTATATTGGCCTCATTTTTCTGATTTGCTGCAGTTACAAAAATATTTCTCCAAATTAGAATGCAGTGATTCCTAAACATGGTTCTAAAGACTAGGGCCAGTGTAGAAGTCTCCCCAATTCTAATGTCCACTTTTGGGGAGCAACTGTGGTATAAGTTCCAGAGCACCTGAGCAGCCATCTGATTGATCCTTTCCATCAGAGGGTAGGAATTATTATCTCTATTGTACAAATGAAGAAACAGACCCACTAGCAAGATTGGGAGCCAAGGCTCAAACCCACACCTGCTGGATGAGACCCAGTCATCTTTTGAGCACATGACAATCCCGCTCTTTAATTTCCATAGGACTGGCATTGTTAAGAGTGCGGACTGACTGTTGCTAAGTAGCTAATAGGAAAGTTGGCTTCCATCCTGGCTGTTCCACACCACAACCACAACTAACAAACTTTCATCAGTCAAAGTGCCAGTTGTGTATGTAAAGTGACTCTTCCATTTCCTGAGCTGAGTATTTCCCAACCAGACCAGGAAAGGCTGGGATAGTATCTGGAGAAGTCCAAGCCTGGCTCCTTCAGGTAGCCAGGAGAGAGGGTTCTGGTTTGGACTCCAGCTATAGTGATGACTACTAACGCTTGATTTATAAAATGCCAATGACAGCTTTCCACACTTCTGCTCTGACAAAACCTGCTTCAGGTTTGAGGAAAGAAGGGATGGGAATTACCCAATCCCCCAACCTTTGCCTTCTCTTGGAGGAAAGCCAGCTGGAATTGATTCTGCATAAGGAATACTCCGAAGAGCCCATCTAGGTTCTGTTCCGTGAACTATCAGAGGGAACCAGAGCTTAGCACTTGGCCAGTGAAAGGAACTAGACCAGGGTTTCTCAATCTCAGTACAAAGGACATTTTGGACCAGATAATTTTTTGTTGTAGGGGTTTGTCCTGCACATGGCCGAATATTCAGCAGCATCCAACGCTCCTACCTAGATGCCAGTAGTATCATCTCTCCCTTGAGTTGTGACAATCAAAACTGTCCCAGACATTGCCACATGCACCCTGAAGGAGGGGAAGAAGGCAGAATCACCCTCAGTTAAGAACCAGTGCTCCCTCCCCAATGTCCTTCTCTGCTTGACTTATTTCGCTAAGCATGATACGCTCTAGTTCCATCCATGTTGTCGCAAATGGCAAGATTTCATTTCTTTTGATGGCTGCATAGTATTCCATTGTGTATATATACCACATCTTCTTGATCCATTCATCTGTGGATGAGCACTGGGTGTGGTGAAAAATAATGAATACTGTTATGCTGAAAATAAAAAATAAATTAAAAAAAAAAAAAAAAAAAAAAAAAAGAACCAGTGCTCCAGACTGAGAAGAAAGTAGGAGAAGGTAAATCATCTTGGCAACTGGATAAGTTGGCTCTTCTGTGTGGAAGCATTGTATACACTTCCAATAAACTGCTAAGCTCTGGAATTCAATAGGTGATGTATGTCCTATGGGCTGTACCTTTGTTAAGTTAATAGTTGAATCCTTGAGAGAGCCTAAACTGACATCGCTAAGACAGAATGTGTCTCTTCAGTATTTATCCAATAAGAGCTCTGCCAAAAGATAGCAAATATTACCCCAGGACTTCTATCAACCACCAGATGGGTTTAATGGGTGATCTTTGACTTTGAGGACAATACTATCCTCTAGAGACCTATAGAATCTTATGGGTCTACTGGAATTACAATTAAGAAATTAATATTTTTTTCAATGGATCAACAAAGGTTGTGGGCCACCAATGTAGAGATCCCTAAGCTAGATGCTAATCAGAAGGCTCTGGGTAGGGATGCCTGGGTGTCTCAGTCATTAAGCGTCTGCCTTCAGCTCAGGTCATGATCCCGGAGTCCTGGGATCGAGCCCCACACTGGGCTCCCTGCTTTCTGGGAACCCTGTTTCTCCCTCTCCCACTCCTCATGCTTGTGTTCCCTCTCTTGCTGTGTCTCTGTCAAATAAATAAATAAAATATTTTAAAAAAAGAAGGCACTGGGTACAAAGACAAAGTCAAATATTATCAGAGAACTCTACCCTAAAGAATTGTTGCCATCTTCACTTCAAGCCTAGTACTATTTAGAAAAGCACACACTATACCAATTAAGTGGACACAAATTCATCCAATTCTAATGAATTGATTTTTTAAAGAATACTCTAGAATTAAATGAATTAGCTATGTAGGCAGGCTACTCCAGAGAGGACCATCCCTCTGGCAGAGACCTATCTGGAAGGATCTGTACCCATTCAAGAGGAGCACTTACCCCTCTTACCAGACAAGGTCTACCGTAGAATCACTATTACTTAGGAAGTTCATTATAATACATGTTTTTAGACTCTATGTCAGGAATTCTGATTTAGTAACTTTAGATCTCAACAATCAGCATTTTGAATAATCTTCCTTGCTTCTCCTGCAGCTTCAGTTTGAGAACTGTTGCCTAAGATTTCTTTCCCAAAGAGCATTTACTTTCCAAGGTTCCCTGTCTTCAAAGAACTTACAGTTTTTGGAGACAACTAGCAAGTGGTAAGAGTTGCTGGTGATTATTCATTCGTTCAACAAATACTCACTGAACTGCCTATTACATGTCATGTTCTAAGAAAACAGAGAATCAGGGATTATGACAACAGTCACCTGTTCCACGCTGGGCACTCCACCTCATTTTTGCTTCTCTCCTCATAACATCCTTGTGAAGTAGGCACAATCACTGTCATGTCGCAGAAGAGGAGAAGGAAGCTCGGGGCAGTGGCTGACCTACACAGGGTCTCAAGGCCAGTAAATAACAGACTTGAGATTTAGACCAACATCTGTCTGATGTTGTATTCTATGTCCTTTCCACAATAGCCAAGACATGAACATTAAAAGATAAAAGGGAAAAAAGTTCAAAGCAGTCTGGGTTCAGTGCCAAATGAGTAGTGCAGTTCTGGAATACTGAGGATGTTCAGCCCTGAATGAAATCACTGCAGGCTGTGGTGGCGGGAGAGGCTTCTTGGAGGCAGTGGCAAAATGTTTCATAAAAGACCTAAGAATTCAGAAAGGGAAGAAGCATCCCCAAAGGGGAGATCACACAACAAGGAATGGTGCATATCAAAGCATGATCTAGGAATGTGCAAGACTAATATGGGGAACTGAATTGGTCTTCTGAGCTAATCAGAGCCAACATATCATGAAGAGAAAGTCCAAAGGAGATTGGAACTAGAGGATGGGTTCCCTTTAGTATTAGGCTTGGGTGTCTGAACTTTGCTCCATAAGACAACAGGGATTCACTGGAAGATGGCATGAAAAGAGACAGATGTGGAGAGTAAAATGGCTCAGAATAGTGGACTGCAAGATGGGTCAGTGGAAGAAGGAGGACCAGGATCAAGAGAATCAGATGGAAAATATTTTCATGAAATAGTTATCACAGGAGACAATTCCTTAATTCAGGAGAGTTAATATCTAGCATGCAAAGATTTCTTACGGTGTTCTAGGCCCTGTTCATAATAATTTAAATAGATTAGTTTGATCCCACAAAATTCCCTCTGATGTTAGGTGACATTACAGTTGTTCACAACTCCCTAGTTGTCCTTCTAGTGATATGATATGATTGCCTTCTCCCTGCCTCTCTTTTGAAGCTCAGTCCAGTTTTGTGGGTTTTTTTGGTCTAATGAACCATGAGGGGAAGTAGTGTCTATTATGTCTGCAATGAAGCTTTAAGAGCCTGTGCTTGTCTGTCACATCTATTTCCCTGCCACAGTGACCATGGAAGCATTTGTCAGGAAGGTGACTCTCTCGGTTGGGTCCCTGGGTGAATCTGAGGAACAATCCCTTTCTGCTATCCTGTACTGACTTGCAGCATAGCAAGAAATAAACTCACATTATATTGGCCCAGGGCAATATGGCAGTCATTGCTACTGTAGTGTAACTTGCCCCATCCTGATATAAACCCTTACTGATTAAGAATGTCAGATCACCTTTGCTCAAAATCCTCACTCCGCCATTTACCAAATTTTGTGTGTTACAGCCTTTCAACCTCACTGACTTCCTGTTCAAAATGGGAATAACCACAGTGGCTACCATGCAGGGACACTGTACAAAGAACCACAACTTTCCATGCTATGTGATAGGCAGCGTGTGTTATCTGGGTTGGTCCTTATAATAACTACTTTGCAAACAAGGAAGCTGAGGTACACATAGGATTATGGCACTTGCCAGGGATCACACAGCTAATAAGCAGTGGGGCCAGAATTCAAAGTCAAGGCAGTTCAGTTGCAGAGTCCCCGGGCTTATCCACTGGACGTGCGTAGAACCACTGAACTTCCTGCCCACATTAATTACAGACTCATGTTTTCCATTAGACATGATAAGCACAGTGTTGGGGGCCTTTGATCTTTTGAAGGGCTTACAAAGTACTTCTCACCAGAAAAACAAATACATTGGCCCTAAAATATTAAAAGCAAACTGCGATATCCAATTAATAAATATTTAGCAGTCTATAAAATTTGTCATTATGTCAACTAGTCCACAGTGCCACCAATCAACTCATGTAAATTAGATTTAATGTGTGGTGAGGGTGCACTTTAATATCTTTGACATGATGGGAGAGGTGGGACTTATGAAAGTTCTTCAACCCTAAAATACACTTTAAAATGACCCCTTGAATCGAGTACAATAAACATGAACTGTCATGTTATTTTCCTTATTGTCTTTAGTTTTGACCAATAGGGACACATCTAAACTGTTCAAAATTCTGCAAAAAACGATCAGCTGCTTACTCCCAAATGGCCATCAGCAGCTCAGCGCTGAAGCTGGTCCTTATCCAGGCTCAGGGGAGAGCTGCAAGATTAAGTTACCGCTTTTTTTTTTTTTTTTTTTTTTTCCCAGAGAGATTTAGTTCTTCTCACCTACTGAGTCAGAGGTAGACACTGTAGCCCTACCAAAGGCACCCCTCCCCGCCCCCCAGACTACCAGCTGACTGCGGATGGAGTTAAATGAAATGCACCTTTGGAACTGCAACAGAAAATCAGAGGCCTCTGGAAACTCCAGCTGTCTGATAACCCCTCTGCCTCTAGTGTCTGTTTCTTTAGTCCCCGATGCTTTGTGCAGTGTACGGCATGTATTAAATCACCCTGCATGAACCTTTCTTCCTGGAGGTTGACTCGGACTCTTTAACTCTGACTCACCATCTAGGGTCTGCTGCCTGCTTAGCCTGAAGTGGTACTGTGTCGATCCCCTGTAGCATCTTGGATCTGGAAGCACTTCCCCACCACCCCCTGGAAGGTCACATTAACAGCTTCTGATCCCAGGCCCTAACTTTTGTTCCAGCTTTGCATTCTACCCATTTCATCATCAAAACTTAATCTGCAGAGCTTTATAATTTCCCAGTCGATCTGGAACTCTGGTGCATTGATTTAATAGTACTAAGTTCTGGGATCAACCTCACCTGAGTCCAAATCCTTGCTCTATCACTTCTTGAGCAGTGACCTGAGTAAGTTACTAAAGCTCTCTTTTGATGACCTATATTTTGGACTCTAAAGTAGTACCTGCCTCCTAAGATGCCTTGAGAATGCAATGAAAGAAGCCAGTGAAAGTGAGTAATACATATAATTGCTCAATTGATGTTAGCCATTAATATTATTATTACTATTACTAATTCTCACACTTGATTTTCAAAGATTGCTGTGAAGCAGGAAAGTCAGGAATTCCAGTCCTTATTGCAGAGAGAACAAAGCGGAATGCCTGACAGGTAGAGAAGTTTGCCAAAAGTCAGAGTCTGTAAGGGATGGAAGTACGGAGGTTCCGGCCCTAGATCTAGATCTAGAAAGAACCCCATCTTTCGATCCTCTGGCTTGGGCATGCCTTGCCTACTGTCCCTTCCACATTCACGGGCTCCTGTGAAGACGGTTTTGAAGGTGTTCTTTTTGACTGCAGCCCCCTTCACAGCTGGCTCCATGTTGTGCTTTTGGTCAGAAACGAATTATCCATTCTTCTTATGCACCAAGCTCAAACCTCAGAGGACAGCCGAGAATCTTGGATCTGGCACCTTTTGAATTGATAGATATAGCTGACCCTTGAACAATACAGGGGGCTAGGGTTCGCTGACGGCCCACACAGTCCAAACTCCACATAGGACTTCTGACTCCCCACACAACTCAGCCACTAATAGCATCCCGTTGACTGGAGGCCTTACTAACTATATGAGGAGTCGATTAACACATGTAGGTATTTTATACAGTATCCTTACACTAAAATAAGCTGGAAAGAAAGAAAATGTTGTTAAAACAATTATAAGAGGAAATGCATTTAGAGGGCTGTACTGTATTTATCGAAAAACATCCACGCCCAGGTGGACCAGGTAGCTCAAACCTGTGTCATTCAAGGGTCAACGTAATTCGCCTTTGTCCTGCAAGGTCCAGTGTGGGTGGCACCGCATCACTCAGGGCCCCTTAAAGAAAGCTAGCAACTTATGGGCAGGCACAGTCACCTCTGTCCCCTTACCTCTGTGTGGCATATAAGTTAAACAAAGGTTGAAAGAATGAGTGACTGAAGAGGTGTAAGAAGTTCAGAGTGCGGTGGAAGAAGAGAAATCTTACTTAGACCCGGTGGGCATCTGGAAGCCTCAGATCTAGGGGTATGTAAACAAAACTGAACTTGGCACATGTAGCACAGAGCCTAACCCGCACAGGCTCTCCAAGCCTGTTAGCTGTTATCACTACTAAACTAACAGGCCATGAGACCTCAGACACATCTTCTCTCCCTTGCCCCTGGCAGACAGGCTGACAGTCCTTCCAGTTCTTTTCTGCTTTGTGTGACTGAACAGATTATGAAAAGAGAAAATAGATGTGAAAATGCCCTGAAAATGTTAAAAGTGTCATCAAAATTTATGGTATTATTATTTTTACTAATTACTGTGATTACATAATGACCTTTATCCCATGGCAATAAGTCTAACAAGTTTTGCTAAACAGCCAGTCGACTGCATTTGGAAGACTGCTTCTTATGATGGTTCCCCCCGTCTTGGGCTTTGTTCCCTTCTCTTTGCCTGGTGAAGCACATATCTCCAGGTTAATGGGGTCACAGACTCCATCACAGGTCAGCTATCTTCACAGAGGCTGCTCATCCAGGCAATGTTTTACTGCTGTAGGTTTTGGGGGTCAGGGTCAAGCAAGGTAACTGACTCAGTTCGGGTTATAATGTGGCTTTCTGAACTCTGGATCCAAAAGCAACCCACACTTACAGAGTGTGAGCTGAGACTGAATTATTAGAGGAAAAATCTTGATCCATGCTGATTAATTATCTCAGAAAAAAACAAGTTATCTAGTAGGCAGTGGTTCTTAAATTTCAGCAAGCGTCATCAGCATCACCTGGAAAGCATATTAAGAAAGATTTCTGGGGGTGCCTGGGTGGTTCAGTGAGTTAAGCCTCTGCCTTCGGCTTGTGTCGTGATCCTGGGGTCCTGGGATCAAGCTCCGCGGTGGGCTTTCTGCTTGGTGGGGAGACTGCTTCCCGCCCCCCTCACCCCGCCTGCTTCTCTGCCTACTTATGAACTCTGTCAAATAAATAAATAAAATCTTATTTTTTTTTTTTTAAAAAGACAGATTTCTGGGTCTCACCACAAAGGTGCTGATTCAAGAGGTCATGAGGGGGGTCTGAGAAGGGACATTTCTAACAAGATACCAGGTGATAAAGTTACTGCTGGTCCGGGAGAAACACACTTTAAGAATCACTAGCCTCAGGAGTTAGGGTCCCACTTAATCTCTTCGCATCTCCATTTCCACATCTGTCAAATGGGTTGTTACATAGTTTAAATGTGATAATAACAAGAGAGGTCTTCTCGCAGTTCTGTGAAATATACATGCAAAATAGTTTGCACAGTGCTGAGCACACCGTTAAGTGTTCAAGGTCAGCCACTGTCATTGTTATGATTGTGCACGTATGTGTTATTACTCCTTTCACCTTGAAACTATTTGGCATCTCTGTTTCCCTCATTAGACTGTAAGTAACTTCGGAACTATGGTCCTGTCTCATTCATGTCCGTATCCCCAGGGCTGAGTTCAATGCCAGGATTGAAACAAAGAGAAAACCATAGAAACTCATTCATTCACTGTCATTTATTCATACAACTGATAAATGTTTACTGAGCACTTTCCCTGTGCCAGGCCCTGGCTAGCCCCTGAGGATACAATGAACAACAAGCAGATTCTGTTCTCTCGCAGCAGTGCTTATACTGAGTGGGTGAGAGAGACATTAAATAATGCAACAAGCAAATAGGCGAAGTAGTTACTAATTACAAAAGATGCTTTGAAGGAAATAAAAAGTGCTGAAATCAAGGGCAGTCAGGGTTTTAGTTCAGGTAGAGTGCTCAGGTGAGTGCTCCCTGAGGAAGTCAAATGTGAGCTGAGAGGGGCATAATGAGCCTGGGCCTACCAGATGAGACCTAAGGGGAGGGATGCACCCATGCCATGGCCCAGAGACAGGAAGCAACTTGGCCTGGAAGGCAGGAATCTAGCATCAGGAGAGAGCTATCAGCGTAAGATTGGAGAGGGGCGGGTTCCTGTAGGGCCTGGTAGGTCTGCGGATGGAGGCAGCACTTTTTGAAGCTGGGAATGACATGTTCAGCTCAATACTTTAAATAAAGTTGCATTAGTTTCTGAGTGGTCCACAGCCTAGGAGGAGACAAGAAGGTAAGTTAGGAGCTTGATGCAGGAACATGCAAGAGAGATCACGTTGGTATGAAATACGAGGTGGCAGAGGAGATAGAAAAAATATATATATATATTTTGTAGCTAGCACTGAGAGACTTGCTGATGAACGAGCTGTAGGGGTACATGCAAGAGGAGCAGGGGACCGCGATGGGGACTTAATGAACGCATCTCCAGCTGTGATTTCTTTATAAGGAACTGCCACAGCTACTTAGTTTCCATCTGTTCACATCTCATCCCTGTCCGCCTAATTCCATCCCTCCCTTTCTTAGGGCTCAGGGGCCTTTCCAAGGCTCCTCGATGGTCCTTGCCCTGATTTCTGAAGCTCTGCAGGCCAGCACTGGTGGTTACTATCCCAGAAGCCCAGATGTCCTGCTCCCAGCAAGACAAGGGGGAAGCAAGTCTCGGGGGGATGGGGGGAGGGACATTAGCAGAACAGCAGTCATCAGGCAGCAGATGACAAAATAAAGCCGTGCGGGCACTCTGGGGATCTGGGATGTTGGCAGGAAACTGAAAACAAATTCAGTTGAATATTAAGAGAAAGATGCTGTCTTGCTGCTTTGGGCCTCCTGGTGCTGGTGGAAGTGACAAGACCAGGACAAAAGCTGAGGGTTTCTTCCGAGCCTTTGTGGTTTCTGGGGTTGCTGAGGACAGTGCATTCTTGGATGGAGGTGACAAATAAGGGAAGTCGACCCCAGAGCCCGCTTCCCTCCAGGTTCCTGCATCTCTTATACCTAATCTCTCCCTTTATCCCCAATCCTAAGATCCAGCCATTAATGCCAACCTGAAGTTCCCATTAATAGCTTCTCATAACTGAACACTGCCATCAGTAGGATATTTTTCATCAGGATAGACCACGCTCACTTTTTATGCTTGGTTTTTGTTTTCCAGTTTTTTTTCTTCCTTTCAGTTGGCATGGGAACACTGCAAGTGCCAGTTCAGAGAGGATCCATCAACCTCATCACCATACTCCCCCATGCTGCCCAAGTGCTTTGACATGTTCAAAGTAGAGACACAGTGCTCCTTCACGGAGGCCAGTCTGGAAGCTGTCAGCCTTGTTGTTTTCCCAGCTGACAGGCTTTCCAGCTTACATGCTTCTAGAGGTAGAAAGGACCCCAGAGGCTGCTACACACTCCAGAGAAGAAAGATCTTGAGCCGAGGTCACACAGCAGGTCAGCAGGGTACAGAGGACTCGAATCCAGATCGTTAAACTGCTGGATGCTCTGTGACCTTTTAGGATCAACTTGAACTTTTCTGGGCAGACCCTTGTTTGTTCATCAGTAAAATCAGACCAACATCTGCTCTTTCACAGCAAGCGCTGCTATGGGGATCAAGTAAGATTCATGTGATTGGTTCCCATAAATGGTGAACATGTCTTTTAACCCTAAGACTATAAGCACGAGGCTTACAGACATATGCTCATAAATAGTTATTAAACTGATGGGAAAACAAAAGAAATGGTTACATGTTGATGTCTCAGAAGTGGATATTGTGGATTCCCATTCATCTAATAAACCATTAACCCGTTCCTTCAACCAACCAATGGCCATCCTTGAAATACTTAATGCCTAATGAAGGCTATGCCAGTTTTGTTTAAAACCCGGCTAAAAAAGACATTGACCTTGCTCTGGAGAGGTCTGAGATCCAGCAAGAAGTCTTATAAGAAACTCATCACAACATGATGGTGTGTGAGTCATAATGGCTGAAGAAGGCACAGCACTGCTCCCTTGGGAGTGTGGGGCTCACTACCACAAAGCCAGAAAACCCTTCCCTGAGTTCACTGTTCAACTGGGGATTAAAAGGCAACTAGGAGTTTCTCAGACCAGCATAGCCAAGGCCCAGAGGTGTATTAGAGCCGGGTGTATTGTGGGGTACTGCAAGTTTTTCCACAGTGTTGGAGCAAGAGAGAGCTAATGTTTACTTGGCATGATAGGCTGTGCAGTGAAAGCTTCATAGGCAATTTTTTATTCTGTGCATGTAAAGGGACTGTTCTTTTCATGGGTGATAGGGAATGTTATTAACCCCATTTGACAGCTATAAACTTGAAACTCAGATTTATTACATAATTTCACCCAGAGTTTCACAGGTGAGAAAAGGCAGATGTTGAGTTCATGAGCTATCTGACATTAAAGTGTGGATTCACAGTCACTACTCCCTATGGTCTCTGCTGAACAGGAATAAAACTGAGGCTGGGAGAGTGGTCAGGGTCATGGAGGGGAACTGAGAAAAAGAGAGAATCTGTGAGTTACCCGACAATATGGCTAATCAGTGACAGAGCTGAGGCTTGAGCCCCACTGTCCCATTTCCATCTTTCCCCTGGACCATCATGTGGCTCACTGGCTATGAACAAATTAAGAGACCAAGATAGAAGATGTCAGAAAAAAATCAGCCCTCCCCCTGAGAAACACCAAATATCCTGTGCATCTCCTCCACTGCTCTGCTTGTGTTAGGTTTTCCTGGGGATCTGCGTTGGCGGGGGAATTCAGAGTATTTGTGGATAGCAGATGTGCATATTTTCTTGGTCTAGTGAGATAAAGAGAAGTGGGAGGAGGTTGGGCACAGAGCCAGCCCTCAGCAGAACTGTCAAATCCTAGGTCTAGTTTACAAGAATCCCTCTAGTTGTCCAAGGCACCCCTCCCCAATCCTTTTGCCTAAGCTTCCGTTTGCTTCCTATCAACCACTGAAGTACTTCCACTTATTATGGAGGAAACACCTCAATTACCAGATGTATTAGTCGGTTTGGGCTGCCATAACAAAATACCCCAGGCTGGGTGGCTTAAAAAACAGAAATTTATTTTTTCACAGTCCTAGAGGCTAGAGTTCTGAAATTAGGGTGCCAACATGATTGGATTCTGGTGAGAGCCCTCCTGTTGGCTTGCAAATGTCTGCCATTACACTGTGTGCTCATATGGATTTCCATGTCTGTGTGTGTGTGTGTGTGCACGCACACACGTGTGTTCACATGTGTGTGTTCGTGCGTGGGGGGGAGGGTGCACCCCAGCTCTCTGCTATCTCTCCTTATAAGGGTACTAAACTCTTCATGAAGGCCCTACCTTTATGGACCTCATCTAGACCTAATTTTCTTCCAAAGACCCTATCTCCAAATACCATCGCATGGGGTTAGGAATTCAACCTATGAATTTTGAAGGGACACAATGCAGTCTAGCATCAGTTCATGGAATTAGTCTGTACACAGAAAGATACGCCTTTATTGGCTAAAAAGGGCAAGTCTGAAACCAACCAGTGACTTCCTTAAAGTGATACCACAGGCACTGGGTCATCGGCATGAAGATGGAGAGGTGCTTCTGAAAAAGGGGCCAGGCTTCCAGTAGCCATGCTGATAGGGAGATGCCCAGAATCAGAAAAAGAGAATCCTCTCCCCTGCTAGCCAGTTTTCATACTCTTAGAATGGCCTCTGCCAGACTGAGCCAAGATCTGTCAAACTAAACCTCCTATTCATTGGTCTTTGTTTAGCCTCCTAAGCCACAGAGAACAAACACAATCCTTTTTCAAAAATGGGCATTTAGATGTTTAGGGGTGAAGACTGGGCCATATTCAGCCCAAGACTGACTTTCTCACAGCCTCCCACCAGTCCTCACTGGAAATGCTTTCCAGATCCTTGACTATCTGAATATGGTCTTTAAGTATGGCAACACCATTCCTGTGACTGGCCTGTGGAGTCCAAAGTCTAATCACCCATGGTGGAATAGGCCCAGTTATGGGATTTCTTTATAGTACCT
Organism: Mustela nivalis; assembly: GCF_964662115.1. NCBI lineage: Eukaryota > Metazoa > Chordata > Mammalia > Carnivora > Mustelidae > Mustela > Mustela nivalis. Next base: position 136,408,006 of record NC_139022.1, read on the forward strand.
GTAAGAATGGACTTGTTTCCATCAGGTAAAGGCCTAGGGCAGACTCCGCCTCTAGTCCTGACACCCTCTCCACTATATGTCAGCATGGTCAACCTCCATATGAAGTCTGAATTTTATTTATTCATTTATTTATTTTTAAAGATTGTACTTATTGATTTGACAGAGAGAGATCACAGGCAGGCAGAGAGAGAGTGGGAAGCAGGCTCCCCACCGAGCAGAAAGCCTGACACAGGGCTCCATCCCAGGACCCCAAGATCGTGACCCGAGCTGAAGGCAGAGGCTTAACCCACTGAGCCACCCAGGTACCCCAGTGACTTTTATTTTTGATACTAACTTCACAGGTTGCATCAAAACTAATTTGCTTCAACTTGCCTAATTTTTAAAACTTGCATGGCTTACTTATTTATTTATTAATAGTAGTGCAGAGGCTGGGTGTTATTCCTAGATATTCTTCCTAAACGTAAGTTACCCAGAACTGGCTTTGCAGGGCTGAGAAAAGGGAGCACAGCAGCAAGGCTGGCCTGGGCCAATTTGGCAAGTGCTTCACTGGAGTCTGCCAGTTCTTTCTGAAATCACCGGCAATTCCTTGTTCTGGGTAAAACTGTTTGGAGAATTGGCTCCAAAAATTGATAGGAAGCTGGGAAGAGAGGAATAAGGCCTTGCTTGGTGGTCAGAAGCCCTGTGTTAGAATCATAACCCAGAGACTAACTCAATGTAGACAAAGGCCTTTGTCCTCTCCAGGCCTTCACTTCACCATATGTAAAACAGAGGACCAGACTAGGCATTGAGTCCTGCAAGATTTTAATAGGTAATTCACTACAAAGGGGTACTGCTGTATTTGGGAAACACATACTCTTCCACCCTCTGAGAAATCAATAAACCGTATCAGTAGAAGGGACTTCAAAATCCAAAAGAATAGAATCTCCCCACTTTGTTTTAATCCAGCATTGTTGAATTTCTGGCCCACCCCCAACCCCTACACCTACCAGCAGCCTCAGAACATCAGAGTTATAACAGGAAACAGACTAGCCGGGTTCCTAAAGCCCTTGAAAAACTAACCCTTGGGGGTCTTATCATGTAGAAATGTGGATTTTCTGTGTCATTTGATATCAGGTAACTTTATTCTGATGGACAGTTATTCTAAGTTAATGCTGAATAAAACTGTTTTTATTCATGTAAAAAGGGAACCTTTTGTGTATCAGCTATGAAACTTTATTATTCTGTCTCTGAAATACCTTTTTGTGGCCTTCAAAGCATTCTCTAGACTGAAACTGGCCCACTTCTTCAAATGTATCTTCCAGGGTCCCCAGAAACCTCCCTCTAGATCTTCAGACTCACCATGTTAACTCTCTGCTTTGTTCATGAGCTCCGTTTTGTTGATTTCTTCCATTCTCATCTATGGTGCTGGACAGTCCATGATCACAATGGCCCCTGGACTGATCAGATACTCGTGATCAAGGCAGTATTAAACTAGGATCAACACAGTCATCTTCCAAAGGCAGGAAGGCAGAAGAGTGCATTTCAGAAACTATCTCAAATTACAGATGTTTTTAAAAAAAAAAAAAAAATCAGGTTTTTATTAATCCACTGTTTTATCTTAAAACTCAGTTTCCCAGAGCAGTTCATCCCTCCAACATTTTCGTCAACATTGCCCTATATTTCACTCCAGCAGCGACTAGCTATATATTTAAAGTATTTCGCTTTCTTGTTCCCAAGTAAGTGCAGGACCAGATTTAAATTTTATTTTATTATTTTAAGGCAGCTGACTCTAAGCAAGACCTGGAGAACTAAAAGGAATCATCTTGGCAGATGGTAAAAGGAAACAAGTAGCAAAGTGGCTCTATTTTGGGGTTTTGTTGTTGCTGTCATTTTCAGATCAAAGAAGCTTTAGATCTAGATATTTCCTAACTAAATTACAAAATCCTATCCAGAGCACTTTTATTCTCCATGTCCCTCATTGCAACAAGAACACTGGATATTCTGATGAAAACTCTGGAGGACATTTCCAAAAAAGCTTGTCATCACTATTAAGTTGAACAAACAATAATGGCTCCCATTTGGGGGGCACTTACTGTGCCAGGCCCTATGCTAAGCATTTTCTACATTTATCTCCTCCAAGCCTTAAAACAACTCTAAAAGTGTATTATTACTGCCACTTGACAAAATAAAAAACAAAGGCTCTGACAGGTTAAGTCACTTGCAAAGATCACACAGGACTCAAAATGACAAAAGTATATCCCAAGTCTTTGTTCCTTATGGTCACAGGAAGTATTTATTGGAAAGCTACCCTGAGAATTTGGCTTGCAAATACAAATAAACTTGCCCCCACCCCCACCAAAGAGCTCAGGGTCTTGATAGTAGATATGACTTTTCCCCCATATAAAGAAGGTATAAATTCAAAGGGACCAATAAAAGCAGTACAAAACAGGGACGCCTGGGTGGCTCAGTTGGTTAAACAGCTGCCTTCCGTTCAGATCATGATCCCAGCATCCTGGGATTGAGTCCCACATCGGGCTCCTTGCTCGGTGGGGAGCCTGCTTCTCCCTCTGCCTCTGCTGCCACTCTGCCTGCCTGTGCTCTCTCTCTCTCTGGCAAATAAATAAATAAAATCTTAAAAAAAAAAAGGCAGTACAAAAGAATTAAAAAAGGGAGCTAGTAAAATAAGGGAAGAAGAGATCAGTTATAATTGAAGGAATGAGAAACAATTTCATAGAAGAGTAGTCATATTTGAGAAGCACCTTAGAAAGTAGATCTGGGGGCCCCTGGGTGGCTCATTTGGTTGTGTCCGATTCTTGATTTTGGCTAAGATCATGATCTCAGGGTAGTAGGATCAAGTCCTGTATCAGGCTCCACACTGGGCATGCAACTTGCTTAAGATTCTCATTTTCCCTCTTCCTCTGCCCCTTCCCCCAGCTCATACACAGGTATGTGTTGGCTCTCTCTCTGTCTCAGGAAGGAAGGAAGGAAGGAAGGAAGGAAGGAAGGAAGGAAGGAAGGAAAGAAGGAAGGAAGGAAGGAAGAAAGGAAAGAAAATAAAGGAAGGAAGGAAGAAAAGAAGAAAGAAAGAAAAAGAGAGGGAAAGACAGATCTAGTTTCCTTACAGTATACTGTACATTCAATCCATCACCAAGAACTGTTGTTAACACCTTTAAAATAAATTACAAATCTACCTCTTTTCGTCTGCTAAACCTTGATTCAAACTACCATCATCTGTCATGTAGACTGTCACAGAAGCCTCTTAGCTATTCTCCCTCTGGCCCTTCTGTGGTGCACTGGGTTATTACTATAGAACTGCATATCCACATCCTTTGCCATGTGACTTATAATCCCTCTTAGATGGTAGAGTATATTTTTCTGCCCCAAGAGTGTTAGGTTTGGCCAAATGCATTGCTTGAAATGATGGAATAACAAATGATTTGACACAAGCAGAGATTTTAATTATACTTGCATGATAAGGCTTAGCTTCTTGTGCTCCGGTGACCCTCCACAAGAATCAGGTGTTTTTTTGTTTTTTTTTGTGGGGTTTTTTTGGTAGCTGCTACCCCTTCACCCCCACTCCCAAAACAAAGACACACAAGACAGGTCTAAAGCCTCCTGGAGTTCAGCCTTACCAGCCTAGAACACGTGATTCATAGTCAATCTGAAGAATATTGTTGTTGTTGTTTTTTAAAGGTTTAGTATAAGTGACTAGGATTTTGATGTTATTTGTTATGCAGCAATAACTTACTGATACACACCACTTTCATGTCAGTTTATCAATTTCCCCTTCTCTAGAAAGGAACAACTTTTAAAAATATAAAATCATATCATGCACTTACTCCTAAGGTTAAACCCCACTAGTAATTTTTATTATTTAAAATCAATCTCAATTTCTTATAGGTGTCCTACAAAATAGCCTGTTAAACTCTTTTCTGGTATGCTTTAGCCCACGGATCTTTTTGTTCTTTGAATCTGCAAACTCACTCTTACTTTAAAGCCTTTACACTTACTACTTTTTATGTCTAGAAAGTTCTAGTGCTGAAGTCTGTACTCATCTCATAGCCATTACCCACATGTGGCTATTTAAATTTAAATTAACTAGGGACGTCTGGGTGGCTCAGTTGGTTGGACGACTGCCTTCGGCTCAGGTCATGATCCTGGATTCCTGGGATCGAGTCCCGCATCAGGCTCCAGCTCCGTGGGGAGTCTGCTTCTCTCTCTGACCTTCTCCTCGCTCATGCTCTCTCTCACTGTCTCTCTCTCAAATAAATAAATAAAATATTAAAAAAAAATTTAAATTAACTAAAATAACATTAAAGATTTAGTTCCTTAGTCATACTAGCCACATTCCAAATGTTCAACAGGCACATCTGGCTAGTGGCTATCATACCTGACAGCATGGAGATAGAACGCCTCCCATCATCACAGGAAGTTTTATTAGTTATAAGGCACAGTTAAAACATCAGTCCTTCAGAGACGTCTACCCTGCCTGACCACCTACTTAAATGAGCTCTGTAGCCGACTGTCTGTTCCATGACTCTGTTCGGCTATGTTTGTGGCATTAACCAACTATATGAAATCATTACATTTATTATTTGTTCATCAGAATGTAACCCCCAATAGTGCAAGGATTTTGCTTTTTTTTTTCTCCCTGCCACATCCCCGGGGTCTAATAAAGAGTGATGGTCAGTAAATACTAGTTGAATAAATAAATGAAGTATTCTCAGTTGGTGGGAAGGTCATTGCTAGGTGGAAACATAAGCATGAACAAAAGCAGAGCATTGAGAGACTGAGAGGCATGTTTGTGGCAACACTGGGTAGGGTACATTGGCTGGAACATAAGAGTGTAGACTGTTAGATAAGTTTTCCAAGGTAGGCAAACTGAGACCATGTTATTGAAAGACTCATATTCTGGGCTCAGTTTGAACTTAAAACAAGATGGGAAGTCATCGACAATTTTTTTTTAGGACAGAGAAGTTTTGCTATTAGAAACAGTCTTCAAGACATTGATCTCCCTGCTGCGTGGCAAGTGGATCATAGCACAGAGAGACTATTTAGAAGGCTAAAGACAGAATCTGATGAGAAAAGAAAAAAAAAAATGTGGGCAGAGTCTAGAGTCATAGTGGTGGCCAAAACAGCACATCCCGTGTACTGGATGGAGAGAGGACAGTCTGGAGGAGTCAGACACTGACATTTTGAGCTTGAGTAACTCAAGAGAACTAAAGTGAGGGAAGAGCAATGGGTTTGGCAGAAGAGATGCCAAGTTCTATTTTTGATATACTGAACCCAAAACGTAGAGGCTAAAAAAGGAGCAGAAGAGATCAGAGAGAGCCCCAGCGGTGCTGGTGGGGAGAACACAGCATCACAAAGCTAAGGTCTTAAGGAGAGCTGTGAAGATTCCCATTGGTGTTCAGCTCTCACAAACAAAAACATAATACAGCTGAAAGGGTTGATAAGAATACATAATAACCCTAGAGGACCTGGTTCATCAGAATAGTCAGAGCAGAAACCATATTTGAACGTATTCAGAATGATCTTGGAGCAAGAAAGAAAAGACAGTAAGTACAGCTTAAGTAATTTTTCCAAAGTTAATAAATACCTGGTTTCTAGACTTCACGTGGGCCTTTATGAGCTCCCATCCCCAAAGACTCCTGCTTTTTAGTGTCTGGAGTTACAGATTAAATGGAGGGCTCACGTTAGGTGTTTTCTGCCCTCCCTTGTAGCTGTGGCACCTCCATAGGCTTTACTGGATAGGTTCGGGATGGCTGGAGCTTATCCTGCTTGCTCGAGAGAGACTCTGCCCTAATTAACCACCTCAATTAACAAATGGAGTTTGGCACCAAGCTAAGATGAAGTACTTCGATTTAACATTTCCTTCACACATAATTTAAATCTCAGAATCCTTAAGTTTTATAATCACAGACTTGGAAAGGATCTAGAAACCATCTAGTTCGTTTCTCTCCCCTGTGAAAGAACACACACACACACACACACACACACACACCCTCCTATCATCCTTAGAAGCAACAGCAATAATCACTATTCTGGAGCCAAGACAGAAAGGATAGGCAATTCCATGACCTCTCTGGTAGGAATGCCCTGGGAACCTTACTATCTGCTGCTTTTATGCTCAGTGGCTTCCACAGCCTGTGGCTCTCTTGCCATGGTAGCAAGTGCCCCATTGTCAGCCCTTGACTTGCATATATAATGTGGTGCAGAGAAACCAGCATCTGCCTGAGAACAACTGAGTGACCCAATTTGCAAGGAATGTTTTCAGGGTCCCTCATTCTCCACTGCCTCGACCAGGATTCTCAATTTAACTTGCCCACGTGGCTGGTTTTTCACATTCCACAGGGTGTCATACCTTGTCCGGCTGTCTCATTTCTAACTTTCATATTTGAGCTCAGAAGTCACCTCCTTAGAGAGGTCTTCCTTGACCAGTTAAAGTCGGTATTCTCTTCTACCATAGAGATTTGTCACCACATTCTATTTTCTTTATACCCATAGTAACAGTTTCTATTATTCTTATTTGTTAATGTACTTACTGCCTATGTCCCTATAGAACCTATGCCTCATGGAGACCAGGACTGTATCTATCATTATGCAGTGTTCCCTCAGTGCCTAGTAACATGTGGATGTGGAACATACAGTGGTTGCTTGTACTGGTCAGATATTGCTACATAACAAAGCATCCCCAAACTTAATGTATATAACAATAAGCATTTACTAGCACGTTCACAGGTCTGCAGGTCAGCTGGGACAGCTCCACTTCAGACTTTAGCTTGTGCGTTGACTGCAGCACCTCTGTGTTTTGTAGTTTTGTTTCTTCTGGGACCAGCAGACTCTCTGAGGCATGTGGTTCCCCCACCCCATGGCTTCTGCTTGAAACTTGCCTAACAATATCCTACTTGTAAAAGCCAGTCACATGACCAAACATAAAATTAATGGAGCAGGGAGATATACTCTTCCCAAAGAGTTTGGGGGAAGAGATGAATAATTATCAAATAATAACTGAATCTATCACAATGCTCCCTAAATATCAATAACTGAATATGTGAAATCCCTCCCCTAGATAAGCTGACCTTTCTAGCTAAGCAAAGCACTTTCTAATCCTTATAATCCTGTGTCTCATCACATTAGTTTTAGAATTTCAGTCTACTGTGAATCCATGACCTGACAAGAAAGAACCATACCACCCTGAACAGAAACTAGCTTAAGAACTCTGCCTGTTTAACAGAGGTTAAAACCTCCTTCATTTCATCCTGGCTCTCTCTGTCCCCCTCTTCAGGCATAGGAAAGCCTTCATTCCTGCCAAAAACTAGGAGGGATGGAACCAATTAGAAGAACCTACCATCTGGTGGTGTGGGCTCATCAGATTTGCAGCCAAGATTCCTACCAGGACTGTTAAAGAGTTTGTGCACAATAGCTTGAATGTCTGATAGAGCAGGAAATGTCTTGGTCACTAGGAAAGAGTATGGGTGTCTCAAAATCACCAGGTATCTTAGGGAAAAGCTCCAACATTTTGTCAAAGAGTAATCTGAATGTCAAAGAGTAATCTGAAAAGACACCCCCACCCAGCCACACCATTTTGGGTGGACTACACATTCCAAAAATTGTTCCATGAACTCCTGAGCTCCTAGCTCAGGAGGGATTATCAAAATCTCCTCAGCTTTAACTCATGAATCTGCCTGGATTTCAAACCTTTTGCCTACACTGACTTCTGATCTTGCCTTACCCACCAGCATCCATTGTATGCTCCTCTCTCATTGGTGGCTCTTTTGTGTCTCAGCATATCAACACTTTGTCTAGTCCCAGCTTCTCCAAATTTTTCTTTCTGCGGAAAGGTACCAAAGGAGAACATCTGGATTTTTAAAAATTTATTATTATTATTATTATTATTTTGCCTACTAAGGAATAGTACACTGATTTCCTTTGGGGAATTAATCCTTCCCACTGTCCCTATAGTCAGGTGTAGGGGCTGACTGAAACTAACAATCCACCTGGTCCTTCTTACCACCCCAAGCTTTAAGAATGAACATGTGACTAGACCTAGACCAACCAAAAGATAACAATATCCTGGTCACTGTGTCACATTATTCAATGACATCAGGCCCAGGATTTTTTCTGAGGGTAATGGATGGGAAAAAGAGAAGTTCCCTTTCCAGTGGATCTTCAAATGGGCAGGTAAAGGCTAGTTGTGCGGGGATCTGACAATTGGGATCTGGCATATATTAAGGATAGATAGATCTGAGAATAAAGCCGATTTAGTGAAAAGCTGAATTAAAATTAAAATTCAGGGGGTATATCTCATTCCTCATGACATTCATTATTCAAGCCCCTGAATCTACCTGTATACAAAATCAAAACTATCCATTGGTTAGGTTTCTGTCACTTGCCACCAAGAGTCTTGATTGCTCACCACCCAAATGGGATTGCCCTTTCTCCCTAGAAGCAGTAACTTCTCAAGCAAAAGACATTGGCCCACATATTTAGTCCAGTCTGGGGGACTGAATAATAAGTGAGAAGACATACTTTCAGATTTTGCATTGTTGCATATTTGGACCCCGGGTAAACTCGCTTCCTTGAGGCTTCAGTTTTTCCCATCCACAAAATAGATTCATTCATAGATAATGACCACCCTCCTAGGAAAACACTAAGGATTAATTAGTCACTTTATACTTGTGGTGCATTTATGTTAATAGATAAGAAGCCTAGTTAATTATATTACCCTGCACTTCTCATTTTTTGAAGCTCTTTCTTAGGAGTAATGACATTACTCTAATAGCCCTGAGAATCTGGTATTATAACCCCATATTATACATCTGGAAACAAAAGTGGGCACAAAGATTTCTCAAAGCCATACAACAAGTCAATACAAATGCTGAACAAATTATTTCAAGTTCTGTATATACTAACTATTCTATTAAATCTCATTAGAAATTGTCCTAGTGGTCTATAATGCTCTTAAAATCAGAATAATACATACAAATGATTAAACTTTTATTGGGATGACCATCATAGCATTGTTTGTAGGAAATTATTTGGAAATAAACTAGACATTCAATAAAAGGAGACAAATGAAATAAATTGTAGATATGTAAGTTGTTCATACGTACATTATGCTTTTAGAAAGACATTAAAAATAAATGTATAATATTCAAAGTAGCATATGTAACACTGGATAAAAAAATCATGTTGTAAGATAGTAATACCAATCTATTCTTAATTTTTAAGTTGATATGTTCAGAAGAGAGATGGGAAGTTTATCCTTAGTACTGTAATTACACAAATTTTATTTTGTTTGGTGTCTATGTCCCCATGGTTTTCTACAATACACATATCACTTTTGTACACAAAATAAATGCTGTTCTTAAACAGTTTACTCCCATCCTAGAGATTCTACATCATGCACACACAGAAACAACCTTAGCCATTGGGTATCAGATTCATTAGCCCCCAACTGCCTCATTAACCCCAATTTTGCCTGTATCCTCTGTGATCTGAACCTCCCATGACCTTGGTCTTCCATGTGCTCTTTGGACAGCAAGCTGTGACACACTAAAGTCACAAGAGCCGTCAGAGTGGGAAGAGCTGTCCAGGATCCTCAGTGCACAGCTCACCCTGATTGCAGGTGCCATGGAGCAGCACAGGCCACTTGAAAACACAGAGGGCCGTGTGACCAAAGCAGCAAGCCCTGATAGCAGGGGAGCAGAGCTGCTGCCAGGGGAGGGAACCTACAGGTCTACAACAGCAGCAGACACAGCTACCAGTGGAACCAGGAAAGCCCTCTCAGCTTGTAGATGTCTAGGGATAGAACCAGATACACAGAGGCCATCGTTCCTCCCACCCCCACCCCCTCTGAGAACTCAGGTTTCTCACCTGGGGAAAATGGAGAATGAAAGGAGCTATCTAATGGCATTGCATGGAGTGGAAAGTTGATTTGAAATCAGCTATCATTTGGTCCTTCTCATAATAACCACATGTCCTTGAGAGAATTATTTCCTTCACTGGAAAGAAACTGAGGTTTTGGAGAAACAGAATTGACTTATCCAAACCATACAAGGCCTCAGTGGCACAGCAGGCCTTGAACCAGAAATCCTTGATCTAGAAAGTGGAGTCTTACATCTTATCTAGGACCCTTTCTGACAATAGTCCAAAAAGAGCCAGATTGAGCTTTTGATTCGGCTTACAACTATCACTTTCTAGCAACACTTTCTAGTTTTAACAGCCTTCCACAGGAATTTACAATGCAGCCTATTGAAACTCTCAAAACTCATAATATTAAAGCACAACCCCCATAAATGGCAGTAGTTCAGGCTTTTTCTCATCACTGCCCCCATGTTACGTAATACACAGCTATGCATTCATTTGTTCATTCATTCATTCATCCATTCAACTAGCATTGCTGAATGCTGTTCTGTGGTGGACACTGTGATAGGAAGCTCAAGAAAATGCAGCCACTGCTCTCAAGTTGCTTAGTCAGATAAGACAAGGGTCCTGGGGACTAAAACCCAGTGCTACCTGGGACCACTGCTCTGGGGAAGATACAAAGGGCCAAGGGGCAGAGGAGGTGGGTGTGAACATGGGAAAGCAAGGAAGGCTTCCTGGAGAAGGTGATACAAGGGCTAGGACTAACCAGAAAGACAGAATTTCAACAGGGGAACAGGGAAGGAAAGGTTTGTAGCTGCAAGTGGAGGAAACAGCATTGAACTGCCGGTTTGACTGCACATCAAGGTTCCTGCTGATGAAGTAAGTGGGGACTCCAGCTGACTCCTCACTTGCAAGCCCAAGCTTACCAGCCCTGTGCTGGATCAGCCTCCAGTTCCCATGAGCACACCCACGAGCACACCACAGAGCACACATGACAACTTACCCCTACACCCAGTCATCAGCTTTCCCTTCCCCCCAGCGTCTGTCCCCAGCCCTCTGCCCATCTGCCAGACTTTATCCCAAATTGGCAACAGGAGTAAAGGCACAAAGATCATTGCTACATAAGCAGAAAGTCTTCAGGGAACATGAAAGTGGCAAAGTGCTCTCGAGCATCTGATTCCTGGTGAGAAAACAGAAATCTGAACATGACACTTCTCTGCTTGAAACCCTTCAGTGGGTTTCCCACAGCTCTTAGGCTAAAAATCAAAATCTGTAACAGGGCCCACAAGGCCTCGCCCTTGCCATCCTTTCCAGCCCCCCACACCCTTCATTTCCCTTCCTCTCATGCTTCTGCTCAGGAAGCTTCTAGAATATGCCTTCTTTTCCAAGTACCACATCGCTCAAAGCCTTTAGTTCTCGGCTCAAACACCTATTCATCCTTCTGCCCAGAGCTGATTCCTTTGTACTATGCTTCCATTGAATCATGGCCCCTTCTTTATCACAGTCTATGATGATACACCCGTCTGTACAATCATTTGACAATATCTCCATCTCTCACTAGCTGGTAAGCTGCATGAGCACAGGGCTGCCTTCTGTTTTCGTTCACGGTAGTAAGCGCTCCATAAATACTTGTTGAATATTGAATGAATGCACCTGAGACCCATGGGAGGCTTAGTATTCTTGCCCTGGTTTACAAAATGTAGCCTAGATGTGTAATGTGCTGGGGGTAAGTTCAGAGCTTTCCTTAGATTCTCAGTCGAACTAGTCGCTGATAGAAGAGCTTCTTTTCTAAACAGTTTGTCCCTGAGTTTTCTTACACTCTCACCATAGAAATACAGCCCTAGAGGGACTCTCAGAAATGCTAAGAGCTTTATTCTATAAATAAGGTTGGGGCGGTGGTGCTTTTCCAAAGTCACACACAGGAATGTTTCCTAGGGATAGATAGTCCAGAATTTGAACCCATGTCTTCAAATCCCAATTCACATACTTTTCGCTGCTTAAAACTTGGTGTGTTTTTTGGGCGGGGTGCGGGGGGGGGGGGATATGAGGAAAGAAAGAGAGAGAAAACCTCTCCATTATATCAGGTGTTTTGTGCATGCCTATTTCCCCTTTAAGAACCTGAGCACCTTGAGGAGAGAATCAATGCCTAATGCATTTTATTTTCCTCTATTCCTAGTGTGATGTCTTGTAGTGGTGAAAGGATTTTTATCTTTTGCATCAACTTCGACTCTGAGCAATTTGAAGTAGCTGCCTGGAATGCTATGATGAGAAAGAAAAAAGAAAAGAAAGGAAAGGGAAGGGGAGGGGAGAGGAGAGGAGAAAAGGGGAGAAGAGAGAAGAGGAAGGGAAGAAGGAAGGAAGAAGCAAGCAAGCAGGAGGGAGGGAGGAAGAAAGGAAGGACAAAGAAAGAAAAGAGAAAAATAATTTCAGGCCATGTCTATATTCATTGGGAAAGAACTGTGTAGTCAATGACTGCTGTCTGCTAGGGTGTGGGAGGGGAGCAGTAATGGCACATAGGCTCATGGAGGGCAATGACGATGTTTTGAAGGAATGAACAAATGAATGAATCTTAACCATTTATCTTGAGTGTCTGAGAGAGCAGTAGTCTCACTGATCTCAGCAGAGTCTTCAATGTAGTCAGAAGAAGCAATGTTCATAAACCTTGACACCAAGAAGCTTGTGTTATCAATATTACTTTTTTAAAAAACCCAGAGTGAAAAACAGACACATGTTGATGACTACATGTCTTAAAGTCAAGGCATGGGTGAAGATGAAAAAGCCACACTCAGATTTGTAACATCAGCGGGAGATAGGCGGACATCTGCACTTTAACCAAGAGCACAGGGTGGATGCAGGAGACGGACTCTGAACTCTGCACCTCCCAACCACAAACACATGCTCCACCTTTCAGGGCCGCCTCAACCTCCCCAGGAGTCTTGCTTATTATGCACAGCCATGCTCTGCCTCAGAAGACTTAGCTCTTAACCCTGAATCATAAACTTCACTGGGGCACTTCTTGTGTTGGACTCTCTTACTGCTCTTTTTCTTTTCTGTGTCCGTAGAGTCATGCATTTTGGAAGGGAGAAAGCCCACTGAGTTTTGGAGTCCCGAAAGCTGACTACAAATACTGGCTCAGTCCTTCTCCACTCTAGAATACGGGGAAGGCCCTTACTTGACTCAGTCTCCAGAGCATCATATACAAAATGGGGCTAATGATTTTTCAGGATTGTTATAAAACTCAAGGACAATCTATGTGAAGGGTCTGTCACATGGTAGGTCTCTGAGATCATCTTTGTTTACCTAGAACCAGCCCTCTATTCTCTTCATTACTACATACAGATTTTTTTGAGAACAGAAGTTACATACCTTTTGTGTCCTCCACTATTAGTTATAGAGTGAAGAAGAGATATGATTGGAATGAAATAATGAAATGACATGTACTGAAGGATATAAATTAGGTGTGAGCAGACTGGCTTGCTTCCATGCCTGGGAAGCAGTATAATTTTGTTACACTGACCACATGTACAACAGGGAGTGCTGAAGACTCTGGTGAAGTTGAGAGTTTATGCCTTATGCCTAAGGAGGACAGCACTGGGGCACCTGCGTGGCTTAGTCAGTTAAGCATCTGACTTCAGCTCAGGTCATGATCTCAGAGTCCTGGGATAGAGCCCCATGTAGAGCTCCCTGCTCAGGGGGGAGTATGCTTGTCCCTCTCTCTCTGCCCCTCCCCCTGCTCCTCTCTCTCTCTCTCTCTCTCAAAAATAAATAAATAAATAAATAAATAAATAAAATCTTAAAGGAAAGAAAAAAGAAAGAGGACGGCACTTCTCAACTCTAGACAAGAGAAGCTGAGCAGGAATGTAGGTCCAGGGCTGCCTGATGCCCTAAGGTTTTTAGAGAAGCCAGAAATCTAGATTTTTATGCCATTTTCCAAAAAGCCCTGTGCATTTTAAATTCACTGAAATATTAGCCTGCAACTCTAAAATGATGAGGGACTCTTAGGCAAGAGCTAAGATGCCATCTGTCTGCTATCCATGCCTGAAGTCTGGCTAGATCCCCCTTGGGCTTCGTGAGTGGGTCTATAACAGAGGGAAACCCATTATCATTAGGCAATTAGCCTCCACCTGACTGCCACATAGGCTCTCAGCATCTTGTTGTTGTTGTTGTTTTTTTTAAAGATTTTATTTATTTATTTGAGACAGAGACAGCAAATGAGCATGAGAAGGAGTGTGCAGGGGGAATGGGGAAGGAAAGAATCTCCAGCAGACCCCATGCTGAGTGTGGAATCCAATGCATCCAATGTGGGGCTTGATCCCACAACCCTGACACCATGACCTGAGCAGAAACCAAGACTTGAAGGCTTAACCAACTGACCCACCCAGGCGCTCTAGCTCTGAGCATCTTTGTGCTGTGTGATTCCTTGGCTTCTGGAGATATTGGTTCATTTGTATTAGGGGTACAGCCCTTTGCTGGGTGTTGTCAGCAACACTGAACCATAGATATACATGACCTTTCTGGACAGTGTTTCACATTCTGGTGGTGAAGTTGACTTATAGACACATATCAAGGCAACAATGCAGGACAAACCAACTAGGGCTTGAAAACAGAGTGCTTCCAAGGGACAGGCAAGCTAAATAAAATGGGCTGGTTGGGAAAGTAACCATCTCGATGGAGTACTCCCACCTCTATCCTGGCAAATTGGGGCTATATAGATGTGAGATCCAAAATTGCCACATCTTTTAAAATATCAAAGAGACCTAAGATACCCAAATTTTGATGTGAAATTCCATGATTTTTAAATATTGTGCTGTACCTGCTTACAGATGGCCATTAGGTGACCCCTTCTGCTGTATTAGATAAATGGATGAGAGGCCCAGCCTGGACTTCCACAAGAGGCCAGAGCAAGAGAGTAGTACAGTAAAGTTATCCCCTTGACCTTTGTACTTGTCATTCCCTCTGCCAGAACACACTTGCCTCACCCCCTTTTTGCTCCCCTTACCTTGTCTTCCTGGAAAGCTGCTATTTATCACTGAGACTCAATTCTGCCACCACCCTCTGGGAGGCCACATCCACTCCTCAGGGCATCTCCAACACTCCCTACAAATTGTTACTCCAATACGACATTGTAATTTTCTCTTTACAGGACAGTCGGCCTCACTAGGGATAAAGTCCTACAGGGCAGGGAACATGTCTTACTTTTGCCTGTACTTCTAGTGCTTAAAACCATGTCTGGGCTTGATTAAGGGCTCAAACACACGTGCTAAGGGAATGGAAAGCTTTTTAGATTAAAGAGTTTCTCAAAGTGTGATCCCCATACTAACTACTATGGAATCCCCCCAGTGTTGGCTCTTGAATATTCTTACTCAGAGGTCCAGAATCCATCTCCAAGTCTTGCTTTAAATACGCTCCCTGGTTGAATTTTCTATGCACTAAAGATTGAGGTCTTTCTGGCTAAAACTGTAACCCCCACTAGGAAAAAGACTGTGTCTTCTTTGTTGGCCATTATATTCCTAGCACTGGGACAGTACTGGGAATGAAGTTAGGCATTCAGTATATATGTGCAGCATGAATGAATGGAAAGGTAAGAATTAAGTTGTGACTGCTCCTTAGACATCCAATACAAACCCCAATCTGCATCTCATCTCTCCCTTTATCTATACCTACCACAAAGGCACCAAGCTAAACTGAATAGCTGGTCAGTTAACTACAGTCTCTATGAACAGTCTCCTCAACTCCTGCCCCTCTAGGCTTGGATGAGTGCTGAGAGGAAAATGTAAGGCATTTGCTGATTCAGTGACTTTATTATCCCTTAATGACGGCGGACAAGGAAAGCAAGAAAGCTCGAATGCAAAGAACATACAAAACTCTCATCTGGCCACTGGTGGTAGCAGTGCTCCTCTTCCATGTTCCCCTCATCCCCTACCATACAAGCATCATTTTCCCTTTGTAATCCTCTCATGCCAACATTTCCAGCAGGAATAGTTCTCCTTACACTTCCTCTCCCTTCCCTTCTCTACCCTCTGGTGGAGGGATAGTGAATAGCAAAATGGGCAGGAAAAGAACCAAATGACAGCAAACATTACGGAAAAACAAATACTTAGGGAGGCACCGGGTTGGTTCAGTCAGTTGGGCGTCCTACTCTTGATTTCAGCTCGGGTCATGATCTCAGAGTCCTCAGATCAAGCCCTCGGTAGGGCTCCATGATCAGCAGGGAGTCTGTTTGAAATTCTCTCTCCCTCTCTTACTCTGCCCCTCCGCCCTATGCACACTCTCTAAATAAATAAATAAATAAAATCAAAAAAAGAAAGAAAAACAAGTATTTAGTTATTTTCTGGAGGTAAAACTGAGGCACTTAATTTAACTACTAGTCCAGATTTCAAAATTTCACCAGATTCAGATTTCACCTGAATAAGATGCTTTTCTTGGTTTTTCATAAATGATTAATTAGTGTAGCCTACTGAAAACCTGTCTACTTCCTCTGACATGTTTTACTTAATTCCAATCAGGACAAATGTACAGTTTTCCCAAATCAAAAGACCATAGGGAACATAGCTCCAGAAGGTTTCCTGGGCTCCTATAAAAGTTAACAGAGAATCTTCCAGGCAGGCTGGGAATTACAATGCCAGCACTGCCATGCAAATTGCCTAGTACTGGCTCTGATCTTGGAGCTAAAGAGAAAAAATAGAGAGCTAAGCACAAGACAGCATTATTGCTTCTCATACAATCCCCACAGCAACATTACCCACTGCACCATAAGCTACTTGAAAGCAAGGGCCTTTTATCATTTCTTTTCCCAGGGTCCATCTCAGTTCAGAGTATTGAAGAAACATTTAAAGGATGGCCAAAATTAATAGAAACCTGTGCAACGGTACATGGCACAAATCAAGTTTAAGAACCTAGATCTCTTCACTCCAGGTTCACTAAGCACCATGGATGACATGAAATAGGATGTGTATCCTATTTCAATCTCCCCAGTAAATGGCCAACAACCCTATTGGAGATCAAGTGTTAGGTAGTTAAGATAACAATACAGAAGCACCACCTTTGGCCTCAGAACATTTCCTCCTCTTTTTTTTTCTGTCTTTTATTATCTTGTCCTGCCAGTCAACATCTTGACACTAGGACAGCAGTTAACATCTCATTCCACCAAACTCTGCTGTAGACCATTCTCAGCACTATAAGTGAATGCACACACCAGCCACTTATTTTTCCTGATTCCTTAAGCAAGTAATCCTTCTGGAGTAAGGGGCCCCTTTGAGAGATGACAAAAGCTATGGAGTATGACAGAAGCTGTGGAGCCTCTCCTCAGTAAACAAATTAGCATATGCATATAAGGGTAAAATATTATGCATAATTATAGGCAGGTTTTAGATATGTTGATGCCCACACCCAAATCCTCCTTTCAAAGGCTTTACTCTAAGCTGTATCAAAAGGAAGGAAGGTTACCTCCTCAACATTATTCAGCTTTCCAGGGAGATGGTTTCACAGAACACATACCTCAAAATTAAACTCCAGCTTTTTTTAAAGGATAGTGAATAACACAGTAGATAAAATTTTCAACCTCAGTGTTACCAAAATGCAAAACTGCTATTTTATTTATTCAATGGGTCACTCCTGTGTAAAATCACAGCTATAATTCGAAGCACTATAAGGTTCTCTCCTTAAGTGCTTGATCAAGCCACTGCCTTAAAAGTCTCCGAAAACTTCCTTTTCCTTCTTGGGTAATCTAAGCAGATTGATCAGGCTACCATAAAGAACAGTGTACCTGTCACAGTGCCAGGAACATGGAATGTGGGGGTCACAGGACCACCATTTACTTCCTGGGCAACCCTGGGCAAGTTATGTAACTTGGTGCAGCCTCAGTTTCCTAAAAAGAAGGTAACATAGTGCCCCCTCCGGTGCCTGTGGGGATTAAATCAGCTAACACATGAAAAATAGTGCATTGCAGGGGCCATTGTGGTGCTCAATAAGTGATAATAAATGCTAATATAATTGTCTCTAAAATACTTACCATAGTTCTTAACACACAGTAAATCCTCAATAAGTGGAATCTGGTATAATCATAATTCTTGGGACTTTGTATGAACATTATCTTGTGGGTGGTCTTAGGAATAGGGAGAATTCCAAATTCTCCATATGAGCTTTCCATGCAGAATGCACATTCAGTTCAACCCACTGAGAGCCCACCGTGGGGGAATGTGGGAAAGAGGTGAAGGAAATGTGATCTATGTCTTTGTGCAAAGCTCAGTAGGAGTCACCAAGTCCATAGGGGCACACAAAGCCTATTTAACCAGTTTAACCCAGATTTGGGTCGCCAGTTGTTCTTGGCCATTCAGCTCACACCTCCATGCCAGAAATTCCTACTTGAGTTTAATCCCTGAAGGGAAAATGTCTCTACTGATTAATTTTTATGCCACCATCTGTCATCAAATTGTAATCATGGAACCACACAGGTCTCCTTTTCAGTCCTAGTTGTGAGAAAAACTCAAAATGGTATTTGTTGCCCACATTTTCCTATGCATTCAATTCATATGTCAGAGACTTCTCTCTTCGTTCTCCTTGAGATCATCTCTCAGAGGCCATCCAACAAACTATGTCTTAAGCATCAATCACTTCAAAGCATTTTGGAAGTAATCAAGGCGCCAACTTTACAAAAGTTCAGGTCATTTCCCAAAGTGGGGAACCAGATAGACAACTTGTCACATATCCTTTCTAATCAGCTACGGGTATATTTTCTCCTTTTAACTTGTGCACAGGAGAGTCGTAAGCGTTTTAAACCGCATTTCCCAAGTCCTTATCTTTAATTCTCCATCTCTCCGAAGTTTCTTATGTGTGAAACTCTCTCAGCTGAAGAAGAAAACCTCTGCAAGGTAGGGAAGAGGCAGTCAACCCAAGCACCCATCGTCCTGGCATTTAAAGTTAGCTGACAGTGAAAAAGCAGTCCCATTTTCTAAAGCATTCCAGGATCTAAAATACCAACTGATAGAATCACTCAAAAGGCCCTGGAAATTTTTCTTGGAGGGCTTTCTCTTATGAAGACGAATGACAACTCAAGCAGTTTTTTGCAACACTACCACCTACTCGCACGCTCTCCTTTCATTGGTCGATCGCAGAAAGAAATGTCAGGAATAGCAGCGATTACTTACATCTATAGGTCATCTCAAAGCTGTCGCTGATGTTCACAATATCAATCTGGGGGAGCAGCTTTGGGGGCTCTGTGAGTTGTGACAAAGCAAATCTAAAAGCGGCATGTTCCTGTGACTGCTGGTTTGGAAATAATCCCCCTACAAGGAAAGAAAATGCAACATGGTATCTGGGATAGAGACGGGTTTAATCCCCCAACACCCCACCCCAGATGGGCCCTTTTCTTCTCCCTGTGCCAAACTCACTAGTTGTAGCCTTCACTGGTGGGGAGGGGAGTTCAGAGAGACTCAAGTGGACATGGAGGCTTCAACTTCCACTGATGAACTTGGATGTGACAAGAGCCTCCATCATTCCACCCAAATATTTGGTTGTTCACTCCTCAACCCAGATGAGGTCAGAGAAAACAGGATAACTGCGTTTCTCTTCCTCCTCCCCCCTGTAACCATCCAGGCAGCCTAAGCTCTGTGGGCATGTAAACCTTTGCTGCTCCTAATCTTTCCTCTATCGGACCCATTCCTCATTACAGAGACTTAAAGGAAGTAGTACTAACAAATATTGCAGGGGAAATCTAGCTCTGGGACCCTGTGGGCTTCTTCAGCACTATAACCCTTCGCTTTGACACTTTTGGTCTCTGACCTGACAAGACCTGCGTGCAGTTTAACTATTCTGTCATCTCTGAGGTATATTATTCATTTCTTCTGAAAACCCTGAATTTTTACAAACAGTATTTTGCTTCTTCTCTGACACTCATGATCCCAGCTACCTAGGAATGGCTTGTTACATAAGAGATTGCCATGGTGTGTCTATTTGCATGGTAGATTCCTGGACTTCAAAGGTGTGGGGGTTTAAGAATGTCAAGAGGGTATGAACATTCTATTCTAGTGAAAAGCATAACAAAGGTGCCTGTTGGGGCTCTAGTTCCAAGACGCACGAGTACATGGCTGACCTTTGTATTTACTGTGGACAATGTAAAATGAATTGAATTCCATTTCTACGGATTCGAATCAGCTATTTCCAGAGACTGAACTATAATGAATGTTTACAGAGAAGTTTATCTCAGATTCGACAGTAATCACAGTCCCAACGTAGTATACTTACAACTTCTTACACAGTGGGTATGTGTTTGTGTTTCAGAACCAATAAATGGACTGTGAGGCTTTTATTAGCAATCGTACAAGTTGAATTAAATACTACCTGATGGCAGTGATATTGTCAGCATTTGTCCTACAATGTAATGTTTCAGCCTTTTATTTGAAAACAAACGATGGTCTTACCAGTTGAACAAATAAGTTGGAACTAAATATGATGAAAAATCTGCAGAGATACATGGGGGCAGACACATACCCCATATGCGTACCCAAAACACAAACCACCTCCCCGCGTTCATACCTACAGTGCTGTATACAAATACACTTAAGAGAGAGCAAGTACACATCTCAAGACAAGCATTTCCAACCAGCAACGTACAGGCCATGCGCAAGTTCCCACATAAACAAAATCTTCTCCACAGAAGAGCAAGTGATTTACACATGTTAATATGCCACCATTTTAAAGAGTAAAAAACAAAAAACTCCTGCTGGATTCTGACGCTCCACCCACCCTCCCCCCACCAGGTGACCACACCCCAAACACGTCCCTGTCCCCTGCCTCCTCCGTAATGAATGAAAGAGGGGGGTAGGGGTGGGGAGGTAGGCGGCACAGATGGGGCTTCAAGGGAAGTGTCTCCCGAGGCAGGAAGTTTTGTTTTGCGTGTAAGGCACTAACACATATACACAGACACACTTCAGAATATAGTTTAACAGGTGTCAGGAAACAAAGCAAGTTACTCCATGGCTGTTCCAACCACCCTTGGAGCCGGCATGCTGGAGAGGCCGGGAGAGCCTGGTACTGCGGCACATGTGTGCCCAGCAGAATAGGACTTGCACCATATTCTACCCCCCCCCCCCCACCACACTCACACAAAGAACACAAAGTACCAGTAATAGCAACTTTCCCTAGTGGAGCTATGTCCCTGTGGGGGAGAGAAAACAGAACCCAAACCAACCAAAATGCCTCCAAGCAAAGCAGCTAGGTCTATTCCAGGACACACACAGTGCTGGCACGCTGGTCACACTGAAGCCCCGAGCCCTTGTGGACACGCATTGTTACTGGTGTTATTGCTCCTGTTTGTTTTGCTCTCACCCGTTGTTATTAAAAGAAGCAGTATCTGTCAGCTGCCCCAGAAATACCGGGACGGTGAGGGGTCCTTTTAGAAGCATGACAACCAGGAGGGGGAAAGGGGGAACAAAAAGGCAGGCAGCATGTTGAAACCTGCCTCTAAGTTAAGAAGATAGAGCCTAGGGATGGGGACAGCTAAGAGGGAGGGGAAACATGTGTCTGTGTGGGCTAATGTATGTGTAAAAGGTAGACGATGTCTGTGGATGGCACATCTATGAGGTGGGGGCAAGGGCAGGAATAAAGGCAGGCTAAGAAGTTCCGGGATCGGAGGACTGGGGACCACCAGCCCAGCATGGCAGACAGCAGAGAGAAGGCAGCTGGGGGCGTCCAGTGCAGGAATGAGAGTCCCCCCTCGACTTAGAGTGGGGGCCTCCTGGCATTATTTCAGGGGCTGCGATAAACCCAGCGCCCTTCACTCCTTTCAGAGGGTCTCTTTCCCCTCCTCCAGCAAGGAAATCATCACCTCAGTCAGTTAAATACATATGTGCATATTTAATACCTCATCACACACAGAAATACACCACACATATTGATATAAATAAATAAAATCAGGCACCATCTATCGAGCAATGGAGTGAACTCCTTTAAACACCCACTACCCCTTTCCTCCTCGCTACAGCCTGAATTTTCTTTCTTTCAAAGCAGTGGTTCCTCCATTTCACATGCTCATGCCTAGAGTGTGAGTGGTGTGTGTGGAGCTGTGTTTGTATGTGTAAATATGTGTATGCACACTTCCCTTTGCTCCTCATCTGATCAAGAGAAGCCCCCTCCCCTGCTGGCAGTCCAAGTCCGCCTTCCATCATCACCCAGCTTTCTATCTAAGCACAGTCCATAGCAGGGGGTTTGAGGGACACAGACACCCCCCCCAAAAAAAAAACCATTCCAGACCCAGAAAGTCCCTCCCCAGGCTGCCCCTCTCACTCACCGATCTGGATATTGTTGGGGAAATTGGCACCTACTACCGCGCCTAGGAAACCGGTGCAGAAGAAGGCAAAAATGTGCTGCATATTCCTTTTTGCATTGGCGAAAAAGAAGCCCAGGTCCAGTCATAGATTTGGTATTTCCCCCCCTTCCCTTGATTCCTCTCTCTGTTCTGCCTTTTCTTTTCCTCCTGCAGTTCCTGCCTTCCTTGCTTGCTTCCTTCTTTCCTTCTGGGAGGTTTGTCTGTTTCCCTTGGAATCCGAGCACTTAAACGGCAGCGTTAACACCAACTGACAGCCAGATTAACTGAGCACGGAAAAGAGAAGCCCGTCCTCATGCTGGCGGAGCGCTTGCTCCCCCTCTCCTCTCTCCTCTCGCAGCCTGCCTCTCTCTCCCTCCCTTGCTCTCGCTCTCCCCCTCACACTCACACAGGCTGCGAGCTCAGGCGGCGCTAATACCCACCAAGCCAGCTCAAGTTCCAGGGCTGACCTCCTCTGCCTACCACCCCCTGTCTCCCAGTCCTCACCTTCTCCTCCTCTCTGTGTGTGCAGATGGGTGGTGGTGGGGGCTGGGGCTGGGGGATGATACAGGGAGCCTGGTCCTGAAAGGATCAACCCCCTCCCTCTCCCCCTCCCCTCCCCCAGCTCTCTCTGTACCCTCCCCCAGCTCCCAGCCCTACAGATGCTACTGGAAATGTGGGTTCAGCTGCAAGTCAGTAGGTGGCAGGGGGTCCCCACAATAGTCCTCCATCCACCCGCTGCTTGATCTAGGTCACTTTTTCTAGGAGCACACAGGCTGTGCTGGATATATCTCCTGCACTCCACTGGCCCAATTATTCCTACAACTAATTCCTGAGGGGGAAGACCCTAGAAATCCCTCCTAGGAGCTTTAAAGGAAAATAAAGCCTTTTCCTCCCTAACAGGAATAACAGAGAGGCAAACCAGAGGATCTGGAGTGATTGGCAGGTGCCTCAGCTTGGACATTTGGCGGTCCCTGTCTGCTTTTACAGGAGGAATTGGTGGTCTCTTCCGGATCCTGGGCATGTAAAATGGGTCCCCTTCCCAGTTTCCCTGCATGCCACAGGAGTCTACAGCATCAGAATCGTGTGGGTGTACAACAAAGGCTAAGGATACTTAGAGCAATTACATGAGTCATTTTGCAGGGATTCTAGTGAGAAGATTCAGGCTTCTTTCAGTTTTCTCTGGATGCTGGTCATGTCCATGTAAACGAGAAGTCCACAGACCCTCCTGGACTGGAGCCTCCACCGAAATAACCTGTAGAGAGAACAACTGTGTTCAGGGAAGTAGTGTGGGCTGCCAAGTGACAGTCACGAACCATCACAGAGCACTTTGCAGTTTCTGAAGCAACTTCACAGTGTGACCTCACTCTCTCCTCACACCAGCCCTGTGAAGTAGCCACCACCCTTATTTTACAGATGAAAATCTGGAGGCTCTGCAGACTAAATCATAAAAATACAGACCTACTAAGATGGAGCCTGGACCCTCAGGACCAACATAGGGTCCATCCTATGAACTTGAATGTTCTGGGCATTACCAGTTGACCCACGGCCCTGGTCAGAACTCCCACTCAACAGATGATGGCACAGGAAAGGCGAGTTCTACCTTTCTATAGTTAGAAAGAAGAACAGACCTGATTTTGCTTTGGCATTTGACTAGGCCATTTCTTCCCAAGGCTCCTCGCTTCCTTTGCCAGGATTGCTCAATTACACACACTCACGTGACGCTACGAGGGCTGGGATTTGCAAGAAACAGCTCACCAAGTTTGACAGAGCTCCGGAACCAGGAACAACGTAGAGGTCAAATGCTTTCTAATTTCCTATGCACCTGCACATCTATTAATTAGCTCAAATGATTTTTAACACGAGTGTTTATTTGTTTACCATATGCCAGGCTATGCACACATCACTTAATTCTACAATGATGCCTGTAGTAGATAATCTCACCCCCTTTTTACAGATAAAGAAACTGAGACCTAATAATTTCCCCAAGTTGCCATTACTAACAAGGAAGAGAATGAGGATTTGAACACAGGAAACTCTACTCTGAGGCCCAAGATCTTAACCCTCAGGCTCTAATGAGAGAAAGTATTGAGCAAGAACATTCTAGAGGGAGTGTAAGCATCCGCTTGAGAAGGTGAGAGAACAGATCAGGAAAGACCTCTACGGTCCCTGATAACATTAGGAGTCTGTAATGCCAGGATTCCTTCTTATAATTTCTCCATTTGCATATTTTTGTCTCTTGCTATTTTGAATGGTACCTGGGGATCTTTTAAGTTCCCCGAGCTTTGTGCCTGGTAATAATAATAATTAGGCTGTCACTGAAAGCTTCACACTTCTCTGTCACCTTTCAGGGGAAGATCTCAAAGTCCTTTACAAGGACTAATTAGCAAAACCTCAACGCCTACCTGTAATAGTTAAGATCTGTTTTGCTTACTTTGGGGAAAGGGGGCTTTAGGGAGTCAAAACCATGCAATTTCTATGATCATTAGAAATCCTATAGTCAGACAGGTTTTCCTAAAATATAGCTCTAACTATGTCATTGTTTTGCTCAAATATGGTCAATGGCTCCCCTTGGCCTATTAAATACATAGTTGTTCAAGGATTAAATATACATATTTCAAGCTTGAGCGTCTAGGTCAAATTATGTTTAGGTTCAACTGTTTATCTTTAAAATTCTCTTCAAAGATGTGTGGAGAACCTACTCTGTACCCCATAGGGTATCATGGGCTGGAGGATATGGAAAGGGAATATGGCACAGTTTCTGCCTCCAGGCAGGTGAATGTAGTAGAGGAGGAAAGATAGATGAATCCTGCCATCTGTCATCGAAAACAGACCATGACATGAGCTCTGATAGAGATGTATACACAAGTCTGGGGGAGCAAAGAAGGAAGCAACCATGGGGAGCCGGCAAGGCTTCAAAAGGCAGAAAGGGAGGGCGGAGGGAAGACACAAGATGCAAGGGAAGAGCACCTGCAAAGGCTGGAGGCAGGTATACTCTGGGAGCCTGCGGCCCATGCTGCAGACTGGGGGGAGAGAATGGGGAATGTGGAACCTAGTAGTCAGGGCCAGGGGCTGGAGGCCACAGAATTTCTCTCAGGCACTGGGGAGCAATGGGACATTTTTAGGACAGTAGTTATATGACCAGGAATGTACATGAGAAAGAAAATACTGGCCACAAGTGGAAGGGGATTTCCTCATTTCCTTAGCCTCAAAGGCTGGGACCACATACCATACCTTGCCTTAATAGCCTATCCTGAGGTCATCTGCCATTAGTACATTGTGCTGTCTCCCCCATTAGTTCTGAAGCCTGTTTGCCATCCCCAGTATCAGGTTTGGAAGGCTGGACTGTTCATAGTCGGTGATGATTGATGGCAACAAAACCCTGTACCAATATGTCACACACTGGGATTTACATTCATTGGATATCCATCATACCATTTTATCCCCACCCCAAAGCTACAGGACAGGAATTAAAAACTTCTTACAGATTCAGTAAGACTCACAAGTGCCTAGAAGGTCAGCTTAAGACAGCGGGTCTCAACTGGCAGTGATTTTCTCCCCCAGATGATACTTGGCAATGTCTGGAGACATGTTTGGTTCTTATAATGGGCCAGGTGCTGCTGACATCTTGTGATGGCCCAGGGATACTGTCAAATATCCTGCAATGCACAGGACCTCCCCCCACAACAAAGAATTGTCTGACCCAAAATAGCAATAGTTCTGACATTGAAACACCTTTCTTGGGGGACATAGCAGCTGGCATGCCTGGGACTAGACACCGGCCCCAGCCCTAGTCTTTCCCTTCACCATATTACATTAGAAAGAGATTAGAGTCATCTTCTTTCAAGACTTTGCACATTTAAAATAGGGCACCTGAAAATGAGTGTTCCTCCAAGTTCAAACAGATGTGAATCTACTGAAGAGACTCCAGGCTGTGGACAGGCCTTGTAATGCTGTTCAAACTGCCCTAGAGATGGCATGGTATCTACCCCTAGGATCAATTTGACCTATTGTGGTTCATCTCTTTGGCATTCTTTTTTAATTTTTTTGAAGATTTGATTTATTTATTTGTCAGAGAGAGAGCCACAAGCAGGGGGAGCAGCAGGCAGGAGAAAGAGGTTCCCTGCTGAGCAAGGAGCCTGATGTGGGCCTTGATTCCAGGACCTGGGATCATGACCCTAATCAAAGGCAGCCGCTTAAGTGGCTGAGCCACACAGGTGTCCCTCTTTGGCATTCTTTATGTTTCATTACCATATATCCAAAATAGTCTAAGATTAATTTTTTGGCTTTGGTTTTACACTACAAATCAAGGAGTGGGGTGTTGGGTGGGGATTTCAGATACAAATGCCTCTTTGGGCCAAGCAAGAAAATGAATGAAATGAACCATTCTGGGGAGAGAACAGTGAGGACAAAGAGAACTAGAAGGTATACAACCTTTCAAAGGGTAGTTCCAAGGCCTTAGTGCCAGCCAATTCTTGTAAGGAACCATAGGCCAGATGTGGCCAAATAGTCTATTTTGTTGTTGTTGTTGTTGTTTTAAGAGAAAACAGAAATAAGTATTTTGTTTTTAAGATTTTATTTATTTGACAGACAGAGATCACAAGTGGGCAGAGAGACAGGCAGAGACAGAGAGGAAGGGAAGCAGGCTCCCCACTGAGCAGAGAGCCCAATGCGGGGCTCAATCCCAGGACCCTGAGATAATGACCTGAGCCGAAGACAGAGGCTTAACCCACTGAGCCACCCAGGCGCCCCTAAGTAAGAATTTTTTAAAATATTAAGTATACCTTCCCTGCAAGGGGCACAAAAAGGGTTGGGGCAGAGGAAAAGGTCTCTGAGCTTAAGCTGGCCCCCAGACCACAGAGTGCCAGTTCTCAGTCAACGGAAGGCAAGGCTTAAGGGTCCAACCACCTATCCAATATCACCTTGGGGGACAAGTCTACTTCATCTCTGGACCTCTGTTCCCCCACCTGTAAAATGAGGAGACTACACTAGGTGATGGCTATAGACCGTTCTGACACGGAGAGTCCATTTGAGGGCAGGGACCTAGTGGGAAAGAAAAAGGACAAGGGATGGGTCTGGGAGGACCTGTGCTCCCTGCCTGCAACAGTGGCGATCAGCAGGTTCCTTCCCCTCCCCTGGGCTCGCTTCTCAATCTGTAAAATGTGGGGGTTGTACCAAGGTCTCTTCTGGCTTGAAGATTTTAGGCTTCTAGTGTGAAACAATTCAAGGAGGGGGGGAAGCCATCAAATTTATGATCTGAGAACAGATTGCTGACAGCTAACAAATTGGTAAAAACGCAATCAGAGAGAGGCTGCCTCCGTGGCTTTATAAAGACCCCATTTTAAAAGATGTAGAAGAAAATAATAATGATAATATTTTTCATGTTTTTAGCACAATTCCTACAGAAAGCTCCCAAAATACTCCACAGACTGTGTGTGGTGAGAACACCACCCCGAAGAATGTAATTACCCAGCCTGGAGTTCTGCCAGGTTTAAGAGCATTTTCTTTCTTTCTTTTTTTTTTTCTTCTTTCAGTCTTCCCTCCCCTTCTCAAACAAATGACAGCATTTTCATAAGCCCTCAGCATTACTAGGTAATTAGGGAGCAGTGCAAGTTCTGGAAAACACCCTGGGGCAGGATCAATGCCCAGGGGGAAAAAAAAAAAGGTCTATTCCAGGGGGAAGCTCTCATTGTAGCACCATCGTTATTGGTAGAAATCGAGGCTCTGATTATTCCTCCGGAACAGCAATGCCTTCAGAAGGCAGCCTGAGCAATGCACTCCAGGACAGTTGTCCAAGGGGCCGCACTTACCACGACTCTCCTGGGAGGCCCTGATCAAGACTGCCAGACTCAGCATATTCTCACTGGATGCATCCTTTTGGGTGAGCCATTCCACCCCTTTGTCCCTGTGTCTCGTCTACGAAACAGGGGTTGTAAGTGGGCCTCCTTCATGAGGCGAGCGTGAGGATTAATGACACGCTGGATGCCAAGGGCCTGCAAAGATCCAAATACACAGTCAGGACTTTGCCAGCTGTTACTGCAGGGAATGGGAAATGTCATTGTTTTTGCCCAATGGTTGGAGTTCAGATGCATCCTGGCCCTGGAAGCCTCCCCCGTGGTTCTAGGCTACTTCTGCCATCTTCTCCTATAGTTCAGTTTGCCAGTCTCCCGTTACCTCTCTGTCACTTCCCCACACCCTACAACATCTGTTTACCAGGGACACACAAACTGCTATTTCTCCTGCCCCCCAGCCTGCTCCTCCCCTCATTCCTCCCATCTCCCTCAGTGACAGCTGTGTTTACCGGGTCAAGCTGAGGACCCCACATCCAACCCATCAGCAAACTTCATGGGCTGGGCTGTCAAAACACAAGCAGAATCTACCACTTCCCACCACCTCTCCATTCGTTCCCCCCTCGCCTCGCATCTGATCATGGCAATCTTTTCCAACACTTCATTTCCACTCCTTTTCTACCTCCCCCACCCTGCTAACCACCATGGCAACATAATTTGTTCTCTGTACAGCAGCCAGAGTGAAACTTTTAAAAACAGAAGTCAGATTTTGTCACTCCCCAGCTCTTATATATCCAGGAGCATCACATCATTCTTAGAATAAAATCCAAAATCTGGCTGCTGGCTGCCTCTTCAATCCCATTTGCTAGACTCTCCTTCTTTGCTCACTCTACTCCAGGCGCATTAGCATTCTCATCATTCTTTGGATGCACTCAGGACCTTTGCACTTGCTCTTCTTTCTGCCTAGAAAGCTCCTCCCTCAGAACTGCACATCACTTCCTCTCTTGTTCCATACTGGCTTCTGTTCAAAAGTTTTTTTATTTGCTTTATCCCAAACAGGACCCCCACCTCCTGCCATGACTTTTGTTTCCCTTACTGCTGCATTTTTATTTGCAGTGTTTATTACTGCCTAAATATACCATATATTTATTTTTCATTTGGCTCATTATTAGAATGTACCTTTTTGAATCCAGTACTTAGGAAAGTCTCTAACAGAAGTAAGTTCTCCAAAATGTAGTGAAAGAATGAATGGGTGACCCTTACATTCTGAATGTTTTCAGACCCCATTCATTTCTCATCTTCCCCACAATGCTTTCCCACACTCATTTGGGCATCCCTGAATATCTGTGTTATTTATCAGTTATTGCTTTTAACTGATATTTAACTTCATCCCTCCCACTTGATTTTCAGCCCCGTAGGGGACATGAATCATACCTAAAATATAATGAGAATTAATTAGTTTTGAGTATTTACTATGTGCCAGGCTACATATCTGCCACATGTCATGAGATGTTCCCAGGAACCCCGTAAAGTAGGAACCTTATCATTCCCTTTACAGGTTCATTACAGGTGGAGAAGGGAGGGTTGGGGTGACTAAGTTACTTGCCAAGCTTATACAGCTATTTAGAGGCAGAGCTGGGTTTCAATCTGTATCTGCCTGGTTTCCAAGGCTAGTTCTCCTAGCCATCATCCTACACTATCTCAAGGACCATGCTCATCCATTTGGCCAATTTGCCCTGCATAGGACTGTGACAATGGGCACTATACTTCCAGAAAGGTAAAGAGCTTGCCCCAGGACCCATGATGGCCAAGAGGTGACCTGGCCAAGTAGAGTCCTCATACTCAAAACACATTTCTATAATAGCTCAGCCACAGAATTATCAGGAAGGGGCCCAAAGCAGCCATTCGGAAAGCATGAACAAAACTGGGGTTTGCTTCAAAAAGCAAATGTGCCTTGAGAAAGAAAATGAATCATTGTTTATCTCCCCATATCCAGTAACCTTCTTTGAGGCCCAGCAGTAATTATGGTGCTACCCACCCCCACAGCCAAAGGGGGATTTCAATCAGTTTTCAGGAGACTCGAAACATAAATGGTTCTAATTGACTGTCATACTCCTAGTATTAAATTTTGCTGCTTACCTAACCTCTGGCCTCTCCTTTATTACTCTAAGACAGACAAAATCATGCAGAAGGGGGAAAAAAAAAAAAGCTAAGAGTGGGACATCTCTTATGTGGAAGAGAAGCAGCTGGAATGTTAGAACTGGAAGGAAATTTTGAGACCATGGAGCCCAGTACCTTCATTTTACAAACAGAATAGGCTTTCAGAAAGGTTAAGTCATTAGCCCTGGGCCCTCCAGCAGACAGCGGCAGACCAGTAACTTGAAATCCAAGCTCTCCTGCAGGCGAGTATTGTTCATGTCCTGTCACAGTGAGAGAGATCTGACACAAAGCTCATCTAAAGGGGTTCAAGGAATGGTGATCAAATTACAGACCATAGAAACACAAGAAAAGGGGCCTAAGTTAGACTGATCTTTTAGAAGAGGCAGATGGGAGTCCCTGGAGAACATGATCTGCCCACTAGCCCACTGCTCATGTGGTAATTTTTCCACCAGACACTTCTGAGATGATATTTCAGCAAAGCAGACAAGGAGGGTCAAACAGTTGGCCTGCTTGTTGCCTGACAGTTGGATAGGGGCAAGAATCAAGAGAATAAACACAGGCTAAAGTTTGTATGAACTTCCCCAGTGTCCTTAACAGAGATCCCCTAAAGAAGACTTAACAGCCCCCTCCTCTACTCCTCACTATGGATTTATCTCCTTCACTTCTCTGTTTATCCCTTTTATGGGCCCTGTAGATAAAGCAGTCCCAGAACTCCCTGTTCCCTATTCTCATTCTCCTTTCATCCTATGATGCTACTGGAGTAGACTGACATCCTCAGTGACCCAACTTAATACCTGCCAACTTGAGCTGGTCACACTGCTCCACCATCTTTCCCATTCCTTAAGCCAAACCGAAATGGCAACTTAGCTCTTCAAGACCAGAAGAGAGGGAGGCACACATGACAGAAGGGAATCCGCCTCCATGGGGAGAGGGAGGACAGTAACATAATGTCATTAATGGCAGTCACCACTTGCCATCACATGCAGCACACTGTGCTGAGTACTTTATACACATTATACCACTCAGTCCTCTTAACAACCCCGAGCATTGTGGTGAGCCCCATTCTACAAGGCACACTTTGGTCTATTAGTCTTCAAAGCCTCTGCCATTCACAATTCAGCTCCATGTTTTCCCTCAGCAAACCCTGTAGAAACAATATTAGCAGTTATTTTTTTAATAAGTAATGAGACTAACTCAAGAAGCTAAAGCACTAACTAAGGATACACAACCAGTACCTGGTAGAACCAGGTCTCAAGTCAGATCATTTCCTCCTATTTAACACCTCCAGTTTCTGTTTCCCCTGATGCTCCCCACTCCACCTTCCTTCTGCCCTTGACATCAGGCAAAAGAGTGATTCCTGTAACTCTTCCAATGAGGCTCTCAAGCAGGGTCAATGATGCTATGAAGCTCATGGACTATATGGTATCACTTTAAAAAAAAAAACCCTGAATCTACAATATTGCCTTCTATTATTTTTAGAGCAAATGTTTAGCATTTCAGCTATAGTAGTGTCCACCCGGCTTTGGTAGGCTCACCTGAGAAACTAACCACTATTCATTTATAAAATTTTCTATGGAAAAACTAACCTTTATTTGTAACACTTTCTACCTGAAAGAAAGAAAAAAATGTACTCCCTGAACTGAAACCAGGAGTAAGACTTCAAATCATGTGGCCAACTATTTAGAACTTTAAGAGTTCTTTCAATGGGAGTGGTCTCTAGGGTCATCTTCCTGACACCAGCAGGTACCAAGGCTCTTGGGAGCAGTTTGGTCCCCTTTGACCCCAGAGGGACGAAATAGGCAGCAAAGTACTTCACCAGGGCAGATGATATCTGGGAACACCCTGCAGTAACTGTCCTCATTCAGTGCCAACCACTGGTGCCTGGTTTAGCCCTGGAAGTTAAATATGAGCATGAACTTCTACAACCTCAACTCTCTACAGTCAGACCAAGACATGCTAGGATGGCATACTCCCTACCAGCTGCACCATTTAGCCTGCCCAGCCAAGATGGGTTCCCATGGCCAGTGCACCCCCAGAATGGATATGCCGCAGGGGTGTGATGATCAGTCCCCTCACAAAATGGTAGCTCTATCCTGGGTTATCAGGATGTCTTAATAAAGGAGAGAAGTGAGACATCAGAACAGAGGCAGATCTGGGGTGGCAGAGTCTAAAAGGCAGCTGTACAGATTTCTGCGTTCCCTCTGAAATGGATATGCACAACTATTTAGGGTTCCCGCAGTAGCTTTTGGCAGGGATGGCCTCTTGAGAAGCAGAGACGGTGAAGATCTGTGGCCTGGGGTGTAGGTTCTCCTGGACATCAGACATCCAACCCTCTGCTTCAAAGTTCTCTCATTGTGTATCTCAGTGTGTCTCAGGGAACCCTCTACTTCACCACAGCTGTGTTCCTCTCCCACATACTTAGAGAGCTGTGGTCATTTGTCAGTCTTTGATGGTCAAGCAAGGCACTACAATCTAGGGCTGGGAAGCTGGGGGGTGGAGGAGACAAAGAATAGCATCATACTTTTGATGAAGTCTTAGAATATAAGTGAGGTTCAGTGGGGTGAGGTCTGGAGCCAAAGACCAAGAAAGAATTCTTGAGACATCTTTGGTGCAAAATGGTGGTTTATTAAAGCACGGGGACAGGACCTGTGGGCAGAAAGAGCTGCTGCCCTGGGACTGTGAGGAATGGTCCATTATATACTTGCAAGTTGGGAGGGGGTTAGGGATGACACAAGTCTCTAAAGAATTTTGGAAGCAAGGCTTCCAGGACCTTGAGGAGCTAGCTGTTGCTGGGAAAAAGGTTATTCACTAATGGTAATAAAACCTTTGTGTGAGACCCTTTAGATGTGTATCAGTGGGCCATATGCTTGGGAATGTTTGTCAACATGTACCTCAGAGGGTTTAGAGATGAAGTTTCTGGAGGAATTGTTAAAGTAGACTTCAAGATCCTGGTTGGGGCTAAGGGTCGGTCACCCTAGGATTGCCCTTTGCCTGTAGCAAAGCTTCCAGGTGGAGGTAATGGAGTCCCTAGAGGAATGTCACTCTGCCTGTTATAAGGACTTTTGTAAGGAAATTTTTGTAAGGAAATTTAATAATTTTTCTTCTGCCTCTGTTTCCCACATTAACCGTAACAGGAACCTACTGTTCCCCATGAACCCTTTGCAGTATCAGAGGGTCCTTCTGCTATAGAGCACTTCCTCCTCCTTGTGGACCCCCTGCTGCCGACCCCCCCCCCCCAGTAGGAAGAGCTAACCTCCTCCTCCACCCTCTAAAAGTGACCAGCTCCTCCTGCACTGTCATCCCTGGAGGGGCATCCCAAAGGCCCCTCAGACTTACCTTCAGCCTCCAAAGTTCTGAAGCCATCCCTCCTCAGGGAAGTCCAAGGGGCAGCTGGCTCATTGCTAGGTGCGGTGACCTCCGTGCAGGGAGCAGAATGACTTGGCCCAGGATTAGAGCCCTGAAAATGAGGGCCTCAGGGGACTGATTGGGAAGCAAAACCCCTTGCTCTCTGTGCCATGGGACTGCATGCACGAAGCAGCCAGAGTACAAGAGAAGCGCTTCTTCCATTCTGAGTCCAGAGACAATGACAACAGGGAGAATAAGGGAAGCAGGTGGTTGGTGGTTGGTGGTGGTGGTGGTGCTGAGGAGGGGTGGGACACCATACCAGCTCAAGAGGCATCAGACGCCTGAACTATTTCGTCTTCAGGAGCCACTAGAGAGGCGCCCGGGTGGCTCAGTCAAGGGCTGGACTCTTGATCTCGGCTCAGGTCTTGATCTTGGGGTCCGGCTCCACGCTGGGTGTGGAGCCTACTTAAACAAACAAAAAAAAACCCTAGAAAGGCTTGGCCACGGTGGAAGGGCACGCCTGTTCCAGTTCCCGCCTGTTCCCTGGGTGGAGCATCAAGGAGCGGTGGGGGAAGACACAGGAGGCAAACTCCGAAGCTGCAGCCTGGACCCGCTTCCAGGGTGTCCCGGTCCCGGATCCCGGGTCGCGGCCCAGCACCTCACTTGCCCCTGCCACCGCGGAGCTGAGGATGAGCGGCACGGGCGGGGTGGCGCCACTCTTCCGCACTCAGGGACCCGGGCAGTTCTAGCACTTTGTGGCCTTTCCCCTCAAGTCTGGCTCCTGCGTGCTGCCTCAGGGACCAGCTGAGGCACAGCGGAGAGACAGCGCCGGAACCGGAAGGGGCGGGCGCTTCAGGGGCGGGAGCTTTGAAGCAAGAAATGGACAGGTTTTCAGGAAGAATGAGGAGGGGGCTTGTGACTTCCTCCTGACTACTGCCTCTGGAGTGAGCGGCAGCAACAGGTAACCAACATTATTTCTCGGGGACACTTTGGCCCTTATGGAGATGGCCCAGAAGTTAGTCTGTGAGGGGAGGTGTCCAAGCCATGTTGGCTAAATGTAACCCACAGGATTATTAACTTTTCACCCCTCTGATATTTAGAATATGAGTTCCGGAGTCGTAATACTTGGGTCGGAAGATTAGCAGGAGCTTGTTAGCAGGTGACCCTGGACAAGGTACTTTAGCTCTCTGAGCCTCCTTTTGCCTATCCTTAAAATGGGGATAAAAACACCTCAGGACCACAGGAGAAAGGGCATGTATTTGACGCAGTGCCTCATCAACCGTTGACGCGCAGTCCATGGTTATGTTAGCTGAGCTTCACTGGCCTTTTCTTTGGGCCACCACGTAACTGGGTGAAAAGCAGCATCTAGCCTGTTTTCTTTACTGAGGAAAATAAAACCAATCTGGGGAGGACATGGAGATGTCTGTGCAGCCTGGGAGATAAATACCAGTGAGCAAACAGGAAGGTCCAAAGTCAGTGCAGGAAGCTAATGGGAAGGTTCAAAGAGGAATCTTTGGAGCCTGAAAGAGAAAACCCTTTCACCCCAAGCAGGAGGGCAGTAGAGACACTATAGACATTCAAGGCTGCCTGAGGACATCCTTGACAGAGCTGCTAACCCAAACCTTCTAGAACTTAGCATCAAAATGAATCTGTATCACACTTAACCCTGCATGCTTGGGTAGGTGTGGGAGAACTGGTTCTGAATTCTCGAATCCTTTGCAGGGAGGCCCATCCAGGCCAAACTCCCCTTCGCTTTAGGCTGAGAAAGCTGAGCTCAAGAAAGCACTTCTTCCTCAGAGAGAGTATGATATCATGGGTGCCATCTCAGGCTGGAGAGCCAAAGTCCCTGCATCTGAATTCCAGTTCTGCTCATCACAAACTGTGGGGCCTTGGGAAAATCAGGTCATCTTTGCAGTCGTTGTTTTTGTTTTTTACCTGTAGGGTGGCAGTGATAATGTGAACATCAGAGTTTTGACATTAGTAACTGTAGCAGAGTGTCTGACCCACAGTAAAGACTCACATGTTCCCTATTAGGACCAATGCGACCAACCCTTGTAACCTCTTCCCTTCTCACAGCCTCCCATTCCCCGTTCTTGCTTCTTACTGAGTTGCACCACCCACTTTCATGGGAATTTCTGAGAAGAAAATATTTAAGCTGTTCTCTCTCTACCAGGGTGTACCCTCTTCTCTAGCAGTAAATAGCTTTGTTTTTCTGAACTTTAAGTCTAGCCTCCGCTTAAATGTTGCTTTTAGTTAAGGCAAAACTCAGCCTCCACAGATTCTGTCCCAGACCTGGTAATGATCATAATGTGGGGAGTCAAGGGAAAACAAGAAATTCGTTATAGCTTGAGTCTAAGATATATGTGGGGGGAGGTGAATTCAACATGTGGGTGAGGGGCAGGGCTTAAAGCAGTAGAGTTCACTGGTTCACTGGCTAGTGAGCAGCAATAGTTGAGGGAGATAGTTTTGCCCACTAGGGGATATTTGGCAATATCTGGAGACATTTCTGATTGTTGTAACTTGGAGAGAAGTTTTCCTACTAGCACATAGGGACAGAGAGCAAGGATGATGCTGAACATCCTTGAATGCACAGACGAGCCTCCAACAACAAAATTACCTAGCCCCAAATGTCAGTAGTGCCAAGGTTGAGCACTTATGGTTTACAGGGAGATAACTTTGAAAGATAGAGGGTAGATTATCGAAGACAAGCATAAAGGGAGTCATTGAAGGCTTTTGAGCAGAAGTTTTCTAGACCATGCTGTGCTTTAAAAAGAGAATCCAGGAGACCTAGGCAGGAGCCAGTTAGAAAGTCATTGCAATTAGAATTAACTAGGTGAATTCCAGAATTAGGGCAATAGAAAAGGGAGTAAAAAGGAAGTGTTAAATTAG
This sequence comes from Mustela nivalis, assembly GCF_964662115.1. Taxonomy (NCBI): domain Eukaryota; kingdom Metazoa; phylum Chordata; class Mammalia; order Carnivora; family Mustelidae; genus Mustela; species Mustela nivalis. The sequence goes on from NC_139022.1 coordinate 136,444,339, forward strand.
AATTTGATTTTTGTACAACTTCTCTACCACTCATCACTCCTATCTCCCCACATCCACTGTTTGTATATGGCTATAGAAATATCATTTCCAAACCAAGTGGGATATTATGAATACTCTCTTCTTTCATGTACAGCCTTTTATTTTTCAAGTTTAATAAATTCCTTGCTTTTACAATTATTTAATTACATTGTACAGAAAAAATATAAACCAATTTCAGGTGGACAGTTACATTAGGGGTGGGGAAGGGAATTGGACAATGTAAGGGTTGTTTAGCTGTAATTACATTTTAGTTTTTGAAGAAAAAAAATGACTCTGGTACAGCAGAAATGTTGTTGAAGTATTTTCTGAATTTTATGTGGTTGAAATGTTCATATTAATGTTTTTCATTCAAGGAAAGGAGTTGTGATATTAGACTTTGACAGGGTAGAATTGGCAAACATTTTCAATTTACTGAAGTCAGAAAAAGAAGAGTTAAAAATTATATGGTTGTGTTTTAGGCCCAAGATAGTAGAAGTACAGGAATGATAATCAAAGTGAAAAAGGTGTGTGTGTGTTTGTGAGTATGATTGTGTGTACATGCACTCACACGTGTGCACCTGCTGGAGATGGGGGAGAAATTGCCAAGAAAGAGGAGTAATCTTTTTAGATATGCTAAGCTCACCATCCTACAGTACATCTTTGTGGAAATCTGGCCATGAGAAAGCTAGGTCAGGAATTCAGGGTCAAAAGTCACGGTGAGCGTCTGAGTCTTGGGGAGCATCTGCTTGGCCAGGTTTTCCAAGGGAGCATGTGGGGTGAAGAGAGACAAAACCTAAAGACAGAACTTTAGAAACTATCAATACTTTAGGGTCTAAGGAAGAAAACGATATGTTAAAGGAGCAATTATAGGAGTTAGAAGAGGATAAGAAGAATATGTTGTCATGGAAACCAAAGAACAGAGGATTTCTGAGAAGGGAAATGTGGACAGTGGTATAAGGGCTATGGAGGAGGCTGGGCTGAGAAGGAGCCCCTGGATTTGATGACGCATAGTACAATGGTAGTTCTCAAGAAAGCAACTATCATTAAGTAAGTGGCCTGTCATTCGTGCATTTAAGTCTACTTAAGGAATATGTGTAGGTCATGGCAGTGTGAGGATATGAAGGAATGAGCTAGAACAGGGTTCCCTCCCCTCCTGCAGCTCACAGTCTCGTGCTTAAATGTACAAACCAATAGCACATGTGGCAATTCATTGTATCGTGATAGAAGCATGCATGGGATGTGATGGGATCAGCTCAGGGAAGGCTTTCTGGAGGAGGTAAAATCCAAGACGAGTTATATGTATTTATGTATGTATTTATTTATTATTTAAAGATTTTATTTATTTATTTGGCAGCAAGAGAGGAAACACAAGCAGTATGGGAGAAGGAGAAGCAGGCTTCCTGCTGAGCAGGGAGCCCAATGTGGGTCTCCATCCGAGGACTCTGAGGTCATGACCTGAGCCAAAGGCAGAGGCTTAATTAGTGAGCCACCCAGGTGCCCCTCTAAGTTGAATTTTAAAGGATGACAGATGAAAATTGGGGAATGTGATTTGGTAAAAAAGGAAATACTTTTCCCAACAGAAAGATCAGTGTGAGCAAAGTCTTAGAGCCAAGAGAAATCATGGTGAGTCCAATGATCTAGAGTAGTTTAAGGTCACCCGGGTAGCTGTCAGTTGAGCATCAGGCTCCTGGTTTCAGCTCAGGTCCTGGTCTTGGGGTCCAGTGGATTTTTGGATCCGGCTGCCTGCTCAGTGGGAAATCTGCTTGAGATTTTCCCTCTCCCTCTGCCCCTCCCCACTTTCTATCTCTCTCTCTCAAATAAATAAATAAATAAATAAATAAATCCTTTTTTAAAAGAGCTAGAGTATTTCAGAATGTTTGGAATGGAAAAGGATAAGCTGTAGCTGTAGCGAGTTACACAGGGGTCAGACCAGGACCACCTTTGTATATTATAATGTAGCATTTGGACTTTATTTTGAAATTCATCAGGTACAACTGGAGCCATCAGGACTGAAGGACTACCTCAGCTCCTTCAGGTTTACTTATTAACACACTTGGGTAGGACAGCCTAGAGCTTTAAATCTTTGTATCTGAATTTAACAAATATTCAAAAATATTTGTTGATTAATGAAAAAATGTAAAGTCAGTGAGTCTCAATAATTTATTCAAGAACGTGAACTTATGAAAGAGAAATAGTACTCAATCAAAGAGAACATGTGAAATAGATCAGGAATGGAGAGGAAGTAGGATAGTTAGGATTTTTGTTTATTTTCCTCACTTTAAAAAGATACCCACATATTAAGATTATGTAAATACCTACTCATTACAGCAAATGTTAACACATAAAAGTGTAAAAGTTCAAGTCCACTAAAAACCTTACCCACTGAGACAAGCACTATCAACACTTCTGTGTCTACTTGTTTCCACATCTCTTTATACATACTGTGAAGTTTAATAAAGGGAAATCTCTCTAAAGGGGACTCAGGATATTTGAGGCAGGGCTGGTAGGGGGAGCCCTATCACTCAATGTCAATTATAGGAAAAACTGTCAATTACAGACTCATAACAGAAGAATCTCAACAGGAAAGAATTATCAAGTACCAGCCCCGACAGGGAAAGGTGTATGTTGCAATTCCTATAAGAAATCAACTATCCCTGCAAATCACCCAATGAGAAACTGTCATCAACTGGACTCTTGCTTCTCTCCAATGGACTTTTGTTCAAAACAACCCCTCCCAATTTCTTCCTTCTCTGTAGAATAAGATTCCTCTCTTTTGTTTGTTGGATTTACCTATAGTTTTGTTAGAACTTGCTTGTCGCATATTGCAATTCTCTGCTATTCCCTAATAAACACATCTTTTGCTGTTGAAATAACTGACAGTTTTATTTTTAAGGTTAACGATATGTAGACATTCACATATATACATTTATTTGAATGAGATCATAGCCTATGTGTTTTATCATGGATATACTTTGTATTCCTTTTGTTGGGGGTGGCGTGGGGAAATATTGAACACATTTATCTACTGAAATAAGTGTCAAATGGAGGAAGACAAATGCAAGATTCAAGAGAACAGACATGAAGATGCAATCAGTAAAATCCAGAATATGGAAATATCTCCAGAACAAATTATTAGTGTCTTCAAGAAATAAATTACAGAAGAAGCAAAAATAGATGGGAACAAAAGCTTAGAGCTCACAGAAGATTCAGCAGACATGTCAACCAAATGCAATGCTCAGACTTTGTTTGGATAATGATTTAAATAAAAGGAATTTTAGAATCATGTGGGATATTTGAGCCCTGATAGAATATTTGATGTTTTTTAAACCTTTTGTGGATTTTTTACATGTGATCATGATATTGTGGTTGTTTTTATTTTTATTGTTTTAGGTGTGAGGTATACTCTTCCCAGTGGGGAGAAACAGGCAGTTCTCAGATGACATCCCAATAGTTCATAAGCATCAGAGGGATGCTTATATTTTGCTGGGTTAATAGAGAGATCTTAGTTAAATAACTTTGGTCAGTCTAATAGCAAGTGGTATATTCAACCCATTGACCCAAGGCTTCAATCTTTTCTAAACTCCTAAAGCCTTCTGAAGATCTGGAATTCCATGAGATTTAAAGACTTTGATCACGTGAGTTTTATAAGAGTTCACTAATTCTGCAGCAGGATAAACTTCTATTTCTTTTTTTGAAAGGTTTTATTTATTTGTCAGAGAGAAAGAGCACAAGGAAGGAGAGTGGAAGGCAGAGCAGGCAAGGGAGAAGGAGGCTCCCTGCCAAGTCAGGAGCTGATGGTGGACTTGATCCCACGACCCTGAGATCATGACCTGAGCCAAAGGCAGGTGCTTAACTGGCTGAGCCACCTAGGCATCCCAGGATAAACTTCTGTTTCTTACTTACACCATTAGGCTTTGAAATGAGGGAAGAAAAACCACATTTTTTTCTTTTTCTTTTTAGGTACTAACTTTGAAGATCACTAACTTTGAAGACCAAATCATTCATTTTTCAGTATCTCACTCTACATCAGAAATACACGTTTGAAAGGAAACATTAGATTATTTTATTTCCTGTCCAATGATCTTATAATGTATCTATTTATTTATTATTATTCTTAAATTTAACATACAGTTAACATTAAAGTTTACATACAGTGCAATATTGGTTTCTGGAGTAGAAATCAGTGATTCATCACTTACATACAACACCCAGTGCTCTTCATAACAAGTGCCCTCCTTAATCCCCATTGCCTATCTAGCGCATCCCCCATCCACCTCCCTCCATCAATCTTCAGTCTGCTCTCTGTTAAGAGTCTCTTATGGCTTGTTTCCCCTTCTCCATTTTGTTCCCCCCCCTTCCCATATGTTCATCTGTTTTCTTTCTTAAATTCCACATATGAGTGAAATCATAGGATATTTGTCTTTTCTGACTAACTTATTTCACTTAGCCTAATACACCATAGCTCCATCCATGTCGTTGCAAGTGGCAAGAGTTCGTTCTTTTTGATGGCTGAGTAATATTCCATTGTACATATATACCACATATTCTTTATCCATTCATCAGTTGATGGACATTTGGGCTCTCTCTATAGTTTGGCTGTTGTAGATAATGCTGCTATAACTGTTGGAGTGTGTGTATCCCTTTGAATTCATATTTTTGTATCATCTGGGTAAATACTTTGTAGTGTAATTGATGAATGGTAGGGTAGTTCTAGTTTTAACATTTTGAGGAAACTTCATACTGTTCCCTAGAGTGGCTGCACCAGTTTGTGTTCCCACCAACAGTACAAGAGTGTTCCCCTTTCTCCACATCCTCACCAACACCTGTTATTTCTTGTGTTGTTAATTTTAGCCATCTGACAGGTGTGAGACTGTATCTCATTAGGGTTTTGATTTGTATTTCCCTGATGAGAGAGATGTTGAGCATCCTTTCATATGTCTGTTAGCCATCTGGATGTCTTTTTGGAAGTGTCTATTCATGTCTTCTGCCCATTTCTTAACAGGGTTATTTGGTTTTAGGGTGTTTCATTTGATAAGTTCTTTGTAGAGTTTGGATACTAACGTTTTATCAGATATGTCATTTGCAAATATCTTCTCCCATTCTTTAGGATGCCTTTTAGTTTTATTGATTGTTTCCTTTGCTGTGCAGAAGCTTTTTGTCTTGATGATGTTCATTTTTGCTTTCATTTCCCTTGCTGTGGTGACATATCTGGTAAGAAGTTACTACAGATGAGGTCAAATAAATTTCTGCTTGTGTTCTCCACTTGGATTTTGGTGGTTTCCTATCTCATGTTAATTCTGCTTTAGTAAATGGAAATAAAATATCCTAAGAGATAGAAGAGTGGACACTGGCAACAACAGTTCGAGGGATGTGTTCTGGTTTTCCATGGACTCAGATAAGCAGAAGGCACAAACATCAGCTGTTATATGGGAAGTGGTTCTATCTGGGAGCTTAAGCAGAGCAGATCATCTATTAGGACAGCTACAGGCTGTCAGTTAGGAATGGAAATAAAGGATTGTGCAATAGCACTGAGGGTCACTGCTGAGAGGAACGAGCATGGACTGTACTTAGATTGGGGCAGCACAGTTAGGACTTTAGCACCAAGCCCTAAAGTGAGCCAAACAGAGTAGAAAAAAAAAGATCAGATTTTCCTAACTCTTTTTATCCTGACAGCTTTTTCCCTTTCCTCAGGTTCCCCAGTATTTGATCTTAACCATGCACTTCATGACTAATGTCCACATTACTCTTCAAGAAATAGTTACACTTCACCGAATATGTGACTATGTGCTAGGCACTATGCTAAGAGTATTGTGGGCATTAGTTCACTGACTCCTCACAACCGTATGAGAGGAGTGATATCACCTTCATTTTATCCCTTCAGTTATCCAAGAATCCATTCAAGACAGTAATGTAGGCCACGCATTGAGCATATTGAGTAGACAGACAATGGTCAATAAGACTGACAGATTCCTGCCTTCATAAAGCTTTCCATCTAATGCAAGTGACAAACTAGAGAATTAATAACAGGAAAGTGTGTGTTTAATTATATTTGTGATATGTGCCACAAACGTTTACAACAAGGATACTTAACTTTCTCAGAGGTTCCTGTGAGAAAATAATAAGGAAATAGGGACCTGAATCATGAAAATCAGTAAACTAGTGAAGAGACTTGAGAGAAGAACATTCCAGACAGAGAGAAGTCAAAGACCAGAGAGCTCAAAAGCCCTGAGGTAAGATTGATGCGCAGTGGAGGTCAGCTCAGGTGCTCTCTGTAGTCATTCTTCATGTTGTGGGACTTCAACCTAAGGGCAAGGGAAAGCTAAGGAAGAAAGTAACATCATGCTTAGAGTGAACAGAAGTCCAAGAGAAAAAGGACAGAGTGGGTGGAGTCTAAAGATATTCAGGATGCAAATTTAACCAAGTGAATTTGGTGACTGACAAATTTAGGGTATAAGGGAACGAGACAGGGGTGTCAAGAATGACTTTCAAGTCTGGCATAAGAAACGGAGGTTGAGAGCAGTTGTGTTCCATGTTGAAGTTCATGCAGGTACCTAGCCAGTAGGAGAGGAGATTCTGAAGCCCAGATTCAACTCAGTTTCCATTACTGGTCATTAGTGATATTTGTGGAGTGGCTACAACAATAGCTTTCCATGGTGTTCTCATGACTCCTTCTTAACTCAAGGCCATAATAACAGCCAAGGTCTGCTAGGTGATCAATGCAGAACTCAAAAATGACACAGTATGATGTGGTGAATGGATAACATTTAGTCAGTGTTCCCTGCTGAAAAGGCCTGCAGCACACAAATCACAGTCATATTTTAAACAACCACCTCCACCTCTACCTTCGTGGAAGAAGCACCTGGGTGGCTACGCAGTTGAAGTTTAAGAGCCCTAGTCTGAACTCTGATTCTTCTCTCGATCACTTCATAGGCTAAGATCAGACACAGGGTGTAGAGAGGAAGCAAAGATTTAGAGAGGTAACAAAGCTAACCAAGATCCAAGGCTCAAGTGGGGTGGCCTGGGATTTCCAAGTTGGTCTGTGCATACAGCCAGCTGAAGAAGAAAACCAGGGGTTGACATCCTAATGAATTTTTGATGTACCTACTATAAGCCACAGACCCAAAAGACTGAAAAATCCTAGAGCATAAATCTTCTCGTTAAATCTAAATCCATGCAATAAATAACTCTCCTATTACTTCAGCCTTTACATTCTGCTACTTCATGAGCTGAATGGAACATAGAAAATCATCCAGCCCATTCACTCATGGTACAAGACAAGAAAATGGACCTCTGCAGATTTGCCCAAGGACACACCGCAAATTAGCAAGAGAACAGGAACTAAATTCCTTGTCTTTTAGACTCTTAGGGTAGTGTTCTTTCTGCTGGGGCAGCCTATCCTTTCTAGGATACAGTCTGCCTGCGTACCCAAAGAACATTCCTGAAAATAATTGATTCATGGAACAAATACATGTTGAGAGGCTCATTTATGCCAGACACTGTTTTAGCAGCTGGGAAAACAACAGTGAACAAAGTAGACAAATACTCCTGCCTTTATGGACTTTTAATCTGGTAGAAGGGCAATAACCAAGATAAATAGGGTAGTCTAGAGTGTGTTAAATAGTGATGCATTTTAGGGCTAAAAATTATTGCAAGTTAAGGGCATATAAAGTATCATGGGTAGGGTGAAATTTTAGGTAGAGTGGCCAAGGGAAATCTTACTATAAAGATGTCTTTTGAATAAAAACCCAAAGGAGGTGAAGGAGCTAGCCATGCACATACCCAGGAGAAGGCATCCCAAGCAGAAGGGAGATGAGTGGAGGGGCTTAGAGATGGGGGCATGTCTGGACTGTGGGAAAATGACAGGGAAGCTGGTGTGGCTGACCTGGAGAGGATGAAGAGGAAAGGATTAAGGTATGAGGTCAGAGGAGAAAGCAGGGTCCAGCCCATGTGCAGCTTTGTGAGTCAAAGTAAGGACCAGGATTTTTGTTTTGACTAAAATAAGAAGTCATAGTAAAGGGCCTGTGCCACATGACAATGGTCAGTCTGATGTGTTGAAAATAGGCTAAAGTGGGAGACAAGGGCAGAAGCTCAGCAATTGGTTAAAGTCCTGTTGCAATGATCAAAAGTCGATGGTGGATCAGGGTGGTAACAGGATTCGATGAAAAGTAACTGAGTTCTGGATATATTCTGAAGGTAGAACAGATAAGATTTGCAAAAACTGGAAGCGAAGAATGAGAGAGAGGAGTTAAGAATTATACCAAGGCAACTAGAAGGAGGGAATTGCCATTAATAAAGCATTTTTGGGGGGGGGCAGGGGGTGATTTCATGAGCTCATTTTTAGGCATATGTCTAATTTAAAATGCCTAATAAACATTCAAGTGGAGATGTCAGGCAGGAAGTTAACTATATGACTCGAGTCTATGGGAGAAATCCAGGCTGGGGTTATGCACTTGGCTGCATAAGGATGATATTTAAAACAAGGAGACTTGATGAAATCATCTAGGGAGTAAGCATAGATATAAAAGAGAAGCCACTCAGGGACTGAGCCCTGGAGCGCTTCAACATTCAGTTCTCAGGAAGATGGCGATAATGCAGCCCAAGAGGCAAAGAAAGCAGCCAGAAGTATGCGAGGAAACCGGGTGAGTGTGGCATCCTGGAAAGCCAGTGAAGAAAGTTCTGCAAGGAGAAAAGGAGGAAGCCCCATGTCTCATGCTGCTGGTGGGGACAACATGCAGAGTTAAGACTGAGAAGTGGCCACTGGGTTTCACTGTGCGGTGGGGGGGCAGGGGGGTGGGATCATGGGTTGGGTGTTCACTGTTTACTGAGAAGAGTTTTTTGCAAAATATTTGAGAAGAAAATCTCATTGGTGCGGGATGAACAGAAGGAGAAAAATGGAAGGTGGGCATGTTCCCTATGTCTTTAAGGGAAGGCTGCTTCAGGAGAGCTAGGACAAGGGTGATATTGACAAAGGGGAAGCCAGGAGTAATAACAGTTTGTCCACATGCTAATAACTCCACCAAGGAGGGGGAGTGGCACAGGAGAGAGAGGCAAGCTGCCCTGGAATCAAGTCCCTGCTTAGGTGAGAGGTTCATGATGTTCTTTTCTGAAAATTTCGTTTTTGTCAAGTAGCGAGGTCAGGAGCTGTGAGTAAAGTGGAGAAGGTGTTGGGGGTTTGAGAAAAAACGAGGTAGTGTGAAATAATTATCAGGGAGAGTGGGAAGGAGAGTGGACCGGGGAAATGTAGCAGGATTTCTAGGCAGCATTAAGAACTTACCTAGTGATCACAAGTTTAAAGAAAAGCCAGTAATTATGGTTGGTTTTATTTTGTGGCCATGTACAAGTTTTGCTCCTGAGTAATGAAGAGTTCCTTTCAACCGGGATTGTAGTTTACGCAGGTGAATGTGATGAAGAATATGCTTTGGGGGGTTCAGGACATGGGAAGGTGTCAAAGGGAATTAATATAATGATTGACTATATGATTTAAGCTAGGTAGGGAAGCAAGTGAAGCCTAGGGCAAGGAACTAAGAACAGTACAAATGCAAGAGTGTTCAGAGTTAGTTGGACACTTAGGTAGTCAGGGCCAGGCTCCCCAACAAGAAAATAGGGAGCTGGGAAGGCTAAGACAAAACCACACCAGCATCCTGTTTTGCAGCGTAGACCCTACCAGTCCTACAACAAGAAGACCAGTGGATGGAAAGTGCAGGTAGATTTGAAAGGTGGCTGGAGACAGGGAATCTAAGGAATGTGCTAGAAAAACAGGAGGTGGTAGATATGCTTGAAATTGAGATGTGGGGGGATTTGAAATGAGAGGAATTGTTAAGGTCTAGGTTATGACTATGATGGTGAGTAGTTGAGGAAGTACAGGACCCTTAGAGAGGAGGAGGTTAGGGAACTGTGGGCTAGAGTACTGGATGACCATTGCCTGAAGTGACAGGGCATCATTCAGAGTCCGAGATCCTGGGGCACTGGTGTCAAAATGGCATTCCTTGCCAGGTGCTCTGTATCTCCTCCAGAGCAAGGACCACTCACTGCTATCTATCTATATATATTTTTAAGATTTTATTTGTTTATTTGACACACACAGAGAGAAATCACAAGTAGGCAGAGAGAGAGGGGGAAGCAGGCTCTCTGCCAAGCAAAGAACCTGATGCGGGACTCGATCACAGGACCCTGACAAGATCATGACCTTAGTGGAAGGCAGAGGCTTAACCCACTGAGCCACCCAGGTGCCCTTGCTACGTATTTTTTTTTTTTTTTAAGATTTTATTTATTTATTTGACAGAGAGAAATCACAAGTAGACAGAGAGGCAGGTAGAGAGAGAGGAAGGGAAGCAGGCTCCCTGCCGAGCAGAGAGCCCGATGTGGGACTCGATCCCAGGACGCTGAGATCATGACCTGAGCCGAAGGCAGCGGCTTAACCCACTGAGCCACCCAGGCGCCCCATTGCTACGTATTTTTAATTGAATTCTTTATTCAGTACCAGTATTAGTATTGTTTACTGAAACCCATTCACCTCTATTTCTAGAAAAATGGAGGAAGAAATGACATATGTATGTGTACACACAAACACACACATGCATGCACATATATATGGCTCCTCCTTGGTGTTAGGCATGTGAATTGCTTTGGCTAATATGGTGTGGGCAGAAGTGACATGGGTTGCTAGAAGGGAACATTTATTTGCCAGAATTTGATCTGCCAATCTCACTGTCACCTGCCATGTTGAGCTTGGAAACATGCGTTAACATAACAGTAGTTGTACCTGACCAAGACATGGAAGCCAGCTCTCTCGGAGACCCGACTATACTTGCAGTGCACTTTGAGCAAGAAATGAGCCATTACTGAGATTTGGGTGTTGTTTTTCCAATAAAGTGTAACCTAGCCTAAGCTGTTTGACATTTGCATCACTCTGTAGCTGGCCTTGTGCCAAATATTGAGGCGCCAGAGATGAAGAAAGTACCTTCAGCGTCCTCAAGGTGGCAGAGGTAAGGGACCCCTTACCTTACTGTCACCTAAGGGACAAGGTAGAGGGGAGGAGGTCTCACACCAGGGGCAATGAAAAAGAGCAGCTGCGAAAGGGGTGAGGGGAAGCCTTTGCAAACAGTTTTTGGGTCACAAGTTTTCTCACTTTTGCTTGGCATTTGGAGCCCTCCACATTTAGACCTTATTTTTCACTTTTCTTTTTTTTTTCCTTCTAAATTTATTTAAAAAAATTTTTTTCTTAGTAATCTCTACACCCAGTGAGGGGCTCAGGCTCATGTCCCCAAGATAAAGAGTCGTAAACTCTTCCACCTGAGCCAGCCGGGTGCCTCCGTTCTTACGTTTCTGACTCTTCATTTGAGTTCTTGGGCTCCACTCAACAAATACATACTGAGTGTCAGGTACGGGGCCAAAAGTTAAACGCAGCAGTAAGTGAAACAGACAGTCTCTGTCCTCAGGGGATTAACAGTTTAGTGGAAAAGGATGTTAAATAATGAATTTACAACTGGAGTGCATGTTATGAAGGAGCAATGTACATTGGGGGACCTAACCTAGATTCATCCAGGAAATGAGCAGCAGGTGTGGACAGGCCACAGTTCAGTCAGTGGATACAGCTTGTGGACATGCCCTCATGTGAGTGAGAACAGAGCTTGCTCAGGGCTCAGAAGGTGATCTGTACCCTTGAGGGGAGAGACAAAGGAAGTGAGTAGCAGGAGGTGAGGCTCCAGAGGTGAGCCAGGTCAAAGGCCAATCAGTGAATGCTTTGCAGGCTCAGGGATTTTGATCTTGAGTCTAAAGACAAGAGGACCAAAGTCATATTCTTAGTAATATTCTCAGATTTTCATTGTAAAGATCACTTTGGCAGTAGAGCTTAGGATGAGTTTAGAAGGAGTAAATGGAAATGCAGGTGGAAATAGGAGGAAATGTCTACCGGCCACAGATGAAGAGAAGGTGTAACATGAAAGGATAATTCAGAAGGGGGCTGAATGGAAGTGGGCAGCTACAAAATACATTTTGAACGCAAAATTCAATTTAACTCGTGATTGCTGTGATATGAGAGCTGAAGGAGAGGAATTCAAAGATAATCCCCGTTATCTGAACAACTAAAGGGACAGTAGTGTCATTGCGGATAAAGGAAGGCAATTCTAGGTGGACACAGAAGAGGGGATTCAGTTTGAGGCACGAAAAATCTGAAATATTTGGGGGCACACATCTCTCTTAGGATAACACACTTTCCTGTACTTTGTGTCTGCCTCCAGGTCTGCTCTTTCTGTTTGATTGTTAAAGTTCTGAGAGTAGAAACCTTGTCTGCATTATCTCACACTCCAATTTCCTACCACCAGGCACACAGGACTGAGCTATGTATCAAGTAAGCCCAAGGACACCCTGACCCAGTGAGTGAAATGGACAAATCTGGTTCTTTGAGGCCAGGTTGGGAGAAGTTTGTTTCAACTTGTTCAACTTGTTTCCACTCCAGGATCTATTGTTGGTTTCCTGGCTCTTACACCACTCTGGCTTCTGGTTTTGGTTCACCTGAGGTGAGCACACAGGAAAACGGTTGTTTATTTCTCCACTGCTTGAAGTGTTTGTGCTTCTTTGTTTAGATGGATAGGTCTGAAACAGGCACTAAAAAAAAAAGTTTGTATTCTTAGTAGATTTGTATTATTAGTATTCTTAGTAGATTTCTGATACATTCTGCTTCAAAAAGTTGCAAGTATCTATAGAGTCAAAACTCTTTCGGATAATGCTTTACTAAATGCACTCTCTTCTCCTCTAAGACCTTGAAGGTAAAGAGAAAAAGCAGCTGGTTCAAAATTAGTGCATCTATTGTCATGTGTGCAGTGTAGTTCCTGAGCTTCAGAAGGCTCTGGTGTCCTTTAAATACACATATGCACTAAAGGATGACTTAAATATCACCATTAGTAAGTATTCTTCAGCTTGGGGCTTTGCTTCCTGCTAAAAGAAAAATCCACCCCCCCCCCCATTTTCTCCTCTTAAAAGTGCTGGGATGTGCCTTAAGCTATTTGCATTCATTTACACATGAATTCAGATACAATGTAGAATCTCCTTAGAGCAGGATTGCTTCAGGAAAACCATCTGGTGTTCTAGTAAAGGTGGTGGGGCTCCCAGTCAAAGGTCTGTGGGCCTTGCACTCTGCCTTGTTCTTATGTGGAGAGATGAATTGACTTTTCTGGGCTCAAGTGTGATATCTGATAATTGGGGGTTCTAATCCCCACTTTGCACTTCGGGTTGATCCCAACAACAACCTTTAATAGAGAGTTTTAGAATGTCTTCCCAAATCACCATGTCTCCCTTTCTCTAAGAAATCTCCCATTTCCACCCAGCCAGGAAGAGTCCCAAGCAGTTGTGTGTCCTCTCAGTGATTCTCCTCACCGAGTTGAGCAGGCAAGGTGGGCCCCACCTCTGCTGGGCCAGTCACAGTCACCCTTTCAGAACATCTGTAGTGTGCTGTAAAGGTGACGGCTCATCTGTGCTGGGGGGCTGCAGCCACACACGAGCCATGGTGTTTCCTTATGCTTTTTGAGTCAGCTGAGGAGTCCTAAAATCTAATCTGCAGAGAGAGAAGAGGAGGAAGCAGAAGTTCCAAGAAGAGTTAAGAATGAGAGATTAAGGTGTGCCTTGTTTTTTGCAAGAGTTCAGATCTTTATTCTAGGCTTTTCCTAATGTCTAGGAGTAACAGTCCTGGGAGGTTTCTCAGATATTCCCGTATTCTTTTTTTTTTTTTTTTTTTAATTTGAGAGAGAGAATGCATGAGCTGGGGGTAAGAGCAGAGGGAGAAGCAGGTTCCCCGCTGAGCAAGAGCCAGATGTGGGGTTTCATCCCAGGACCCCAAGATCGTGGCCTGAGTAGAAGGCAGACACTTAACCATTTGAGCCACCCAAGCACCCTCCTGTATCGTTTTGTTTTGTTTTTAATTTAAACTCAATTAGCCAACATATAGTATATCATTAGTTTCAGATGTAGATCGGTTGCCTATAACACCCAGTGCTCATCACATCATGTGCCCTCCCTAATGCCCATCAACCGTTTATTCCATCCCTCCACCCCTCTCCCCTCCAGCAACTCAGTTTGTTTCCTAGAGTTAAGAGTCACTCATGGTTCATCTCCCTCACTGACTACTTCCCATTCAGTTTTCCCTCCTTTCCCTTCTGATCCTCGGTGCTGTTTCTTGTATTTCACATATGAGTGAGTTCTTATAATAATTTCCCTCTTTCTGTCTATGCTAGCACAGGGTGATTTCTGTTCCTTGCAAGCAAGATGTCCTTATCAGATTAATACACAGTGTAGGGAACCACTAGGGCAAGGGAAGGGTGCCCTGTCATGTGGGAGGGATTAGACAGAAGAAGAGCCAACTAGAAAGCCTGCTCACCACTATTCAGTTTCCATCTACAGATTTTACCCCAGGTGCCTCAAATATTCTAATCTGGTGCCCATTTTAACTCTGACCCTTTTTTGGCCTCTGTAATACCAGTCTTTTCTTTTCTTTTTTTCCCTATAGTGGCATTTTTATTTATTTATTTATTTGTGTTTTAATATTTTTACAGGTTTACTGAGTTACAGACAATAGGTGGCAGATATTTAAAGTAAGCAATTTGATGATTTCGATACCTGTATACACCTGTGAAACTGTCACAAAATCCAGACGATGAATGTATCTATTACTTTTAAAAGTCTCCTAGTGTATGTTTGTAATTTTTTTCTCTTCTCCTTGTCCCAGATGCCCTGTTCTTTTGTTATAGATTAGTTTACATTTCTTAGAATTTCATATAAACAGATTCATATAGTATTTGCTCTTTTTAGATATCAGTTCTTTAAAATATTTGAGCACTTGGGCTCAAGTGATACAGTCAAGAACTGGACATAGTTCTTGCCATCAGTGAGGCTGGGTCTACCACGTAGATACAGAATAATTGCAATAAATCCTGTAGTGTGTTTTTATAATAGGAGAAGTGAAGGAGGTTTATACCAGGAGGATTTAACTCAGGGGCTTATGAGAGATCTGAAGGTCTAATGGAAGTAAAACCAGTTAAAGGTCACGGTGGGAGTGGGATGCAGACAGAGGGCACAGAGTATGAAAAGTTTCTGAGGAAGGAGAAAACATGCCATATTTAGGGAACAGAAAGAAGGACAGTGGCCTGGAGATCCCCAGGGGAGGAGCGATAGGAGAGGAGAGCAGGTTAGGGTTGTTCCCAGAGCATAGATTCTCTTTCCTCCTTATTTCTGACCCTTGAGAATCTTCGCTACAGTTGCTTATCTTCTTTCATCTGATTGGCGAGAGGGAATTGCAGTGCTCAGAGTCACAGGGCTAGCGGGGATCAAGGTGAGGTTCTAACTCAGTTCTCCAAACTCTGAGTCCAATACCTCTGCACACCCAGATGGCCAGACAGAATGTCAGTTATCCAGGGTTTTGGAGCACCTGACATCATAGCAGACTGACACCATAGCAGACTCTGACATCATAGGAGAAATCGAGGTGAGTGGAGGTTGTCAACTGTCAAAGGCACAGGGTCAGAAAAATGTTTCACTGACATATAGACAGCCCCACACCACTTGGTACTTGATTACCTACTGGCAGAAAAGCCTGTTTATGCGTTCCCTTCCATTTTTCTTCAGTTTAATGAAGTAATTAATGCTATAAAAAGCTATGAAAGTATAAATGTAAGAAAGCATGTTGCATAATTAATAATGTATGCATATGCATGGCAGGGTGTTTCTTTCTGGCATACATACATATGCATGTATCATTAATTGAAACATAATCAATTTGTTTTACTGCCAGGGTATCGGGACAAGTCATGCTGCCTATATGTCAGCTGTCAGCCTGCCTCCAGGGGACTAGCAGGGACCAGGAGTGAAGTGTTGGTCCAGAGAACTGGGGTACTGACTGGTTTCTAGACTCAGCTCTATACCGACCTGCTGTGTGACTTCACAGCAGTTTTCTTTGGGCCTCAGTTTCTCCATTTATTAAATTGGGGGTTGGTGTTCATTGGCAGTTTACATCAATAACAGCAGTACATCTCTTTACTCAAACAAAATCTTAACTGGAAACTGATGTATGAAACAGAAGTGGAGACTCTAGTTAAGCTTGGAGCAGGGCTTCCCACTAGTTCAAAGCTCTCTTACTCCCTGCTCCTCCTGTGCCCCTCGAGGCTCTCTAAATTAATTTGAAAAGTACTGGGCTAGATAATTGGAAAAGTCCCTAGCAGTATTTTCTTTCCTGTGTCAGGGCTGTCAGCTCCAGAGGGTCACATCAGGCCACATAATATGGTGGGGAACCAGGATGAGAAGTTGAGAGACCTCAGTTCACATTTGGGTTCTGTCCCCTGTTAGCATTGTGACCTCAAATTGGCCTTCTATCCAGCTAGCATGGCATGTACTACTTATCTGTCCAGAAAGAAAGTAATCCTTGTCCCCTCTTACCATAGAGAGATACCCAACAAGATAGTGTATATCAAAGTGCTCTGAATGTGATATGTGCTGTCTTTTATGAAGGGTTAGGGATGTAGGCTCTGAACCCAGCTGTTCTACCCCTTACTAACCATGTGATCTTGAGTAAGTGACTTGACCATTTAGATGTCCTCATTTATATAATGGGCATCGTAACCTTATCTATGTATAAGTTGTTGGGTTAACATACCTGTTACACTTAAAAGCAGTGTCTGCAGAGAATAAATGTTTGAAATTATTATTATTTTTTGTATTATCATCAGTAGTGGTAGAAAGCAGCTAGTTGGTCACTGAGGATGAAGGGGTCTGGATTTTAACCTTGAACCCACTACCCCCTAAATGCAAGTCCTAGTCAGATGAAGAGGCCTGAGGGAGTTCTGCAGGACATATGAGGGAAGAGATCAAATGAAACATTGATAATTTTGGGAAATTAGCTCATCTTTATAAATATCATGTTAAGATACGCTTCCAAAGACAAATCTAAAAGAAATGGCAGGATTGAAAAATGATCCTGAGTGTTTGATGGGGAAGATCCCAGGTTTAACGGGACATTCAGATGTCCTATCAGTTTTGGTTGAAGCATGAAGAAACTAGGCACTACATTCGAAAGTAAGCCTTGCACAAGATTTATAGAAGAGAGATGGCAGATAAATAGTTTTATTACCCCCACCTCCAGTCAACCCCTCTCCCTCCCCCGTCCCGCCCTGCACCTTCAGCCTGTGAAGTTGGAGACTGAGAAACAGAGCAGAGACCAAAAGATAGTTTTTAGAGAGAAAAGGTAATGAGCCCTGTGCCTGCCTGTCAAGGGGGACACCCTGCCAGGAGCCTGCCCCACTCCTGAAGCCTGGGTAGAGGGGCTTTAAGGAGATTATGTAGGAAGTTTCTTTGTCTCCTTTGGACTCTGAAGGATAGAGAAGTGGAGGAAGGGGATACTGTAGTGGATTCTTTGATTATCATTCCGGAGAAACTTGTTGGCCAGCTCTTAAATAGAAGAGGAAAGAAGAGGTTACAGAGGTAGAGATGAGATGGTGGCCCCATAGGGAGGTTTTTAGGAAAAGAGATCCCTGAACCATTCCAGTGTACCAAATGTGGGTCCAGTAGGTTAGACATTGGAATGGGATCACCTTAGCCATTTCCAGGAAGACTGCCTGAAAGACTGAAATGGTCTTACCCCAAATACGCTTGGAATATAGTACCTAATTCCCAGGGATTGAGCAAGGAGATATAAGTAATGAGGCAAAATAGAGATGCATTAACCTTTAAGGGATCTATAGATGCAAGATACCCATTAATAAAAACTCTCTGTGATCATTTGTTTCTTATGTATCACATATGAGTGAAATCATATTTTTCATTTACTGACTGACTTATTTTACCTAGCATAACTCTCTCTAGTTCCATCCGTGACTTTGCAAATGGGAAAAAAGAAGAGAGGCAAGCCAAGAAATGGACTCTTAGCTATAGAGAACAAACTGATGGTTCCCAGAGTGAAGGAGGGCAGGGGCATCAGTCAAATAGTGATGGGGACTAAGGAGTATACTTGTGATGAGCATGGTGTTGAATTGCTATATTGTACACCTGAAACTAATATAACACTATATGTTAACACTCTGGAATTTAAATAAAAACTTAAAAGAAAGAAATAAAATCTTCAAAAACTCCCATCCTTTCTCCCCGGCATAGAAGACAGCAGTGAACATCTTCTAGGGAGTGCAAGGTCAGCTCACAACAGTATCGGTCAAGCCAGACCTTCCCTACTCCACTACACCCTGCACGCTCAATCCTGAAGAGTCAGACGTACGGGGTTAGCAAAATGGAGGAAGAGTTGAAGTGCAGGGTGGGGACAGAAATTGGAAGCCATCTGCAAACTGTGTCCCAGTCCACCATTTGCAATTTTCCACCTAAGAAGGTATACATTGCATATGGAGAGAAGTTTTTCTTTTAAATTTGAAATTTTGATTGTTACATGGAACTAGATATTTTACTGTTTGGATTGAGATCTTGCATTTAATCCTTGGAAAAACTGTGGGACCAGGCTGGGCAGGGAGGAGCTAGACCCCCCTGTTTAAAGGGACAGAATAAGATAAAGATACAATTGCTTGATGCAAACATCTCTTAGATCATGGTTTTCAAATTACCAGTGCTAAACTACATATTATGAAAGATCTCTTTTTGATCAAATGGGCAGAAAAATGTGCTGCTGTTGTTTTCATTTGGGAATGAATGAAAAAAACTCAGTTGCTGCCCTTAAGCTGTGTAAATCATAAGGCTGCAGCCAAGATGTCCAGAACCCAGCATCAACTTTTGAACTCAGGGTTGTTCTGGGACAGAGTTAGCCTTGGACAGAGATGAAGTAGTTTACCAAAGTGACACAATTTTAGAGGGATTTGAGGATTCCATCATATCCCCTACCCTCTACTTAAAAAGTATATATTTTTAATGTTCATTCGGTGCTCACAACATTCTTTTTGTTTCAAACATTTGGTCTCTGAGACAATTAGCATCCGTATGGGTGAGTCACAATTTGTCATTCCCAGTCATTGAGACCCCAGGCTGAGAGGACAGGAATCCCTTCTGAATGCAGGCTTTCTCATTAAAGGGAAAGAGGTGGATGGCCCCTGTGTACATGAGGGAAGTGAATGGGTCCCCTTAAAGGAGAAAATGCTCTGAAGTTGACAACTGCGACAGACAAGTCTGTCAACCACCTTCCAACAGACTCAGGTAAGCTCTGCCCCAGAAACTTACTATCATTTCCTCTACTTTTATGAAAATTTCTTTAAGCCATGATAGAGGAGTTGAACTGAACATTTGTATGGTAGGATCAGGATATCAGAAGCAAACCTGAGGACAGTCTAGAATCAGGAAGGTAACTACATTTCATCTGGCATGTCAGCTCCCAGAGTGATCCTGACAGCCTGGCCTACAGACTTGAGGAGGATGGAAGGTCCTATTCTTACTGTGGAAATCATGATCAGGTCTATTCATGGAAGCAGGGAATGGAGGCACCACAAATGCCATCTCTCTCCTAGTCTGGATCTTCATAGTCTGTAACCACCCGGTTTCTTCACAATGGCTTCCCAAAATGTGATGTATTCCCATATTTTAGGTAATTTTAAGATATTAAAAAAGACTTCCTACTGAAGGATACAACACCACACAGCTGTGAATTGTCAAACCAAGGTTCAAAGCTAGATCTTTCCTGCCCCCAAGGCCTGAGTTTTTTCTATAATACCTTGACCTACTAAACTATTCTGCCTTCTAGGAATTGAAATCTTATTTTTTGGATTGTGGTCTTGCAACTGGGACCCCATCACTTACCTGTCATTTTTTGGATGACATGTGTCTACAGTTCAGAGGTTCACTTGTTTTGGGGGCTCCTGTTAGCACTGACTGCCCTCTGCCTCATAATGGAGTTCCCAGAATTGACTGATGGTCTGAACTAGGAGCTGGTCTCTGTCCCATGAACTCAGATACTCCGGCAAATGCACTTGTTTTCTCAGCTGCTGTGCTGGTGCGTACATCTAGGTTATTCATTCAGTGATTACATGGAGTCCCAACTATCTGGTAGATATTCTGGCGTGCAAAAACACAGTCAGCAAATGGTTGTAGCTCGTGACCTAATGAATCTTAACATCTAATGAGAAGGCAGGCACTGGAAAAAGTCACATCAATATATAGTTATGAGCTGTCATAACTGATAGTAAGGAAAAGTACAGAGTAAAACAGCAGAACCTGGCCTGGCTTGGAGAGTCAGTTTTTGAGTCCCACTTTGACCATATCTCTTTACTGATATTTTGGAGCTGTCCATTTTTACCTCATGCTGGTGTTGTAAGAATTAAATGATAGGATGATTAGAAAGCACTAAGCACAGCACGTGGTGCAGTGGTGCGGTCTTGATCCTTGCCCTCATCTTCTATGTGACAGGCATTTGCACGGACACCTGAAGGAGGTGGAGACTTTGGTCACGGGCTTCTCAGTGCTAGCCTCTTTCCTCTCCTACTACAGTTGATTGGGCCTCATGTGGGTAAGGCTCAGTACGCACAACACAATATGTAAGGTCTGTTTACAAGAGCCAGGTGAGGTGGGTTTTTCAAGGTCACTAGAGAAGTAGAGGCAGAGCACAAAGCCTGTCTACTAACTCCCCATTTAAGGGGTGTTGCTTTTTAATCACACTGAATGTCTTGTTATACATCTTCATTTCAAGGTGATATCCCAATCAAAATGAATTTTCAGAAGTTGGCAAAAGAGCCTAAGATGCAACAATCTAGTCTCCAAATATGCAACACAGCTTTGGGAATTGCTGGTTTTGTTACTTCTTCTGTTCTGTTACATAACCAAAGGCTCTGGCAGCTGGACTCCAGTCAGCATCTCCTAATAGCTATGGTCCTATTGGTTATCTGAACCCAGAAGGTTCCTTGGGGGACTCTTCTCCCCAGGAATCCTATTGGGAAAGTCAATGACAGGGTGAAGATTGGGCTGTGCAGCTGTAAAATACAATCTGATGCTTGTTTTTAGTTGGTGGCATCAGAACCAAGCAGAGCAGAAAACAAACGTGAAATGAGAAAGATAGAAGGATGTAGATTAAAAGAGGGGGCTGGAACAGGAGGAGCCTGGAGCCGTAGCAATTGCCACAATTCGGAATGGCTGGCAGAGTCCATCTGAGTAGTGGCAGCAGCCTTTCCCAGATTCCCTTGCACTGCCCCCCTACCCCGCCCCATATAAACATGAATGTAGGCCTTGCCTGACTGACTGATCATGGGCTTTCTAATAGTCAAAGAATCAAAGCTTTGAGTGAGACTTGCTTATTCAAGGAGAAGAAATATCAATTTTTATTCCTTGCAGCAGTTGAGGTCCAATTCTCCTTTATTGTTGCTGTCCTTAAAGGAAATGAACAAGTCATCCCGCTAAACACAATGTGTCGCCCTGCAGTGTGAGGACCCCCTCCCAGCTCCTGGTGCTGGGTGTTGAAATTCACAACTTAAACCTTCCCTCAAGGTTTGCTCTTGCTTCACGCATTCCTGTCGTCTTGTACCCTCAAGCAAAGTAAACTTGGCTCTGTCAACAGATCGTATACTGATCATTCATTAATTGATTAATATGGCTGCTGAGCATCTATCTCCCTTGGCCAGGCACAGTTCTAAGCACAGAGGAATACAGAATAACCCAAGAAACAAAGTCACTGCCCCAGTGTCCTTGTGGAGCTTATGTGTTAGTGGGTTTGGGTGAGTCATCAGTCTTACATTGATCGAACATCTTTTACCTGCTAGAATTTATGCCAGGTGCTGGGGAAACAAAAATTAATGTATACATGAATCCTACCATCTAGTGATACCCAGGACTCAAGCAGTTCACTGTATTATTAAGTGCCAGGGAATGTACTGGAGACAAACTTAGCACTATGTAGGAAAATGTACATATTTTTTAAAAAGTTTCTGAAAGGGGCTTGGATTCCTCTTTCCATTTCAGGATTATTTGTGCAGAGAATTTTTGAATACCTCAAAATGCTTAGAAGTGTATCTGGTACACAGAAGTCCTAGATAAATTGCTGTCATCCATGTTAATTTTAGCTAGGCATAGTATTAGGCACATAGTAAAATGGGGAATAGTAAGCCTAGAGGCAGCTGAACCGATGAGGAAATAAGACCAGAGAAATTAAGTAACTTTTTCAATCTGGAAGTAGAATGCAAATCTCCAGACACCTAGTCTGGTTTCTCTCCAATACGATGCTCTTGCACACACTACAAGCCTAGCAGTGGAATTCACTGCATAGGTCTCTATTTTTAAAAATGAATAATGAGTTTTTAACACGCTCTTTGTAGACAGGCCTAGAGAGCGAATGTGGCTGAATTCATCCTTTCTCAGCTGTATCAAACCTAGAAAATTCTCCTGGAGTAATGCTCAGGGAGAGAAAGCTTGGGGTTCTGTCACCATCTGTTCTAAGTAAATGCCACCACTGGTCTTTATTTAGCAGTTGCCCTTCCCAAGATCTCCATGCTCTGGTGTAGAGGGAAAGGGGACAGGACACAGGGGTCAGTGAGCCATAGTCAAGTGGGGAAGAGCTGACAAATAAAACCAGAGCCATCCACAGTCTCTGACAAAAACACAGAGCCTACTGAGTACCCCATAGCTTGGGTTTGGAGACCCTGGAGACCTCAATTCCTTAACTCCTACAGCAGAAAGACACTGGATATTTAAATCCAGGCATATCGTGCCTGTGGGCTGTGTTTCCGAAGGCAAATATTGAGCATGCCATTCCATCATGCTGTACCGTGGGTGGTGGCAGGTCGGGGGTACTGGGAGCAGAGCCAGGGCTTGGAAATCTAGCGCCGGGGCGACTTGGGTGTTGGGGGAATGATGGGGTCAGAAGACAGGCAGTTAAGTCACAAGTGTTCCAGGGTAGATAACGTAGCAGGGTCAGAACTTGTGCATACAGGAACCCACAAGAAATGAAGTCTATGAAGTTCAACGGCTCCACAGTGAGGTAGAGAACCCAGACAATGACAGAACCCCAAGCCATGCAAACAGCTGCATTGTGCCAGGAGCGAGCAAAGGACCCCGGCATGGAGACTAGTTCTGACCCAGGCTCACCTTCTCTCCATTTCTTTTCGTCCCAGTGAGAGCCAGTTATAAGCAAGCCTGACCAAAAACCCCTGGGATGTTACATTTCAGCCATCATTTATTTCTGTTTCCAAGCTGGAGCAGGGAACATACGGAACTCTGGCTGTGGCATACTTATGATGTTCAGCCTCGATGAAAATCTGCTTGGAGTGAGGTCTTTTGGAAGAAGTGGAAAGGGGAGGTCTGCTCATTCACTCCAACGTTTATCCAGCATTTTCTTTCTTTCTTTTTTTTTTTTTAAAGATTTTATTTATTTATTTGACAGAGAGAAATCTCAAGTAGTCGGAGAGGCAGGCAGAGAGAGAGAGAGGGAAGCAGGCTCCCTGCTGAGCAGAGAGCCCGATGCGGGACTCGATCCCAGGACCCTGAGATCTTGACCTGAGCCGAAGGCAGCGGCCCAACCCACTGAGCCACCCAGGCGCCCCCAGCATTTTCTATGTACCAAACACTGTGCCAAGAACAGGAGATCAAACTGACGGACAAAAGCAGCTGTGACCTCTGTCCTCAGGTAGCATACAGATTTGTTGGGGAGACAAGAAATTAATAAAAGGTTTACAAAATGAGGGGAATGGGAGATTCCAGTTATAGAATGACTAAGTCAGGAGGATAAAAGGCACAGGATGGAGAATAGAGTGAATGGTACTGTAATCGTGTTGTGTGGTGACAGATGGGAGCTACATTTACAGTGAGCACAGCACAGCCTATAGGCTTGTCCAATCACTATGTTGCACCCCTGAAATCTATGTAACATTGGGTGTCAGCTACACTCAAATAGACAGAACATTGATTCATGAAATGAGAGACAGACAGACAGAAACTGTGGTATGAGCTCCAAAAAAGGAGTACCCAGAGCTGTCAAGGGAATATGAACTAGGCAAGGTGGTCAGATGAGGTCTCTAGAGGAGATGCCAATTGGAAGTTTGTAAGAAAAAACTAGGACAGGGCAGAGGAAGAGAACATTCTGGTTTTTCTGCCAATGGACTTCAGCAGGAAGGGGCATTGCAAGAGGAAATGCCTATTTTATGTCAAAATCAAATTTTATAATTAACAAGTTAATCCATAAAGCAGTTAATGCCCACCAGTGCAGAGCACTGTGTATTAGAGGTTGTACAGAATCCAAGTTCAGAGCTTGTAGATCCTGCCATGAGGAAGTACTGAAAGGCAGAAACCTACCAAAGGTTTTTATAGAATTCCTTTGTGTCAGATGCTTTCCATTTGCTGTTTAACACTAAGAGGTAGCTCCTGTTATTCCCATATTATGGATGGGGAAACTAAGGTTTGGTCAGATAAGTTACAGGGTCCTAGATCCAAATCTGGAAGCTGTATTGCTGTGTATTGCCAGACCATTGAACTTTTCATATAACTCAATGACTCTAATCAGAACCCTATGTGAAAACTTGCTGGAAGGATTTTGTGTGCCAGCCCACTTTTTCCCCTTTAGCAGGATTCTATTTAGACCTCAACTGTAGCTTGTGTGTGCAACCATAAATACATACAGTTTAAGTTTTTCAACTTTTAGTAGAATATACAAAGAGTACACACACACACACACACACACACACACACACAGAGCTCATGTTTAAAGGATCCAAGTATTAAAAGGCACCCAGTCCAAAATCATGAGGAACATAAATTTAATCTTTCTTCATTGGCTTGGACTGCCCTTCAGGATCTAAAAAAATGTTCAGGTCATCATAATGAACATTGGTTGTCACACTAGGGTAACTGCCTGATGTGCTACTTAATAGAGTGTTACCAAGTCATAAAATGCCAATATTTTAAATCCACCAAGGTCTTTAATTATCATTTTTAATCAATTTAAGGGTTTGTGAAACTGTGTGCCACAAGAAACCTAGCTCTGTAAGAAAAGCTTGAGGAAAAACCTGTATTTGGTCAAATACACTCCAGAAAACACTTCCTTTCATTTTAAGCCATCATGGTTCTTCTCACAGCCTATAATGCAGTACTGAGAGTGTGACCCTACGGTGGGGAAAAGAATGCACAGATTATCCTGAAATTATTTAGCTACAAAATGGAATGTAATAGTCTTTCCTAGAACACAAATTCTGTAACAGAGCTTATTCCAAGCTACTTGTTTCAGAAGAGAGATTAGCTCTTCCTCTATCCAAGGTTATTGCCAATTTTTGGCACAGGTAGGACCAGAATCTGAGAACTCAGGACAGATTTTAGTCATTGCCCTGATCCTTTCACACCTCCTTACTTGAACAGACAAATCGTATTTCTGTGTGTGTTTGGGGGGATGAAAATGCATCATGTTTAAATTCAGGTTTCCTTTTCATCCTTACTACTTTTTTCTTTTCTGTTCTAGGGTCAGAAAGGAGGATGGCACAAGTCCATAAATAATAGCTCTTCCAGGTTTAAAAAAAAATAAAGAGAAGAAAGAGGTAGGATTTTAAAATTATCCAAAGACATAAATAATTTGCTATTATTGCCTGAGTTTTCCAGAGCATAAAAGCTCCCTGGGGCCTTTGTCCCTTGTCTTTTGGGTCCTGGTTACTGTCCATTGACCTCCGAGTGGGCGGTGCGTACAAGCTGGGCTGTGTCATCCAAACTCCTTGGTGATTTATGTAGAAACCCGTTGTTCCTCCAGCTTTGCTATTACGGCGTTTTCTGCTCCAGACGCTGTGATTATGAAATGTCACCGTGGAAACAGTTCAATATTCTCTTAAAAATATAAAAGCAACTGAAATGAAAAACTACCCAGAATATCAACCTCTCTTAAAGTCCAAGATCTCTATAGAACCAAGCAGATTGATTTTGAGTAGGACGATGAGTATACTCGTCCCTTAAAAATAATCTCTCTTCTGCTGCCTGAT
This sequence comes from Mustela nivalis, assembly GCF_964662115.1. NCBI lineage: Eukaryota > Metazoa > Chordata > Mammalia > Carnivora > Mustelidae > Mustela > Mustela nivalis. The sequence goes on from NC_139022.1 coordinate 136,470,261, forward strand.
AGGTCCAAAGTGCCACTGTTTGGAAGGCATGAGGCCCCTATTAGAAGGACAAATTACAGCCAACAACTTAGTGGGGACTGTCTGACAGCCAGAGGATAGCACAGACTTAGAGAAACAGAGCAAGGTCTAGTGTGTCTAGACATTTGCTCAGGACATACTCATCACATGCTGGGCAACATTTCTTACACATTGAAGTGTCTTATCAGACTTCGAACCTGAACAATCAGAATAAGTGTGATGGAATCACATACAGAATTTTAACTTATGGAATCAAACTATCTTCATATGGTAAACTGCAAAGATTGAGAACAGCTAAAGATTAAAATGGTTGCCTTTTAAATGTTAGTCTTCAGTTCACCTTCTGCGTGTCCAGGGGTCAGAGCAGAACTGGGAGAAGTCCATATGGTGCTGCCAGAGTGGGTCCTGGGCCCTCTAGTACTTTCACGGTGAGAACATCTTCGAATGCTGGGATTTTCATGGGTGAAATGTTTTTGTTCAGCACTGGAGAAAGCAAGTGAGAAAATGCTCAATCTTGATGACTAAATTAAAAGATTTCTAAGGATAATTTAATTTAATTTAATTTTTAAGATTTTATTCATTCATTTGACAGAGAGATCACAAGTAGGCAGAGAGGCAGTGGGGAAGCAGGCCACCTGCCGAGCAGGGAGCCTGATGTGGGGCTCGATCCTAGGACACTGAAATCATGACCTGAGCCGAAGGCAGATGCCCAATGACTGCGCCACCCAGGCGTCCTTAAGGATAATTTTAGTAGTCAAAGAATTTCTTTTAATACAGTGATTAGATACTTAGCTCATGTAAGATCAGACTTACTGCATTGGCCATCATTTGTGTGTCCCATTTGTATCCTCTCATACAGCGGATGACATAAAGAACCAAATTTCAAAGAAGGGCTACCTTGAAGAGCCAATCCTGATCTTCTGTAAGATACTGACATCAAGGGGGCACCCATCAAGCATGGTAGATTTACCTCTGACTACCCAAAACCCATTCTTTCTCCTCAGCAGGACACCCCTGTATTTTGGGGGTCTGGTAGTTTGCCCAGTTGTAAGTCTTTATTTCCCCAGCCTCCCTCCCAGGTGTGAATTACATATGCAAGTCAATGGTTGGAACATGAAAGGAAGCTGGTTTTCCTGAGAGCAATGTCCTTTTGCTTGTTTCATTCTTTCTTCCTTCCAGCTGTTTGGAATATTTACTTAATGACAGGAGTTTCAGTGGCCCTTAAGGACTTTGAAGCAATATAGAGGAGAGTAGCCATTCAATAAGGGTTGTAGAACAGGGAAAAATAGGATCTTGAGTCCTTGATGACTGGCTGTCCATCTCTCTCTTTTACATGAGAGAGAAGTGACCTCATGTCTTATTTAAGACATTGCTATTTGGGGTATCTGTCACTATCAGAAAGAATTCCTAAATGGTATATTATGGTTTTCATAAATGCTTTTTTTTTAAAAAAGATTTTATTTATTTATTTGACAGAGATCACAAGTAGGCAGAGAGGCAGGCAAAGAGAGAGAGAGAGAGAGAAGGAAGCAGGCTCCCCGCCGAGCAGAGAGTCCCATGTGGGGCTCGATCCTAGGATCCTGGGATCATGTCCTGAGCTGAAGGCAGAGGCTTTAACCTGCTGAGCCACCCAGGTGCCCCTCATAAACACTTCTATTTTAGATCATTGAGCAATTGCAGAAAAATCACGTGATTTTGGAGATGGAAGAAACTCTAGTTTGCGCCAACTGTCCTGTTCTTTAGAATGAAATAATGAAAGACAATTATTAACTCATTAAAGAAAAACATTAATTGGGACACCTGAGTGGCTCAGTCTGTTAAATGTCCAGCTCTTAGTTTCAGCTCAGGTCATGATCTCAGGGTTGTAAGACTGAGCCCCATGTTGGACTCCTCACTTAGCAAGGAGTCTGGTTGAGATTCTTTCTCTCTCTCCCTCTGCCCCTCTCTCCTGCTTGTGAACTCGATCTCTTTTTCCCTCTCAAATAAATAAATAAATCTTAAAAAAAAAATTTATCAAGTAGGTAGTATATAGCAAATTCAGGGAATCTAATATAAAGACCTATCATATAGCTAAGGAATTCAGTAAAAGAACTTATAAAAGTCAACCAGATAAGAGCTATAAAGGAGGAATATACTAGAGCACTTTAGGGATACATCTAATTGAATTCTGTAAGCATTGGGTGACCTCAGGAAATACTTTCAAAAGAAATAAGCCAGGGATCAAGGCTCCAAGGAGGAGAAGGAAGTTAAATAAAAGGGAATTGGCTGGCTAATGCCATATAACAATCTGGTGACAGGGTCAAAGCTTCAATCTTAAGGCCTTAAATCCTACTGCTTTGTTCTTGCTACTCTATCAATTACTGAAAACATTTTTGTGTAGAAATATCTTGATTCTATCCATTTCACTGAGCATGAGATGATTTCCTTTTTTTTTTTTTTTAAGGATTTTATTTATTTATTTGACAGACAGAGATCACAAGTAGGCAGAGAGGCAGGCAGAAAGAGATGAGGAAGCAGGCTCCCTGCTGAAACAGAGAGCCTGATTTGGGGCTCGATCCCAGAACCCTGGGATTATGACCTGAGCTGAAGGCAGAGGCTTTAACCCACTGAGCCACCCAGGTGCCCCTGATTTCTCATTTGGACAGTAATCACACTGTTGATCAAGTGATACTTTAGGACAACTTGGGGAAAATATTAATGAGACAAATTTTTAAAAATACAAAATCAGCTAAGTTTCTATTTTTTAAAATTGCATTTTATTATAAAAGTCATAATTTAGGTGTTCAGTATCATTAGTCATCAAGGAAATACAAATCAAAACCACAATGAGTTATCAACTTACATTTGTCAGAATGGTCAATGTCAAAAAAATAAGAAATAACAGGTGTTGGATTTATAGTCCTTAACAGGATGTGAGAAAAAGGAACATTTTTGCACTCTTGATGGAAAACACACTGGTAAAACCATTGTGGAAAACAGCATGGAGGTTACCAAAAAAATTAAAAATAGAAATAGTATATGAGCCAATAATTCCACTACTGGGTATTTATTCAAATAAAATGAAAACACTAATTTGATAAGATATCTTTATTGCATATTATTTACAATAGTCAAGATATGGAGATTATTCAAGTGTCTACCCATAGATAAATGGATAAAGGAAATGTGGTATACATATATAATGGAGTATTAAACAGCCTTAAAAAAAGAATGAGATCTTGCTATTTGCAACAACATGGATGGACCTAGAGGGTATTATGTTAAATGAAATACGTCAGACAGAGAAAGACAAATACCATGTAATTTGACTTATATATGGAATCTATAAAACAAAACCAAACAAAAAACCAGATATAGACCTATAAATACAAACTGGTGGTTGCCAAAGGGGAGTAGGGCAGGGAAATGGGCCAAATGGGTGATAAGGAATAGGAACTACAGGCTTCCAGTAGTGGAGTGAGTAAGACACAGGGATGAAAGGTACAACCTAGGGAATACAGTTGAGGGTGTTATAATAACGTTGTATGGTGACAGATGGCAGCTACGCTTGGGGTGAGCATAGCATAATGTGTAAAGTTGTGGAATCACGATGTTGTACACCTGAAACTAATGTAAAAATTTTTGTCAAAAAACACTCAGATTTAAACAAAAGAACATAAAAAGGGCAATAAATTAGTAAAGCATAAGGAAGAAAGACATAGCTGAAATCCCATCATCATAGCAGACATTGTTTACAATAAAATCTTTTAAAGTACTACTTTAGTGTATGCTCACTACAGAAAGGGAGGGAGGAAGAAGACATGTACTTTCATGTCTTCTGTTGTCTACTTTATTAAACATGCTCTCTGGAATACCCTCAAGCAGATAGGTAAGGCTCTACCCCCACCCTACAACAGAACATGTCTTCTCCAAGCAGAGCAATTCAGCTTTTATATATTTTATTTGCTTATAAGTGAACTCAAGGGTAATCTCAAATTTGGCAGACTAGATGAAAAACCAAGGACAGGAGCACCTGGGTGGTGTAGCAGTTAAGCGTCTGACTCCTGGTTTTGGCTCAGGTCAGGATCTCAGTGTTGTGAGATCAAGCCCCAAGTTGGACTCTGTGCTCAAAAGTTTGTTTAAGATTCTCTTGTCCCTTTGCCCCTTTCTGTCTGCCCCCTGCTCTCTTGTTCATGTGCTCTCTCTGTCTCTCAAATAAAAGAAAGAAAGAAAGAAAGAAAGAAAGAAAGAAAGAAAGAAAAACCAAGGAGAGGTAGACAAGTAGATGGGCCAATGAACTGGTATTCCCTGGAAATGATACTCTCAGAAGTTTGAAGAGCTGTTTACAGAGGGAAAACACTGCATGGGGATAATTGATTGTGGTCATGGTTGTGAATATAATATGTGAATATAATAAAAGCCTTTGGATTATACACTCAGAATGGATGAATTGTATATTACAAGAATTACGTATCAACAAAACTGTTAAAAAAAACTTTAAGGACACTGTTATAAAACAATTCAACTGAATAAATTTGAAGATCTAATTGGCTTTATTCAATAATTCATGAATCAGGCAGCATCCCATCTAGCAAATAGAAAGGAGTGCTGAGGAGCTACACAAATGGAAGTCATTTATGGGGGTCTTCTAAAGGAAAAGAGTGGATTGTTTCAGGCAGAGTCACCTTCCTTTAGGAGACAAAAGAGGTCTATCAGGTAGATTACCTCACTAGTAGATTACCTCACTAGTAGATTACCTCACTAGTGCTGACCAGGAAATTCCAGACTGACCAGTTGAGATTACATTCCTGGAAGGGGCTGAAGCTGCAGTTAGAGTAGATCTTAAGTCTTGGTTTGCTGACATGAGGCTTAGCACAAGTGACTCCATTTTGGACCTTTTCTTTCTTTCTTTTTTTAAAAAATAATACTGAAATTTGAATTTCATATAATTTTCACAAGTCAAGAAATGCTAGTCATTGATTCCCCCCACTCCGCCCTCCCCACCCCCCCCCCCAACATGTAAAAACCACCCTTTGCTTGTGAGCAGTAGTGGCTGGTTGTATTTGGTCCATGAGCCTTAGTTTGGTGACCTCTGGCTTAGACTAATCAGGATGCTCTTCCAGAGGCAGGGAAGGAATGGTCAAATGGAGGAAAAGTTCATACTTGAAAAAATCAGGAGTCTTTTGGGGAGGAAGAAAAGGAAAATGGATAATGAGAAGGCAAATAGCTCTGTCCCTTGAGGCTGTTTAGAAAACATCTCTTATGGGCCATGCATGGTCCTTGGGCATGTAACTCTTAATCCCAAGCATCAAAATACTCCTTTCAATCCCTTCTACTATCCCTAGGAAGAATTTTAATGAATAGGAATTTCTCCATTTTACTACATTTCCCATGATATGTATCCAATGTCCATTTCCAATGATATGTATTACACTGTTATATGAACATCCTCATAGATACTCCTTGGGGTCCAAGAAAAGGTACCTTTTTTGCCAGAGGTAGACATGGTGGACGAATTAGCCATTCTGAGTCATTCCTAGTAGGCGTTGCTACTGAAACAAAGCTTTTGAGACTTAGAGCACTGCCTCTTGAATACATTTGTGGCAACTAGTATAAGAAACAAAGGCTTCTATTTTATTTTACTCCTTTTGCTTCTAGTTTGACTTCATAATTTCTAGACTTTTTAAAAAAAGATTTTTATTTATTTATTTATTTGGCCGACAGAGATCACAAGTAGGCAGAGAGAGAGGGGGGAAGCAGGCTCCTTGCTGAGCAGGGAGCCCAATGCAGGGCTTGATCCCAGGACCCCAGGATCATGACCTGAGCCAAAGGCAGAGGCTTTAACCCACTGAGCCACCCAGGCACCTCCATAATTTCTAGAATTTGAGGGAAAGTTTGATGCATTACAAAGATCACAGACAAAAAAAATCACAGAAAGTCAAGACCACTCACCTCAAATAGCTTCATGACCTTGGGGCAGTCCCTTGACCTACAAGGTGGACAGTAACAAACACAGCAAGAACAGTAAGAATGAATTCCTTTCCTGGGTCTGGAGGATGAAAAGAGGATCCTTTCCAGTTTGAAGGAGAGAAGAAGGTTTTTAGAGAAAGCGCGTGTGAAGTAAGACTTCAGAGAGTGGTGGTAATTGAGAGGTCAGAGAAGGGACTTGAAGAGGCAGGAGTATGACAGTGATTTAGGGTTCAGAGACGGTGCTGGAATGCTTGGAGGGGAGGGGTGTGGAGATAGGGTTGAGAGATGGAGTTATGGATGGATCAGAGGAGGGCCCTAAGGAGGGAGTGGGTGATTTAACTGAGGCAGCTCTGACCAGGGCTGGAGGGAGGTATGAGATGTGAGGATACTCACCCAGCACTTACCTCCATCCTTGCTGCGGCCCCAAAGCTCCCTTTCTTAAGCGCAAACCAAGAAGAAATTCCCGGCCACAAATCTGCCGTCCCTGTCCCCTGGCTGCAATTTCACTCATGTTCTCTTTCCGACTAAGAAGGACAGAATTGGCTGCTTCAGTGTGTTAAGGTAAGTTTATTTCACTTTAAAGTGAACAAAATTGAGTTCATTGACTTTATAAGGCTCCTGGTGCACGCTCCGTAGGCTTTCTCGTCATTTTTTCCCAGAAATGTGCTTCCTTAACTATCTCAACCAAGCAGGCTGGTGAATGGAAGGCTGCTCAGTTTTTCCAAAGGGAGTGACCAATCTCCCTCCAGGAAACAGAACTTTCAACAATGCCAAGGGCTGTGGGGGTAGGGTTCCCTCGGGGATCATCGGAGGCTCCATTTTTTAGGCTAACAGGGAGTTGGGTACTGAGGAGTGCATGCAAACAACCTCAGAAAATTGCCTTCACTGGAGAGGTGTTTGCATAGCAACTTCCCTTCTCAGCAACGGAACAAGCCCTTTAGTCATCTAATTGGAAAGAACTTTGGATGGAGGGAGACGAAGGCCCAGGGAAAGCAGGTGTCGCCAAATGCTTGCGTGTCCTGGGCAGCCTGGGGTGGGGGTGTCAGTAGGCTGCCCTGAGCCTGCAGTAAATGGGGAAGGACACTCCCTCCCTGCTCCTAAAAATGTCTGCTCTACCCATGTAATGTTGACCTCTGAATTATCCTTGGGAATTTAACGGGTTTGTTTTCTCCATGTTGTGCTCCAGAAACGTGCTCAGATACGCGCTTTAAGATGCTAGTGCCCCTTTGAGAAACAGCATGCATAGGAGAGCCAGTATTCAGTAGAGCAAAGCCAGTTGAATAGCTGCTTTGTGTTTTTGATGCTTAGTGTCCTCATCTATAAAATGGGATAATCACAGTCCACCTTCTAGGCTTGTTGTGAGGATGAAATGAGAGCTGTGTGCAGGTGGAAGACACATTCTGTTTGTCTTTACATGCCTTGCTTTATCTAATCCACATTGCTACTCTATGAGGCAGGGCGGGTCAGCATTCCCATTTTACCGGTGAAGAAACAGAGGTCCCCAGATACTTGGTGGAGTTGAGATTTATGCCCAGGCTATCTGACTCCAGAATCTGAGCCCCGTATTGTTCGTCTTGGAACCTCATTAGGGCCCAACAAATAGGCGTGCGGTATTGTCAGTAGGCACAATGCTGTAAGATGCCTTTTCTTAGTGTAAGAAGGCTCCCAGAGGCTGAAACCCTGGTGGCATAAGGAAGAGAGATGGGGAAAGAAGGGAAGCCAGTGGGCTAGTGCAGGACAGGCCTGTTGCTTCTCTGGAATCGGGCTGAGTCCTGTGTGGTAGTAAGCACTCCCAGGTTCATGCTGCTACATTTCTACCTGCTTGTCCGACCTGGAATCACATCCCATCCATGGGGCTGGACTCAAAACCCAGAAGGCTTGGGCCGGCTGGGCTGAACAGCCAACAGCCTTGCTTGCCAGGTGCTACTCTGATGTACTTTGGCTTGGCAATTTAGGAAAATCACGAGACTGTTGTGAGCTTCTAGTGCTCTGCCTGCAAAGAGTAGGAAATCTCTGCTTTCCCTCATGTAAGGTTTTGTTTCTGTTTGATTATTTATTCATTTTTTGTTTTTTTTTGTTGTTGTTTTGTATTTTTTAAAAGATTTTATTTATTTATTTGACAGAGAGACAGAGATCACAGGCAGTGGCAGGCAGACAGAGAGGGGGAAGCAGGCTCCCTGATGAGCAGAGAGACCCCTGTTGGGCTTAATCCCAGGACCCTGAGAGCAGGCAGAGCCATCCAGGTGTCCTTTATTCATTTGTTTTATTGAGATATAATTGACATACAACACTGTATAAGTTTATGGTATAAAGCATAATGATTTGGCTCACATATATTATGAAGTGATTACCACGATAGATTTAATTAGCATTCATCTTCTCATGTAGACACAAAAAAATAAAGGAAAAGTATTTTTTCCTTATGATGAGAACTCTTAGCATTTGTCCTTAACAACATTCAGATTTATTATCCAGAGTGTTAAGTATAGTCATCATGTTCTATATTATATCCCTAGTACTTATTTATCTTATAAATGGAAGTTGTACCTTTTGACTGCCTTCATCCAGTTCCCTCTTCCCCCCTCAATCAGGTAACCTCAAATCTGATCACTCGTTCAGCTTCCCAGGTGTTCCTGGTTTACTGCACTAAGCAGTAGGCTGGGCTTTAACTCCGCTCTCCTGTGTGGGTGGGTATAGGAGCAGGCATCAAGGCCAGCAAATCTCTTAGCTCAGGGACAGAAATCAGGCAGACTACACCTGGCTGAATTTCCTGGTCATTCTGTGCCACCGTTTTGGCTTTGTGGATGAGCAAAACCACCGGCTGGGACACCTGCTTGGGTAGGAACTCAATTCTCCAACACTGAGTGTGGACTGTTGCCAGGCTCCCTTCCCTTCTTCATCACAGTCGAATTCCCAGTGGTCAAGCCCTGCAGATTCCATCCCTCCATCCTGCAGTCTTTGTGGGACAGGACTAGAATGGGGGCTCCCAAAGAGCAGTCCATAATACTGGGGAAGCAGGATATCCACCCAGGACTCTCTTTTCCCATGGGAGGAAACTGAGACTCAGGAGAGACTTCTCAGTGTGGTGCCACACAGGCCTGGGAGAGGGGCCAGCCAGTCAGCCAGTAGCTGCTCCTTTTACCCTTCTGATATGGCCTGACTTGGTCTCTGTGGTTCCAGGGGGAGTGGTGTTCAGTCTCACCCCCATTTTCTCAGATTTTTCAGTGGTGTCTTGTCCATGAATAGTTTTTAGTTGTTCTTTCTGTGAGGGAGAGCTAAGTCAGGAATGACCTTGTCACCATCTTGGAGACATCCATTAAGGTTTTGAAGGACTAGTGCCTGTATGGAGGTGAGGAGTTATTGTGTTAGGAAAAAACAACATCCACCTGCATAGAAAGAGAGTAGTTGAAGTTGGTTACTCCACTCCCTTAGCTTTTTATTCATTCATTACATAAACACTGATTTAGTACCTACTGTCTGCCAGGCTTTGTGTTAAGAACAGTGGAGATGTGAGCAAGATAATGTCCCTGTCCTCAGGAAGTTTATTCCAGACTTAGATATGGGCACAGAGTTTGATACATGCCCTCTGTGGTGCTGTTACAAAGTGCTATGAGATAAGAACCTGATTTCTACAGCCCGTAGATTCTGATCAACTTCAGTCCCAGGAATGCATCTACTCCTTGTGCCGTGCAGGGGACCAACTAGTGCTCTTCATCACAACCAGTCCCCAAGTTGTTTGGGCAAGAGGCAGAAAAACAAAGAAATTGTGATTACAATGGAGTTTTAGCTTAGTTTCTACACATTTTACAAGAGGACTGGAGGACAGGTTACCTTCTCTCTGCGGGCCCACATCCATTTCTGGGAAATGATTGTAGACTCATAAGTTGTTCCAGATGGACCAACTTTGGAAGTTCTCAAAGATCAGCATTCCTAATCTCGAACATAAGGACACGGGGCACACAAGGATGTGTTTTAGGGTCATTTGAAAAAGATGCATTATATTCATTTCATAGGATGTTGTATGCTTGCTGTTTCAGAGTTTTTAATAAGCTAAAGGATTGAGGGGTTTAATGTTTTTCTTTTTTTCCAAACAAAATAGCCAATTTAATCAAGTTCTCATGCCTCTATCCCCAATGGGGATAGTTGAGAACTGGCAATGTATGTAAACTACAAAATAATCCTGGATAGTAGCAGATCTGGGGAAACATAGCCATAGCTCTGAAGAGTCTTCTGGGTTAGCCTGAGGGCATCAAAGTGATAGAGCTTAATGTTCTGTCCTCAACCAGTGGGATGAACTCAAGACGCAGAGCACTGCTACCATTTGTCCAGAGCATGGCATCCCAATATACCTTTCTTCCCAGAATGGCTGCCTAGGTACCTTGTTATTATCAGCTTTATTTTTGAATAAATCAAATTATATCAGTGAAAGCCCAGGATGAATTACTATATTCAACAAGGATAAGGTATAATGGTTACTGTTCATTAATTTGACACATTTATTGGATTCTCCTTAGGTGAAGCATTGTTGGAGGGACTCAGGTACAGCAGTGAACAAAAACCTTTTTGACCTAATGGTCAAAATTATAGACAGCCAAATTATAGAGAAGGGAGGTAAATGGGTAAATAAATGCGTACCTTGTTTTAAGTCAGTAATAAATGTTAATAAAGAAAAATAGTGTAAAAATAGACCAGTAAGAAGGGAGAAAGGTGTCACTTTAGATAGGTGATCAGCAACAACTTCTTTGAGGAAAGATTATTTGAACAGGGTCTGAATGAAAAAACAAGGCATCAGGTAAATGTCTGGGAGGAAATCTTTCCAGGAAGAAGAAACAGCAGGTGGAAAACCCCAAGGCTGGTGCAAGCCAGGTTTGGTGTTCTGGCAAAGAAGAAATGGCAGAGTGACTGAGGTAGAATGAACAAAAGATAAAGAAGCAGGAAATGAAGTTAGAAGGATGGCCAGGGGCCAGATATTGCCGGGCTTTGATGATCATGGGAAGAACTTACATTTAGAAATGAGTGTTTTGGAAAGCCACTCAAGGGCTTGATCTGGGGGAGTGGCCTTGTCTGATTTACCCTACAAAGATCACTTTAGCTTTTGTGGTGGGAATGGACAGTAGCAAGAATAAGGTGAGAGACTGATAACTGCAGTTTTCCTGCAATCAGTCGGAATGAGAGAGCTGAGATGAATAGACCATGTGTGCCTCCGGGTGGGAGTAGGATGGGTGCAGGGAGATAGAGGCCACCTGTGCCAGGGTCCCCACCTTGGGAGGAAGTTCAGGCTAGTGGCCAGACTACCATTTCCAAGATGTTTGATTGTGTGCGAATAACTTAACTGGGATGTCAACTTGCTCATCTTTCAAGTGGGGAAAGGTTCTTGTAGAGACTTGTGTCACAGGGACAGTACGCTACCTGGCACCCTGATGTTCTGTGGTGTGAGCCATGGTTCAGCTCATCTCTCAGTTTACAGAGAAGCAAGTTCAAGTCCAGAGAAAGAACAGGTTTTGCTCAACCACCCAACTTGTTTCTGGCAAGACCTGGACCAGATGCCTGTTTTCTTCCCTCTCTTCCTTCTCCTTCCATCTTCTTCTTCTTCTTCTTCTTCTTCTTCTTTTTTTTTTTTTTTTAAGATTTATTTATTTAAGAGTCAGAGAAAGCAACTGAGCATGGGGGAATGGGCAGAGAAGAGAGAATCTTAAGCAGACTCTGTGCTAAGCACAGAGCCTGACATACAGGGCTCCATATCATAGCCCTGAGATCAGGACCTGAGCTGAAATCAAGAGTTGATCACTTAACTGACTGAGTCACCCAGGCACCCCCACACTCATATTTTCTCATTCCCTGAGCAACCCTGTGTCCCATTCTGTTGTAGGATTGATGACTCAGCCCTGTTTTCATCTTCTGCTAAGATGGAACAGTAGAGATACGAAGAGGGCTGAAGGAATGATGGGGTGAGAGCAGCGAATGGATAAAATAGAAGTAAAATCATCTTCATGGAGCCTAAACAGTGAATTATTGACTGTCTGAAGTGAGGATAAGTCCTACAGTTTTTCTCAACATCCTTGTTTACTTTCAGGTACCCTTACTCATCTTGCATTGGTGACACATAGTGCCACGTTGCACCATCTCTCTCCATGAGGGATGGCCTGCAGAACATCATTTATCCTTCTCTCCAGCCAGCACCAGGACCAGGTGCAGATGGATCACTAACATGGGCTAGAAGTTAAGTCAATGACAGCCTAGCCACACAGTGTAATGTCTTAAAGACAGAACTTTTTGCCTGAATTTCCCCCTTTCCCCCTCTTCCCAGCCAACAAGTCACTTACACTGTGTTTCGGGCTTCTAAGGGCTCCTTATAAGACAGGCAGAAATGAAAATTCCAAGCCTATGGGGTGCTGGGTGGCTCAGTCAGTTAAGTGTCTGACCCTTGATTTCTGTTCAAGTCATCATCTCCTGGGTCGTGGAATCGAACCCTTTATAAGGCTCTGCACTCAGCATGCACACAGTCTGTTTGCCCCTCTCCCTCTTATCCTCTCCCAATTCTTTCTTTCTCTGAAATAAATAAAATCTTTTTTAAAAAATGAAGAATTCCAAGTCTGCCTGCAGCTAGGGGTTCGGTTAGAAGCTGTGTGCCCCCAGGGTGAGAGCTGGGGGCTTAGTGAACATACTGAAACAGAAGCTATAGAGAGGCAGAGGAGCATAGGCTCTGGAGCCTGAGCTCATGGCTCAAAACCCAACTCTGTGGTCCCCAGGCCAGTGTCCTTGCACAAGCTACCTATGTGCCTGTGCCTCCATTTCCTCACATGAAAATGGAGATAACATAGATAACCCTACCTCTTGGGCTCTTGTTTTCCTTGGTTAGGTGAGAATGATAGAACTATGAGCCATAGTTACCCTACTGTTACCATTACTATTTTTTTTTGGGGGGGGTCTTAATACTCAAGGACTTTGGGGAATTGTTCTTCCATCTCTGATGAAAATCAGGAGGAAATCTGCTCACTGTTCAATGCTAACTTAAATGCTTTTTCTATTATGAGGACTTCCTCCCCGGCTCTTCCCCTTGCAGATAAGAAGCAGAGGTATCCCTCCCCCCAAACCTTTACTCATACCTTCACGTTTTACCTGCTTTGTGAGACCATGTCACAGATAGTGTCTTTTTCAGTGCTCCCTAACCCTAACCCTAACCCTTACCTCTCCTTTTGCTTTTCTTCTCCTCCTCCTCCTCTTCCTTCTTCTTCTTTTTATTTGGCAGAGAGGGAAAGGGAGCAAGTGAGCACAAGCAGGGTGAGCACCAGTGGGAGAGTGAGAAGCAGGCTCCCCTCTGAGCAGGGAGCCTCACATGGGAATCCATCCCAGGACCCTGAGACCATGACCTGAGCTGAAGGCAGACACTCAGACACCAACTGAGCCACCCAGGTGCCCCTGGGCCTGACCATTCGATTGGAGTCCTAGTTTCTGTGAGACAGAGGAAGCTAAATCTTAGACCCTAGAGTCAGACCAACTGGACTGGGCTCCTTCCCAGTTTTGTGGTCTTTGTTTAAATTACTCTCGAAGTATAATTAAAAAAAAAAAAATGTTCAGTGAGCACACATCAGAGGTTTATTATCTTATTAAACAAGGGATTAGCAGCATGACTAAAGCTCAGTCAGTGAAGGATCTGAGAACTGGCATACAGTCACTGAAATAGAAAAACATTGAAGTAGGACAGATAAGTAATATGCAAAGGTAGTAGATGCCCATGCAGGGCAGTAGAACCTTAATTCTGGGATTATCTTTCTTACTAGACAAATATATGCTTTTTTACCAACCAAAAGGCATTTGTAACTCTACATCTGCCACAAGTTGACATCTAACTTGAAAGACTCTGGGCCTAATTAATGGTCAGTCGAACAAAGGAAGATTTATCTTCAGAGTTCGATAAACCTCAGTTTATCCAGTGTGCTCCAGTATTGAAAGCACACAAGTTATCCTTTTTCCTCATTTCCAAATTTTGGATAATTTTCAATCATTATTAACCTCAGACTCAGTTTTTGTATTTGTAAGATGGGGGAACATTACCTGTGTCTTAAGAGGTCATTTTGTGTCTGATTAAGACAAGGTGCATAGGGTACCCGGCACATTGCCTGCTGTGTTAAGTGTTGGCCAAGGGTTAGATAGTGGAGTCCAAACTTCGGAAGGAAAAATGATAATAGAATGTCTACTCTCTGTCAGCTGTGACTCTATATGCTTTATATATGCTTACATAGATTCCATTTACCTTCAGAACAGGACTCTCAGGTGGGTATTCATTAGTTCCAGTTCATGCAAGGAAATTTAGATTACCAGGAGTTAAGTGACATGATTGAAGATGTCAGAACCAGAGAGTACAGACTAGGTCTGTGATCCCAAAGGTTTTTTCATAAATGTTGCTGCCTCTTTAAAAGAAAAAAATAAATAAAAATCACAAGACAAAGATTTTCAGCAGCATTTACATTGAACTTGAATTTGATTTAGAAGCATTTTCATTTTCATGTTCTTCATCCAAATTTTGTTCCTTCCTTCCTCCCTCCCTCCCACCCAATCCCACCCCTAAACCCAAAAGCTTTTTTTTTCACCCCCCTTTGCCATTCATTTAGCACTTCAAAGGGGGAAGGATGTGCCTCTGAGTGAAACATTGTGCTGGCAAAATGACACTCCATTTTCCAGAAGCCCTAACAAAGCCTTTTGATTTGAATGTCAATGCTGCGAGGATGATTAAATGTAAGATTCACTTTTACATTCCCCAGCTGCAAAATAAGTTGTACAGTTCAATTAGTTTGCCATGTGGCTGAGGATCCAGCCCCTCAAAGTTGCTATGGTGATGTGACTAATGAAAGTGGTGTTGGGACTGGGGATGGAGCTCAGTGAATTTCCAGGGACTAAAACTGGACGGGTTACATGTTGGGAGGACCACACAATTGATTTTCCTTTAGAGTCCCCTCAAATGCTGTGTTCCCACTGCTGCTGTGATGCTTGGACTCTCTGTACTGACATGTGAAAATACATCTTTACTTCTTGGAGAGAGAGCCACAGGCAGGGGTCTTAGTTGGTCAGTTGGTTTATCTGTCTGTCTCTGTCTCAAATCATTTGCTCTCTTGTGATATGAACTAGGATCTGGAGAGATTAGTCTAGGGAGAACATCAAGGCCTTATAATTGATAATGCCCTTAGGCCTCCATCCTCTCATTTTGGTCCCAAAGAAATCCCCATCAGTCCTTCTGAGAGCTCTCTTAGCTTCCTCTTCCTGGCTCAGTAGAGATCCCAGCAGAGCCTGGAAATGAAGTCAGGGAGCAAGACATGCAAACATATGAGGGAGAAAGGTTTCCCCTTTGTTTCCTTCAGGGTAGTTCAGAAAGTTGTAGTTTGTTTTATTTCCTGTTTTCTGTCCAGTTCACTGAGTTCTAAATCCAGGAGAGCAGAGACCAATTATGTATTAGTGCACGCTGCATGGTCTGGCACCCAGACTAGGAAGCTGGGGCTTCCTAGTATAGGGCATTCACAGACACCTGCTAAAGGAAGGAATGACTGCCTCTGAATATGAATCCTGATGCTGCTGAGTCTTTGGGAAGGCCCCTTTTTTGCTGCTAGATGTTACTTCCCTCCTCTGTAAGCTGCTGGTGACCAGGCTCCTCTGTCTACTTCTGGGACTGTGGCAGAAAAGAATTGATGGTAGACACGTAGGAGGTTTTTAGGTGGTAAAAATTAAAGGGCTTTATAGAAATGGCTTTTTGATTGGGATGAATGGCGCATTTTGGATGTGTGGGTAGATAGAAGAACTGCAGAGCCAAGCAAGATCCTGTCTTTACAAGGAGCGACAGGAAGACTTGAGTGGCATGAGGTTATCAGTGTCCTCCTTAGCATGGCATCGGAGAGTCACACCAGCAAGATGTTCTCTTAGTCTGTTTTTCAGGAGCATCGTAAGAATTCATTAAGGTTGGTAGAATGATTTGATAACCTTCGATAATGGGTGTGACAGAACTGTAAACTCAGATTATTAAAACATGAGTTGGATTGTTTTCTGGATGACTCAAGCGGGCAGCAGGGTGAAGGCAATTTCAGAAGGTGCTTTTCGATGCCTGGTGAAGAATGGCTGTTGAACCTGACTGTCATTCATCTGCTTCCTTTCACAGAGGGTGTAGTGCAGGCTGTAAGGGAAGGCAGGTAGAAAGCAGTAGTTACAGTGAGGAAAACAGGGTTCCATGCTGACAGGCTACTAACTGAGGAATTATGGGCAAAGTATGGACCTTCCTGGGGTCTCCATTTCCAACTTGGATAATAAAAACACTTTCAGATCTAGTCCCCAAAACCAAATTTACCAGCTATCACTTAGAATGACATGGGGAAAATGAAGGAGATTCTTAGGACCAATAGAATAGACAGACTTTGGGTTGAAAATTAAACAACTTTGCCTTAGGACCACACTTCTGAAAGCTTTTAATAAGTTCTTGTCAAATCTTGTAGGGGAAGAAGAGATGAAAGGCATAGGGGTTGTATTTTCTTAAATTATTTTATTGCAGATTTTTTTTTTTTTTTTCTGTTAACATCTTGACAAGTAGTACTCATTGACTACTCTGGGAAATACCGGACCCAAAATTAGTGTCTTGGGTGACTCTCCATCTACAAGAGTCACTTAGGGCAGCCTCCCAAGACAGTTCTATAATTTCAATGAGACAACATTTTTACACTTATTAGACCAAGTGTTAAAAACAAAGAAGCAAATGAAGAGACAAATACATCCAGCATGCACAGCCAGGATTCTGCTCTTTAGACATCTCTTTTTGAAGGCTTCAAATGCACTTAAGATCAGCCTGTGCAGAGCCAGACTCAAAATGGTCCGGTTTTACATCACACCAGCCCCAGACTTCTTGTGGGATTCTGTCCGGGTGTGGCACTGAGACAGCTATCTGTGACAGCTTCTCTTTCATCCCCCTCTCCAGATCCTCACTTAGTCCTATATGCATGTAAGTGCTGGCAGGCAAGTCTGGTTTTTAACGACCCAACATGTACATAGCCTCATTTAAGCCTGTATTTATCCCCAGTGAGTAAATAAGGTTATTGAGGTGTGGGAGCTGAAGAAACATGCCCAAAGCCAGCCACTCACAGTCATGTTGAGAGATAGACCCAGCCCTAAAGCAACCTTTGGGTACATTGTTGCTGCTTCTCTCAAAGCAAACTCAAGTCCAAGATTCTCCATTGTTCAAATGTGGTTTTAAGAAATCCTGCCTTGTCTCCATTATAGTATTGATGTAAGTATAAAATTTAGGACAGAGATGGATAGCACTTTAGAAATGTAAAAATTCCTGTACAAATGTAGGTTCTTATATACTTTACCTGGTGACAGAATTCAAACAGGCCAGGAGAGTGCATCTCAATTGCAATAATTTCTGTGATAACAGCTGCAGACAATCTTTGGAAAGAAGGTTCTGAGAACTATATTCATCTCCCCAAATAAGAATTCTAATAAAATTCATGAAAGTAGGCAACATTGAGCCATTTGAACTGCATTTCTAATTTCTTAGATGGGTCCATCCTGAAGCCAAAGCCCAATTTTAGAGCTTTAAATCTGTTAAATAGCACCTAGTTCATTTCTCATTTTACAGATGAGGAAACTGAGGCCCATAATAACTTCAGTCAAGGTCAAAACCATAAGACAAGTCACATTTCTGTTTCTCTTTATCTCTGCCCAACAAGTCTTGACTTAGGCTGCTTTTCAGAGGTTTTTTTCTCTGCTTTATATAATCTCTCAGTTTCTAAAACTGAGACTGAAGTTCTCCTCTGGCTAATAAGAAGCCCCTGGCAGCCTAAGAGGAGTGAGGCCTGTGGGTACTTGCTTTGAGGAGAAGAAAAGCTTTTGTTGGGGCTGGCAGACACAGCCATACTCTACGCACATTCTCTAGGCAGAGCATTTAATTTGTGCTCCCAAGAGCCATGAGCCTGGTGACTGGTTTCAGGGTGAAAAGAAAATAACATGAGCTTTTACTAACAGCATCTCCTCTGCCCCACCTCCATACTGAAATAGTCACGTCATTGCCATCTTTCCAGATGAGGACCAAATATTGTCTTAGGGTTGTATCTTTCCTCCCCACTACTTAAGTATCTGTCTCCTTACCTTATAGAAGAATATTGCCGTCCATGAGAAATGAGGAACGTGGATGTTCTTGGCATGAATCATGAAAGCCTGCTCATCAGCACCCATCCCCCCATACCACACTCACCAGTTTACCTTACTGTCAGTGTGCAAACTTCTGGGCTTTCTCTTTGCCTCTTTCTTGGGAAGTGAGGGAGATACAGATCCAAAATGCTCAGAAGGGCCAGGCAGGTGGATGAATCCCATGAGCGGGTTATTTTCCAGAGTGCCTTCCCTGTCTATATGGGGCAACCATGAACTTATTCCAGCTATTTCTGCTGTGTGCGATTGGGAACCTCCAGCATTGTCAGGTGCTTATTTAGGACTGACTACAAATTCAATTTTCTTTTTTTATTACAAAAACTTCAAATGGATTAGAGATGTAAACATAAAAATGAAACTATATAAGAATTTTTAATAGCTAGTACCATGCTGTCTTGGTGATCACAGCATCGTAATATAGCTTGAAATCCGGCAACATGATGCCCCCAGATTTGTTTTTCTTATTCAACATTTCCTTGACAATTTGGAGTCTTTTCTGGATCCATACAAATTTTAGAATTGTTTTTTCCAGCACTTTGGAAAATGCCATTGGTATTTTGATTGGGGTGGTGTTGAAACTATAGATTGCTCTGGGCAGCACAGACATGTTAACAATGTTTATCCTTCCTATGCATGAGCATGGAATATTTTTCCATCTTTTTCTGTCTTCTTTAATTTCTTTCTTTTTTTCTTAAATTAACAGATAATGTATTATTAGCCCCAAGGGTACAGGTATGTGAATTGTCAGGCTTACACACTTTACAGCACTCACTATAGCACATACGCTTCCCAGTGTCCATAACTCAACCACTGTCTCCCTATACCCCTCCCCCCAGGAAGCCTCAGTTTGTTTTGTGAGATTAAGAGTCTCTTATGGTTTGTCTCCCTCCCAATCCCATCTTGTTTCATTTTTTCCTTCCCTACCCCCCAAACCCTCCATTTGGCCTCTCAAATTCCTCATATCAGGGAGATCATATGATAATTGTCTTTCTCTGATTGACTTATTTCACTCAGCATAATACCCTCTAGTTCCATCCACGTCATTACAAATAGCAAGCTTTCATTTCTTTTGATGGCTTTATAGTATTCCATTTTATATATATATACATATATATATGTATACATATATAAAGAAATGTGGCATATACATATATATGCCATTCATTCCATTCATCTGTTGATGGTCATCTAGGTTCTTTCCATAGTTTGGCCATTGTGGACAATGGTGCTATAAACATTCAGGTGCATGTGCCCCTTTGGATCGCTACATTTGTATCTTTAGGGTAAATACTCAGAAGTGTGATTGCTGGGTCATAGGGTAGCTCTATTTTCAACTTTTTGAGGAACCTCCATACTGTTTTGCAGAGTGGCTGCCCCAGCTTAACAGTGTAGGAGGGTTCCCCTTTCTCCACATCCTTGCTAACATCTGCCATTTCTTGACTTGTTAATTTTAGACATTCGGACTGGTGTGAGGTGGTATCTCACTGTGGTTTTGATTTGTATTTCCCTGATACCCCAGTGATGCGGAGTGCTCTTTCATGTATCTCTTGGCAGCTTGGAGGTCTTCTTTCTCAAAATGTCTGTTCATGTCTTCTGCCCATTTCTTGATTGGATTATTTGTTCTTTGGGTGTTGAGTTTGATAAGTTCTTTATAGACTTTGATTCTAGCCCTTTATCTAATATGTCATTTGCAAATATCTTCTCCCATTCTTTGAGGTGTCTTTTGGTTTTATTGACTGTTCCTTTGCTGTGCCAAAGCTTTTGATCTTGATGAAGTCCCAATAGTTCCTTTTATTCCCTTGCTTCCCTTGCCTTTGGCAATGTTTCTAGGAAGAAGTTGCTGCGGCTGAGGTCGAAGAGGTTGCTGCCCGTGCTCTCCTTAAGGATTTTGATGGATTCCTGTCTCTTGTTGAGGTCTTTCATCCATTTTGAGTGTGTTTTTGTGTGTGATGTAAGGAAATGGTCCAGTATCATTCTTCTGCTGTCCAATTTTCTCAACACCATTTGTTGAAGAGACTGTCTTTTCTCCATTGGGCATTCTTGACTGATTTGTGGCAGATTCATTAAACACAGAGTTGAAGATCTCTTTCTGGGCTCTCAATTCTGTTCCATTGACGTATGTGTCTGTTTTTGTGCCAGTACCATACTGTCTTGATGGCAGCTTTGTACTAGAGCTTGAAGTCTGGAATGGTGATGCCACCAACTTTGGCTTTCTTTTTCAACATTCCTCTGGCTATCAAGGTCTTTTCTGGTTCCATATAAGTTTTAGGATTATTTGTCCCATTTCTTTGAAGAAAATTGATGGTATTTTGATAGGGATTGCATTAAAGGTGTAGATTGCTGTAGGTAGCATAGATATTTTCACAATATTTGTTATTCCAATCCATGAGCATGGAACATTTTTCCATTTCTTTGTGTCTTTGTGACACAAAGTTGTGAGTTCTTTATAGTTTTCTGAGTACAGGTTCTTTGCCTCCTTGGTTAGGTTTATTCTTAGGTATCTTAGGATTTTGGGTGCAATTGTAAATGGGATTGACTTCTTAATTTCCCTTTTTTCTGTGTTGTTGTTGAGGTAAAGAAATGCAACTGATTTCTGTGTATCGAGTTTATATCCTGACACTTTTCTGAATTCCTGTACAAGTTCTAGCAGATTGGGAATGGAGTCTTTTGGATTTTCCACATAAAGTATCATACCATCTTCAAAGAGTGATAGTTTGACTTCTTCTTTGCTGATTTGGATGCCTTTAATTTCTTTTTGTTGTCTGATTGCTGAGGCTAGGACTTCTGTTACTATGTTGAATAGCAGTAGTGATAGTGGACATCCCTGTGGTATTCCTAATCTTAGGGGAAAACTTCTCAGGTTTTCTCCATTGAGAATGATACCTGCTGTGGGTTTTTTGTACATGGCTTTGAGGATATTGAGGTATGTACCCTCTACACCTATACTGTGAAGAGTTTTGATCAAGAAAGAATGCTGTACTTTGTCAAATGCCTTTTCAGCATCTATTGAGAGTATCATATGGTTCTTGTTCTTTCTTTAATTAATGTGTTGTATCACATTGATTGATTGATGGATGAACCATCCTTGCAGCCCAGGAATAAATCCCACCTGGTTGTGGTAAATAATCCTTTTAATGTACTGTTGGATCCTATTGGCTAGTATTTTGGTGAGAATTTCTGCATCTGTGTTCATTAAGAATATTGGTCTGTAATTCTCTTTTTTGATGGGGTCTTTGTCTGGTTTTGGGATCAGGGTAATGCTGGCCTCATAAAATGAGTTTGGAAGTTTTCCTTCCATTTCTCTGTTTTGGGAAAGTTTCAGGAAAATAGGTAGTAATTCTTTTTTAAATGTTTCGTATAATTCCCCTGGGAAGCTGTATGGCTCTGGGCTCTTGGGAGATGTTTGATGAGTGCTTCAATCTCCTTACTGGTTATGGGTATGTTCAGATTTTCTATTTCTTCCTGGTTCAGTTTTGGTAGTTTATATGTCTCTATGAATGCCTCCATTTCTTCCAGATTGTCTAATTTGCTGGCATATAGTTGCTCATAATTTGTTCTCATAATTGTTTGTATTTCTTTGGTGTTGGTTGTGATTTCTCCTCTTTCATTCATGATCTTATTAATTTGTGTCCTTCCTCTTTTCTTTTTGATAAATCTGGCCAGGGGGTTATCAATCTTTTTAATTCTTTCAAAGAACCATCTCCTAGTTTCATTGATTATTCTACTGTTCTTTTCATTTCTTTTTCATTGATTTCAGCTCTGATCTTTATGATTTCTCTTCTCCTACTGGGTTTAGGCTTTCTTTGCTATTCTTTCTCCAGCTCCTTTAGTGTAGGGTTAGGTTGTATATTTGAGATCTTTCTTGTTTCTTGAGAAAGACTTGTCTCGCTGTATGTTTTCCTCTCAGGACTGCCTTTGCTACGTCCCATAGATTTTGAATAGTTGTTTTTTCATTATCATTTGTTTCCATGATTTTTTTCAATTCTTCTTTTATTTCCTGGTTGATCCAGTCTTTCTTTAGTAGGTTGCTCTTTAGCCTCCATGTATTTGGATTCCTTCCAAATTTCCTCTTGTGATTGAGTTCTTGTTTCAGAGCATCATGGTCTGACAATATGCAGGGAATGATCATAATCTTTTGGTACCAGTTGAGACCTAATTTGTGACCCAGGATATGATTTATTCTGGAGAATGTTCCATGTGCACTAGAGTAGAATGTGTATTCTGTTGCTTTGGGATGGAATATTCTGAATATATCTATGATGTCCTTCTGGTCCAGTGTGTCCTTTAAAGCCTTTATTTCCTTGTTGATCTTTTGT
This sequence comes from Mustela nivalis, assembly GCF_964662115.1. NCBI lineage: Eukaryota > Metazoa > Chordata > Mammalia > Carnivora > Mustelidae > Mustela > Mustela nivalis. The sequence goes on from NC_139022.1 coordinate 136,492,727, forward strand.
TTGATTGACCTGTCCATTTCAGTGAGGGTGGTGTTAAAGTCCCCTCGTATTATTGTTGATGTGTTTCTTGGATTTTGTTCTTTTTTAATTAATTAAATCTTTTATTTTTTATAAACATATATTTTTATATGTTTATAAATTTTTTTAATTAAATTTTTTATTTTTTATAAACATGTATTTTTATCTCCAGGGGTACAGGTCTGTGAATCCCCAGGTTTACACACTTCACAGCACTCACCATAGCACATACCCTCCCCAATGTCCATCACCCAACCACCCTATCCCTACCCCCTCACCCACCAGCAAACCCTCAGTTTGTTTTGTGAGATTAAGAGTCACTTATGGTTTGTCTCTCTCCCAATCCCATCTTGTTTCATTTATTCTTCTCCTACCCCCTTAACCCCCCATGTTGCTTCTCCACTTCCTCATATCAGGGAGATCATATGATAGTTGTCTTTCTCCGATTGACTTATTTCGCTAAGCATGATACCCTCTAGTTCCATCCACGTCGTCGCAAATGGCAAGATCTCATTTCTTTTGGTGGCTGCATAGTATTCCATTGTGTATATATACCACATCTTCTTTATCCATTCATCTGTTGAATGGACATCTAGGTTCTTTCCATAGTTTGGCTATTGTAGACATTGCTTCTATAAACATTTGGGTGCATGTGCCCCTTCGGATCACTACATTTGTATCTTTAGGGTAAATACCCAGTAGTGCAATTGCTGGGTCATAGGGTAGTTCTATTTTCAACATTTTGAGGAGCCTCCGTGCTGTTTTCCAGAGTGGTTGCAACATCTTGCATCCCCACCAACAGTGTAGGAGGGTTCCCCTTTCTCCGCATCCTCGCCAACCTCTGTCATTTCCTGACTTGTTAATTTTAGCCATTCTGACTGGTGTGAGGTGATATCTCATTGTGGTTTTGATTTGTATTTCCCTGATGCCTAGTGATGTGGATCACTTTTTCATGTGTCTGTTGGCCATCTGGATATCTTCTTTGCAGAAATGTCTGTTCATGTCCTCTGCCCATTTCTTGATTGGATTATTTGTTCTTTGGGTGTTGAGTTTGCTAAGTTCTTTATAGATTTTGGACACTAGCCCTTTATCTGATATGTCATTTGCAAATGTCTTCTCCCATTCTGTCAGTTGTCTTTTGGTTTTGTTAACTGTTTGTTAACTGTTTTTGCTGTGCAAAAGCTTTTGATCTTGATAAAATCCCAATAGTTCATTTTTGCCCTTGCTTCCCTTGCCTTTGGCGATGTTCCTAGGAAGATGTTGCTGTGGCTGAGGTCGAAGAGGTTGCTGCCTGTGTTCTCCTCATGGATTTTGATGGATTCCTTTCTCACATAGGTCCTTCATCCATTTTGAGTCTATTTTCGTGTGTGGTGTAAGGAAATGGTCCAATTTCATTTTTCTGCAAGTGGCTGTCCAATTTTCACAACACCATTTGTTGAAGAGGTTGTCTTTTTTCCATTGGACATTCTTTCCTGCTTTGTTGAAGATTAGTTGACCATAGAGTTGAGGATCTATTTCTGGGCTATTCTGTTCCATTGATCTATATGTCTGTTTTTGTGCCAGTACCATGCTGTCTTGATGATGACAGCTTTGTAATAGAGCTTGAAGTCCAGAATTGTGATGCCACCAACTTTGGCTTTCTTTTTCAATATAACTCTTTGATTTTGTTCTTAATTGTTTTATATAATTGGCTGCTCCCATGTTAAGGGCATAGATACTTAAAATTGTTAGATCTTGTTCTTGGGCAGACCCTTTAAGTACCATACAGTGTCCTTCCTCATCTCTTAATATAATCTTTGGCTTAGAGAAAGTCTAATTTTTCTGATAAATGGATTGGCACCCCAGCTTTCTTTTAATGGTGAATTGTTGTCCATCCCCTCACTTTAAATCTGGAGGTGCCTTTGGGTCAAAAATGAATTTATTGCAGACAGCATATCAATAGGTTTTGTTTTTTATCCATTCTGATACCCTGTGTCTTTTGATTGGGGCATTTATCCCATTTACATTCATGGCAACTATTGAAAGATAGGAATTTAGTGCCATTGTATTGCCTGTAAGGTGCTTTTTACTGTATATGATCTGTGTTTCTTTCTGGTCTACTACTTTTAGGCTCTCTCTTTGCTTAGAGGACCCCTTTCAATATTTCCTGTAGGGCTGGTTTGGTGTTTACAAATTCTTTTAATTTTTGTTTCTCCTGGAAGCTTTTTATCTCTCCTTCTATTTTCAGTGACAGCCTGGCTGGATATAGTATTCTTGACTGCATGTTTTTCTCATTTAGTGCTCTGAATCTATCATGCCAGTTCTTTTTGGCCTGTCAGTTCTCTGTGGATAAGTCTGCTGCCAATCTAATATTTTTATCATTATATGTTACAGACTTCTTATCTAGGCTGCTTTCAGGATTTTTTCTTTGTCATTGAGACTTGTCAGTTTTATTATTAGATGATGGGATGTGAACCTGTTTTTATTGATTTTGAGGGAGATTCTCTGTGTCTCCTGGATTTTGAAGCTTGTTCTCTTTGCCATGCCATATTAAGGAAATTATCTACAGTAATTTGCTCCAATATAGCTTCTGCCCCCCTCTCTTTCTTCTTCTTCTGGATTCCCAATTTTTCTAAATTTTTTTGTTTTACAGTATCACTTATCTCTCAAATTCTCCCCTCGTGGTTCAGTATTTCTTTGTCTCTCTTTTGCTCAGCTTCTTTATTCTCCATCATTTGGTCTTCTATATCACTAATTTTCTCTTCTGCCTCATTTATCCTATCAGTGAGAGCCTCCATTTTTTATTGCACCTCATTAATGCCTTTTTTATTTCAGCTTGGTTAGATTTTAGTTCTTATATTTCTCCAGAAGGGGCTCTTATTTTTCTAGACAGGTTTTCTCTTATATCATCCATATCTTTTTTGAGCCCAGCTAGCACCTGGAGAATCATCATTCTGAACTCATGACCTGACACATTACCAATGTCTGTATTGATTAGGTCCCTAGCCTTTGGAACTGCCTCTTTTTCCTTCTTTCTTTCTTTCTTTCTTTCTTTCTTTCTTTTTTTTTTTTTTGTGTTGACTTCTTCTGCCTTGTCATTTTATCCAGATAAGAATATATTAAGGAGAGGATAACATACTTAAAGGGTGGCAAAGACACCAGAAAAATGTATGCTAACCAAATCAGAAGAGACCCCAAATTTGAGGGTGAAGAAAATGGGTAAAAAGGAGTTAAAATTTTTTTTAAAAATTTAAAAAGAATATATGCATATATATTACTAGACTGGTGAATAGACTAGAACTACCCACTTGATTTGGGTGTATTTTGTCTCTTAGAAGAAACTACCTCCCAAGATTTTAAAGAAAGAAAAACTTACATATATACAAAAATAAGGGTAAACATAATGAAGGGATGGAATATGACTATAAAGATGAAAATTTTAAAAAGTTAAAAAAAGGAATTGATAAGATAAGTTGGTTGGAAAAAGGAGGAAAAACAAAGTGGAGAGAATTTGCTTAGGCTGGAGACTAGAACAATGCCCTGTACTGGATTTAAGGTATATTTTGATCTCTTAGAAGAAATTGTATTCCAAAATATTTTAGAAGAAAGAACCCTATATATCTTCAAAAAATAGAGTTAGATACAATGAAGGATAAAATATGACTGTAACAATGAAGATTTAAAAAGATTTTTTTAAGAAAGGTATTGTTAAGATAAACTTTAAAAGCTCTTAAAGAGGAAATAGGAAAAGTTAAAAAAAATTAGAATAAGAAAAAAATAAAATTTAAAAAATTTAATTAACTTTGCAGGTCTAAAGAATCATGGGGAGAAAGCCATGAATTCCATGCTTTGCTTTCCCCTTCTCTGGAATTCTGCTGTTTTCCTTGATCAGTGAGCTACTGTGATCAGTGAGCTTGGTCTTGGCTGGATGTTCTTGCTTCTCCTCTGGGGGAGGGACCTGTTGCAGTGCAGTGATTCCCAAATGTCTTTGCCATAGGTGGAATTGTACCACCTTTGCCGGGAGCCAGTCTAAGTAATCTGGGGGGGGTTTGGTCTTGGTAGGTTTTGTTCACTGAAAGCTTTCAGTAGAGCTCTGAAGGGTGTGAATGAAAATGGAAGCCTCCCAATCTCTGGCCCAGAAGAGCCGAGAGCTTGGGGCCCAACACCTCAGTAACCCTCAGAGAAAAGTGGTCTATCACTTCCGTCTCCCTGGTCTCTGGCTTTGCTCTGAGCTCACCCAGCCTATGACGAGCATTTCTGTCTCTGGCACACAGCCCTGTTTGGAGTTTCCAAACTCAGCAGTTTCCTGCCTCCAGAGAAGGAAGGTGAGTCTCCCCACATTTGCCACTTGTGGGGTCCCTGCTCAAAGAGTGGTGGTCTGACTGTGCCATGGATCACAGTTTAAGGTGCCCCAAGCTGAGAGCTCACTCCTCGGCTCTGTCTCTGTAGTCCGCTTCCCTGATCTGATACCGGCAATCTCTGCTATACTCAGACACCCCTGATCCTTCTGTGACCCTGCGGAGCCTGAGACCACGCTGTCCCCACGAGGGCTCCAGCCCCGCTTAGCCTCTGGAGCAATGTCCTTCAGTGGAGCAGAGTTTTAAAAGTTTGAATTTTGTGCTCTGTTGCTCTGCCACTTGCCAGGAGCCGGCTCCTCCCCCTGCAGTCTATCTTCCTGTCACATTGGATTCATTTCTTCACACATCTTACCTTTTCAGAAAGTGGTCAATTTTCTGTTTCTAGAATTGCTGCTCCTCTTCTCTTCAATCTCCTGTTGGGTTTGTAGGTGTTCAGAATGATTTGATAGCTATCTAGCTGAACTCCTGTGACCTGATGTCATCTCAGTCTGCTACTTCTCTGCCATCTTAACTCCACCCCTCCAAATTCAGAGTTTTTGAGGTAAAAAACTTTGACTTTATGATCTGGGCAATGAATTGTAGATTTTTAGGGATGCTCTCTAGGCCAAATGTGATATTTGTAAGTAAGATGCAGCCCATAGATTTACAACCACTGATTTATTAACAGGTGTATATAAATGGGGGCATACTTTATGCATTGTTTTTGCAATTTACTTGTTTTCCCCAATTCTTTATTGTTTGCAGTGATCTTCCTATGTCAGCTGCTATAGATCAGGTAATAAATTATAAAGGTTGTATAATATTCCATGACATGGATATATTATAATTCACCTTCTAGTCATCTTATTGATAAGCATGTAGGTGTTGATACTTTTTCAATATTGTAAAGGATTTCAACAAATCTTACCCAGGAAGTCTGCAGGCATGGGGACTCTTTAGGATAATCATTGATTCCTCTCTATCTTGACACTTTCCATCCTATCTCATTTCCCTCAATGGATATAAAAATCAGGAACCACAACTTAATCCTTTGTGTACTCAGTATTTAATCACTATACAAACCCTAAAGAAATTACTGGACTTAAAAAAAAAAAACAACTTATCAAACCTGATGTCTGATTTTCCAAGTGACTTTTAGGCAAGTTAACTTTCCTTGTCCAAGCCTCTGTCTCTCCATCTGCAAAATAGGCCTCATTTTTTTCATTCAACAGATTTCAGATATTTACTGAGTACTGTCTGTGTGTTGGATGTTGTGTTAAGTGTGAGGAATACAGCTGTGATGTGGGAGTTGTCTTCTACTGGATCTGCTGTGTTCCCTTTCGGTTTTAACCTTCTTTGATGCTGTGATATTCTGCCATGCCTCTCAACCCCAAGTCCTAAGCAGGTTTGAAAATGAAAATAGTGTCACACACTCCCAGGTGCAAATCCTAAGGGCTCACCACTGAACATACGTACTGTGGGGATTATTAAATGCTCTGTGCTGACAGCTGCTAAGGGCAAAGTTTCTGTGAGCAGTTTTCATTGTCAAAACACGTTATGAATTGGATAATTTCCTTTGTCCTGTGAAAACTCATTATGAACCCCTTTTAAAGAGCATGGGTTTCTCCAGTTAAGGTGATGGTAATTGAAAGGCATCTTCCTTTTTTACTGTCATTTGGGGAATGTAGAGTTTCCCAACTTGGCTAAACCCTATTCCTTGAGGTCAGAAATAGTAAAAATAGGAATAGTGAAGATAGGTAAGACTCCATACCATAGAGAATAAGGCAATAAACTCTTTAACCATCAAGGAAAGGCACAGGGGAGTCAGCATCCTGTGGTAGAAATAAAATCACACTGAAAAGGAAGGCAATACAGTATGGTGGTTGAAATCTCTGATTTTTGAACCAACTGTCCTGTTTTCTTTGTTTTATAAAATGGTAATAATACCACCTAACTCACCAATATTGAAGTCATCAAAATAAGTGTATTACGATTGTAATGGGAGATGAAAACAACCTATTGCTAGTTTTATTTATGACATGGGCTCGTTTTAGGACCTTAGAAAGACCTTTTCTTTTCGGGCACTGTTAAATATCATCTCTAGAAAAGGGAACAAAACCGCCATAGTGGGGCACCTGGGTGATGTAGTTGGTTAAGCATCCAACTCTTGGATTTGGCTTATGTTGTGATCTCAGGGTCCTGAGATCAAGCCCCATGTTGGGATTCATTCTCAGTGTGGAGTCTTGAGATTCTCTCTCCCTCTGCCTCTCCCACTCGAGCTCTCTCTCAAAATAAATAAATAAATCTTTTAAAAAAACAAAACAAAGCAAAACTCAAAAAACGCCATAGCCAATTCCAAAAGCTCTGATGAGGCTCCAAGAAAGGGGTAAATGACTACAAATGCATTTTATGACCTCAGTTAGGAACTGGCAATCAACCCAATGGCTCAGGTTCCACATTAGAAAGTTATGAATTGGAATATTTTCCCAGCATTTGAGGCTGATTGCCATCCCATAATTTTTCTTTAAAGATTTTATTTATTTATTTGGCAGACAGAGATCACAAGTAGACAGAGGCAAGCAGGGGGAGTGGTGGGAAGCATGCTCCCTGCTGAGCAGAGAGCCCGATGCGAGGCTTGATCCCAGGACCATGAGAACATGACCTGAGCTGAAGGCAGAGGCTTAACCCACTGAGCTACCCAAGTGCCCCGCCATCCCATAATTTTATCAGGAAATGAAAAGGCAGCTGAGAGTAGGGCATATGACCACCTAATTAGATTCACTTTCTGAAATCTCTGAATTCATTCACATATCTGAGCATCTACCAGGTAACATTCAGGTTCTAGGGAAGTACAATGGTAAGTAAAAGGGAATGAGACTTTGCTTTCATGGAGCTGGGTTGAATGGAGGACAAAGGTACTGATCAAGTGATCACAAATAATCATTAGAAACTGAAATGAGTACTATGCTGAAAGAAAAAAAAAATAATAAAAAAACCCCACACCACAAAAACAAGGGAGACCTAATTATAATCAGGAGTTCTGAGTGTGTGGAAGACCACAGTGTTAAAAAGGGTTGAAGATTGCATATAAGTGGTTATTAACCCCTTCCCCATACAACTCAACTACTACCTCCTTCCTGTATTGTATTATTTAAGAAATATCCAGTTAGGATATAATACATAGAAAATAACTCTAATTTTGTATTTAGATAGTTTGGCATTCATTGACCCCTTCTTATGTGCCAAGAGGTATTCTAAGTACTTTGCAAGTATTAACATTTACTTCTCAAAAACAAAACAAAACAAAAAACAACCTCCTGCTTTTTAAAATCCCTGCTTCTCAAACAAGGATATGGAGGGGCAGGAGTCACAAGTTCAAATTCTGTCTTCCTCTTAGGGAGAGTGAAACTTGAGCAGTGACTCATAGCGTCATCTCCGTGCTCTGTATCATGGAGGCTGGAGTCCCAGCCATTATTTAGGGTTGGCACAAAGATCATGTAGAGTAATAAATGTGCTTCTGTATATTAAATCCTGTTCACAGAAAAGGTTATTATTTGGGGCATTCAGGGCATAGTACCACAAGTTGGTATTGGATGCCCATAAGCATTGTTCTGCCAACATTTGTAGCAAAAGATTTGTCAAGCTTGCCCCTCCCCATTACTATATATTTATGTCATAGTATTCCAAGATCTTCTCACTCATTTCTGGGACATTTGAAACTGCAGTGGTAATTGGAGAGGGCACTCAGCATCACTGAATTTGTATATGGGGGCAACTTTGCTGAGTGGGGGGCAGGGGGATGCCTTATGTCACTATATAATTCTCGATCGAATTCCTTCTAAAATACTTGTGTAACTTTATCCCGTGTAATATAAAGGGGCTAAAACCATGGTTCTGAGCATCCAAGAGTGCTGACTGTGTGTATAAAGCCTAGGCAAGGGGCTAACGCAATGGGCCCTTTGCTGAGGAGCTGATGACAGCAGAACCAAATCCATGTCTCCTTAGAAATGGAGCCGAATCAAAATTGATAACATTATCAGGAATATACTTCATACCATCACCTGTGATTGTTTCTGACACCCTTTCTCTAACACAACATGAAGACCTTCGATCTGACATCCCCCAAATTATCCTGGCTTCTCCCACACGCTGAAATAGGGAAAGCCACGTTAGATACATGTTCCCAGTTTTGAATTTGTTGAGAGAGAAAACAAGGGTGGCTTATCGGGGGTCACACTCTTGGTCACTGGGACTCTTAACAGATCAGGAGTGGGGGTACCCAGAATGATATCCATGTCCTGATTCCTGGACCTGAGACTACGTAATCTTGGCCGGCTCCTAAGATGGAGAGATTATCTTGGATTGTTCAAGTGGGTCCAAGGTCATCACAAGAGACCTTTTAGGAGAGAGGCAGAGGGGTCATCGTGACAGAAAGAGATGCATCAAAGGAAGCAAAATTCAGAGAGATGCAGCCTGGAACCAAGTAATACAGGCAGCTCTAGCTTCTGGAAAAAGCAAGGAACAGATTCTCCCCTGGAGCCTCCATAAGGAACGTAGACATCTATATTTGAGTCCTTGTAAAACCCACCTCAGACTCTGACCTCCAGAACTGTAACTGAATCAGTGGGTGGTGTTGTTTGCAGCCACTAAATGCGGGGTAATTCCTTCCAGCAGCAATAAGAAATGGCTTCAGTGGTCTGTAAGGACAGTCTGGGTCTACAAGAGGGAGATGAACACAGGGAAGGCAAAGTCAGCGCTCAGAGGGGGTAGGAAAACCTGGTTTAACCTGAGCAGGGTTAATGGGCTGCACCACCATCATCTGGAGGTGAGAAAAGTGCAATGAGATGGCTACATACCTGTGTGCCTATGTTTCTGTCAACTTGTTTGGCACCAGCCAACTCCAATCTGCCAGTCAGCGACTCTTCTGATGTCCTGACTGCTGAAATCAGCAGACTCCCTTTGTACACGGCAGTGTCTCATAAGCACGAGGTCTGTCTCGTCAAGTCTTTCTCTTAGGTTCCCAGCAGCTCCAACTATCTTTAAAGGCAGGAATCTAATTTAATCCAAATTAGGAAGGTGATCGGATCCTCTTTATTTCTCTTCCTTTTGTTCTCCTTAAGGTTTTAAGGTTTATTTATTTATTTATTTTTTTAAAGATTATTTGCTTATTTGATAGAGGGAGAGAGAGCACAAGCAGGGAGAGCAGCAGACAGAGGGAGAGGAAGAAGCAAGCTCCCCACTGAACAGGAAACCTGATGCAGGACTCAATCCCAGAACTCTGGGATCATAACCTGAGCCAAAGGCAGATGCTTAATGACTGAGCCACCCAGACTCCCCTGGCTTTAAGGTTTAAATAACAATAAAAATTACAAAAGTTTTAAACTACATGAATATATACAATAACATGAAACACTCACTTTTTAATTTAATTTCTTTTCAGTGTTCCAAAATTCAGTGTTTATGTACCATGCCCAGTGCTCCATGCAATACGTGCCCTCCATAATACCCACCACCAGACTCACACAATCCCCCACTCTCTTCCCCTCCAAAATCCTCAGTTTGTTTTTCAGAGTCCACAGACTCTTATGTTTCATCTCCCACTCCGATTTCCCCCATCTCCCTTCTCCTCTCCATCTTCCCATGTCCTCCATGTTATTCCTTATGCTCCACAAGTAAGTGAAACCATCTGATAATTGACTGTCTCTGCTTGACTTATGTCACTCAGCATCGCACAGCTCATCTTACACATCCTGCTAATTTTTTTTTCTGTAACTTGTTGGTACCTGTAGATCTTATAAAAACCCATTACATCCTGTCCATGAAATCTGTGTACCCTAGTGTATTTGTTTCTCTGCCAATGGACTTGTGAGTTGCTTCTGACTCTTCAGTTATACGTCGTCTGCAGTGTGGACTTATGAACGTCTCTGCACTGTTCCAACAGGACAGAGCTTTACAGGTGGGATTGCTCCATCAAAGGTTGTATGTTTAAGATGGTAGCATTTGCTAATTGCTCTGCGGCAGGTTTCCCTGATGTACATTTCCATTAACAGTCTATATAAGAACCATTTCTCGACACCCTTAAGATTGTACCCTGGGTATGATCCATCTTTTTTAAGATTTTATTTATTTATTTGACAGAGAGAAATCACAAGTAGATGGAGAGGCAGGCAGAGAGAGAGAGAGAGGGAAGCAGGCTCCCTGCTGAGCAGAGAGCCCGATGCGGGACTTGATCCCAGGACCCTGAGATCATGACCTGAGCCGAAGGCAGTGGCTTAACCCACTGAGCCACCCAGGCGCCCATGATCCATCTTTTTAATATTTGCCAATCTGATCTGTGAAAAATGCACTCTGGTTGTTGCTTGTATTTGCATTTCCCTGGTTAGGAATGAGCTTGAGCATCTTATACATTCATCGGTCATTTATTTTTTTTTCTTCCTGTGTGAGTGGGATCCATTTTAAGTGGGCTCGGCAAGGAGTTGTCAGGCAGTGTCTGAGCTGCAAATCTAGGCCTTGCAGCCCAAGGCTCAGACTCCAACACCTTTCTGTGATATTTATAGAGCAGCATGCATACCTGGGAAAATGCTGGGTCTATTTTAAACCTGCCAGGAAGAGGAAGAGTATCAATTCCATTGGCATGCTTATTCTTCTCCCATTCTGTCAATTGTAACCTTTGGCATATGCCTTCTCAGTTCCCATTTTGTTTCCTCCTTTATACAATGAAAAGCCTGGGGAAGGTGACAGATCTGGTCTGTTTTGCTCTCAAACTTTTAGGTTCTAAAAAGCATTGATCAAATGACCACCAATTCTTGCCAAGAACCAGCCTGCAGCAAAATTATCAAGTCAGTCCAATTGGGCTTTCATAGTTGCTGATAGTGACAGAGAATGCAAACTATTGTTCTAGGCAGAGCAGCCCCATAGAAGTAGAGAATATAGAGTACAGAACTATGGCAGAGGTAGAGTAATATGGAACAAGGCTAGAGGGCATAGTGAGAGCTGACCCACAAAGGCCTTTTGGACCACGTTACAGATTTTGTTCTATTTCCAAAAGGCAAAGAAGAATCACTGGGTTGGTAGGGCTTTAAAATGGGGGGGGGGTGATCCTATCTAAGTTGCCTTGTAAAAATACCGCTCTGACTGCGGCACTGAGAATGAATTGGGGGGTAATCCAAGAGCATACAGTGAGACCGTTAGAAGGCTCTTATCAACCACACAAGTGCGAAGACCCACCTTTCCCCACCCCATAAGACTTGGGTAAGATTCACAGATACACTCCCTGCACCACTGTTCTGCCTCTGACAGGCCAGGCACCAATCTCCCAGCTTCCTGTTCTTCACCTTCTCAATGATCAGCTGAACAAAGCCTCCCCCAACTTACAAATCTGGCTTCGTTCCATTAAGACACAGGATAGCGCACAACAGTGCCCACTACTGAGGCCATCCAGATGTCCCCAGATTCTTCATCTCCCGTGGGGCTGCAGCCCTTTCTGGTCCCATGCTTGATTCATGACCCCTCCCTTCCCAGGCCTGGGCTCCCCCCTCAAAATCCTGCCCATTTTTTCCAGCTCACTTCCTCCCGGTGTCTCCCTGGTATGCTTGGATGCAGCAGAAGACAGACCAGGGAGGTGGTATTGGAAATTGAAAGAAGTAGAAAGGTTTAAGAGGTATTTGCCCCAGTGAGTTTGTTAAACTGACTGGAGAGGCAGACACATGGAAAGAGGGCGTAAGGTGCTTAATACTGGTAAGCAAACATCTGATGACCACGCTTTTCTCTCAGTTCTAATCCACCTTGGGCAAGGACTACTGTACTTCCAGCAACTGGCCCAGAGTGGGTGCATAGCAAAGATCTATTCGGTAAGGGAATGGCATGGCTAAAAGAAAGGTTCAGAACAGCAGGCTGTCTCTGCTCATTGGTGAAGTTTCAGAGGAGACATGAGCCTGGTGCTGGTCTTTGAGAGGTGTGCAGAGCGCTGTCACCATCTACCCTAATGCAGCCATGAACTTTACATTTGCTTTACATACTGAGAAACAGCTTCAGTGGACTACTGCCCAGATGTTACTGATATAATGATGGGTGAAGTGAGAGCTGGAACCCCCATCTGTGGGTCTTTGAAGCCTTCCTTCTTTTGACATTGTTTTGGACTTAATACAATAGAATGTCAGGATAAGATTAGTCTACCCAGGGGAGATGATTTTCCAAGTACATGAAGAGAGAATAAGCTCCAGAGGAAGAAGACTTGCCTCCTCTTGTATTGTTAATTTTCAGATTTTTAGTTTTTAGTTACCATATATTAAACAGTTAGTACATGCCTCTCAGGTCACTCTCCTCTTAGAGAGAATCCCATTCAACCACCATGACCTAGTTAGATAGCAGTATCATTATCCCCATTTGAATTAATTTAGCAAACTGAGACTCAGGCAAAACAGTGTTGAAAACTGAGTAAGAAATAGGAGGCCCAATCATTATTTGAAGCCAGGTCTAATTGCAAAGCACTCATCCCAAAAGGCTACATGATTTGACTTGAAGGCCAAGGTCAAGGGTATTTAGGAAGAAGGAGTGTAATTACCTTGACTGAAGCCAGGCTCAATATCTGTGTATCTAGAGCATGTTTGGCTCATTTTATTTTTCTTTGGCCATGGTATGACATATACATTCCCAAATCGACTGTAGGAGCTTCCAAATGCTTTCTTATCTGTTGAAATTTACTATCTAAAGACAGCATAGCATAAGAGTATGACTGGGAATCTATTCCTGTTTTCTCTATTGCTAGCTCTGTGACCTCCCTAGGTATTATTTCAGATTTTTGTGCTTGAGTTTTGACATTTGTAAAATGAGGATAATAGGAAAACATCCCTCATAAAGTTGTTGTGAAGAGTTAATAAGCAACCTGGCACAGGGTAAGCATTCAGTATAGAATGTTAGCTATTCTTCTCTTTCCAGGCTGTCCCAATAGCATTTACCCAGTCAATACTAAAAAAATATTTATTGAAAGTCTACCATATGTCATATATTGCACTAGCTGTTAAGAATACAAGGGCCTTCTGGTTATCTGTTTGTGCATAACAAATGATGTGCATAACAAATGATGGCTTAAATCACATTTTATTATATCCCATGATTTTGTGTGTCAGAAATTTGAGTGGGGCTTGGCTGGGCAATTCTTCTGGTATTCATTTGGCAGCTAGCTTATTCTGGAAGGTCCAAGATGGTTTTGCTCACATTTCTGGAACCTTGGTAGGGGCAGCTGGAAGAGTGTGCTCATTGAGGCTTTTCAGTTTCTCTATGTATCTTCAAGGCCTCCCTCACAGTCTCTTTGGTAAGAGGTCATGAGGCTAGTAGGAGGAGGAGCCGAAACTTAAACCCAAGTGGATAAATCCAGAAACCAGTCCTATATACTTGCAACCTAACACACTACTTTAAAAGTAAACCTCCTTGGCACTAATTTCTGGGTTTACATACAATGTCCAGACCATCTTTAGTGGGGAAGCATATCAGTGGAGTTAAGAATATTGAGTTCTGGACCCCCTTCAGTTGCTTTCCAGCCATGTACCCGTGGACAAGCCACTTCCCGTCTCAGGCCTCCTTGTCTCCATCTATAAAAATAAAAGCATCTTCAACTCCTGCCTATTTCTCAGGTTCACTTGGAGGACTATATTTGTAGCAAAAATATCACAGGGAGTTGGGAGACCCCGTTCCTAAATCTGACTCATCTCACTTAGACTGTGCTGTTGGACAATTCTTTCTCCATTTCTGGAACGCAGATTTTGTGAAATACTCTTGACAGATCCTTTCAATTCAAATTTCAGAGAAGATATTGATAAAAACACATCAATCTAGAGTCTGTTAAGCTGAAGGAGAGGATTGCCGTAGTTAAGAGTAAGTATGGGGTGGAATGTGCTAAGTGTGTTTCTGTGAGAGGCAGATCCACCCTTTCTCAGGATGAGCATCTTATAACTGGCCAGAGCTATGGATAGCATTGCGGGCTTACATCGGAACAAAACCAGATGCCCAAAGCAAATAGGACTGCACTGATGATCTTAGCCTGGTACCATGGAATAATCAGCAACCCATTATCCACTAAGAATCTATATACAACTTGGGGCGCCTGGGTGGCTCAGTGGGTTAAAGCCGCTGCCTTCGGCTCAGGTCATGATCTCGGGGTCCTGGGATCGAGTCCCACATCGGGCTCTCTGCTCAGCAGGGAGCCCGCTTCCCTCTCTCTTTCTCTCTCTCTCACTGCCTCTCCGTCTACTTGTGATCTCTCTCTGTCAAATAAATAAATAAAATTAATTAAAAAAAAGAATCTATATACAACTTGATATCATAAGTACCAAGTTTATAAAATCCTTGGCTGAGCCATTTGGGTAACACATATTGGAAATTAACCTGATACCTTGACTAATTGTATTTAAATAAAAAAAATTTACCTGATATCGAAACAACTTATGTGCCTAGTGAGAGATAAGGAAGATGTAGCTTATGGACATATGCATGGAATATTATGTAGCCATAAAAGGGATGGGATCATGCCATTTGTGATAAAATGGATGGATCTAGAGGGTATTTTGCTAAGGGAAACAAGTCAGATTGAGGAAGATGAATACCATATGATTTCACTCATATGTGGGATCTAAAAAATTAAAAAATGAGTAAACAAAAAGCAGAATCATACCTATAATATATAGAGAAAAAAACTGATGATAGTTGGCGAGGGGCATGGGCAAAATGGATGAAAGGGAGTGGAAGATACAGATTTCCAGTCATGAAGTTCCGAAGTCATAAGAATGAAAGCATAGCGTGAGGATTATAGTCGGTGTATGAGGATAGATGGTAGCAACGCTGTACTGAGCACAGCATCACTATAGAGAAATTGAATTGCTCTGTTTTACAGCTGAGACTGTAGTTGTGTGTCAACTATGCTCAAAATAATAATAATAACAATAATAATAATAATAATAATAAAGAGTAGTCCAAATCTTAAGTTAAATAATGAATGATAAAATATATTTGAATCAGTTATTATAATTAAGGGACTTTTAGAAAATTTATTTCGGTATCTCAGATATCTAGAACAGGCCCTAGCATGTAGTCAGTACTCAAACATGTCACTGAATAAAATAAATAATTAGTGTTTTATGGAAGCGTCATTGAATTCTATCCATTATCCATGTAGTGGGAGTCTTTGAATTCCTGCTTTTTAAAAAATTTCCAAATATTCTACAGTCTTTAATTTTTCTTTTTGAAATCAGTTATTGCCCATTTCTTTTTATTTATTTATTAATTTTTATTAACATATAATGTGTTATTTGCCCCAGGGGTACAGGTCTGTGAATTATCAGGCT
Organism: Mustela nivalis; assembly: GCF_964662115.1. Taxonomy (NCBI): domain Eukaryota; kingdom Metazoa; phylum Chordata; class Mammalia; order Carnivora; family Mustelidae; genus Mustela; species Mustela nivalis. The sequence goes on from NC_139022.1 coordinate 136,508,400, forward strand.
TACACATTTCACAGTACTCACCACAGCACACACCCTCCCCAGTGTACATAATCCAGCCACCCTATCCCTACCCTCTCCATCCCCCAGCACCTGGTTGGATTTGTGAGATTAAAAGTCTTTTATGGTTTGTCTCCCTCCCAATCCAATCTTGTTTCATGTTTTCCCTCCCTATCCTCCATGACCCCCTGTGCTGTCTCTTAAATTCTTCATATCAGAGAGATCATATGATAATTATCTTTTTCTGGTTGACTTATTTCAGTCAGCATAATACCCTCTAATTCCGTCCATGTCATTGCAAATGGCATGATTTCGTTTCTTTTGATGGCTTTATAGTATTCCATTGTGTACATACATGCCACATTTCTTTATCCATTCATCTATTGATGGTCATCTAGGTTCTTTCCATAGTTTGGCCATTGTGGACATTGGTGCTATAAACATTCAGGTGCACGTGCCCCTTTGGATTACTACATTTGTATCTTTAGGGTAAATACCCAGTAGTGCGATTGCTGGGTCATAGGATAGCTCTATTTTCAACTTTTTGAGGAACCTCCATACTGTTTTGCAGAGTGGCTGCCCCAGCTTAACAGTGTAGGAGGGTTCCCCTTTCTCCACATCGTGCCAACATCTGCTATTTCTTGACTTGTTAATTTTAGCTATGCGGACTGGTGTGAGGTGGTATCTCTATGGTTTTGATTTGTATTTCCCTGATGCCCTAGTGATGCGGAGTGCTCTTTCATGTATCTCTTGGCAGTTTGGAGGTCTTCTTTCTCAAAATGTCTGTTCATGTCTTCTGCCCATTTCTTGATTGGATTATTTGTTCTTTGGGTGTTGAGTGTGATAAGTTCTTTATAGACTTTGATACTAACCCTTTATCTGATATGACATTTGTGAATATCTTCTCCCATTCTTTGAGGTGTCTTTTGGTTTTGTTGACTGTTTCCTGGCCAAAGCCCAGCAAAGGAAACAGCCCTTTTCTCTCCCAGTAGTTCATTTTGCCCTTGCTTCCCTTGCCTTTGACAATGTCTCTAGGAAGAAGTTGCTGCGGCTGAGGTCGAAGAGGTTGCTGCCCGTGTTCTCCTTAAGGATTTTGATGGATTCCTGTCTCTTGTTGAGGTCTTTCATCCATTTTGAGTGTGTTTTTGTGTGTGGTATAAGGAAATGGTCCAGTTTCATTCTTCTGCATGTGGCTGTCCAATTTTCCCTACACCATTTGTTGAAGAGACTGTCTTTTCTCCATTGGACATTCTTGACTGCTTTGTAGCAGATTCATTAACCATAGAGTTGAGGATCTCTTTCTGGGCTCTCAATTCTGTTCCATTGACGTATGTGTCTGTTTTTGTGCCAGTACCATACTGTCTTGATGACAGCTTTGTACTAGAGCTTGAAGTCTGGAATGGTGATGCCACCAACTTTGGCTTTCTTTTTCAACATTCCTCTGGCTATCAAGGTCTTTTCTGGTTCCATATAAGTTTTAGGATTATTTGTCCCATTTCTTTGAAGAAAATTGATGGTATTTTGATAGGGATTGCATTAAAGGTGTAGATTGCTGTAGGTAGCATAGATATTTTCACAATATTTGTTATTCCAATCCATGAGCATGGAACATTTTTCCATTTCTTTGTGTCTTTGTGACACAAAGTTGTGAGTTCTTTATAGTTTTCTGAGTACAGGTTCTTTGCCTCCTTGGTTAGGTTTATTCTTAGGTATCTTAGGATTTTGGGTGCAATTGTAAATGGGATTGACTTCTTAATTTCCCTTTTTTCTGTGTTGTTGTTGAGGTAAAGAAATGCAACTGATTTCTGTGTATCGAGTTTATATCCTGACACTTTTCTGAATTCCTGTACAAGTTCTAGCAGATTGGGAATGGAGTCTTTTGGGTTTTCCACATAAAGTATCATACCATCTTCAAAGAGTGATAGTTTGACTTCTTCTTTGCTGATTTGGATACCTTTAATTTCTTTTTGTTTTCTGGTTGCTGAGGCTAGGACTTCTGTTACTATGTTGAATAGCAGTAGTGATAGTGGACATCCCTGTGGTATTCCTAACCTTAGGGGAAAGCTTCTCAGGTTTTCTCCATTGAGAATGATACCTGCTGTGGGTTTTTTGTACATGGCTTTGAGGATATTGAGAAATATCCTTGAGAAAGGCTCGTATTGCTACACCTACCCTGTGAAGAGTTTTGATCAAGAAAGGATGCTGTACTTTGTCAAATGCTTTTTCAGCATCTATTGAGAGTATTATATGGTTTTGTTCTTTCTTTAATTAATGTGTTGTATCACATTGATTGATTGATGGATGAACCATCCTTGCAGCCCAGGAATAAATCCCACCTGGTCATGGTGAATAATCCTTTAGTGTACAGTTGGATCCTATTGGCTAGTATTTTGGTGAGAGTTTCTGCATCTGTGTTCATTAAGGATATTGGTCTGTAATTCTCTTTTTTGATGGGGTCTTTGTCTGGTTTTGGGATCAGGGTAATGCTGGCCTCATAAAATGAGTTTCAAAATTTTCCTTCCATTTCTATATTTTGGGACAGTTTCAGGAGAATAGGTAGTAATTCTTTTTTAAATGTTTCGTAGAATTCCCCTGGGAAGCTTTCTGGCCGAGGGCTCTTGTTTGTTCATAGATTGTTGATGACTGCTTCAATCTCCTTACTGTATATGGGTCTGTTTCTTCCTGGTTTAGTTTTGGTAGTTTATGGGTCTCTAGGAATGCATGCATTTCTTCCAGATTGCCTAATTTGCTGAAGTATAGTTGCTCATAATTTGTTCTTATAATTGTTTGTACTTCTTTAGTGTTGGTTGTGATCTCTCCTCTTTCATTCATGATTTTATTAATTTGAGTCCTTTCTCTTTTCTTTTTGATAAGTCTTGCCAGTGGTTTATCAATCTCATTAATTCTTACAAGAACTAGCTCCTAGTTTTATTGATTTTTTTCTACTGTTCTTTTGGTTTCTATTTCATTGATTTCTGCTCTGATCTTTATGATTTCTCTTCTGCTGGGTTTAGGCTTTCTTTGTTGTTCCTTTTCTTTGCAGCTCCTTTAGGTGTAGCATTAGGTTGTGTACTTGAGACCTTTCTTGTTTCTTGAGAAAGGCTTGTATTGCTATTTAGTTTCCACTCATGTCTGCCTTTGCTGTGTCCCATAGATTTTGAACAGTTGTGTTTTCACTTTCATTTGTTTCCATGATTTTTTCAATTCTTTAATTTTCTGGTTGACCTATTCATTCTTAAGTCGGGTGCTCATTAGCCTCCATGTATTTGAGTTCTTTCCAACTTTCGTCTTGTGATTGAGTTCTAGTTTCAGAGCATTGTGGTCTGAATATATGAAAGGAATGATTGTAGGCTTTTGGTACCAGTTGACACCTGATTTGTGACCCAGGATGTGATCTATTCTGGAGAATGTTCCATGTGCATTGGAGAAGAATGTTTATTCTGTTTCTTTGGGATAGAATGTTCTGAATATATCTGTGGTGTTCATCTGGTCCAGTGTGTCATTTAAAGCCTTTATTCCCTTGTTAATCTTTTACTTAGATGATCTGTCCATTTCAGTGAGGGTGTTGTTAAAGTCCCCTGGTATTATTGTGTTATTGTCAATGTGTTTCTTTGATTTTGTTATTAATTGGTTTATATAATTGACTGCTCCCATATTAGGGGCATAGGTATTTGAAATTGTTAACTCTTCTTGTTGGACAGACCTTTTAAGTATGATATAGTGTCCTTCCTCATCTATTATTATAATCTTTGCCTTAAAATCTAATTTATCTGGTATAAGGATTGCCACCCCTGCTTTCTTTTGATGTCCATTAGTATGGTAAATTGTTTTCCATTCCCGTCCTTTTAATCTGGAGGAGTCTTTGGTCTAAAATGAGTTTCTTGTAGACAACATATCGATGGGTCTTTTTTTTTTTTTTTTAAAGATTTGTTCATTTATTTGACAGAGAGATTACAAGTAGGCAGAGAGGCAGGCAGAGAGAGAGAGGGGGAAGCAGGCTCCCCGCTGACCAGAGAGCCTGATGTGGGACTCAATCCCAGGACCTTGAGATCAGACTTGAGCTGAAGGCTGAGGCTTTAACCCATTGAGCCACCCAGGCTTTTTTAAATACATTCTGATACCCTATGTGTTTTAATTGGTTCATTTAGTCCATTTAAATTCAGGGTAACTATTGAAAGATATTAATTTAGTGTTATTATATTGCCTGTAAGGTGACTGTTACTGTATATGATCTTTGTTCGTTTCTGGCGTGTTACTTTTACGCTTTCTTTGCTTAGAGGATCCCTTTCAATATTTCTTGTAGGGCTGGTTTGGTGTTTGCAGATTCTTTTACTTTTTATTTGTCCTGGAAGCTTTTTAGCTCTCCTTCTATTTTCAATGATAGCCTATTTGGATATAGTATTCTTGGCTGCATATTTTTCTCATTTCATGCTCTGAATATATCATGATAGTCCTTTCTGTCCTGCTAGGTCTCTGTGAACCTACACACTGTAGGCCAGCATTACATTGTGCTGCCAATGTAATATTTCTACTCCTGTATGTTATAGACCTCTTGCCATGAGCTGCTTTCAGGATTTTCTCTTTGTCATTGAGACTTGTAAGTTTTAGTATTAGATGACAGTGTGGAGCTATTTTTATTGATTTTTAGGGGGGTTCTCTGTGCCTCCTGGATTTTGATGCTTGTACCTTTTGCCAAATTAGGGAAATTCTCTGATATAATTTTCTCCAATATACCTTCTGGCCCCTGTCTTTATTCTTCTGGGATCCCAATTAGTCTAGTATTTTTTTGACTCATGGTATCACTTATCTCTAGAATTCTACCCCTATGGTCCAGTAGTTGTCTTCTTTTGCTCAGCTTCTTTATTCTCCATCATTTGGTCTTCTTTATTACTAATGCTCTCTTCTGCCTCATTTATCCTAGCAGTAAGAACCTCTATATTTTATTGCACCTCTTTAATAGCTTATTTAATTTCAACTTTGTTAGATTTTAGTTCTTTTATGTCTCCAGAAAGGGATTCTATAGTATCTTCCATTCCTTTTTTGAACCCAGTTAGCACCCTGATAATCATCATTCTGAACTCTAGTTCTGACATATTAGTAATGTCCATATTGATTAGGTCCCTAGCTGTTGGTATTGCCTCTTTCTCTTTTTTGTGTGGTGAGTTTTTTTGCCTTGTGATTTTATCCAGGTAAGAATAGATAAATGAGAGAATAAAATACTAAAACGGTAGCAACGACCCCAGGAAAATATACACTAACTCAATCAGAAGGGATCCCGAACTGGGGAGAAGAAAGGGGGGGAAAAAGAAGAAAAAAAAAAGTGTGTGTGTGTGTGTGTGTGTGTGTGTGTGTGTGTATGTGTTTGTGTGTGTATATGTGTGTGTGTATGCATGTGTGTGTATATATATAGTGTGTGTGTGTATATACATATGTTAGACTGGTGAATAGAACAGAGCCACACACTTGATTTTAGGCATATTTTGGATTTTTAGAAGAAACTACCTCCCCAAATTTTAAAGACAAAAAGCGTATATATATATATATACATATATTAACAAAATAAGAAAGTGGAAAAATTATAAAAAATAGGATAAGAAAAAATGAAATTAAAAAAATGTAACTTTGAATGACTAAAGGATCATGGGAAAAAGTCATGAGTTCTATGTGTTGCTTTCCCCTAGCTCTGGAGTTCTTCAGTTCTCATTGACTAGTGAACTTGTTTTTGGCTCTATGTTCTTGCTGATGTGGGGGAGGGGTCTGTTGCAGTGATTCTCAAATATCTTTGCCTGAGGCAGAATTGCACCACCCTTGCCAGGGGCCAGGCTAAATGTGTTTGAGTTCACTCTTGGTAGCTTTTGTTCCCTGAATGCAGCTTTGGAGGATGGGAATGAAGATGGCGGCTTCCCAATCTCTGGCTCAGAGGAGCTGAGAGCTCAGGGCCCCTCTCCTCAGTGTACCCTCAGAGAAAAGCATTCAACCCCTCCTGTCTCCCTGGTCTCCAGCTGTACTCCATGCTCACCCAGCCTGTAACTGAATGTTTCTGTCTCTGGTGCATGGCCCCATTTGGAGTCTCCAAACCCAGCAGATTCCTACAGTGTGCTCTTGTGCCACCCCTCATAGGGGAGGAAGGTAAGTCTCCCCTGATCTGCTGCTTGTTGGGTCCCTGCTCGAAGAGTAGTGGCCCGACTGTGCCTTGGATCACAGTTTGAGGTAACCCTGAGCTGAGAACCCCTTCTTGGCTCCATCTCTGCATCTGGCTTCCCTGCTGTGATACCTGCGAGCTCTGTCACATTCAGACACCCCCAGTTTCTGTGATTCTGCAGATCCTGAGACCATTCTGTCACCATGGGGGCCCCATCCCCTGCTTAGCCTCTGGAGCGATGTCCCTTAGTGTAACAAACTTCTGAAAGTTCTGATTTTGTGCTCTGCTGCTCTACTGCTTGCCGGGAACTGGCTCCTTTCTCCCCAGTCTATCTTCTTATCTCTTTGGATTCACTTCTTCAGAAGTTCTACCTTCTAGAAGGTGGTCAATTTTCTGTTCCTAGAGTTTCTGCTCTTCTTCTCTTCTATCTCCTATTGAATTTGTAGGTGTTCAGAATGGTTTGATAACTATCTAGCTGAACCCCTGGGACCCGATGATATTTTGGTCTCCTACTCTGCCATCTTGCTCCTCTGTGCATATACTTATTAAATGGATTAATTCATCTTTAATTCAAGTATAATTAACCTACAACATTATATTAGTTTCAGGTATGCAACATAATGATTCAGTATTTTTATTTATTACTCAGTGCTCATCCTGATGAGTGTACTTGTAATTCCATTACCTGTTTCACCCATCCCTTACCTACCTTTCCTCCCATAACCAACCACCAGTTTGTTCTCTATTAAATTCATGCTTAGTATCAGCAAATGCCATGTATAAACAGCCCTAGTTTAAATTATTTTATTTGCTTCATTGATTATACTTTAACTCACTCTTAATGAAGGACATATCATATGAGAGGGAATTTATATTCTTGGCAAATCGAGACCTTGAGCCAAGAAAGGGCTTGTTGCCCATGAGAGGCAGCCCACAATGATGCTATATAAACTTAAATGAACTTTGCTTTTTGAGTCCTCATGACTACATCTGTAGAATTAGAATAAATTTAAAGTTCAGTGTAGCTCTCAAAGTTTGTGATCTTGAGTAGATTCTTAACCTACCTACATACAACATGATAGGATAAAGATGAAGTAAGATTTCCTTCTGCTCAAGATAAAGCCTGATATAATACCAGTGAAACAAGATATCAGCCTTGGGTTGTTAGTGCTGAAATTTTAGATTTGGCTCTTCCATTTTTCTACAAGGTTTTGGCAAGTCACCTTACCTCTCCGGGCTTTATTTTTCTCATTTGTCAAATTACTCGGTTACATGAAAAGTTTTGGGGGGAGAAAAAAAAAGAAAACTGCCAATGTCATCTGCCTGGAGATAATTTTGCTGAGTGTTCCGAGATTTCTGATGAAGATACTAAAACCTGGAGAGGTACGGTGATTTATCCAATGTTAAGCAGCAAGTTCATGAAGACCTGGAGGAGAGCTTCATTTTTTATTCACTCAGCCTATTTGTTCAGTGAGCACTGTAATAATAATAGCTAACATTTGCTGCCTTTGACACTATACTAGGAACTTTACATGAGCTAGTGTGTAATTCTTAGCATAACCTAATGATGTAGCTCATAGGATTATTCTTATTTCACAGAGGCTAAGTTGCTTTCTCAAATTTATATAACTAATAAGTGATAGAGCCAGGAATTGAGCACAGAGGGTTTGCTGTCTTAACCATTAACTAAACTGATCTCTACCACCGAGCATGGTGGTAGAGATATATATTAAAACATAATTTGGCATATTGCACCAGCCATTCATTATCTTATGTCCCCCTCACTTGCAGCACAACAAAGCAGAGCTATAATCAAGTGGTGCCAGGGTGTTGTGGGGTTACAGGCAGACCCAGGGCAGGGGGTGAAAGCCTGTGTCATGTAGCTTTCTAGGCTGTGGCTTAGAAATGGGGTTGGGAGTGGAAATGGGAGAAGAGGATGTCCCAGGCTGAAGGAAGAGCATGTGCGCAGATCTGGGGAGGAGAAGGGGCACAGCTCATTTGCGGACCCATGGAAGACAGGATGGGGAGAGATGACATGGTGTGAAGAGTGGAGGTCCTACAGAGCATGGTGCTGTGATCCCTGATTCGGAGCTCAGGCATCATGCTGAGGGCAGGAGGAAAGGATGGGAGAGTCTTGGGGTGGGCAGTAATGCAACATGACCCACCCCTGAGATTATACCAGTAAGGGCCAGGAGTATTGCAGGGTGGGCTGCCCTTCCTCAAATTTGCCAAGAAGGGGCTTTGAAAGCACAAGTACCAGGTGTGACCTTTTTATTTCCCAACTTCTAGCCCAAAGTCTCCCCCTCTGGCCCTCTTAGGGCCCCAGTAATGATAAATCCATAGTCAGGTGGGTTTCAACTGTCTTTTCTGAGACTGACATAGAGCTCTGCTCATTCTTGCTCCCTCTCTGCCCATTGATGAAAGAGCTGCTGGAGCCTACACGAAGATTTGCCATGAAACTATTGGGAAGCTGGAGGTGTCTTTACCCCACACCAGGCCCTCTATAATGTAGGCAGAAAGAATGCTTAGGGATGAGCTGCTTTAGAAGCTGAAGGATAGGAGACCAGACCCGGTTTGGAGGCATTTAAACTTATTTCACAGTTAATACAACATCTGGGGCACATTTTCCTACTTTTATGCCAATTTTTATGTGTTTCTGCCACACAGTCGGAAGCCAGGATCATAAAAAAGAAGGAAAATGGTACAAAAAAATAAAAGTAAATAAGCACATTCTGCTTTAACACTCCCCAGAGCACTGAGTCTGGAAAGTTTATTAGTTGGAGAAAACAAAACAAAACCAAACAAAAACCTAAAGGAAAGGAAATACTCTTCCTTAGTAATCGAATACATCAAGCAAAGACAGATCAGGAAGCTCGGAGCTGAGAGTAGGCAGAGCGGTGCTAAGTCCAGAATGTATCCCCAACTGTCCAAGTGGCTGGGAGTCAACTAAACCTCTTCTTTTGGTCTGTTTCTTATCAAATACAAGTTTGTACTAAGATGTTCTCTAAGAGTTTATAGTTCTACAGTTATGCTTATCATCCTTCACACTGTGCTAGGCACAGGGGATCCAGGATCCAAGACCTGATGTTTGAGTTCAGTGAATCCATAAAAACTCACTTTGCCTCCTTGAAAGCAGGGATTTCTTTGACTACACTGCTGTGAACCAGACTGAACCTGTCCTTAAAAACTGAATAATGTTATCCTACTTCTAATTTATAGAAAGAAAGTGAATTAATGGATAGCACTCTCAGTGTTGAGAACTCCTAGAATAGATCTATACCTGTTTATACTATATAATCTAATTTAAATTGTTATTTGACTTAGTAGAAAGTGATATATGGCTATTTTGGTTTAATATAATGTATTTTGTAGCCTTCCATAAATACTTTAGACTTTCAAATAGGCAAAAGCTTGGGTTAAACCGTAAACATCTGTGTTATACTTGATTTGGGGTGTAGGCTCTGACTTTCTGGCTGAGTCCTTGAGAAAAACTGTTTCACAAGATGAAAGCAGAGAGGGAGACAAACCATAAGAGGCTCTTAATCTCAGGAAACAAATTGAGGGTTGCTGGAGGGGAGGGGGTCGGAAAGATGGGGTGAATGGGAGATGGACATTGGGGAGGATATGTGTTGTGGTGAGCGCTGTGTATTGTATGAGGCAGATGAATCACAGACCTGTACCCTGAAACAAACAATGCATTATATTAAATTATAATTATTATAATTTTAAAAAAGGAAAAGCTATTTTATAACCTGTTTCCTCAACTACAAAATGGGAGGAATAATAGCAACTGCCTCACTTCTTTATTGTGGGGTTTAAGTCAAGTAGAGACTGAAAGCATTTGGCACAGTGTTGGGGAAAGGATGTTAAGTGTCAGGTAGTGGTATGCATAGCATGGAAAGTAACTCAGTAAGTTTGAACTGAGCTTTGAAGGAGGAGAAAGACTCTAAGCTAGAAACAAAAATTCCATTTGACAGTCAGAGTTGATTACAAAAATAACCTTGATTCTTCATCACTTCTTCTATCCTCACCCTTTGTCATATTACTTTATAGCTCCTCCCATGGAGGGGTGGAATGTGCTTCCTTAGCACTTGAATGTATAGCTAGTTTGATAATTTGCTTTAGCAAATAGTATATGGCAGAAATAGCGTTAGGATAGTTTCATGACTAGGCCTTGCATATTTTTGCTCATTCCTTTGGAACTCAGCCTCCACTAGAAGAACGAGTCCACCTGGCCAGCTGCAGGATGAAAGTCATGTGCAACAAAGCTAAATCAGTCCAGCTGTCCAAGCTGAGGTGTGGGATAGCTGAGTGGTGGTGCTAGAACCCCCTAACTGCTTGGAGTGGATCTCAGATGTGTAAGTGAGCCCTGTCAGTCCAGCTCAGATCAGCAGAGACAACTAGGAAACCCTTAGACGTCTGAGCAATAATAAATGATTGCGTCTTAAGCCACTAGGCATTAGGTGGGTATGTTAGGTAGCAATTATTAACAGATACGGTGTTGGTGGTGGTAGTAGAGAGAAGGAAATGGGAAAATGGTTTCAGCCACAGGAGGAGATTAAGCTGAGTAAAATGGATGCCATACATCTATTAGCTGGACAATATTAAGTTTTGTAGCAGAAAAAAAAAAACAGTTATAAAGTATATTAAAGTGTACACAAAAAGAAATCAAGAGCCATTTATTATAATCTGTGTGGAAAAAAAAATTTTCTTTTTAAAAGATTTTATTTATTTATTTAACAGAGAGAGACACAGTGAGGGAGGGAGATATTGTGATAAGAATGCAGAACTAAGCTGCATTATCAATGCATGCAGTTGTCACAGAAAGCAATTTAACAAAGTATTGATTCAAATAATCACATCCTTTAACCTAGCAATTGAACTTCCAGAGGGGGGGAAAAATAAGGTGTGGCCTTATTTGCATGATAAAGGATGGCTTTTGATCCTAATTTTAAGAGAAACAAAATGTAAAATTACTGTATTTAGAGAAAGTATGGTTTAGAAGTGGAGCGTGTGAGTTCTGAAAGGAAACGTAATTTTAATGCTGGGTCCATCCCTTATCAACTGCATGCTCAGAGCCTGATTCCGCCTCACTGACCCTTGTGGCTTCATACACAATTGTGACAGTGCATTAATCACTAAATGTCTGGGCTTTAGGAACTAGTCATTTACCTCATTGTCAGCTTACACACTCTGAGGAAGCTGTCAATGCTTTATTTCATATTCTCAGTTTGCCTTTTCTCTTCTTTATGGCCCTATTTAGCTGAGAGCAAGTTGGGTCTATTTTGTGCATTGATGTGTTTAAATGTGTCTTAGAACTACCAGAGCAGCAATGAGTAGCAGATAACGGGACTTCCCTTCTTCCATCTCTCCTCTTCTCTCTCTTCCTCTGCCTCCTTCCCCACCTCTTCCTCCCTCTCCCTTCTTTTCCCTCTCTCCCTCTCTCTCCATCTCTCCCTCTTCTTCTCTGTCTCCTTCTCTCTCTTCCCCTCGCCCTCCCCGCCTTTCCTCCCCCCACCCTCTTCTCCCGTCCCTCTCATCTTTTGCTGCCATGATTTCCTCTTTTCTGAGCTACTTTTGTTCTCACAAATGAGTCTTGTCTTGGTCACAAAGTTTCCCTCCCTGCAAAAACTGTGAAGCATAAACCAAAACCAAACAAAACCAGAAAGACAAGGTAATGCCTGGGGCTAATAATGGTAACGAATAGGTCTACTGGGCTGTGTGGCATGTCTAAGTTCTTGACAAAAGATAAGACTAAGCCACTAAAAATAGACCAATGATATTAGATACTAGATGTTAGGGTTGTAAAGCTAAGCACCTCCACGTTTAAAAAAACATTTCTGAAGCCTGCTTTTGTTATGGAAATGAACCTGACCTTAGAAATTAAGCTATCTAGCTATCACCGTTTCACTGTTTAGAAATTTCTGTTCACACAGTGTATTTTCTTCGAGTAGATTGCAGGAAGCATGTAATTCATGGTCAGTAATCCTAAATGGTTTAATTTTGGGTTCTTCTTCTTCTTTTTTTTTCTTTTAAAGATTTATTTATTTATTTGAAAGAGAAAGAGATACAGAATGTGTGGGGCAAGGACAGAGGGAAAGGGAGAGAAAAATCTTAAGCAGCCCGTGCTGAGCACAGAACTCAGTGCCGGGATCTATCTCATTACCCTGAGATCACGAACTGAGCCAAAAACAAGAGTCAGACACCCCACTGACTGCACCACCCAGAGGCCCCTAATTCTTGGCTCTATTATTTTTTATTATTTATTTTTTTGGTTTTATTTATTTGAGAGAGAGGATGAGCAGGAGTGGGGAGAGAGGCAGAGTGAGAGAGAGAAGCAGACTTCCCGTTGCGCAGGGAGCCTGATGGGATCGTGACCTGAGCCAAAGGTAGATGTTTAACCAACTGGAACCATATAGCTGCCCATTTTTGGCTCTTTAAAAATTAGTTTTTGGTGGCACCTGGGTAGCTCAGTCAGTCAGTTAAGCAGTCGGCTGTTCATCTCAGCTCAGGTCATGATCTCGGGGTCCTGGGATGGAACACTGCATCAGGTTCCCTGCTCAGAGGAGAGTCTGCTTAGAATTTTCCCTCTTTCCCTGCCCCTCCTCTACCGTTCTCCAAATAAATAAATAAATAAATAAATAAATCTTTAAAAAATAGTTTGTTTTTTATTTATCAGTTTGAATTCTGTGTATACTTAATACCCTTGTATGCTCACTGGAAAATAACTGAACTGTATTTAATCTTTTTAAACTGAGCTTTTTGTTTTAGAATCGTTTTCAATTTATAGAAACACTGTAAAGTAGGACAGAAAATTCTCATATATCTCTCACTCGCTGTCTCTCGCTGTTAACATCTTACATTACCACAGTACATTGGTCAAATGTGTGAAGCTGACCTTAGCTATTAACTAAAATCCAGGCTGTATGTGGATTTCACTGTTTCTGTATTGTCCCTTTCTGGTCTGCGGACCCAGTGCAAGGGAGGCACCCCAGGGCATTCAGTTGCAGCCTCCTCTGTGCCCTTTTGTCTGTGATGATTTCTAAGTCAGATTTGTCAGATTTCTCCACTGCAGAGTTACCAGTTTTGCCCTTCCCTACTCTGTTCTCTGGAAGCAAGTCACTAGGTATGGTCCACATTCTAGGGGGAAGCAGATACTAGGCTCACTTCTTGTAGGAGAGAGTATCTCCATGTACTATTTGTAATTCTTTGGTGGGAAAATGTATCTCTTTCTCCCCATTTGTTTTTTAACTTAATTTGAATCAGTATGGACTTATAAATATTTTATTTTATGCTTTTTTAGAAAATATTTTGTTTTTAAGTAATCTCTACACCCAACATGGGGCTCAAATCCACAATCCCAAAATCAAGAGTAGCACACTTCACTGACTGAGCCAGTCAGGCACCCCTATTTTATTTTAAACTTTTGTATAATGTGCTATTATAATGTTCAAATGATTCTGTTGCTTATGTTACTGAAAATTTGGTTATTAGGGGCTCCTTCAGATTGAAAGAGCCCCTTTTTGTGTCCTTTTTAAAAATTTAAAAATTTTGTGTCCTTTTTAAAAATTCTTTGTTTTGGTAAAATAAAATTTTACCAAACATAAAATTTCTGTTTTAACCCTTTTTAAGTGTACAGTTCAATGGTATTAAATATATTAAGAATGTGCTACCATTACTACCTTCTATCTCCAGAACTCTTTTCATCTTGTAAAATGGAAAAACTCTACCCCTTAAATAATAACTTTCCATTCCTACCTTCTTCCTTGTCACTGGCAACCACCATTCTGCTATCTGTCTCTGTGATTTTGACTACTCCATATTCCACATCTAAGTGGAACCATATAGGATTTGTCTTTTTGTAGCTGGCTTAAAACTTAGCATAATGTCTTCAGGGTTCACAGATGTTGTAACATATGTCATAATTTATTTTAATTACTGAATATTTCATTGTCTATATGTACCACATTTGGTGTACCCATTCTTTTGATCAGTGGACACTTGGATTGCTTCCATGTTTTAGCCATTGTGAATAATATTGCTGTGAATATGGGATGCTGTTTTTAATTCTTTTAGGCATTGGAGTGGCATTGTTGGAGCATATGGAGTGGCATTGTTGGAGCATATGGTTTTTCTATTTTTAACTTCTTGAGGAGCCTCCATACTGTTTTCCACAGTAACTGTACCATTTTATATTCCCACCAACAGTGCACAAAGGCTTCAATGCTTCCTCATCCTTGCCAACATGTGTTTTCTACTTTTTTTTTTATAATAACCATCCTAAAGGGTGAAAGGTGATATCTCATTGGGTTTTGATTCGCATTTTCTTAATAATTAGTGGTGTTGGGCATATTTTCATGTGTTTGTTGTTCACATATATATCTCCTTTGGGGAAATGTCTACTTAAGTTTATTGCCTTTTAAAAAATCAAGTGGTTTGTTATTTTGTTGCTGAGTTTTAGGAGTGCTCTATAAATTTGGATATTAATCCCTATCAGAGATATGATTCGCAAATATTGTCTTCCATTCTGTGTGTTGCCTTATTATTCTGATAATGGTACCTTTTGGTGTAGTTTTTAAAAACTGTCATGAAGTCCAATTGGTCTATTTTTTGTTTTCTTGCCTGTGCCTTTCACATTATATCCAAGATAATAATGTCAAATCCAATGTCATAAAGCTTTGTCCTTTGTTTTGTTCGAAGAGTTTTAGAGTTTTAGGTGTTTCATTCAGGTCTTTGATCCATTTCGAGTGAATTTTTGTATATGGTTTTCGGCAAGGTTCCAACTTCTTTTTCTTTGTATGTGGGTGTCCAATTTTCCAAACACCATTTCTTTGAAGAGATTCTGCTTTCCCCATTGAATAGTCTTAGTCTATTTTGACAAAGTTGATGTCAAATTTCATTTATCTACATATATATTTATGTTGATGTCAAAAATCATTCATCTGTATATGTGAGGGTGTATTTCTAGATTCTCTGTCTTATTCTATAAGTCTCTGTGTCTGTCTTTATTCTAGTAGCACCCTGTTGCGATTACTGTGTTAAACTTTTATTACGTTTTGAAATCATGAAGTATGAAGTCTCTAGTTTTGTTTTTTTCAAGGTTGTTCTGACTATTCAAGCTCCCTTAGTATTCTACATGAATTTTAGTATGAGTTCTGTTTCTGCAAAAGAATATCACTGGGATTTTCATAATGATTGCTCTGAATCTGTAGATGGTTTTAGTTAGTTTTGACACCTTAACAATCCATAAATATGGGATATGTTTCCATTTGTTTATGTGTTCCTAATTTATTTCATCATTGTTTTATAGTTTCCATTGTGCAAAGTTTCTATCCTCTTGATTAAATTTTTTTTGTGTGTGTGTATGTGTGCTATTGGAAATAAAATAAATTTCTTAATTTCCTTTTCAGATTGTTCATTGTTAAGGTACAGAAGTGGTCCTGATTTTTGTGTGTTGATTTTGTATCCTATTACTTTAATAAATACATTCATTAGTTTCAACAACTGTGTGTATGTGTGTGTGTGTGTGTGTGTGTAATCTTTGATTTTTCTACGTATAAGATCGTATGATCTGTATACAGACATAATTTTACTTTTTCTTTTCTAATCGATGTGCTTTTTTCCCACGTTTTTCTTGCCTAATTGCTCTGGCTAGGATTTCCAGTAATGTGCAATATAAGTGGAAAAAGTGCCTTGTTTGCCTTGTTCCTGGACTTAGAGAAAAAGCTTTCAGTCTTTCACTGTTGAGTATGATGTTTGCTTTGTTTTTTTCATGTATGGCTTTTACTATATTTAAGTATTTTCCATCCATTCCTAGTTCAGTGTTTTTACCATGAAAGAGTATTGCATTTTGTCAAATGCTTTTCCTGCATCAATTGAAATAATTATGTTTCTTTTTCTTTCATTCTGTTAATGTAGTATATTACATCAACCAATTTACGTATCTTGAAGCATCCTTCTATTCAGGAATAAATCCATCCTTCTATTCAGGAATAAATCTTTTAATATATTGCTGAGTTGAGTTTGCTACTATTTTGTTGAGAATTTTTGCATCAATGTTCATAAGAGATAGTGGCCTGTAGTTATTACTGTTCTTAAAATGTCTTTGTCTGGCTTTGGTAACAGGGTAATCCTGATTTCAAAGAATGAGAACATATTTCTTCCTTTTCAATTTTTTTAGAAAGTTGTTTTTTTTAAAAATTTAGGTATAATTGACATATATTACTATATTAGTTTTAGGTATATATATTACTATATTAGTTTTAGGTATACAACATAATGATTTCATATTGTGAAATTATTACCAAAATAAGCCTAGTTACCATAGGTCACCACACATCATTGAAAAATTGTTTTTTTCTTGTCATGAGAACTTTCAAGATTTATTCTCTTAGCAACTTTCAAATACAAAGTATAGTATTAGTGACTGTAGTCACCATAATATGCATTACATCGCCATACTTACTTATTTTATAACCAAAAATTTGTTTTTTGAAAGATCATGTTTATTTATTTGAGTGAGAGAGAGAGAAGAGAGAGCGCACAAGCAAAGGGAGGGGCATGGGGAGAGAGGGGAGCAGATTGCTCACTGAGCAGGGAGCCTGACGTGGGACTTGATCCTAGGACTCTGGGATCATGACCTGAACCAAAGGCAGATGCTTAACTGCCTAAGCCACTGAGGGACCCTATAAGCAGAAATTTGTACCTCTTGACCCCCTTCACCCATTTTTATCACCTCTTCAACCTCCCTCCCCTCTAGCAACCACCAATTTGCCTCTATAAATTTGATTTTGTTTGTTCTTTTTTTTTCCCTTTTTTAGATTCCACATTTAAGTAAAATGATACAGTATTTGTTTTTCTCTCTCTGACTTATTTTACTTACCATAATACCCTCAAGGCCCATGTTGTTGCAAACGGCAAGATTTTGTTTTTTCTTATGGATAAGTAGTATGTCATTGTGTGTGTTCTTTATCCATTCATCCATTGATGGACCCTTAGGTTGTTTCTGTATCTTGGCTGTGTAAATAATGCTTCATTGAACATGTGGGTGCATACATCTTTTCAAATCAGTGTTTTCATTTCCTTTGGGTAAATATCCAGAAGTGGAATTGCTGGATCATACGGTAGTTCTACTTTTAATTTTTTGAGGAACCTCCATACTGTTTTCTGTAGTGGTTGCACCAATTTAATTTTCCACCAATAGTCTGGAGTTCCGTTTTCACCATATCCTCACCGAAATTTCTTATCTTTTTGATAACAGCCATTCTAGCAGGTATGAAGTGGATATCTCATTGTAGTTTTCATTTGCATTTACTTCATGATTGGTGATGTAGATGTTGAACACCTTTTCATGTGCCTATTGGCCATCTGTATTTGTTCTTTGTAAAAAACACCAATTTAGATCCTCTGCACATTTAACTTGAGAAGGTTGGTGTTAGTTATTTTTTAAACATTTGGTAGAATTCACCAGTGAAAACAGTAGATCCAGGGCTTTTCTTTGTCAGGAGATTTTTGAATTTGGCTTTATTCTCCTTACTAGTTTGAAATCTATTCAGACTTTAAATCACAAGGTTTTCCTTGTGATTTAGTTTTGGTAGATTTTGTGTTCTTGGAATTTTTAAATTTCATCTTGGTTGCTTACTTTGTTGGTATTCAGTTGTGATACTCTTTATATTTCTTTAAAATAAATAGTAGTGCCCCCCCTTTCATTTCTGTTTTTAGTAATTTAAGTCTTCTCTCTCTTTTTTACTACTTCATCTAGTTAAAATTTTGTCAATTTTGTTTATCATTTCAAAGAACAAACTTTGGGTTTTATTGATTTTTTGCTATTATTTTTATATTCTCCATTTCACTTATCTTTGTGCTAATCTTTATTATTTCCTCGCTTCTGATAGTTTTGGGTTTGTTTTTTTCTTCTTTTTCTTATTCTTTCTTTTCTTTGACTTGTAAGTGTAGATTTATGACTTGAGATCTTTCTTGCTTTTAATGTCAGCATTTATAGCTATAAAATTCCCCCCAATACTGCTTTTGCTGCATCTCATAAATTTTGTTATGTTGTATTCTCATTTTCATTCATCTCTAAATATTTTCTAATTTCCCTTGTGATTTCTTCTTTGATCCATTGGTTATTTAAGAGTATGTCATTTGGGGCACTTAGGTGGGTCAGTTGGTTAAGTGGCCAACTCTTGATTTTGGCTCAAGTCATGGTCTCAGGGTTCTGGGATTGAGCCCCTCATCAGGCTCCACACTCGGCAGGGAGTATCTACTTGAGGATTCTCTATCCCTCTCCCTCTGCCCCTTACCCTGCTCATATACTCTCTCTCTCTAAAATAAATAAATATTTTTTTAAAAGAAGAATATGTTGTTTAATTTTCACTTATTTGTGAATTTTCCATTTTTCTTTCTATTATTAATTTCTAACTTCATCTCATTGTGTTTGGGGAGTATACTTTGTGTGGTATACTTTGTGTGGTATTTATCTTTTTAAATATATTGAGACTTAATCTATGGCCTAACATATGGTCTGTCCTGGAAATTGTCCCACATGCTCTTGAGAAGAATGTGTATTTTTTGTTCTGTATATATCTGTTAGATGTAGTTGGTTTATTATGTTGCTCAAATCCTCTGTTTCCTTACTTTTCTTCTATCTGGTAGTTCTGTCCATTATTAAGAGTAGGGTATTGAAGTCTCCATCTATGATTATAGAACTATTTATTCATCCCTTCAATAATATTTATACCTCATGTATTTTGGTGATTTGTTATTAGGTATGTAATATTTATCATTATTATATCATCCTGTTGTTTTGAAACTTTTCATATATAAAATTCTTTGTAAACCTTTTTGATTTAAATTCTATTTTGTCTGATATTAATGTAGCCACCTCTACTGTGTTGTGGTTATTAATTGCCTGGAATATATTTTTCTATTCTTAACTTCCAGTTTTTTTTGTTTCTTTGGATTTAAAGTGAATCTCTTATTGACAGCATATAATTAGATCATACTTTTTCCTTTTTTTTCCCATTCTCTTTTTTCTTTCATTAACCCTAATTTATTGTACACTATTTTTTTTTTCTTTTTGGCCTCAGACTGATATTTTCTTTAACTTTCATGTACAGACATTAACCTAAGTAATATATTCTTATACTTGAAAGTCTTTTATTGATCAGGCACTATGGTCTATTGAAAGAGACACTCTTCCCTCCTTTCTGTTTCTTACAAGTGCAGTTCAGGGCACACAGCATTCTCTCAATTAGCATAATAATAGCATCCTCATCAAAACTAGCCCTTAGTGGTTGGTACCCAACAAGCTCTTTTCCTAAACTTTCCATGTATTAACTCATGTCATCCTCCTAATAGACTTAAGAGGGAGGACTCTTATTATCCTGATTTTAGGATGAGGAAAGGAGCTGCAAAGAGGTTAAGTGATGTTCCTGGGTGCCAAAGCTTGAAGTGGCTACCTTACGCCACGGCTGGACAATCTCTGTCTTTTGATTGGAAAGTTTGATCAGTTTACATTTAAGGTAATTGCTGATAAAGAGGAAATTACTTTTGTTCTGTGTTTTCCCTGTCTTAGCCTTCAATCAGAATTTATGACTTTTAAATGAGCCTTCCTTGGGGTACCTTGATTTCTACCTTCCATTCCTACCACTTAAGTAATTACCATATATTAAGCATTGGTACTGGATGTTTAGGTGCTGAGCATACAGAGATGGTTGTTTTTTGGTAATCTCTCACTCTCCATCTCTCCCTATTCCCAGTGAAATTGTTAGACCAAAAATACTGTACTGGTAAACAAAATGAAATATGGTGGGACAAAGCCAGAGACTCACTTTTTACCAAGCTTGGTTTCTAAAAACTCTAGCCCTTGAAGCTTTGGTAAATTTTCATTCTGTGACTATAACTAGCCAATTTTAAGTGTGGGCCAATACCTGCAAAAGAAATATGATTTTAGAGGGATTCAAATGCAGTGTGTAACAGGAAAGGAAGTAATTGGTAGATGATTTGGTATTTGATCACAGGTCTTCTCTGAAATGAGACAAAGTAGTCGGATGGAAAGGAAAGGAAAAGCTGAAAAGCTACACTATTATCTAGTCCTTTGTTCCTTTAATCCCTCCTTAACATCTCCCACCCCTCTGGTCCTCTAAAGATTCAGGCTGCACCAAACCCATGGAAACACTGATGATGCTGAGTCATACATGCTCTCCATCAAGATTCTGTTCTTTCCACTCACTGAGTGGCATTTACTGAAATATTCAGAGCTGGCTTTATCCACATGCATTTTATGATACCAGCAAAGCCGGGGGTTCCTTCAGCCTATTCCAGGCTCCCCACGGTATAATTCAGAATCAAAATACTCCCTGCCCCATTTATGTACATTTAGTCAAACACAAGGCATGAGTTAGATATTTTCATTATAACCAAAGGTTTCATTGTAGCTGCAATGTGCCCTGGGACACCTGAACATCTGTTCTTTATTTTTAATCAAAAGGCATAGCTTTAACCCTGTGGCTGCCACTTTTCAAAAATTGTCCTGTCCTGTCACCAAGAGACTTCAGTTCTAGTCAAAGGCCAGCCCCTTTAAAAAAAAAAAAAACAACAACAAAAAACAAACCACCCCTTAAGACCATGCATGTTATAGTATCTTGACAGCCTTACAGCTTGTGGGAAGATAAATGAAAGCTGTGGACATATTTTTATTGAAGAAGACAGGATTCTAGCAATCAAAGTATGGTCAGAGTCAACGATCAATGTCAATGTGGAATCATCTTTGAGGACAATTGCTGGAGCCCTCAGTTGGTCCCCTGTTTCCTGTTCTCTCTTGTCCTCTAGTGCCATTCCAACCTGAAGACTCATTCATATATTCTACCAAGGCCTAAAGCATAGTTTCTCAAACTTCAGAGTGTATTATAGTTACTTAGAGAGCTTATTAAATTGTGAATTGCTAGAATTCAGTACAACTGGAATGGAGCCAGGACCTTCACTATTAACAAGCATTCCAGGTGAGGCAGGTGGCTTAAGAGCCACTGAGAACAAAGCTGCACCACAGAATGAAGTCCAGATTCCTTATCCTGGCATTCAAAGCTTTGGAAAATCTTCTCCCAGTGACCTTTCCTTATGTTACTTTTCCTATATCCCAATTAGTTTGGCAACTAAAAGAAATAAAAAATGCATAATTCTTTTCTATAGAAATCATGCCAATGTCCGAAAGTATTTTTCTAGCCTGACCTCAGTCCCTACCCATCCATGATGTACTCCCAGTCCTTACCAGCCTATGGCAATGTCTCCCTCTGCTGAGCTTTCACGGTGCAAGAATTATTGAATCAAATCTTAGGGAAAGTGAAGGGAATGGCAACAAGACAAGTTTTCTTAGAAGTACAATCATTTGAGTTGAGTTGTGATTACAAAGAAGGCAAAAGGTTTCCACCAGGGCAGTTCATACATAAATCAGAAGAGGCATTGAAGGTGGAAAATCCAGCACAAGTAAAGGTAGATTCCATGCACATTTAAAAAGTAAGTGGTCTGAGTCTAAATAGATTATGCTTACTGAACATGGAAGGTGAAGGTTAGACCAAGGTCAGGTTACAGAAAGGAACTGAAGTGCCCTTAAAAACATTTGTTCCTGACAAAGAGAATGGTTGATGGTTTGGCTGCTATTGTCATGCTGGCTTACAAAGTACTCATCTCATGCAAACTCAGGAAAGGCAACAGAGGCTGCTCTGGAGACTGCTTAGGTTCAAACGTCAGCTTGTCTATTTCTGAACCCTGTGAACTTGAACCAGTTATTCTGCTTCTTTAAACCTATTTTCTGATCTGGATTAAGGCAAAAATAATAGATTTCACTTTATGACATATACCTATCTATCTATATCTATATCTATATATATATCAAGGAAATTAGCTCTTAATAATGATGCAATAATAAATACTTAATACTCATATAGCCTATAAGGAATGGGTATTATCCTCCTTCCTAAAAATGAAAATAGTCTCAGAAGGTAATAGCTTGTATATAGTAACACAGCCAATAGGAACAGAATTAGGCAGTATTTTGCCCTAAATAAACACTACATGGGACTTAAGGGACCATTTCTTTCAAGTCCCTCATTTTATAGGAAAGAAACCCAAGGATTAGAGTGGTGAACTGACTTGGCCAATGTCACACAGCACGCAGTATAAGCACATCCCAGTGCTGGGGAATAAAGGAACTATAAAGGTGAGCAAGACAGTTCTGCCCATAAGGAGCTTTCAGACCAGCAGGGAAGACTGCAAGTGTGACAGGCAGGTCTGAACAGGCAGAAGGCCTAGGGTCTGGAAGGGTCCTGGGAGGGGTAGATGTATGTGTGCCTTAAACTTTGGGCCTTCTAACCAATAAGCAGATGAATGAGGGCTATAGGTCAAGTCTGATGAATCCTGGAAATAACTGAGAATGCTTGCTCAGCAACATACAGTACAGTTTTTGAAAGAAAGCAACTTTGGGAGCAGCCACAGCCTCTTAAAACTATGATCTATAATTATATTTGCTTAAAAAAAAATCTGGAGCAGCAGGGAACAGACCCTGTAGTTAGTCCCAGATCCTATCCCCCGCCCCCCCCCCCCCACAGTTCCCCTCTGGGCACATGCTGTGACAGCTGTCACTCCCCAAGCAGCTTAAAATCTCTAAGTGGCCTTGAAGCCCAGAGTAGAGCCAGGAATGCTGCCTCCACCCCTGCAGGGGTGGCCTCACACAGTGGGCTGGCAGCCACCTTTGAGGCACAGTCTGGATCCCAGAGGCACCACAGGCCTTAGCAGCTCCACTCCTTCCCCTGACAGGCTACTGCTGGGCTACAGTGCAGCGCTTTTCTCAGCTGACAGACTCTAAGGCAGATCTGAAGGCTGGAATCCCTACTCCAGAGCCTTTCGGGGCCACCCACGTTGCTAATCACTCCCATGGCCTCATGGGAGAGCAGGGTAGTCAAGAGGACTGGTCATTAAAAAGAGAGCTTGCTGAGAAGAAGCTTTTGGAGACAAACACCTTCGCCTGGTTCCAGGAGTTGGCAATCCGATTGTACATTTTAAGAGACCCTTAATTTGAAAAAGACTGGCGTAGGCTAAATGTGTAACTCAAGGAGGAAAAGCCGAGTAACTATATGAAAATGAAAATTTTGTTGATGAGAGAGAGATCCCCAGGTCTCTGTGGTCTGCTACATTCCCTGAAATTCCAACACTAAGGGAATACGTAGGCTTTGTTCCTTTGGGTCTCAAAGGTTTTTTGGAAAGAATAGCTTTTGAGGCAAGCTTCAGTAATCACCTAATACTAAAAAGAGGAATTTCACTTAGGATGTCTTCCAAAATATGACCAATAGTAAGGAACTAGCCACAACAAACACAACTAGATTTTGTGGGTCACATTAAAAACATTAAAAGTGGCAGGTGGCAGGTGCCTTGATTACATTTTGCTGCAATCATTCTTGTGTCCCTGTTCCTGGAACTGCTGTCAACTTCCTTAATTCCAGAGAAATCAGGAAGAATTTTAGTCAGACACAGCCTCTATTCATCTCTTCTGCTGGCTATCCTCTGTCATCTCAGCAAGGTGGTTTATTATCATTTGCTCATAACTACAAAGAATGACCATCCAAGTTGCTCTTTTAGAGAATGTTCTGACCCCTAGTTCTGTACAAGCTTTGAAGTCCTGTAGCCATGCCATCTCTCCCTGGGAGCCTTCCCTTCCCTTCAGCAGCCACAGGGAGCTCTTTTTCCTCCAAAATACAGAAATAAATAAATAAAACAAAAAATACTATAGTACTTTGTATTACTCCTAGAAATTGAATAAAAGTTTAATGTGTTTTTAATAGTGAGATATTCTCCTTAGCTGGACGTTGACTGCATTTTATCCACCCTTAGGAGTTGGTATGAAAGCAAAATCATGAACTCAAATCTTTACTAATTAATTGGCCCCTAAACAAATCAGCATCTCTGCAGCCATTTTTGTCTGCTCAATGTTTGTAGCAATTCACACCCAGGGTTGGCAAATTTTTCCTGTAAAGAGCCAGACAGTAAATATTTTAGGCTCTGTGAGCCATATGGTTTCTGTCAAAACTATTCAACTCTACTATTATAGTACAAAAGCAGCCATAGACAGTCTATACATGAATGGGCGTGGCTCTCTGTCAATAATACAGGCAGTAGGTCAGATTTGTTTTTCGGGTTGAAGTTTGTTGACTACAATGTAGACCATCATGTCATTTTCCTTTGACAATTTTCTGCTGATTATCAGAGTTTAGACTTATAACACAGTGCAGGTATAAAGTCAGTCTGCAAACTGTAAGACTGTGTGGTATATCTAGAAAAGCAATGTGGGGTTACACATTGGCCACAGACAAATGAGAACCTGGCAGAATTAAGCCAGTGAGAGACAGAAAAAAACATTAAGTATCACAACTGAGTAGGAGCTTCAAGACCTTGAATATCAAAAGATGTAAAAAGGCCCTTGTGAAAACTGAGGAACCATGAACTATTTTTATAAAAATTACTCATTTTATGATTGTGATTTAAGAATCCAACATAAAACAAAGGATAGCATATTTTTAAAAAAAGACTTATTTATTTATTCGAGAAAGAGAGAATGAGAGAGTGAGCATGAGAGGGGGAAGGTCAGAGGGAGAAGCAGACTCCCTGCAAAGCGGGAAGCCCGATCCTGGACTTGATCCTGGGACCCCAGGATCATGACCTGATCTGAAGGTGGTCGCTTAATCAACTGAGCCACCCAGGCGCACAAAGGATAACATATTTTGCTATCACAAAACTAAAGAAAAATTATGCCAGTTGATAAGAGGATTCATATTTTATGCATTGTATGAATTAGGATATTGTAATTTTAAATTAAATGCTAATAAATGAAAATATATACCTATTTTTGTGTATTTTAATTTTCTTTTTTTCAGATCAGTTCTTGGCTAAAATTTTTCCCTCATATATTTACAATAAAAATGTGGTCCCAATTTTAGGAGTGTTTATTTTGAAGGGAGATTTTAAGTGTGAATTATCCTCCCAAAGTAGATACTTCTTTTATGTGAAATCCTCATCTTCTTAAAGGAGATCTGGAAGTCCTGGAGGGTAATAACTATAATTCTTTTTCTTTCCTGCAGCTCCTCAAATATTTTATAGGCAGTAGACAGTAACTGGATATGTACTTCTTTTGTGACTCATTCCACCTAATTTCTCCCTTAAAAAATATATATATATGCAGTCCTCATGTTAGATGATAGTATAGGACCATAAAAATTAGTGTGCATACTGTAACTGGGCAAAACAATCTTAATTACCAATGTAATAATTGTGATTATTCTAGGAGCTTCAAAATTTTTTCTTAATTTAAATTCATTTTAGTTATCATGTTGTGTATTAGTTTCAGGGGTAGAATTTAGTGATTCACCAGTTGCATATAACACCTGGAGCTCATTACATCCTGTGCCCTCCTTAATGCCCATCACCCAGTTACCCCATGCTCCCATCCACCTCCTCTCCAGAAACCCTGTTTATTTCTTAAGGTTAAGACTCTCTTATGGTTTTTATCCCTCTGTGTTTTTATCTTATTTTATTTTTCCTTCCCTTCCCCTATGTTCATCTGTTTTGTTTCTTAAATTCCACATATGAGTGAAATCATATGGTATTTGTCTTTCTCTGGCTGACCTATTTCACTTAACCTAATACCCTTTAGTTCCATCCACATCATTGCAAATAGTAAGATTTTTCTTTCTTTCTTTTTTTTATTTATTTTTATTTATTTATTTATTTTTTTTTTATTTTTATTTTTATTTTTTTTAAAGATTTTATTTATTTATTTGACAGACAGAGATCACGAGTAGGCAGAGAGGCAGGCAGAGATAGAGAGAGGAGGAAGCAGGCTCCCTGCTGAGCAGAGAGCCCGATGCGGGACTCGATCCCAGGACCCTGAGATCATGACCTGAGCCGAAGGCAGTGGCTTAACCCACTGAGCCACCCAGGCGCCCTTCTTTCTTTTTTTTAAAAGATTTTTATTTTTGATGGCTGAGTAATATTCCACTGAATGAAGCTATAACACACACACACACACACACACACACACACACACACACAGGTTTGTTCCATCTCTGTGAAAAATGCTGATAGTATTTTGATAGGGATTGCATTGAATGTGTAGATTGATTTGGGTAGTATAGACATTTTTTCTTTTTTTAAAATATTTTATTTATTTATTTGACAGAGAGAGGTCACAAGTAGGCAGAGAGGCAGGTAGAAGAGAGAGAGGGAGAAACAGGCTCCCCACTGAGCAGAGAGCCTGATGCGGGGCTTGATTCCAGGACCCAGAGATCATGACCTGAGCTGAAGGCAGAGGCTTAACCCACTGAGCCACCCAGGCGCCCCTTGACATTTTAACACACTTATATGTGTGTGTATATATATCTATATATCTATATCTTCTTTATCCTTTCATCTATCAATGGATATCTGGGCTCTTTCTATATTTTTTATATTGTGGGCATTGTTGCTATAATTATTAGGGTACATGTGCCTCTTTGAATCACTATTTTTATATACTTTGGATAAATATCTAGTAGTGTGATTTCTGGGTCATAGGGTAGTTCTATTTTTAACATTTTGAGGAATTTATTAATGTGATGTATCACATCAATTGGTTTGTGGTTGTTGAACCACCCTTGCAGTCCAGGAATAAATCCCACTTAGTTGTGGTGAATTATCCTTTTAACATACTGCCAGATCCTATTAGCTAGTATCTTGCTGAGAATTTTTACATACATGTTCTTCAGGGATATTGATTTGTAATTTTCCTTTTCAGTGGGGTCTTTGTCTGGTTTTGGGATCAAGGTAATGCTGGCCTCATAGAATGGGTTTGAAGGTTTACCTTTCATTTCTATTTTTTGGGAATAGTTTCAGAAGAATGGGTATTAATTCTTTAAATGTTTGGTAGAATCCCCCCCCCCCCCCACCCCGGGAAGCCATCTGGACCTGGGCTCTTGTTTTTTGGGAGATTTTTGACTACTGCCTCAACTTCTTTGCTGGTTATGGGTCTGTTCGGGTTTTCTATTTCTTCCTGTTTCAATTTTGATAGTTTCTATGTTTCTAGGAATTTATCCATTTCCTCCAGATTGCCCAATTAATAGGCATTCTCTTATAATTGTTTGTATTCATTGTTGGTTGTGATCTTTCCTCTTTCATTCATGGTTTTATTTTGTTCCTTTTTCTTTTCTTTTTGTTAAGTCTGGCTAGGGGTTTATCAATCTTGTTAATTCTTTCAAAGAGCCAGTTAGAAGCCTCAAAATTTTTGTCAAAATATTAAAACTCTTACTGTTGGTTAATCATATATAAAGAAATAAAAAAGTAGTAAATAAAAACAATACTTGTATAATATGATTAAGATATTAGAAACAGTAAATATTAAAGTATTTTATTTCTTCATAAAAAACTTTAATCTAGGTTATATTGTACACCTGAAACTAATATTACAATGTTTATTAACTAATGGGGATTTAAATAAAAACTTAAAAAAAATTATCTAGAGAAGTTTGAGCAGTGCCCTTGCCTTCTTCCTGTGGTATAATTTAT
Source organism: Mustela nivalis (assembly GCF_964662115.1). Classification (NCBI taxonomy): domain Eukaryota; kingdom Metazoa; phylum Chordata; class Mammalia; order Carnivora; family Mustelidae; genus Mustela; species Mustela nivalis. Next base: position 136,536,124 of record NC_139022.1, read on the forward strand.
CATCAAGAGCAGACATGTTTTCTCTGCATTGGAAAACAGTCATCCTCTTTTTAAACTTTGGATTCAGTTTTAAGATTTTCTCCTTTTGTCTTTCAGTGTGACGAATTATCTCGAGCAGTTCCTTTGGTATGAAGTGTTTTGCTGGCAACACTTTTTATGGAAATCTTCCTTTTTGTCATGAACATTTTTCCAATTAATGTTGATAAATTTGCATATTTAGAGTCTGTTGAATGGCAGCAATATTTCCACAGTCAGATCAGTGATTTCTTCTATTAACTCCAATACTATCTGATTCAAATTTCATTTCTACCATTATGACTTTTTTTTTCCTGTGTTGCACTTTTAGCATTGTGGAACAATTCCCTTTTTTGACTGTCCATTCCTATAAAATGTCACATGAGCTTATCACTTGAAAGTAGGAAAGCAATATAGCTACATACTTTACTTTCTGTGTATCAACTGAATAACAGGTACACAGTGACCAATTATTATTATTATTATTATTTTTTTACTGAACATTTGTTGCTATGTAATTTTTATATATTTATTACAAACACTTTTTTTTCAAAATTAGTGCCAAATTACATAAAATATACTTATCTTTTTATTTCTGGGTAAAATTTTTTTTATTTTCAGCATAACAGTATTCATTATTTTTACTATTGATAGACTTTGAAAGAAGTGGTGTGACTGCTCACTCATCATAACATGCACCTGTTATTTATGTAGTGATCAGAGTGAAGAACTAGCAGCAGAATGTGCACTATATTCAGTTAGTCACAATTACTATATGGTGATAATTGTATTATGGACCATGCTGGGAGAATGGTGTTATTTAATTGTGGCAACTAACATTTGTGTGTATTCAAATTGTAAAGTGAGAACTGCATGTATATAACAAAAAATTTATTACCAAGCATATAAGTGTATTATCAATTCAAAACCCCAATACGAACTTTCAGACTTCATTACTTTCTACAGTCATGCTTTCAGTAACCTCATGGTACCATGAAATTTCTGTGTATTTTTCATCCAGTGAGATAAATTTGCTATTGAACAGTAATTCATCCTGTGTCTGACAATGGGGAACACAACTGTCCTTGTGCATGAACAGATGGCCCTGCCCCACCTTCTGGTGATCCAGAACACAAGGGGCTTATCTACACATCCCTCCTGGGACTACCTCCTGGGGTGAAATATCTGACTAAGAGACGCAGGAGAGGAAGAGGGTACCCATCCTGGGATACGATGGAGACCAACCCTGGCCTTGGGAACAGAGAACAGGCTGAGTAGAAGGTCAAGCAAACTTTATGATATCTCCCATGTCATGATTTGAGGCATGATCAAGATGGCCTTTTGACATTTGGTGCCATTTGACTATGGGATGACATTATCAGTGGTCATTTCTGTCTCTAGAAATCCATAGATAGTGCCCACATATCTCCTGACCCTAAAAATTTTTCCAGCATAACACAGTGTTCCACAGCTCACATATGTAACTTATTTATTTATTTATTTATTTACAATGGGATATAAAGGGAAAGTACATCTATGTTTTCATATGACTTTTCTTTGAGAAGAAGGAGCTGAGGTCTGGATGGTATGCAGTATGCCCAAAGCCCCATTGGTCTCCCTGTGGGACTATGATAGACATAGTCACAGATGCCCTAGAAATAAGCTAAAGGGTAAGTTTTCTCCTGGGGTGAAGATGATGCTCTCCATAGGCTTATAGAAGACATTCAGTGATGGAACTATTTGGTAAAGTGGGAGCTACCTGAGAGAAGGTGAAACTTGGTATTAAACAGTTCCCAAATCATATATGTTGTCCTTGTTTCCAAGTATTCAATAAGTTCTAAAAGGTCATTATATTTTTCTTTTGGATTTTTATCTTGTAAAAGCCAAATTCCAGCAAATTATATAGCAGTGTGATAGAATTAGGGATGTGCTATAAAATGGTTCCTTGGTATAAACACATGATTCTATGGAGAAAGTCAGAGTTAAGCACATCTGTCCTTTTATGAACTTGCCTGACTTCATTCTTTCCTCCAGAAACCCAAAAGGAAGAGACTACAATGCCTCATTTATGCCCTTTTCATTCTTAGGAACACATGTGTGTCTTGTCTGCCATTTTTTTTTTTTTTCCTAGATAATCCTGTACAAGATGAGGTCGAGGGGCAGCAAAACATTTATAGTTTTCTTTGGAGCAAGAAAATCTAGGAAATGACTGCATGTGTTTGGTGACAGAGAAACTCCATTTCCATCCACATTTTTTCCTTTGGTTTCCTGACAGTGAGAATAATCCTTACAAATCAAATGATGGAATGAAGTTATTGTTAGTAGAGAATGGAACCTCAGTACATGAGAAGGACTGGCAAGAATTACTTCCAAAAAGTAAATTTTCTTGGCTTGGAAGAAAACTTGCTGAGAGAATTATTTAAAAAGATTACTGAAACACTGACTAGTTTTTCAAGAACCCTATTAAAATAGAAACTGTCATTGATAATTAGAGATAGATGAGGAGATTCAAGCAATGTCTTAACAATGAGTACGATGTCAATTTTGGAGGAAAATTTAGAATAAAGTGTTTGAAGATTTGTTTTCAAGAAGTTGTAATTAGTGACAGTCAGTATGGTTTTACTCAGAATTATTGATTTATCCTAAAACATAAATGGAAAGCCATAAATTTTTCTGGATGTTCATTTGGATACATTGTTAATGACTCAAGTTTCTGCTTACATGGTGCCTACATCTAGTGAGTGAGATAGACAGCAAGGTAACAGGAATTATGTTACTTCCTGTTAATGGTAAATATTGCAAGGAAAAATATACCAAGTTTAGGATATAGTAATATAAATTAGCCTCTCTACTCTTTTTTGATATTATTAGTCCAGAGCAAGTGTTCTCAGCTGGAGACAATTTTACACCCACTCCCCCCACCATGAGACACTTGGCATTGTCTGTAGACATTTTTGCTTGTCACAGATGTATAGAGGAGCTACTTGTATTTAGTGGGTAGAGGTCAGGAATGCTGCCAAACACCCTGCAAAACATAACACAGCTTCTTGCAACAAGAATTATTTGGTCTCAAGACTAAGACTGAGAAACTCTGGTCTAGAGCATCCATTCTCAACAGGGGCAATATTGCCCCCAAGGGGAAGAAAATTGGTTTTTAAAGAGTGAAAAAACCTCCCTATGTTTATGTATAAAGCACAAATACACATACAGTACATGAAGAGTGTACAGGGCATCTATGGTAATAAAATTTCAAGGAGGCTAGATGACCGGCGGTGGGGGGGGGGGGGATGTCTCAAAGGGCTCCTTGGTGGGATACAAGGAAAAAAGTTGGGAAACACTGGTCTGGAGCAGGGATCAGCAAATGTTTTCTGCATAAGGCTAGATAGTAAATATTTTTGCATTTGTAGCTACATGGTTTGTGTGGCAACTGTTAACCGCTGCCACTGAAGCACAAAAGCAACCATAGACAATACACAGATAAAGAGTTATAGCTATTTTCTAGTAAAATGTTCTCTGAAAAAACAAGAGAATGGCATTATTTGGCACATGGGCCATAGTTCACTGAATTCCAGTTTAGAACATCAGGAAAAAAAACAATAAAAATACAAGATACATACATTATTAATATTCAGTTACATTAATTACAATTTATCAATGTTAGTGTGTATGGGTGAACATTAAGAAAGATTCTGTTGGGGCACCTGGGTGGCTCAGTTAAGCATCTGCCTTCAGCTCAGGTCCCAGGACCCTGGGATCGAGTCCCACATTGGGCTTCCTGCTCGGTGGGGAGTCTACTTCTCCCTCTCCTTGCTGCTCCCCCTGTTTATGTGCTCTTTCTCTGTCAAATAGATAAATAAAATATATTTTTTAAAGATTCTGTTATACATTGGGGCACCTGGGTGGTGCCCCAGTTGATTAAGCATTTGACTCTTGGTTTGGGATGAGGCTGTGATCTCAGGTCATGAGATCCAGCCCGGAGTTGGGCTCTATACTCAGCACAGAGTTAGCTTGAGATTCTCTCTTTCTCTCCCTCTGTCCCTCCCACTCGTGCTCTCTCTCTCATATAAAAAAATAAATCTGGAAAAAAAATACTCTTATATGAATGAGCACTTAAGGGGATTTTCCCTTTGGATGCAATTAAATAATTGTCCTCTAAAATTTGATGAATAGATAGGTACCAAACTTGAGAGAAATTCCTGATGATATGCCATAAAGTAGTATGGCTGGCCTTTCTGTTAAAAGGAAAATAAATTCATGAGGCATACTTATCACATTGTGAAAGCCTGCATCTGAGGTGGGAGGAAAACTGCATTAAGTGGCAGATTAGGGGTCACAACAGACAGAAATGAGGGAGGGCTGACTCTGAGAAATATAATAAGGTTTGGGTATCAAACTTCATTCTCAAAGAACACCTGTCTGCCTTCTAAAGATATGTGATATAATAAGAGCAATCGGCTTTAGGGTAGAATATTTACATCTTCTCCATTTACTACACCTATGCTAAATCAGTGTCATATAGTCTCCGTATATTTGATCTGTTGAACTTTACCTCTGGTACCAAACCACAGGGAACTGGCACTATGAGTAAACTCTAGATACAGAGACATATGAACATCTTGACTCAATAGTCACTGAAATAAGGCAGTGTATTTCTCTATCATGTAATTGTTTAAAGGTGGGCAGTCAAGGGTATGGCAGGCCAGATCATCCAGGAACCCCACCCAGCTTCTTACCTGTGAGCCTTATTTCAGCTTATCTGTAAGATTTTAATACCACAGTTGTAGTATATATGTTCATGTTCTTAATTTGTTGTCTTGCCATCCCTAAGATGTGACCCCCTCCTGTGTCCCTAAGCCCAAGGAGGCAAAGAGGGAGGGAGAAGATCTCCCTTTAAGGTCATGACTCAGAAGTAAGGAAAGGAAAAGTGAATTGGAGGAAATTGGAGGGGGAGACAAAACATGAGAGACTGGAGTCTGAGAAACAAATGAGGGTTTTGGAGGGGAGGAAGGAGGGGGGATATGTAAGCCTGGTGGTGGGTATTAAGAAGAGTATGTATTGGATGGAGCACTGGGTATGGTGCATAAACAATGAATCTTGGAACACTGAAAAAATAACCACACACACACACACACACACACACACACACACACACACACCTTGAAAGGAAATAAAAACCACAAAAAGAGACCATACCCAGATTTTAAAATGGAATTTTTTAAAAAGATTTTATTTATTTATTTGTCAGAGAGAGACACAACGAGATGGGGTATAGTGTCCATGTCAAACCCTACCACCAAGAGGCAATACTACCCTAGAAGACTCCTCTCCTCTGGGCTTCAAAATTACGTCACCAGCAAACTAAGGGCTCATGATCCTAATCCATCCAAAACATAGAAATGGAAGGAAAACTTCCAAATTCATTTTATAAGGCCAGTATTACTCTGATCCCCAAACCAGACAAAGGCCCCATCAAAAAGTACAATTACAGACCAATATCCTTGATGAACACAGATGCGAAAATTCTCACCAAAATACTAGTCAGTAGGATCCAACAGTACATTAAAAGGATTATTCACCGTGACCAAGTGGGATTTGTTCCTGGGCTGCAAGGATGGTTCAACATCCACAAACCAATCAATGTGATAAAATACATTAATCAAAGAAAGAACAAGAACCATATGATAGTCTCAATAAATGCTGAAAAAGCATTTGACAAAGTACACCATCCATCCTGCCAATATCAGTTATTAGCTTATACCTATTTATTTAAAAATTGGCTGTAAAATCATTAGACAAGATGTTATCCTATGTAGTACACCAGAGTCCTCACCACTGTCTAATGCCATGCCCAGGCTTACTTTAATTTTGTATATTACTTTCTAGTTCTGCTAGGCAGGTGAGTTTGAACCCTGACACATAGAAAGTGCTCTTTCTGTCTCTAGGAGTGCTCTTTCTGTGTGGCAGGGATTTGCAAACATTTGTATACATTCTTTCATTTAATCTTCATAGTAATCACCTGAGAAAGGTGCATTTTATAAAGTAAAATCTGAGCTCAGAGAGTTTAAATAACTTGCTTAAATGTGTGCACTAAGTATTAGTTGAGATAAGATTCTAATCTGGGCAGTTTCTTCCCAGAACTTGTACTCTTCTTTTTTAAAAAATTATTTTTATTAACATATACATATTATTTGCCCCAGGGATATAGGTCTGTGAATCATCAGGCTTACACACTTCACAGCACTCACCATAGCACATACCCTCCCCAATGTCCATAACCCAACCACCCTCTCCCTATCCCCCCACCCTCCAGACCCTCAGTTTGTTTCCTGAAATTGCGAGTCTCTTATGGTTTGTCATCTTGTTTCATTTTTTCCCTTCCCTACCTCCCACAACCCCCTGCACTGCCTCTCCAATTCCTCCTTTCAGAGAGATCATATGATAATTGTCTTTCTCTGATTGACTTCTTTCACTCAGCATAATACCCTCTAGTTCCATCCATGTCATTGCAAATGGCAAGATTTCATTTCTTTTTTTTTTTTAAAGATTTTATTTATTTATTTGACAGAGAGAGATCACAAGTAGATGGAGAGGCAGGTAGAGAGAAAGAGAGAGAGGGAAGCAGGCTCCCTGCTGAGCAGAGAGCCCGATGTGGGACTCGATCCCAGGACCCTGAGATCATGAACTGAGCCGAAGACGGCGGCTTAACCCACTGAGCCACCCAGGCGCCCCAATTTCATTTCTTTTGATGGCTGTATAGTATTCCATTGTGTATGTGTATGCCATTTGCAACAACATGGATGGATCTATCTATCTATCTATCTGTCTATCTCACATCTTCTTTATACATTCATCTGTTGATGGACATCTAGGTTCTTTCCATAGTTTAGCTGCTATAAACATTTGAGTTCACATGCCCCTTCGGATCACTACATTTATATCTGTCGGATAAATACCCAGTAGGGTGATTCCTGGGTCATAGGGTAGCTCTACTTGAAACTTTTTGAGGAACCTTTCTGCTGTTTTCCAGAGTGGCTGCACCAGCATGCATTCCCACCAAAAGTGTAGGACAGTTCCCCTTTCTCCGCATCCTTGACAACATCTGCTGTTTCTTGTTAATTTTAACCATTCTGACTGGTGTGAGGTGGTATCTCATTGTGGTTTTGATTTGTATTTCCTTGATGCCAGGTGATGTTGAGCATTTTTGCATGTGTTTCTTGGCAGTTTTGAGGTCTTCTTTCCCAAAATGTCTGTTCATGTCTTCTGCCCATTTCTTGATTAGATTATTTGTTCTTTGGGTGTTCAGTTTGATAAGTTCTGTATAGACTTTGATACTAGCCCTTTTTCTGATATGTCATTTGCAAATATCTTCTTCCACTTTGTCAGGTGTCTTGGTTTTATTGACTGTTTCCTTTGCTGTGCCAAAGCTTTTGATCTTGATGAAGTCCCAGTAGTTAATTTTTGCTCTTGCTTCCCTTGCCTTTGGTGATGTTTCTAGGAAGAAGCTGTTGTGGCTGAGGTCAAAGAGGTTGCTGCCTGTGTTCTCTTTGATAGATTCCTGTCTCACATTGAGGTCTTTCATCCATTTTGAGTGTGTTTTGTGTGTGGTGTAAGGAAATGGTCCAGTTTCATTCTTCTGCATGTGACTGTCCAATTTTCCCAACACCATTTATTGAAGAGACTTTTTTTCCAAAGCAAGTTCTTTCTTGCTTTGTCAAACATAGTTGACCATAGAGTTCTGGGCTCTCACTTCTGTTCCATTGATGTATGTGTCTGTTTTTGTGCCAATACCATACTGTCTTGATGATGATAGCTTTGTAATAGAGCTTGAAGTCTGGAATTCTGATGCCACCGACTTTGGTTTTCTATTTCAACATTCCTCTGGCTATTCAAGGTCTTTTCTGGTTCTATATAGATTTTAGGATTATTTTTTCCATTTCTTTGAGAAAAGTTGATGGTATTTTGATAGGGATTGCATTAAATATGTAGATTGCTCTAAGTGGCATAGACATTTTCACAATATTTGTTTGTTCTTCCAATCCATGAGCATGGAACATTTTTCCATTTCTTTGTGTCTTCCTCCATTTCTTTCGTGAGTACTTTATAGTTTTCTGAGTACAGATACCTTGCCTTATTGGTTAGGTTTACTCCTAGGTATCTTATGGTTTTGGGTGCAATTGTAAATGGAATCAACTCCTTAATTTCTCTTTATTCTGTCTTGCTGATGGTGTATAGAAATACAACTGATTTCTGTGCATCGGTTTTATAATCTGACACTTTACTGAATTCCTGTATGAGTTCTAGAAGATTTGGAGTGGAGTCTTTTGGGTTTTCCACATAAAGTATCATATCATCTCCAGAGAGTGAGTGCTTGACATCTTCTTTGCCAATTTGGATGCCTTTAATTTCTTTTTGTTGTCTGATTGGTGAGGCTAGGACTTCTAGTACTATGTTGAATAGCAGTGGTGGTAGTGGACATCCCTGCCAGGTTCCTGTCTTTAGGGGAAAAGCTCTCAGTTTTTCTCCATTGAGAATGATATTTGCTGTGGGTTTTTCCTAGATGACTTTGATGATATTGAGGATGTACCCTCTATGCCTACGTTGTGAAGAGTTTTGATCAAGAAAGGATGGTGTACTTTGTCAAATGCTTTTTCAGCATTTATTGAGACTATCAAATGGTTCTTGTTCTTTCTTTGATTAATGTATTTTATCACATTGATTGGTTTATGGATGTTGAACCATCCTTGCAGCCCAGGAACAAATCCCACTTGGTCACGGTGAATAATCCTTTTAATGTACTGTTGGATCCTACTGACTAGTATTTTGGTGAGAATTTCCGCATCTGTGTTCATCAAGGATATTGGTCTGTAATTGTGCTTTTTGATGGGGTCTTTGTCTGGTTTTGAGATCAGGGTAATACTGGCCTTATTAAATGAATTTGGAAGTTTTCCTTCAATTTCTATGTTTTGGAACAGTTTCAGAAGAATAGGTATTAATTCTTCTTTAAATGTTTGGTAGAATTCCTCTGGGAAGCTGTCTGGCCCTGGGCTCTTGTTTGTTGGGAAATGTTTGATTACTGTTTCAATCTCCTTACTGTATATGGGTCTGTTCAGATTTTCTATTTCTTGCTGGTTCACTTGTGGTAGTCTATAGATCTCTAGGAATTCCTCCATTTCTTCCAGATTGTCAAGTTTGCTGGTATATAGTTGTTTATAATTTGTTCTTATAATTATATTTCTTTGGTGTTGCTTGTGATTTCTCCTCTTTCATTCATGATTTTATTAATTTGGGTCCTTTCTCTTTTCTTTTTGATAAATCTGGCCAGTGGTCTATCAATCTTACTAATTCTTTCAAAGAACCAGCTCCTAGTTTCATTGATTTTTTTTCTTTCATTCTTTTGGTTTCTATTTTATTGATTTCTGGCCTGATCTTTATGATTTCTCTTCTCCTGCTGTGTTTAGGCTTTCTTCATTGTTCTTTCTGCAGTTCCTTTAGGTATAGGGTTCAATTGTGTACTTGGGACCTTTCTTGTTTCTTGAGAAAGGCTTGTATTGCTATATACTTTCTGCTCATCATTGCCTTTGCTGTGTCCCACAGATTCTGAACAGTTGTGTTTTGATTCTCATTTGTTTCCATGAATTTTTTCAATTTTTCTCTAATTTCCTGGTTGACCCATTCATTCTAAAGTAGTATGCTCTTTAGCCTTCGTGTATTTGAGTTCTTTCCAACTTTCCTCTTATGATTGAGTTCTAGATTCAGAGCATTGTGGTCTGAAAATATGAAGGGAATAATTTCAGTCTTAGTACCAGTTGACACGTGATTTGTGACCCAGAATATGATTTATTCTGGAGAATATTCCATGTGCAATAGAGAAGAATGTGTATTCTGTTGCTTTGGGATGGAATAGTCTTAATATATCTGTGATGTCCATCTGGTCCAGTCCTTTAAAGCCTTTATTTCCTTGCTAATCTTTTACTTAGATGATCTGTCCATTTCAGTGAGGGTGGTATTAAATTCCCCTGGTATTATTGTTGATGTGTTTCTTTGATTTTGTTATTAATTGGTTTATGTAATTTGATGCTCCATTGTTAGGGACATAGGTATTTAAAATTATTAGATCTTGTTGGAAAAACACTTTAAGTATGATATAGTGTCCTTCCTCATCTCTTATTGTAGTCTTTGCCTTGAAATCTAATTTATCTTATATAAGGATTATCATCCCAGCTTTCTTTTGATGTCCATTAGCATGGTAAATTGTTTTCTACCCCTCACTTTAAGTCTAGAGGTGTCTAAAATGAGTTCTTGTAGACAGCCTATCGATGGGTCTTGTTTTTTTTTTTTTTTTTTAATCCATTCTGATATCCTGTGTCTTTTGATTGGGGCATTAATACATTTATGTTCAGGTAACTTTTGAAAGTTACGAATTTAGTGCCATTGTATTGCTTATAAGGTGACTGTTACTGTATATGGTGTCTGTTCCGTCTGGTCTATTACTTTTAGGCTCTGTCTTTGCTTGGAGGACCTTTTTCATCATTTCCTACAGGGCTGGTTTGAGGTTTACAAATTCTTTCAATTTTTATTTGTCCTGGAAGCTTTTTCTCTCTCCTTCTATTTTCAATGAGAGCATAGCTGGATATGGTATTCTTGGCTGCATATTTTTCTCATTTCATGCTCTGAATATATCATGCCAGTCCTTTTTGGCTGACCAGGGCTCTGTGGATAAGTCTGCTATCAATCTAATATTTCTACCATTGTATGTTACAGACCTCTTATCCCAAGCTGCTTTCAGGATTTTCTCTTTGTCACTATGACTTGTAAGTTTTACTATTAGATGATGGGGTGTGGACCTATTTTTAATAATTTTGAATGGGGTTCTCTGTGCTTCCTGGATTTTGATGCTTGTTCCTTTTGCCAAATTAGGGAAATTCTCTTTTATAATTTGCTCCAATATACCTTCTGCCCCCCTCTCTCTTTCTTCTTCTTGGATCCCAATTATTCTAATATTATTTCATCTTATGGTATCACTTATCTCTCGAATTCTCCCCTTGTGGTCCAGTAGTTGTTTTTCTCTCTTTTGCTCAGCTTCTTTATTCTACATCATTTGGTCTTATATATCACCACTTCTCTCTTCTGCCTCATTTATCCTAGTTCTAAGAGCCTCCATTTTTTATTGCATCTATTAATAGCTTGTTTGATTTCAACTTGGTTAGATTTTAGTTCTTTTATTTCTCCAGAAAGGGATTCTCTAATACCTTCCCTGCTTTTTTCAAGCCCAGCAAGCACCTTGATAATCATCATTCTGAACTCTAGTTCTGACATATTATCAATGTCTGTATTGATTAGGTCCCTAGCCATCAGTACTGCCTCTTGTTCTTTTGTTGTTGTTGTTGTTGTGAGTTTTTTTACCTTGTCATTTTATTTAGATAAGAATATATGAATGGAGAGTAAAATACTAAAAGGGTTGCAAAGACCCCAGAAAAATATACACTAACCAAATCAGAAGAGACCCAAAGTCGGGGGGACAATGGGGGAATATGTATCTATATATGTATACGTGTATATGTATGTGTGGGTATATATAAATATATGTGTGTGTGTGTGTGTGTGTGTGTGTGTGTGTGTATGTATATGATACGGATGAATAGACTGGTGAATAGAACAGAGCCACCCCCTTGATTTTGGGTGTATTCTGGTCTCTTAGAAGAAACTACCTCCAATAATTTTAAAGAAAAACTTATGTATATACAAAAATAAGGGTAAACACGATGAAGGGATGGAATATGACTGTAAAGATGAAAATTTAAAAAGATTCTAAAAAAGGAATAGATAAGATAAGTTGGTTGGGGAAAAAAGGAGAGAATGTGATCAGGCTTGAGCTAGATTTAGGGTGTATTTAGATCTATTAGAAAAAATTATATCCCAGAATTTTAAAGGAAAAAAAAAACCTATATGCATACAAAAAATAAGGTTAAATACAATAAAGAGATAAAATATGACTATAAAAATGAAAATTTAAAAAGTTTTTTTAAAAAAGTTATTGGTAAGATAAAATACTTAAAATCATTAAGAGAGGAAAGAGTAAAAGTTAAAAAAATAAGAGTAAGAAAAAAATAAAATTAAAAAAATTTAACTTTGCAAGACTTAAAGGAGCATGGAAAAAAGCCATGAATTCTGGGTGTTGCTTTCCCCTAGCTCTGGAGCTCCACGGTTCTCCTTGATCAGTGATCTTGGTCTTAGTTGGATGTTCTTGCTGATCTTCTGGGGGTGGGGCCTGTTGCAGTGATTCTCAAATGTCTTTTCCCCAAGTGGAATTGGACCACCCTTGCCAGGGCTGGGTTGAGTAATCTCCTCGGGTTGCTCTGGGGAGCTTTCGTTCCCTGAATGCTTTCCGTACAGCTTTGCAGGAGGAGAATGAAAATGGTGGCCTCCCAATCTATGGCCTCGTGGAGTGGAGAGCTCAGGGCCTCACTCCTCAGTGCACCCTCTGAGAAAAGCAGTTAGTCCCTCCCGTATCCCTAGTCTCCAGCTGCACTCTGTGTTCAGCCAGCCTGTGACCAAGCATTTGTATTTCTGGCACATGGCCCTGTTTGGAGTCTCGAAACCTAGCAGATTCCTGCAGCACATTCCTGTGGCACTCCCTGTGGGGGAGGAAGGTGAGTCTCCCTGGATCTGCCACTTGTGGGATCCCTGCCTGAAAAGCAGTGGTCCGACTGTGCCTTGGATCATAGTTTACGGTAACCCTGAGCTGAGAGCCCTTCCTCAGCTCCATCTCTGCAGCCATCTATGTTCTGTTGTCAAAAAATTTCTGAAGTTTCTGAGATCTTCCAGCAGTGAATAAGGGACTAAAGACCTAGGAGAAGAAGAAAAAAATCTGAATTCAAATTCAGATTCTACTACTATTAATCTGCATATCACGTAGGGTTTTAAATGAATGAAAGTACATAAACTACTGAGCATAGATAATTTGTTCAGAAAGTGGCCATTATTATGCTAGAAATGTTCTTATAATATAGATATAAGAATAATTGTGGAATGGATAAAATATCATATTGGTCCAAAAAGAGTACTGTTGAACAGATGTGTCCTTTATAAGCTGGTTATTGGCATATTTGACAGTTTTGTTCTTTGTTTAGTTTTCCTCATATTAAAGGAACATACTCCTAGGCTAGTGACTCTCCAATGAGGCAATTTTTTTCCCCACCATGACATTCGGCAATATCTAGAGGCGTTCTTGATTGTCAAAATGTGTGTGTGTGTGTGGTGGGGGGGTGGAGATGCTACTGGTCATTTGTATATAGAGAGGCAAGGGATGCTGCTAAGCAGACTTCGGTGTACCAGACAGCACCCCCAGCAAAGAATTTTCTGGTTCCAAATGTTAGTAGCACCAAGGATAAGAAACCTTGCTCTAGACTAATGCAAAAAATTCCCTGAAGACTTCATTAACCTAGTTGGACAGACCAGATGTTACAACAAAAAAAGGTCATCCTGTGTACAATGTTGCCATGTTCTCCTTTCATCTCTCAACCTAAACCTTGCTGGGTCCCATAGCTCACTGCTTCCACTGCAGAGAAACGTAGTAACCATGTGGGACATTACAAGTGCTCCAGAAAGAAGAGACTAAGTCTGGGTGAGGGAGCACTCGCCAGCTCTCTGGCAGAAATCTGCAGAAGGTGGGTTTTTCTTGTTTTGGATTAGACTACATGATGACTAAATCCTCATTTAACTTATACCCATGTTGCCTATTTTATAAAAAGCACTGTGCTATGCACACAGGGAAATTTCAATCCATGGGAGGGATGGCTGAGAAATTAAAACTTCCAAAAATATACATACATTATTCACTTGATTCACCCATCTGGCCTCTATCTTAAGTACCCAAATTTTGTTATACAGATCTAGAAAAAAAAAAAAAAACAGCATTTTGCAAGTATTCTTTCTTCTACTTCAGAGATGGAAATTTCCTTGCCATTTGTTGATTTCCCCTTTACTGTATATTCTTGACGTAAGAGCCCTATAAAGTTCCTAACTTCAAAGTAGTCTTTTGAGATAAGAGCCAGAGCTGCTGAAAGCCAGAGAAATATTCCAGTTTACTGTGCAGCCCATATGAAGATCAACCTCAAATTTCTTTTATCATTTGGTGAATTCAGTTCAGAACTTACTTCATTTAAAAAAAACAAAAAACAAAAAGCAAAAACCAAGGCTCAGTAACTTTAATCCCAGTGGCATTTTAGAGTACTTTCGAATACAGTACCCATAAATTGGTTAACCAGATGAAAGATTATGTTTTATTCTAGCAGTATAAACCTCAAAATGTCCCTAGTAAAAAGAAAACATTAAAGTATCATTGTGGACATAAAAAAGATTCTGTTAAAGTGGTACCCTAGTGTTTCATATTTATTCTTTCATTGTGTAGCATTTGAAATCAGTTTTGCTTTCTGAAATGTAGGCAGTTTTCTTTCTAGAGAAACTGCTCTAGACTAATGCAAAAAATTCCCTGAAGACTTCATTAACCTAGTTGGACAGACCAGATGTTACAACAAAAAAAGGTCATCCTGTGTACAATGTGAGATGCCAGGAGCAGGAGGGTGCTTCTACTTAACTTCCTAGTGTAATTGACTCCCCACCATATTTTGGTTGGGTTGTCCTTGGAATTAAACTGAAGATAAAGCATACCTCTGGGATCCTAAATCCAGGAATGTTACTGATGATAAGTAGAATTCTAAGTAGCTTATTATTCAACTATTACTTCTTCAACTATCCACTCTTTTTTTTTTCTTAAGATTTTACTTATTGACCTGACAGAGATCACAAGTAGGCAGAGAGAGAGAGAGAGAGAGAGGAGGAAGCAGGCCCCCCACTGAGAAGAGAGCCCAACATGGGGCTCAATCCCAGCACCCAAAGGCAGAGGCTTCAACCCATTGAGTCACCCAGGCACCCCACAACCATCTACTCTTATGCACCTACTGTGTGCTAGTAATTGTGCAGGTCAAAGGGATATAGGAATACAGAGGACCAACAAAGTCCCTATCCTTGTGCAGTTTTCTGTTCTAAGAAACAAAAATAAGTAAAATAAACCTAATAATTGTAGAACTCAACAAAGTCTGTGAAACAAATATATTCTGATGAGATTGAAATTAGCTGGAGGTGAGAGGGCTGTAGACATTGGTGGAGGCAGTGCTCTTTCAGAAAAGGTGGTTATAGATGGGCTTTCTTGTGAGTTGATATCTCAGGTGAGACTAGAAGGATGAGCAGTTTCTTCCAGGGGAAGACAACTTCAGGCAGAGAGAAAACCAAAAACAAAGACAGTGATGAGGTAATGGCTTAGGGTGTTTGAAGAATAGAATGAGAGCCATGTGAACCATTCAGTTCATAGCGAATGAGGGAAAGGCTGAGTAAGAGATAACTTCTAGGAGATAAGCAAAGGGTCAGATCATGTAGGGCCTTATAAGACATGATAAATACTTCTAACTCTATAAATCTTTATAATCTATACAAACTATAATGTATAGAAAACAAACATGAATGTAATTTGTGATATCAGAGAAAACAGAGGAATAAGGACTTCTGAAAATCCTCTTGTCCATAAAAGCAGCAAGAATATAGGGGAAAATTGCCAGCATGAACTTTTCCAGAACTCTGGAAACTAACCAAAGACGATAGAAATCTGAGGATCATTTATTTACAAAATGGCTGAAAACTGGTGAGAATAGAAAGCTGTGTGGTATTTTAATTAGCCTCTTCTCATTCCTCCCCTAGCTCTGCATTAGTGTTGAAAAGGAACAGAATGCAACGACAATGAAAACCAGCAACTGATAGCCACTAGAGAGGACAGAACATAGTTCTTTCAAAGCCCCATTCTAAAAATAATTATCATTTCCCTCTCTAGTGGTTTCTTGGAAGAACTGACTTGCAAGACTGACTTTATTAGACCTGACTTGGAGCTCACCCAGTGTGAATAGCCTTTATGCTGAGAGTGCTGGTTAAAAACAGTTAGAGGTGGCCTTTTTTTTTTTTAAATCATTGCACAAGCATGAGGTGGTGAATAACAGTTGGGGCAAATAATAAGCTAACCAAAAATCTTAAAAACAAAAAGTTAAGGATTGAGATGTTTATAGAGGGCTTTAAAAGTCTCTGACATATTACCAGGAACCTAGAAGACCACACATATGGAGCTTTGTGCATGCCTATGACTACATATATGTTCAGGGATGATCTGAGAAGAGCTTGAGCTCCAGGTCTGGCTGACCTTGAGGCTATGTGTAAGTGGAAGTGAAGACTAAAATATGGTTGTGAGCTTCCTGGCTGAGTTGAGGGTTTGCCTCAGTGTATGCAGCACAGAGTTCCTCAACAAAGGCTGGGACACTTGTTGGTTTGATTCATTTAAGGAAATTTCCACCTAATCATCAGTTTAGCACTGTGGTCACTGAACCAGAGATTTCAGTGGCCACCCAAAAAATATAGGCTTCAGAGAACTAGATCAGAAAAGTCACTATAGAAACAGACAACCAAACAAGAACATCATCAGCAACAACAAAACATCAACAAAAGAAACCTTTAGGAAGGGGAAGAAATTCATTTCTTAAGACGACATAGAGTGCTGGAAGAGTCTGTCAACCAAGAATTCTTAAATCCGGCAAAGCTTTCCTTCAAAAATGAAGAAGTTAGGATACTCTCAGATAATTAATTTTCAATAGAATTGGCCTGCAAGAAATTCTTAAAAAAAAAAAAAAAGAAAAGTCCTTCAAACTGAAATGAAAGGACATTAGACAATAACTTGAATCCACATGTAATTACATAGATAAATGTAAGACAGCATAAATGCATTAGTTGTAACTTTTTTCCTTCTATAATTTAAATAAAAAGAACTTCTTAAGGCAAAAGGTATAAATCTGTGTTGATGGTCACCCAGTGCATGAAGCTGTAATTTATATGACAATTATACAAGAGGGGAGAGGGAATGGAGCACATAGAGACAACATTTCTGTATTCTGTTGAAATTCATTTGGTATATCAAAGTCACAGATGTAAAAGCTAAAACTATAAACTCTTAGAAGAAAACATAGGCATACATTTTGATGGCCTTAGATTAGAGGATGGCTGTTTAGATAGAACATGATTATTAGAAGCAACCAAAGAAAAAATAGATGTACTAGACATCATAACAATTGAAGCTTTTTATACATCAAGAACACTATCAAGAAAGTGGAAAAGCAACTCAGTAAGTGGGAGGAAATATTTGCAGATCATATATCTGATAAGGATTATGTAATTATAAATATAAGAACTCTTACAAGTCAATAATAAAAAGATAACCCAATGAAAAAATGAACAAAGAATCTGAATAGATAGCTCCAAAGAAGATGTACAAATGGCCAACAGGCAGGTGAAAAGATGCTCAACATCATTTGTTATTAGGGAAATGCAGCTCAAATAAAAACCACAAGGATACCATTCACATCCTCTAGGATGGTTATAATCAAAAGACAGACAATAGAAAGTGTTAGTGAGGATGTGGAAAGTTAAGAGTGGATACTCTTTATACTATTACTGGTATGAATAGAGAATTTTATAGCTACTTTGGAAAACAGTTTGGCAGTTCCTCAAAAGTTTAAATATAGCCTTACCATATGACCTAGTAATTGCCTTCCTAGATATATACCCAAGAAAATTAAAAACATTTGCCATATAAAAATTTGTACATGAATATTGATGACACTATTGGTCATAATAGTAAAAAATGGGAATAGTTCAAATGTCCATCAGTTGTTGAATGGGTAAAGAAAATGTGGCTTATCATACAGTGGACTATTATCTACCTATAAAAAAAATAAAATACTAGTACATACAACAACATGGATAAGCATTGAAATCATAATGCTAAGTTAAAGAAGCTAAGTGAAAAATGACTGCATATTATAGGATTCTGTTTGCCTGAAATGTCCAGAATAGGCAATTCATAGAGATGGAAAATAAACTAATGGTTCCCAGGGGCTGCAGTGGGACTAGGGGAGGGAGGAATGAGGGATGATTATTAATGGGTATGAGGCATGTTTTTGGGTTCATGAAAATGTTCTGGAATTAGATAGGGATCATATTATATGACTGTGTGAATATACTAAACCCACTGAATTGTGTGCTTTAAAAGGATGCATTGTATGGTATAGGAATGTATGCCTCATTTGCAGGATGGGAGGGTATCACTGGAAAGGGTTTTGCTAATGTATCCTGAGATGGACTGATCCTTCATGGAACAGTCAACAAGTGGTGTGGAGGTAGACAAATCTGGTTTGAATAGTTTATAGCTGAAGAATTTGAATGGTAGGGACGCCTGGGTGGCTCAGTTGGTTAAGCAGCTGCCTTCGGCTCAGGTCATGATCCCAGCGTCCTGGGATCGAGTCCCACATCGGGCTCCTTGCTCCGCAGGGAGCCTGCTTCTCCCTCTCCCTCTGACTCTGCCTTCCACTCTGTCTGCCTGTGCTCGCTCTCGCTCTCTCTCTGACAAATAAATAAATAAAATCTTAAAAAAAAAAAAAGAGTCAAATTAAAAAAAAAAAAAGAATTTGAATGGTAGAGTTAGGTTGATATGGAAATTGGGCATCCTGGCTTGTATTTCGCTCAGCCATCATTAGGTGGTGGTAAACAGATTAAAAAGTTAATGCTAACTTTAATTGATTTGAAATGAATACCTGGATCATTGTGTTGAAAAGGATTCTGAGGCTCAGTCCACATATTCCTTTCCATTCAAGTGCAATTAGCATGTCATAATGTTACTGTTTCCCTAAGTCATTCTGTGATTTGGGACAGGTATCTTCAAAATACATGGCAGACAGATTCTCAGAAAGGTGTGCTGAGTGATCTCTAGGCATTACTTACATTTTAAAGCTTTGTGATTATATGATGTAATGATCCAGTTGCCACATCTTTCAAAAATATGATTTATACAGTTAAAAAAGGATTTAAAAAATAAGCAATGTCAGTAGCAAGCATGCACAGTCTGAAATATTTGAGCTAGAGGAGTATATAAATAGCTGTGGTCGATGATCTTGCCTTGTTCTTTTCTAAATACAGTGCTTCTCAGTGCTAGCATTTAATTATGCACTGTACTTGGATAAAAATGGGCATTAGGAAAGATTAGCTTTTATGATGGATATGTTGGGTCCTAAATATGGCTTAAATCTCTGCTACTGCAATCGGAAAACCAACAACCCGCAGATGAATGCTCATTTCTTGTGGAAGTGCACTGGGATATATTTGCTCTTGCATTATTTGAAGACATATGCAATCAGTACAAACTTTAACACATGGCAAGATGGTTGCTGGGGTCTCTATTTCTAGCCAGAACGTCCCACAAATCATTCCAACTCACTTGGCCTTGCCACTTTCTTACTAGAGACTATCTTCCAGCCCACTGATTGCTTAGAATGACAGCTTGCAAGCCTTCTTCTTCCTTAATATATAGAGCAGATGATACTCAAATGGGTAACACATTCCCATCAGGGTATGTACAATTTTGAGGGGAGAGGGATTTAAATATAGACTTCTCTCTTTAACTCAGGAATAATGATAAAAATAGTAATGACAATACTAATATTTCACTTACTATGTGCTAGATGCAATTATAAGAACGGTGTATACATTAACACATTTAATTCAAAACATTCACATGAGGTATTATTATAATGATCCCAAATTCTGTGATGAGGCACAATTGAGGCATAAGAGGTTAAAGAACTTGACCAAGATCATACCTCTAATGCGTAGCAGATCTAAGATTAGAGCCCAGGCTGTGTGCTTAGGTGACCATCTTTCTAACCATTAGACTGTACTGCCTCTTGGATGGATTTTAATGAGAGGGCTGTTACTGTAAGGAGGACTATAAATCTGGCTTGGTGCATAAAAAAGGAAATAGTTTATAAACTTTGGTAGTTTATTCACTGACAGCCATGAATATTTGGGATGGACTTTGCAAACTACTTTACAGAGAACTGTGACCCCAGTGCCTCACCATATTGCTGTTTAGAAGTCATGGCTTTGGGGCACCTGGGTGGCTCAGTGGGTTAATTCTCTGCTGTCAGATCAGGTCATGATCTCAGGATCCTGGGATCGAGCCCCGCATCTGGCTCTCTGCTCAGCAGGAAGCCTGCTTCCCTTTCTCTTTTTGCCTGCCTCTCTGCCTACTTGTGATCTTTGTCTGCCAAATAAATAAATAAAATCTTAAAAAAAAAAAAAAAAGAAGTTATGGCTTTTGAGTATCCTGTCCCACAACTCTTTCCTAGAAGTCTAGTACTTCTCTGTCTAATCAGCCTTTCTACTTTTGCATCAATTTCTCTACCCTCACTGTCTCCTGTGTCAGTGAACCCTCGAATCTAAGTAAAAATGGATTTTCTTATTGTCACCCACCAAGCTGTAGACTACTTCCTTTTGTTCCAGAGAACTTATTCCTGATCAGTTTATCATGTTTATTATATAAGATATACTCATCTGACGACCAGGAAATAATCTCTGTCCATTCCACACTAATCCAAACACAATGGGACATAACAACGAGGTAAGAAGCAGAGTTTTCTTATTCTTACCTCTGCCAGTAAGTCACCTTCATTTTAGATTCACTTGCTCCTCCCTCCCTCTCATAAGCCTCCTCCCAATGTGCTGCCCACCGCAGGGATGCATAGATGATTCCTCTGGGCATCATAAAGTGCTCTCCATCACAGTGGTCTAGGGTTAGGAACATACTCTATGTCAGACCAATTGCAATTCTTCCCTGAGATTTTTTTTTTTTTTAACTGAAATTGTCTGGCAGGGAAGGACTTTGGTTTCTGGCTACACAGCTCTGAGTATGAAAACTACATAAGAATCATTATATATTTCTGGGGACATTAGATTTGAGAATGAAGCCAAACCCAGGATAAAAAGCAGAAAAGAGAGAGGAAGAACCCATGTGGCATTGAAGTCTCTGTTTCCAGCTGTCTCTAAGACCTGATCCTCTTTTTCCTGTCTGGGAATTTGATTACATGACACAACATATCTTCCTTCTTCTGCATGAACTGGTTGAATTTGGGTTTCTGTCACTTTCAGAAATGAGATTTAAGGCAGATGGACACCTAAAAAGGATATTGACATACAGGAATTATCTTATAATGAACCAAAAAGCAGGAAACCATCACACAAAAGAAGATTGAAAGGAAAGGGGATGTTTAATCAGAATAGAAGTTTGGGAGTAGCTATTTTTCAATACCAAAAAAGCTAAGTACTAGATATTTGAGCAGTGTAACAAATTATCCCAAAATGCAGAGGTTTAAAACAATCGCTATTTATCATCCTACATAGTTTCTGAGGGTCAGGAATCTGGGAGCAGCATAGCTGGGTGTTTCTGGCTCAGGGTCTTTCATGAAGTTTCACAAAAAATGTTGGCGGTGACTACAGTCATCTGAAGGCTTGGCTGGCAATGGAGGATCTACTTCGAAAATAGCTCATTCACATGGCTTTTGGCAGGAAGACTAATTTTTCCACCATGTAGACCTCTCTATAGGGCTTCTTGAGTATCCTCATGACATGGCAGCTGGTTTTCCCCAGAGTTGAGTAGTCCAGGAGAAAAAGATGGAAACTGCAATGACTTTTATGAACTAGTCGTGGAAGTCACATTCTGTCATTTCCATGGTATTATATCAGATATGTAAGTTTTCCCTTTGCAGTGTGGAAGGTGGTTATACATAGGGATAATACAAGGGCATAAAGAGTCAGGGATCATTGGGGGTCATCTTGGAGGCTGGCTCCCATAGGTTACTACTTGGAAGATATCTTCAAAACTTTCATATAGATTCACTGGAGAAATTGGCCACTGGGGGAGACACCAATAGATTTTCAGTCCATATAAATGAAATCAGTAGTGTACTGGAATGACTCTGAAGCAAAACAAAACCAAAACAACAACAAATAAAGACAAAAAAAAAACCCCACTATATTGGCATGTAATGTGTTTCCTAACATTGAAAGGAGTAACAGAGATTGCTATTTTAAGTGATATTAAGGGAAGAGTCATAACTTTGCGTGGATTATAAAAGAAAGGGTTGTAGCAGTGAATGACTTCTGAGATGTATTTTATCACTAAAATGTTATGATCTGACAATAGTTCAAAGATATAACGTTCTTAATTTAACTGCTGTAATACATTTTAGCAGATGTGAAACTCTGTCCCATATCCCCTTAGTCTACTCTGGGGGTTACTGGTAGACCATGTCTAAATACAATTCCTGTATCTCTCTATCTCTCTATCTCTGTTTTCTCGTCAAGAAAAATCCTCAGCTGATGAAGGATGGGAGTTATAAGAGAAATATCTTGCTTCCCTGCTCTCTGGTGGAATAATTCTAAGCCAGAGATGCTCAAGTCTCACAGTGGTATCTCTTTAGTGAGAAAATTAATTACCGACTTTTTTCCTTCTCTGTCTCACTCCCCAACTCCTCATAGTGCTTCCTAGAATCACCAACATGTTACAGCTATTCATGTTCAAATTCTTCCCTGGAGGTCTTTTTAGGGGGCTAAACTAAGATACCCCTCTATTCAAAAATTTTACATCTGAGCACTCTTGCATAGTTCTGGTTGTTTTGATATATATGCACTCAACATATAAACCTCCTACTCTTGAGCAACATATTTTATGTTTTTTGTTTCCTCACACCTCAGTTATATGCTCCAACTCAAATATAGACTGGAGGAGGAATCCCAGCATTGCTGGTAACTCAGAAGCAGCATGCTGGCACTGGATTAGGAATCAGAAGACCTTGTGTTTAGCAGTTCTGTTTTTCTCTAGCCATGTGATCTTCTGTAAGTCAGCTGACCTCCCTGAGTATCAGCTTGCTCACATTTAATTAAATGTTGAACTAAATCAGTGGTCCTTGAACATTCTGAGCCCTTTAAAAACACTAGTACAAGTTTTATACCCTCTTCTCTGGAGAAAAAACTAATGTAACCAATATTTACACATGAACATAAATGAATCTGTGCATAATATCTCGTTGTTAATGAGGCCACTGAAGCCTATCCATGGACTCTAGGTAAAGCCCTCTGTCTGGTCTAGATGCTCTTTATCTTCCCCATAAGTTTCAACACTTTATGATTCAATGAGTAATTTATTAATGGAATAATGATTTCTTCTAGACTGAGATTTCTCAATAAAGCAACCTTCCAGCTAAATTTCAGCTACTTTATTAAACTTGACATTAGATTCAATATCCAATCTACTGGGAATTTATGCTTGTTCTCGCAGATACTGTAGCATCTCTGGAAAAGAGGGAGACAGTCATTGCAGAGAGACACAAACAGTAGTATCTCTCCATCCAAATCCATATCAACAGGTGGTATTTTTCTTAAGCCCGTGGACTACTTCCAGAAAACATGATTTTCTAAAATAAACTTTACCTGATCAAACTGCTCAAAGGGAAGAGGGCAGGAAATGGAATCCCACTTCTCAGGAGTAGAAATCTCTCTGTACCACTTCCGTAAAAGCTTGTTGAAATCTCTTCTCTGCTATCACAAGGGAAAATGATCTTAAATTTGACCTAGAATAGTATAGGAGGGAAAAATGTCTAAGGCCTTGTAAGATACCCCATTTCAAGTACCACATGGCTTTCTCCACAATCAGTAGCTTTTTCAGTCTTCTTGTCAGCTACTGTAAATGACCACATCTAAGTTGTAGGGTTTATTGTAATTCGGTCTCTGGGAGAGGTTACAACCAAATCTCTGGGTGATTCAGAGTCTCAGCTAAGGACATAGAAACCATTTCCGTTTTCTCCTCACATTATTTAGGCCACTCCTTCTCTTTTGTGCCCCCAGAAAAAATATTCATCCATGTTCTTATACAACTAATGTGCAGAGCCTCGGAGGATGAAAATCTCATTTCAGAGGTTTAGAAAGATAGCAAGAATCTAGCTATGGACCCTTATGTTTCATCTGGTTAGAAGGCTTATATGTTTGCTACTCATCTTAATCAGTGTCTAAATATGTCATTTGATTTGACTAAAGACAAAACCAGTTTGCATTTATGCAAACAAAGATGTGGTAGTACTTGTTACTACCCAATGGTCTTTCAAGGACTGGCTTATTTCTGCTAAGGGATGAAGATTTTAATAGGCAGCATTGGCTTACCCTTTCAGAATAACTCATTGCCACTTGTTTGGCCTACCTGCTTCAACTGGGGACAGTAAGTATAAGATCAAAAGATCGTCAAGACAGCATGATACTGGCACAAAAACAAACATATTGAGCAATGGAACAGAATAGAGGACCCAGAAATCGACCCCCAGCTCTATGGTCAACTAATCTTAGACAAAGCAAGAAAGAATATCCAGTGGGAAAAAGTCTCTTTAACAAATGGTGCTGGGAAAATTGGATGCACACATGCATAAGAATGAAACTGGACCATTCTCTTACACCATACACAAAGATAAACTCAAAGCAGATAAAAGACCTAAAAGTGACACAGGAATCCATCAAAATCCTAGAAGATAACACAGGCAGTAACCTCTTCGACTTTGGCCACAGCAACTTCTTGCAAGACACATCTCTAAAGGCAAGGGAAACCAAAGCAAAAATGAACTGTTGGGATTTCATCAAGTTAAACCTTCTGCACAGCAAAGGAAACACTCAACAAAACTAAAAGGTAACCTATAGAATGGGAGAAAATATTGGCAAATGACATATCAGATAAAGAGCTGGTATCCAAGATCTATAAAGAACTTCAAACTCAACACCCAAAAAACAAACAAAAAAATGTAGTCAAGAAATCAGCAGAAGACATGAACAGGTATTTCTCCAAAGAAGACATATAAATGTCTAACAGACACATGAAAAAATGCTCCCCATCACTTCTCATCAGAGAAACACAAATCAAAACCACAATGAGATACCACCTTTCACCAGTTAGAATGGTAAAAATTAATAAGACAGGTAACAGCAAATGTTGGCAAGACTGTGAAGAAAGGGGAATCCTCCTACATTGTTTGTGTGGAATGCAAACTGGTGTAGTCATTCTGGGAAACAGTATGGAGGTCCCTCCAGAACTTAAAAATAGAGCTACTCTGTGACCCAGCAATTGCACTACTGGGCACTTACTCCAAAGATACAGATGAAATGAAAAGAAGGGGTACTGCATCCCAATGTTCATAGCAGCAATGTCCACAGAAGCCAAAATGTAGGAGGAGCTGAGATGTCCTTTAACAGATGAATGGATGAAGAAGATTATATACAATGGAGTATTAGCAATCAGAAAGGATGAGTACCTAACATTTACATTGACATGGATAGAACGAGAGGGTATTATGCTAAGTGAAATCAGTCAGTCAGAGAAAGACAATTATATGGTTTCACTTATATGTATAATATAAGAAACAGCACAGAGGATCATAGGAAAAGGGAGGGAGAACTGAATGGGAAGAAATTAGAGAGGGAGACAAACCATGAGACAATACTGGCTCTGGGAAACAAATTGAGGGTTGCAAAAGGGGAGGTAGGTGGGGGGATAGGGTAACTGGGTTATGGGCATTAAGGAGGGTGCATGATGTGATGAGCGCTGGGTGTTATACCCAACTGATATATCATTGAACACTACATCTGAAACTAATGATGTACTATATTTTGGCTAATTGAATTTAAATTAAAAAAAAAAGAAGAGCATAGAGGTTCTGAGCATAAATTTAGAGACAAGTAAACCTGAAGTTAAATGCTTGATTTATGGATAGCCATTATGTGAACTTGGATGAGTCACCTAGCATCCATGAATCTCAATTTTCTTACCTGGGAAAACTTATTTTTTATAATACCTTGCAATGTTGTAGGAAAATTAAACAAGATAATGTATGTAACATCCTCAGTAGTGCCTGAGGCACAATAATCATTCTAATAGTAAATGTTTTCTTTACTTAAAATACACAGCAATTTTAACGTTAATCTCTGTCTATATTTTAATACAGTAAATGAAGTTCCCAAGAAGAAGTGCTTATTTCTACTTTGGCAAAAATCTGGCCCTGGATGGATGGTTTAGGGGCTCATCTGCTCTAGATAAAGGCTGAACATATTGTTTGTAGAACAGAGACAAGCACAAGAGAAAAACAGGTGTTGGCAACTACTCTATTGTAGCAAAGAAAACTCAAACATATAGTATACAACTAGAGTAGCTTAAAAGGAACCCTTAAAAAATAAACACAGAACCAGAACAATATTGAGCATAAGCAATTCTGTAGTGCAGAGCCCTACCTCAAGCAAAGAGGACACAATAGGTTAAATATGGGCCCACAGATACCCTCTTATCAATGGGATCCTGGCTAAGAATGGTGATGAGGGGCCTTAGCATGATGCTATAGGATAATCATCTGTTTAAGGTTTCACATGAGACTTCGAGTTGAGCCAGATACTACTTTATCTGTGAAATCTTCTGTCTTGTACACTTCTACCCAGAGTTTCTTGTTTTTGTTGAACAGTTTATAACTCCCCATTGATCACTCATCCCAGTGGATTTAAAGGTCTATTTATACAAATAATTGTTTTATTTATCTCCTCTTCACCACATTGGTGAGGGAAGTATTCCCACCTGAGGGTTGTGGGGATGATGGAACACATGGCATGTGACACCAGGCATCAGCAGTTTGTTAGTGAAGGATGTGGCCTGCCTTGCAGGGCCATGCAGGGGTTGTGCTCAGGAGCAGAGAGAACAACCAGGGGCTGTGGAGAAACATTTTCTAGTATAAGAGGGTGGGGTGACCCTAGTTCTAGGAGAGGATGTGATTGGCTTGTTTGAATAATTCTGTGGGCTATCAAGGGACTGAAACTTGCTGATTATTAGGGATCATCATGAATGATACCTGGTCCCCATAATATGGAGGGTTGCTTGCCTAGGGCTTCCTATGGGAGCCCCATAGGAAGGGGGACTTGTGTTTTAGGCCACTTGAGGCCCTCCTGGTTTTATCAGCTGTCAAGGAAGTGAATAAGTTTGAACCTTAATTTCAGGCCTTACACCATGCTTGTCTCCCTCTTGATTCCAAGAAACTAACATTCTAGCTGAGACCCAATAAACAACTAAGTAGAGTACATACCTCAGTGCTGACTGGACAAATGGAATACCTGAAGCTGATGATGGTAGCAATGATTGGGACAGCAGCAACATCCTTACATCATCAGTCACCCGAACTGCCATTGCAGAGGATTCACCATGTGCCATACACAGAGCACTTCCCTTTGTAGTCATTGGCTCAGTCACTGGCTCATTTATAACCACTCCTGGATGTCGGTATTGGCATCATTAGCCTCATTATATAGGCAATGAAACTGAGACTTAGAAGATAAATGACTTGCCCACGTCACATGGCCAATAAGTGATAGAACTGAGTTTTGAATCTAGCTCTATATACTCCAAAGCCCAATATTGTTAAAATTTTTGTGGGAAATGATTATTTTTCTGTAATGAATGAATACCCTAAAGTAATGAATGAATACCCTAAAGTAGAACTTTATTATCATCTCATGGACAATGCACAAAATTACAGTTGAAACCCAGGCTCTTGGTAAGGGGTCCAGTGGCTTGTTATACCATAATTAATCATTCTGTCCCACCATTTGGGATGATAAAAGCATAAAAGTGCTCTGGTTTCCACTCACCTGGCAGCTCAGGGGCATGGGTGCCTATAGATGAGATGACTATGGACAGGGACTGGATATGAAAGTGGGAGTCCAAACACCTGGATTATAACCGGTGGTACAGGGCAAAGGGGGCAACAAGCACATGTATGCTGATCTAAGGAAGTTAGGAATCAGCATAAAATTAGCCATGCAAATGGGTGTCAGAAGAGACAAAATCTCTAGGCAAGACAAAGAACAAAACTCTGAAATAATAATAAAAGTAGTAGTAGTGGTGGTAGTGGTGGTGGTGGTGGTGGTGGTACTAATATCTTAGTAAATAAAAAGACAAGGAACCTAAATCTAGAGATGTTTTATGGGTTCTGAGGATCAAGAACAAATCTCAGCATAGCTCAGCTATGGAATCAGCTAATGTATCACCTGGTTGAGGTAATGAACAGTGATAGTCAATGACCAAAGACAGCTCTAGAAGAACAGAACCTGGCAATATTTCTAGGCTAGGGTTGCACAGAACATAATCTTCAACACCTACTTTGGGATCATCTGGGATCATGTCAGAAATGTAGACCCCTGTTACCCTTACCAATTCTGCCAACTCAGAATCTCTTGGAAGTTACATAAGGTCAGGGTTGCAGAGGATTAATAGTTTATTAAGCTCTTGAAGTGGTTCTTTTGCGCAGTGAATTTTGAAAACCATTGTCCTAGGCATATTTTGGGGACAAAGCATATCCCCTAGGCTTATCCAGGAGGTGAAAAGTTCTTCTAGAGCTCCAGCTACTCCCCTACAAAAGTATAATTGACTTGATGTCTCAGTAATATGTACTAGGATGGTCAGTAACCTCAGAAACTTTGTTGTCTGTTCCCATTCCGCCCCTCTACTCCATCTTTCCTTCAGTCTCCTTCCTCCCTCTTTCCTTCCCAATCTCTCTCTCTCCCTCTCTTCCTCCGTACTTCCTCCTTCTTTTGTCTATAATGTTCCTCACTACTTCCCTTCTTTCTTCTTCCTTTCCTTCTTATTTTTCTAAATATTTATTAGCATTCACTATGTGCAGGCATTGTGTTAACTAACACAAGAGATAAAATAGGTCATTTATTGGTTCCTACCTTCTAGGAGTTTGCAGTCTACCTGGGCAATAATACTGACAACAACAAATAGGATTCAAGGTGAACTATTCCCAGAGCCCCAAGGAAAGTGCATATGAAGCACCTCCAGCACTTAGAAAATGAAAGAATCCCGTCTGCTCAGGACCAGGAAGGGGAGAATCAGAGAAGGCTTCCTGAAAGAGGGGCACTTGATAGAAATCTTAAATAAGCAGACTTTGGATATGGGGAAAGGGACATCCAGAATAGAAGAAACAAAGGCAGAGAACCTAGAGAGTGGGGGCCATGTAGGACCAATTCTGGCTGTAGCAGGAATACTGAAGGGAAGTAGTAAAGCCTTGGGTGAAAAAGCTTGGCCCTTCCAAATGCTCCCTCATATTCAAAGATAATCTGTTTCATTTGTTGCCCTAAAATGTCCTAGAGCTTTGTTCAATAATACTCTGCTGAGAAGGAAAAAGAAATAAAGAAAATCTGTCCAATATGTATTAATCTGAGGTGGAGAGATTGTGCTATGCTGAGCTATAGCAAATTTTAAAAAATGGTTGGAGGAAAGAGTAGCAATGACATTTACATTTGTTTTAGCTAATGTGCATTGATTGGATTAAAATATGGCATTATGAATTAAAAAAAAAAAGGGCTCTGTTGGAAAATGAAATGCCATTGCTTTCAGGGAGGGCGTAGAAAATAGAGTGAGAAGCCTGGATTTTGTTTTGCCTGAATGCCCTGGGTTTAGTGGGAGTAGGGTCATTGACTTAAGCTCCTTTTCAGAAAATGCATTAATAAAACACGGTTTTAAAGTTAAATAGAACCCATCTGGGGCTTTTTTTTCCTAAGGATGTATTATTTGTACATGCATAATGCATACATCCTCAAAGCTCACCTCAATTAGTTTTAACAGTACGGTTTCTATGCAAAACAATTTATCCATTGCACTGCACAATGGAAAAATGTCTGCTTATTTGTACAAGAAGCCACGTTTTGTGAATCAGTACAGGTAATAAAATAATAAATAAATTTGTCACTTTCAAAGCCACAAGGCTTGATCCCAACATATGCCAGGGATGCAGCTGAACTATCACTGTGCTGGGGCTGGCCATTGGCTGGCTAAAGAACCCCAGGTGTTACAGGTGACCGAGGGTTCCTTCTGTTGGTGGGCTCAGGCTGCTGTAGGGTAGCTGCTAAATTCTGGCTTTGTAGCTCCAAGTGAAAAAAAAAAAAATCCTGATCATAAAATCCTGGTATCAGGTGAAAAATACACATGCTCTCTACACTAGGCAAACATTTTCCTGAGCTGGAGACTCAGATAAACATAAACGTTAAAAAGGAAACCTGCTTGAATGTTTTTCTTCTTCCTAATTATGTAAATATGTATTACTTGCTCCCTTTTTTCTTCTGGGCTGCTGGCAGCTTGTACACTTGAGAAGGTATGTTTTATTCAGGAGAATAAAACAGGCAGGGACCTGAGACTTTGGTGAATAATAAATTGATTTTGACTTGGCCTTTTAGCTCATTATGAATCTTTAAAATGGTGAAATGTGCTTCTTTTTCCTCTCTGCTGAACTTTCCAGTCATGTGTTGGGATGATGGGGTTGGAAGTAGGAGGTTTAATATCCATAAGGAAAATCTAGGATTGGAAGGAAATCTTGAACTTTGATTCAGAGGATGCAGATGTTGTGTTTCTATCCACTGTTTGTTCCATCCATCCATCCATCCATCCATCCATCCATCCATCCATCCATCCATCCATCCGTCTTTTCTTTGTAATGGTTGAGACCCTGGGCTTTGGTGCCAGCCAGCGAGCCAGAATTCAAAACCTGGCTCCACCATTTAAAACCAGTGTGATATTGGCCAGCTGCCCTGAAGACTCACTGTCCTCATCTGTAAAATGAGTAAAAGTAATATCCTTTTAGGTTGTGAGAAATCAGATTTGCATGTAAAGAACTTAGACTTTGTGCAGTGGTTGGCACCAAAAAACTGTCAATAAATGGTAGCTTTAATTCAATTAATATTTATTAAAAATCTACTCTCTGCCACACTCTAGACTGAATGTTTATATAAATCTGATAGAGAGCTTCCACTCAAGAGCTTTATAGTTTGATAAGGGAGATAAACAGTATATGCATGGGATTTTAATTTATTTTTAATATTTTTTTACTTATTTTTTATTTATTTATTTATTTTTTAAGATTTTATTTATTCATTTGACAGAGAGAGAGAGAGAATCACAAGTAGGCAGAGAGGCAAGCAGAGAGGAGGAAGCAGGCTCCCCGGTGAGCAGAGAGCCCGATGCGGGGCTCGATCCCAGGACCGTGGAACTATGACCTGAGCCGAAGGCAGATGCTTAGCCCACTGAGCCACCCAGGCGCCCCTTTACTTATTTTTTTAAAGAGTTTATTTATTTATTTGACAGACAGATCACAAGTAGGCAGAGAGGCAGGCACAGAGTGAGAGGGAAGCAGGCTGCCTGCTGAGCAGAGAGCCCGATGAGGGGCTCAATCTTAGGACCCCAAGACCACGACCCGAGCAGAGGCTTTTACCCACTGAGCCACCCAGGCGCCCCTATCCATGTGATTTTAGAGTAAGTTTGGAAATGATGAGGTTGATAAGAAATGATCAGATGTAGAGCCATGTTTGTTCAGAAGGGGTCGACTTTACCTCTTGCTGGGGGAAAGCGTGATGCTCTGTGGAAAGCATGTGACTGGAGCTGCATTTAGACGGTATATAGGGTTCATAGTGGAAGAGATCAACAGGGGCAGGCCTCTAGCACATATTGGCTCCCTATTGTAAATCTACCACTCTAGAAGAACTTCACACACATTATTTTACTTAATCCTTACTATAGTTTATACCATGCCTAGGTATACTGTAATGATTGATAATATTATGCCATCTTGCTGCAGCTTAGAGAGGTAAAATGACATACCCAAGATTATATAAATAGGTTTAAAGCCTAGTTACCTCCTTGGTTATATAAAGATAGTAATAGCCTTTAGCTTAAAAAAAATCTGTGATGTTTAAATGGGGTAATACATCAGAGCCCCTTGCACAATGTAAGTGCACACATTCTAGTAGCTAGAAAATTGTTTTGGGCATGAAGACATTAATGATAATTATGAAGCTATTATTGATGTGGTCGGGTCGCAAATCTATTTCAATTGTGTCTGATTTCGAACACTAGATTCTTTCTATGGCTTTTGAAATGGACAGAACTATGAAGCAACTGGTTGAAGGGGTGTCTGCCTAAATTGGTGGAGGGGATACTTCTTCTTTTTTTTTTTTTTTTTTTTTTAAACAATCATGGAATGAATGAGGGATGGCACAGGAGAAGAAGGGATTTTTTTAAAAGATTTTATTTATTTATTTGACAGACAGAGATCAGAGGCAGGCAGAGAGAGAGGGGGAAGCAGGCTCCCCGCTGAGCAGAGAGCCCAATGCGGGGCTCGATCCCAGGACCCTGGGATCATGACTGAGCAGAAGGCAGAGGCTTTAACGCACTGAGCCACCCAGGCATCCTGAGGGGATACTTCTTATTACTGGGATGTCTAGACCTGGGCTGGGCTGAGGTCCTAAAATGTCAGCAAGACCTCAGGCAATACCTCAGAGATTGTCCAGCTTTATCATTTTCAGAACGGAATGTGAGGTTCAGAGTGGTTAAGTCACTTTCCTAAGATAACACAGCTAGCTAGAGGCTGATCTTGGTGATGACGATAGCCTTGAGTCCTAAATTTACAGAAAGACTTCTGCTAAATTATAGATTACTGGGGTCCTTTAAAGTCTAGCTCAACCTCATTCCCCTCCTCACTAACTGTTTCTCTAATAGTGTTTGTTGTCTAGTAGACATGGAGAATAATCCATGAATGTAAGTCACATGGGTAATACTAAAAACTGAAAAGTAATAGGTGAAATTTATTTTGGTGTTTTATTTAGCCCAATACACCTTAAATATTATCAATGTATCAATACAAATTGTTGAGATTAATTTGCTATTTTATATTTCTTTTTTCATTGAAAGTTTTCAGAATCTGGTACATGTTTTATAATGACAGCACATCTCAATTTGGACTGACCACATTTTAAGGGCTCAGTAGCCATAGGTGACCATGTGACTCGGTTGCACAGCATGGCTCTAACTCAATTACACACATGACAGGGCTTTCAGTCTATGGAAACTTCTGGTCTTTAGAAGGAGTTTCTTCTTATTGACCTCCAATCTGATTCCCAAGAACATACTCATGTTACTCAGTACCACCTCTTGGAGCTATCTTGAACAATGCTTGTTTTTCTTCTATGGTCCAGCACTTCAGAAGGTGTGCACAGCCCAAATGAATCATCTTACTTCAACACTCTTAGCTCCTTCAGTCATTTCTAAAGGATAGGGTTTTGGACCCCTTTTTCATTCTGTACTTTGCTCTGAATGTACTTGGTTTGTGTCCTGAGCACAAATGAACCTGACATTCCAAGGCAGGCCTGGCCAATACAGATAGGTCTATCAGTCCTTCAATTTAAATATTCCATTTCTTCTAATGCCCACTTAAAAGCATTAACTTTTCTCTTTGTCGGCCTCGTCACATTGTTTATATGGCATTTATTGCCTATTAAATCTCCCTAATTGTATTCACATGGGCTGTTTCTAAGTTCTGTATCTCCCACCTTGTATTTATGCCATTGGTGTTTGGACTCCAGGATAGGACTTCACATTTATTTGTTTCATTTCATCTAGCTATATTCAGCTCACTATTCTGACATATTAAGATATGAGGATGTTGCTTCTATCATTCTGTGAATTCTCTATCTTGTTCTGCCTGGCATTCTGAAGTATGATAAGCACACCTCCTATAGCATGATCTAAAGAATTAATTAGTATGCTGTTTGGGGCAGGAACTGGTCCAAGATGTTTGTTTTTCTGGCTTCTATCTTCATATTTCCTTCCAACCCACCCTCTTATGTCCTTGGTTCCCTGTCTACTCTCTGATGAGCAATAGAGTTAAAGACCAAGATGGGTGAGACAAGACTATGCATCTAACGTCACATGAATAATCCCATTGGTCATTTCTTTTTTTTTTTTTTAAAGATCTTATTTATTTATTTGACAGAGAGAGATCACAAGTAGGCAGAGAGGCAGGCAGAGAGAAAGAGGAGGAAGTAGGCTCCCTGCCGAGCAGAGAGCCCGATGCGGGACTTGATCCCAGGACCCTGAGATCATGACCTGAGCCAAAGGCAGCGGCTTAACCCACTGAGCCACCCAGGCGCCCCCATTGGTCATTTCTTAATGACCATTAAAAACCTCAGCTTCATAGCTCCTTTATCTCCTTCCATCAAGTTTTACCTTCCCTCCAGCTCAACATCACACTGCCATGGTGGCTGTCCTTCCTCTGTGTCTGATATCTTAAGTGCCAAATGCCTGTTCTCCCATTCAAACATCCTATTCTTTGAGATCACTGAGTCCCTCTTCAAATTCATTAAGATCATTGGCCTTGAGCCTCCCTCTTTCTTTCTTTTTTTCTTTCTTTCTTTCTTCCTTCCTTCCTTCCTTCCTTCCTTCCTTCCTTCCTTCCTTCCTTCCTTCCTTCCTTCCTTCCTTTCTTTCTTTCTTTCTTTCTTTCTTTCTTTCTTTCTTTCTTTCTTTTTTAAGATTTTATTTATTTATTTGTCAGAGGGAGTGAACACAGGCAGACAGAGTGGCAGGCAGAAGCAGAGGGAGAAGCAGGCTCCCTGCAGAGCAAGGAGCCCGAATCGGGACTCGATCCCAGGATGCTGGGATCATGACCCGAGCTGAAGGCAGCCACCCAACCAACTGAGCCACCCAGGTGTCCCGAGACTCTTTCTTTCTAAAGAATAATGAAACATGTAAAATATTGTACAAGTAACATAGTATAATGAATGAGCTTTGTGTATCTGTAATGTCTACTCAGAGCCAGTTTTGTTTCATCTTACCTCTACATACTCCCCCATTATTTTGAAGCAAATCATAGATACCATATTATTTTGTGCAAGTATTTATGAATATATTTGTAAATAATGAAGATTATTAAAAAACACGACTACAGCACCACACCTAAAAAGTTCATAGTAACTTCACACATCATTAAATACCCTGAGTCACTTTTCTCATGTCTAACCAGACTTCTGAGAGTAGGATATGCTATGGACCATGGCCTTGCTACACAAAATAAGAGACTTTACAATAGTTCAATAGAAGAATGTGAATAAAAAAATTTAGAATTTATAGCTGATTTAAAATGTATTGTAGTGGCCATTTATTTATGCAACTTGTGAGTAGAAGAAGGCAAAGGGGAGTGGCAAGGGAAGGATATTTTAAAGTTTCATTTGTTCCTTTGGGAACACCCGGTATGTTCTATTAGTGAAGTGTGTTATAGTCCTAGAAATATCCAAGCTCTCTTTGGACCAACTCCTGGAAAATGTACGTGTGAATTGATAGCTTTCTGTGAAATCTTTCCCTAGCATCTCATAGTTTCCCAGCAGGAACAGAAATGTGTAGTTACTTACCAAGAAGAGCAATTTGCCTCAGAACTATCCAACAGCTGAATTAGTGGATCTGGAAAGAAAAGAGTGAAGGGGCAAAGATCCATTTGGAAATAACTTTCTTGGGTAAATATACTCTATTGACCATGAAGTTGAGAGTGATCACACACTCCCTTCCATCCTAATGCTCATTTAAAAGGCATTAAATGGCATTAATTGTAATTCCTTCCTTCCTTCCTTCCTTCCTTCCTCCCTCCCTCCCTCCCTCCCTCCCTTCCTCCCTTCCTTCCTTCCTTTCTTCCTTCCTTCCTTCCTACTGAAAATTCCTCTGCTCTTCCCCTGGTAGACAATAATGTGAATTGAATTTAGCTCCTCAATACAGCTTTACCACTGTGGTCATTAGGACACAGTGTCGCTTATGGGAAGTCACTTTTGTGAGGAACAGTAGAGTCAAGGTGTCCATAAACTTGTAACACTTTTATATGTCAGTGAGTTCATAATTTACTAGTGCCATCTGGAAGGGAAGGAAGACTATTTACATTGGTCCATAGGGAGATATGAGACATACTTTCTGACCTGCTCAAATTCTCATCTCCTCTATGAAACCATCCCATGTAGCTTCAGTTGGAATTAATCTCTCCTTATCCATTCTGTTATTGTGTGTGGCCCTTCTATTATAACAGTTGTAATAGTCTGACTTGAATAAAAGTTACTTTTACAGATATCTGCCTCTTCCACTTATGTCTCTGTCAAACAGAGACTCTATCTTGCTCATTCACACATCTGTGCCCTGCACATAATAAACATTAACAGGTATTTTTCTAGAAGAAATTCAGAAATACATATTTGATGATATACAAGAGGTAAAAGTAGCACTAAAATTCCTTTCACAAAAACTCAAACATTTGTTAATACCTTCTAATATGAAATTTTAAAAAATAGTGAAATTTATTGAGTGTTTACTACGTGTCTGATACTGTGCTAAGAGCTTGGCACATCATCTTATTTGATCTCAGAATAAATTGATGAGATAGGAACCTCAATTATGTCCACTTTCAAGATGAAGATATTTAGGCCAGGCAAGTTAAGCACAAATGCCAGCACAAGTGGTAGGTGTGGTATTTAACAACTGGTCTGTCTAAATACAGACAATGCCTGAGTCCTGCATCGTTGTCTTATGATATCTCCTAGTTTTAGTCAAGAGGTAAAATTATACATAAATCCTGTCTGTGCCAGTCAATTAGAATACAATTTTATATACTTGTCTGGTTTGCCGTGATTTGCCTATTACAGCTCTTAGGACCAAAATGGTAAGAAAATCCTCGAATTTAAAAGCCAGGAAGTATCACAGGAAGAATCTAGTCTGAATTCTTTTCCACATGGCCAGCGAAGCCATTCCACTCAGATTAAAGCCCCAATTCTTAAGGGTTTAGTACTTACTGTCCCCTCCTTACCTCTTCCTTCTGTCTTTGCTCACTCCAAACTAGCTACTTTGGTCTCTTTATGTTTTGGAAACACCTCTCATCTGGTACTACTCTAGGTATTCTCTTGGCTCCATGCTCCTGACCCTGATATCCACTGAATGGCTTTACACTTTTTTCAAGTCTTTGCTCAACTCTCACTTCCTTAATGAGCCTATTTAATGCTGTAACCTGGCCTGTCCTACCCCAGCACTCTCTGTTCTCCTTCACCGTGCTCAACTTTTTATTTGTTTCATAGGACTCATTATCTCCTAATGTACTACATACTTTGCTTTGTTATCTTCATTTTTTTGGGTCAGTGTTTCCTACTGACAGAACATTTGTAAGCTCTCCATTAGGGCAGGGATTTTTGCCCATTTTTGCCTCTAATATATTTCCAACTACTGAGAAGAGTGTCAGAGTATCTAACAACAGTGAATGAATGAATAGATGGATACACGGCTAGTCAGTGCCAGGATCTGAACTAGAGCCTTGGTTGAGTCCCAGCCTAGAGTTCTTTCCATTCTTCCATGCTAAAGCTGGGGGTCAGAGAGGTGACCTGGCAGAGTACCAATTGAGATAAAGCCAAAGACTGAACCTTAGAGAAGAAGAGCTACTCAATTCCCCTTTTAGCCTTGGGAGAGAAGTTTGGAAACCTGACCTACCAATGAAGGGAGAATAGAGACCCCTGGAGAAAAGGAAGTTGGCACTTGTTGACAACCTACCATCAGCAAAGGTTGTACAATGACCTTCATGTACTTTATCTCATCTACTCTTTATAAAATAATATTTCAATTCCACAGATGAGGAAACAGGCCTGGAGAGCTAAGTCATTCTTCTTGGGCCACAGTACTAATATCTTGATCAAATAAAAGAAGTCTGTTAAGATTCTCAAGCCCCAGATATTTCTACTACCCAGTGCTACTACTTTAATGTTTCAGAGGAGGTAGAATAGTTTTTTAAAAAAATGTTTACTAGTTACAACCTAGGGATAAATATTTATAGCAGGTGTGTAAGCAAAGACAGGCATTTTCATATTTATTTAATGTGCAATGAATTATTGAGTTTCTGCCACATTCAAAAGGCTGTACTTGGAAGTTATATGTAAGCTATCTATCAATTAAATATTTATTAGTACCTAGTAGGTGGCAGGGAGTGGGCTAGAGATTGAGAATGCTGATAACAAAACACAGGAGCCTGCTTTTAAGTAGTTCGCAGTTGGGGTCAGTTTCTCAGCAGTGAAAAGGTGAAATGAAACTTTACTGAAAGGCACAATAGATAATCCATTCATTCAACAAACACTGAAACCTTACCCTGCTCCAGGTGTTTTGTCAGGCACTGGGGACAAAATGAGCGGTGCTTGCTGTGGTATCCCCCCAACACATCTATTGGAAGAACCCATTATTAATGAAATAATCACACAGGTGCACACAGATGCTATGATGGAAAACTGCAGAGAGCTGAGACTCTCTGTAACAGAGGGACATGCCCTAGACTTGGGATGGAGAATGAGGAGTGATTCAGTTAAGGCTTGGCTGAGGAGCTCTCATGCTTTAATATTTTTTTTATTATTAAATTGATTTATTTATTTACAGAAAAACTGTATTCATTATTTTTTTCACCACACCCCGTGATCCATGCAATCCGTGCCCTCTATAATACCCACCACCTGGTACCCCAACCTCCCACCCACCCCCCCGCCACTTCAAATCTCTCAGATTGTTTTTCAGAGTCCATAGTCTCTCATGATTCACCTCCCCTTCCAATTTACCCCAACTCCCTTCTCCTCTCTAACTCCCCATGTCCTCCATGCTATTTGTTATGCTCCACAAATAAGTGAAACTATATGATAATTGACTCTCTCTGCTGGACTTATTTCACTCAGCATAATCTCTTCTAGTCCCATCCATGTTGATACAAAAGTTGGGTATTCATTCTTTCTGATGGAGGCATAATTCTCCATAGTGTATATGGACCACATCTTCCTTATCCATTCGTCCACTGAAGGGCATCTTGGCTCTTCCACAGTTTAGTGACTGTGGCCATTGCTACTATAAACATTAGGGTACAGATGGCCCTTCTTTTCACGACACCTGTCTCTTTGGGGTAAATACCCAGAAGTGCAATTGCAGGGTCATAGGGAAGTTCTATTTTTAATTTCTTGAGGAATCTCCACACTGTTCTCCAAAGAGGCTGCACCAACTTGCATTCCCACCAACAGTGTAAGAGGGTTCCCCTTTCTCCACATCCTCTCCAACACATGTTGTTTCCTGTTTTGTTAATTTTGGCCATTCTAACTGGTGTAAGGTGATATCTCAATGTGGTTTTAATTTGAAGCTCCCTGATGGCTAGTGATGATGAACATTTTTTCATGTGTCTGATAGCCATTTGTATGTCTTGATTGGAGAAGTGTCTGTTCATATCTTCTGCCCATTTTTTGATATGTTTGTCTGTTTTATGTGTGTTGAGTTTGAGGAGTTCATTAGAGATCCTGGATATCAACCTTTTGTCTATATTGTCATTTGCAAATATCTTCTCCCATTCCGTGGGTTGCCTCTTTGTTTTTTTGACTGTTTCCTTTGCTGTGCAGAAGCTTTTGATTTTGATGAAGTCCCAAAAGTTTATTTTCGCTTTTGTTTCCTTTGCCTTTGGAGACATATCTTGAAAGAAGTTGCTGTGGCTGATATCGAAGAGATTACTGCCTATGTTCTCCTCTAGGAGTCTGATGGATTCCTGTCTCACGTTGAGGTCTTTTATCCATTTTGAGTTGATCTTTGTGTACAGTGTAAGAGAATGGTCAAGTTTTATTCTTCTACATATAGCTGTCCAGTTTTCCCAGCACCATTTATTGAAGAGACTGTCTTTTTTCCACTGTATATTTTTTCCTGTTTTGTTGAAGATTAATTGACCATAGAGTTGAGGGTCCATATCTGGGCTCTCTACTCTGTTCCACTGGTCTATGTGTCTGTTTTTATGCCAGTACCATGCTGTCTTGGTGATCACAGCTTTGTAATAAAGCTTGAAATCAGGTAACTTGATGCCCCCAGTTTTATTTTTGTTTTTCAACATTTCCTTCGTGATTCGGGGTCTCTTCTGATTCCATACAAATTTTAGGATTATTTGCTCCAGCTCTTTGAAGAATACTGGTGGAATTTTGATCGGAATGGCACTGTAAGTATAGATTGCTCTAGGCAGTATAGACATTTTAACAGTGTTCATTCTTCCGAACCAAGAGCATGGAATGGTCTTCCATCTTTTTGTGTCTTCTTCAATTTCTTTCATGAGTGTTCTGTAGTTCCTCAAGTACAGATCCTTTACCTCTTTTAAAGCATTTTCCTGACTCTTACCCCACTGGGTCCTAACAAAAGCTTTGTTGAGTTAAGGGAGGCCTGGATTATCAACTCTGTTTTATAGGTGGGGAGACAGACAAAAGCCAAGGACTGGAACTTAGTTCCTCAAATTCCTGCTAAGAGTGTTTTTCACTCTAGCAAAGTCAGAAGACATGTCTAATGGGACTCTGGGACCAGCCATGGGGTTGATTAAGAACTAGCTTAATTGCCCTTTGTTTCATGCTGACACCAACCCCCAGCCCACTGCATGCCCCACTTCCCACCCAGGATTGTAAACAACTCAGAGTTATTTACAATCCTAATACTAAGGGAGGTCAGGAAAATGTGTTGATTTTTCATTGAAGTGAGTATCTGCTCTTGGAAATAATTCAAATACTGTTGAGTGAACCAGAAATTATATCTTTGCTCCAATCTACCCCCTACCCATTAAGTTCTCCCAGTAAATCAGTTGCTTATCCAGTTCCTGCTTAGTATTTAGGATCCCGCTCAAATAGCACCTCTTCTGTGAAGCCTTTCCTGGCTCTTCAATTACCTGGATGGCTTGCCTTTTCTCTTTTGAAACCGATTCATACCTCCAATAGATCAATTATCACATTGTGTTATGATTACCTGCGCTCTCCCTGGCTGGCTATTCCATTTGGAAATGGAGTGATAGGATATCTATTAATAGAAAAAGATGTTAACTCATTTCTCGGCCTTGTTTTCTCAGGTTTACCAGCCCTCTGCCAAACTGTACTTACGTTTAGAGACCCTGTTGTGAGCTATATTTTCCTTGTGCTTGTGAATGGTTCTAGTCAGGTTTCACCTGATGGGTGCCATCACTTCTTCTGTGATTCTGTCCTCTTTGGTCACCTCCACTTGTTGAGGTACCCATTCTCTGATAATGCATGAAACTACTTTCCCTCTGATGCCAGTGCTTTGTTGGGTTGGGTTTCCTGGGAGGCAGACAATGAGATAGAGTTGGGAGTATAAGAGTTTCTGTGGATATATCACCCCTGACAGGAAAGAGAGGATACAGGAGAGGATAGGGGAGATGTCAGAATGTAAGCCAGGCAGACAAAGTTTTGGTTGGTCCTGAGGGCTAGCTCAGGAGCAATGATTGTCTATCAGAGGAGCCCCATGTTGTACAGAAATGGCTGGGCTTATCCCATTATTGCTCAGTCATTTGCAGGGACCCACCCCAAGAATAGCATGCCCTTGGCTTGAAAACAGAGGCAGATATTTAAGGCACTGAACAAAGTACACTACTCATAGTCTACAGTGAGTCTTTTCTCGAAGGAAGTCTGAGTGGAGCATGTCTGCCATGTCTGACACACGTATGCTAGGTGCTGGAGCTGACTCGGACTGGAGCAGACTGTTAACTTTTCAGGAATTTTGCAAGCTGATTGTGAAACAGCCATTATTAAAAATAAAATCATATAAATTCACAAAAAATATTAAAAGCAGAGTTAATAAGTAAAGCTCATCATTGCATAATTATTTTTTGACATCTATGCTCCTGAGGACTGTATGTTGATTGTGTAACTACATTATATGACATAAAGGCATGTGGCACACCTCTTTTCCAACTCAGGGACATCATGTTTGGTAGCTAGGTGTTGACCTTATTGGGAGTATTTATACCCTGGAAGCTGGCAAACTCGACAAATCAGGGCTTAACTACCTGTTTTGTTGGGTGCCTAGACTTAGGAAAATGATAAAGAAAATGTCAATAATACAGATTGTATTTAGAGGTGTGGTGTATGTGCAGCCACTGCATTGTGAATAGAACACTTTGAGGAAATATCCTTCCAATATGCAAAAACTATTACCTAATTCATTGAAGTCATTATTGATGAATCAATGAAGTTCTGAGATGAGTATTGGTTGATTCACTTTCCTCCTACTCATTAGCATAAGGAAATTGCCAACTAGCATTCAGGTCAGATCTTTGCTCATTTGTTAATCGCAACCATAGGTTGGTTATGGGTACAAGAGTTCCACAAAAATCTAGAAAGTACCCTGTGAGAATTAATTTGTTACATGAATTTATAATAAAGAACATTGTATATTTTATTATTAATTGTAAATTGTATGTTTTACATTTTTTTTTAAAGATTTATTAATTTATTTGACAGAGAAAGGGATCATGAGTAGGCAGAGATGCAGGCAAAGAGAGAGGGGGAAGCAGGGTCCCTGCTATGCAGAGAGCCTGATGCGGGGCTCGATCCCAGGACCCTGAGATCATGACCTGAGCCGAAGGCAGAGGCTTAACCCACTGAGCCACCCAGGTGCCCCAATATGTTATACGTTCTTAATATCAGTAAAATTTATATGAAACTTATGTATGTTCAATGTACACACACACACAGCTGCATCCACACATAATACATTCTCTACTCCTAGAGAGCCACTTGGTAACCATTTACCAGCATAGAACTGTCCACAGCCCCTTCCCCTTCGCCTAATG
This sequence comes from Mustela nivalis, assembly GCF_964662115.1. Classification (NCBI taxonomy): domain Eukaryota; kingdom Metazoa; phylum Chordata; class Mammalia; order Carnivora; family Mustelidae; genus Mustela; species Mustela nivalis. Next base: position 136,578,603 of record NC_139022.1, read on the forward strand.
CCAGAACCCTACTTTACTGCAGCAGTGTCCACTGAGTATCTTACTGGAGGTGCACTAGCTCTCCAGAGGTGCCAAGGAGCTGTGATCTCTGATGCTCTCCATGTCCTAAACCAAGCCAAGGCTGAGACAGGAGTGGCCTCTAGTGTCCTTTAGAGACATGGGTACAAAGGCAGTATTGCCTTGTGCTTCAATTGCTCATAGAGTTTTAGTGAAACTCTGCTTCAGTTACATTTCATAGTATTCCTGCTTCTCTCCCTAAGGACTCAGGCATGAGGCCATGGTGAGCTGAGTGACAAAAGGATGTTGGAAGAAGATGCATACTCTCTTGAGAGTCATCCATCCTGGGGGCTCTGTAGGTGAAGCCTCTGACTCTTGATTTTGGCTCAGACCATGATCTCAGGGTTGAGGAATTGAGGAATCTGCTGGAGGTTCTCTCTCCCTCTCCCTCTGCCTCTCTCTGCCCACCCCCCGCCCCAGATAAATAAATAAATCCTTAAAAAAAGTAAAAGAAGAATTGCCCATCTTCTCTATAGGCTAAGGCTTTGTTGTATGTTGTTTACCTCAATCTCTCCCCTGGGAGACTTCTTAGTACTTTATGCTAAACTATCCTGGTGATTTTAAGTTACTAATTGTCCAATGTTTTTTTGAAGTCAGTCATGGCCAGAGCTTAGGGCCAGGGTGGGCTTCTGTCACTTCATATGTCCCAGTGATACTGTGACCTTCTCAAGGGAAATGACCTCACCTTTCCATCTCCAGCACCCCCACATGGCATAATAGGCACCTAACAAATTTCTGTCTAATTAAGGAAGGCCATGCAGCAGATAAGGGAAGGCTTCAGACGTATTCGCTTCTAATCAGGGCATTTTCAGTAGTATATGCAGAGACACAGACTCTCCTGTCAACAAAGTCTTTTGGTCTGAGCCACATTTCATGCATAAAATGGTTATAATTGAGTTGAAGTTTTAATGGGTTCCATCCTGACTGTAGGGCATGGGAGCAGGAGCCACGTGAATCTCTGCATGTTCTCTACCAGGTGATCTGTGCTCCCCAAGTCCCATTTGAAAGCATTCTTTCTTTTTTTCTTGTCTTTTAGGCTGCTGCACCTTTTGTCTGGAAACAGTGATAATCCTTTGTTCTGACATTTAAAAACCTGCCTGGCCCTTCCTGTGAGCATAGGCCCTAATGCTTTGGCCTGGTTTTCATATCTCTTTTGTAATACCTTTTAAGGTCTTGGTGTCAGTGGAGACATTGTTACATCCCTTCTATTATCATGAGTCACCGGTTGACCCAGGATGTCCCCAACAGGCGAGGGAAACATCTCAGAAGCTGTTCAGGTCATTGCTGATTCAGGTGATAACTGGGGCTGGCAAGATCACTTACAATGCAGGGGCTACACATAAAACACTCCCCAAGGGAAAGAGTCCCTGTATCTTTTCCAACCTGAGAAAGGCACAGATCATTCACTCCCCCATTTCATACAGCTGAAATGCCAATTCATTTTTCCTTTCACAGCAGTCACTGTTGTGACCTTGATTTTCTTAAAAATAATCAGTTAACTCCTACTCTGAACCATTGTTTTAGGACCTTTCCTTAAGATGGTATACAAACTTGGGCACCTGGGTGGCTCAGTGGGTTAAGCCTCTGCCTTCAGCTCAGGTCATGATCTCAGGGTCCTGGGATTGAGTCCCTGCACAGCAGGGAGCCTGCTCCCCCCCCCCCCCACCGCCTGCCTGCCTCTCTGCCTACTTGTGATCTCTGTCTGTCAAATAAATAAAGAAAAATCTTAAAAACAAACAAACAAACAAACAAACAGTATACAAACTAGATGTGATCCTTGTCTTCTTAGGATTTATAATCCAATAAGGAAATGGGTTAAAGCAGATGAGTACAACAAAGTAAAGAGCAGAGCAAGTTCAGTGAGCAGCTCAGTCCATGGGTTTAGTAAAACCTTCTCTGTGGTCATAACATCTACTCTGACTCCCTGAAAGTTAGTCAAGTTGGGCTGCAGTCATTATTAGTGCAAATACCCATATAGCCCTTCCTATGTTAGACCCAGATATATGCCTTATGATACACTCTTGATCCTCAACCACACAAAGTAGTTAAAATTACGATAAAATGGAGACAGAGGGAATTTGAGTAACTTGTTGAAAATCACCCAGTGATAAGTATCAGAACTAAGTTTCAACACTTAGAAGTCCAGTTCCATAACCTCTGTTCTTCATAGTTATCCTAAACCTGCCTCTCTGGTTCATAAGGTACACTCAATTATTATTCTTTGAATAAATGAAGGAAGGAAGGAAGAAGGATAAAGAGAGGGAGAGAGAACAACATTAGGGAGAGAAACCAACAAGTGCAAATGCCCTACTGCCCGAGGGAAGAGGTAGATCTTGGCTGTAGCTGGAGTGTGTGGGAAGGAGACACAGCAGGGTATCCTCTGAGGCTGGAAGGGCTATGACACCCAGTGGCCCATGTGAAGGATGAGGTCTGCATCTTGAGAATGGTGTGAGATTGTTGCTTAGTTTTACATGGGAGAGTAAACAGATACTTGTTTTCAGTGATACCTCAGTGCTGCAATGTGGAGAATGGATTGTAATGCAGAAAAGGAAATGGAGAGAATAGTTAGGGGCAGTTCAATCATCCAGCTGAAAGAGGAAAGGATCAGAGTGGTGATGGTGGAGAAGGGGAGAACTAGGGTCCAAGCTGTATTTAGAAAGTAAAATCAACAAACACCCTCCCCTCCAGGCAGATGTGTTCGCGGTGTCCCTTACAACACACTATGTCTACTCCTGCTTCTGTACCTTTGCTCACATTGTTTCCTCTTACTTTCCTTCTTATCTGAACTCCTTTGTTCCTACTGATCCCGACCCAGGATGTGGTCCATTCAGATAAGTTTCTGGAGTGCCAAGCCAGTGACTGTGCCACGTGTTTCTCTGTAGATCCCCAGCTACTCTTACTCTGCTTTGTGGCTGCCAGACCTGATATGGTGCAGGGAGGTAACTGTATGTTGTGCAGAGCATGGATCTGAAAGTCAGACATCCTGTCCTTGCCTAGCTAGATAACCAAATAATGAGGCATCTTGGCGGCAACTCTCTTTGCTCATCTGTAAAATGGGTACAGTGTACTTTCCTTTAAACTTTTCCAAGGATTTAAGCATTGTTGTTAGGATACAACAAATGATGAATGTGCAAAAACATTTTAAACTAAGTACTTTCCAGTTCTTCAGGATTATGAATCATATAGTTGTGTAAGTCACTTATATGTGTTACAATTAAGAGAAACCCAACCTGAATATGACTATGGGAAGGCTACTGGTCCTGGGAGAGCTCACATAATCAAAGATGTGAGGGTGACTCTGCAGTCTTAGGAACTACAACCAGGGACTTGAATGCTATCAACATTCTCTCTTATAGTCTCTCTCTTTCCCTCTGTCCTGTGCTCTTCTTTCCTTCTTTTCTCTTTCTCTCTGTCTATTTCTGTTTCAATTGCCTACCTCTGTAACCCTCAGGCTCTCCTCTTTGTTCTTCTCTGTTCTCTGCAGATGGGACTTCTCCACATGGAAGGCAAATGTCCACAGGAAACACTGGGCTAATATTTTATTTTAGAGAAATAAAGGGAAAAAAGGACTTTTTTTTTTGTCAGCTTCACATGGAGAATTCCCAAAAGATTGGTCTGGCTTGTGTCATGAACCAATCCTTGACCAAGTGCTATGACTGGGATATGGGGGTGTAAGAGCTAGTATTTTTTGTTCCTTTTTTAAACACCTATTTCTATGACCAGAGTTTTATAGTATTCAGTTCTGTAGCCTAAACCGACATTTGAGAGCTGGAATCCCCAAAGGAATGGGATTGCTGTTAACAGATAGAGAGTAATGCCAGATACACAAAATAATTCATGCCTACTACAATTCATAATGAGAAATGTTTGTGGCGTTGACTTCAGTAGGCAAAGCTATTTGGTATGATAAAAAGGAAGCAAGACACTGTGTTAAACATAAAAAAAAAAAAACAAAAACAAAAACATAAGCAATATATTCCAAAATTAAGTCACCTTGCATAGATGATATGCTCAGAATAAATGAGCAGGGATGACCTACAAATTTCATCCAAAGACACCTGGATTGATAGCAACTCACAACAAAAGGTGGAATTTTGCTGAAAGGAATCAAGACAGATTGAATCATGTAAGATGGTGAGGGGTAGCATGTTAGAAAATGACAAAAGGCACAAATAAATCAACACATGCAAGGTGCAAAACTATTGACATCCCTCCCCTGATGGAGATGGATTCTAATTACAAACAGAAGTCAGTTGATTGTGTGCAGATTTTATTTATGATCAGATCTGATTAGACAAATGATGACAAATGAGAAATGGTTGTAAATTGCCCAGTGATAAGCTCCGTGTTGCTAGGTAACAAACCAACATGATTCCCAGTAGAACCAAAGAGAAGAGAGTAATTGAAAGAACAGAATATTTCCTGGATCTCCACCCCCAATCCCTTTTTCAGGGACTTACGCAGTGTGCTAAGCTTTTAGGATTTCCATTCGAGTTCTCACATCTCATCAAAGTGAAATATCAGCTTCGTTTCAGTTCTTTAATGTGAACTTTCTCCAAAGAACCTATGTTGAGTGAACAGGAAATGAGCAGACTTAGAAACAACATAATAGCTGTCTTCAAATATGTTAATTCGATTCATTCACATTTTCCTGTGTGGAGGGCATTATCTAGACATGGTAGAGTGTAGATAAAAATATACCTGATAATACCTGTTCTTGTAATATTTGGAACCTGAGGTATGTAAACAATGAAAGACAAGATGATGTGAGGGATATGGGCTTTCTGATGCAGACCTGTCAGAAGCTGGGTATGTACGAAATGATTAAAGGTAATGCCATAGTTCAGCTCTCAGCAGAGGAGACTTTAGAAGGAGGGTGGACCCAAGACTCCATTCAAACACAAAAGCAACTCCCATGGATAATGAAAGGGCTTAGTTCTTTACGCCTCCATGGAAAGCACCACTGTCAATGAGTGAAAAATTCGAGGAGGTTATCTCAGTTCCAGGGAAAGGGACTTGCCACTAGACATTTCTGAGAGGAGGCTCTCCAGTAAGGTTAGGTCTTCAACCCAATAGTGACTGCCTGTCAACAAGAGTCGATTTCATTGAGGGACTCAATTGCATTGAGTGTGGTGGGTAATGAGGAAAAGTCTCGTGATTTATATTTCCCACAGTACATCTTGCAGAATGTGAGGATTGTGAGACACTCTATGAGAAAAGGAAGAAAGCTTTGTTATTTCCAAATAATGTTCTTCATGTCTTGTAGGAACTGTGTTTTGTGGGTGGTATTTTGGGGAAAAGTTGCTATGTTATATAGGAGGTTGGAGTAATAACTGTAAGAGTTCCAAAGTGTAGGGTGCCTGGGTGGCTCAGTTGGTTGAGTGTCCAACATTGGTTTCAGCTGAGGTCATGATCTCAGGGATGTGGGATCAAGCCCTGCATCAGGCTTTGTGCTCAGCAGGGAGTTTGCTTCGGATTCTCTCCTTCTCCTTCTGCCCTCCCCACCCCACCCCATCTAAAATAAAATAAATAAATCTTAAAAAAAAGAGAGAGAGAGAGAGACGAGTTCCAAGGTGCATGTGCCTTCTTACTTCTCTCACCACAGTAATGGTATCCTTTTTTCTCAGATCTGCTTTCTTTCTTTTTTTTTTTTTTTAATATAATTTTTTATTTTTTATAAACATATATTTTTATCCCCAGGGGTACAGGTCTGTGAATCACCAGGTTTTCAGATCTGCTTTCTAACAAGGTTGTTGGGAAGTGTACTCAGAAGGGGATTTGAGCAATATGAGATTAGGATGCTATGAAAGAGATGTCTAATTCTCTGAGTTATCGTATTTTAAGTAAAAGTAAACAACAAGGCTTAAACAAAGCTCTAGAGGCATGGTCTCACTCCAGATGGAACACCACTTCCTAGGACAAATCACCTGTCCTAAACCCTCACTTTGAGCAAGTTACTCCCAGACTTCTATGTGTACCTTGACTTCTCTAGTCACTCACTTACTACTGGCCTCCTCTATCTAGATGCTATTTATGGGTTTGAAACTTCACCTGTATTGATATTTATTTATTTATTTAAGACTTAACATCTATTCAGAACATTTTTTTTCATTATGCTACTGTATGTTGGCTAACTGAACACCTGTGTTGATTTAAACCCCCGCCTGCTATCCTAGACTTTTCCCACCCCTGTTCATTGTCATTGCAATAAATGATACCATCATCATCTCTCACCAAAACAAATATATTCAGCCCCCAGTTGGTCTCCCTATTTCTACCCTTACCTCTTCAATCCACCCTCCACACTGTAGCCACAATATTTTTACAATATAAATCAGTCCTGCCAAACCTCTGCTTAATGGCCTTCAGTGCTTTCCCTTTGCTCTTTGTATCACTATTGCCACAATAATGTTTCACAACAAACCACTAAACTGCTGAAGTTCAGTGACTGGGAACAGCCAGTTTTTCTCGTTCTTGCATCTTTGAGTTGGATGGATCGTCCCATGGATCTCCATTTGACTGAGCTAGACTTGACTCCCGGGTGCAGGTTGGGTTCAGGCTTGCTCCTTGTATTTCCCACTCTTTTGGGGGCCGGCAGGCTTATACTAGGTGTATTCTTCTCATGGTGATGGCAGAAGCCCAGGGACAAATCTAAATACACAAGCACATTTCAAGGTCCTGCTTGTGTCATGTCTGCCAACAGGCCACTGGCCAAACCAAGTCATGTAGCCAAACCAAGGGGTGGGAAGTGGAGTCCTTTTCACCTTGAGGTTGTGCCAAGGGTGCAAATTTGCATTACTTGAATATGGAACAAAGAATTGTGACTAATAATTAGATCTATGATGCACTTAGAAGAATCTTCAAACACTTTACCTGGACCTTAGAACCCTAAATGATTTGGCCCAATGTTGTCCAGTGCCACTTTTGGCCTCTCCCACTGTATTCCAAATACTTATCTTGTTGAAATATGCCAAGCCCTAAAGCCTAGAATTCACTTTTCCCTTGGCATAGAGGGAATGTTCTTCCCTAGTCCAGATCTAGAGCACCCTTGTTCTTGCTGTGCCATATAAAGGCCTGACCCTCAACCTAGGAAGTTTCCCTTGCCCCATCTCTTCCTTAGTTCTTCCAACTGTTTCATTGTTTTGTTTTGTTTCGTTTTTCTTTTTCCCAGAACATTTAACTCTGCCCAATACATGTTGTTTATACATTGGTTGGTTGGATAATTTTCTGTTTTCTGCACTAGAAAGTATGTTCCTTAAAATAAGATGGGTATTAGGGAGGGCACAGATTGCTTGGAGCACTGGGTGTGGTGCAAAAAACAATGACTACTGTTACACTGAAAAGAAATAAATAATTAAAAAAAAAAAGATAAGGCACATTGTTTGCCTTGTTCAATTTTGCTTTCTTAGTATTTACAATAATGATTGTCACCTGGTTTTTGAATGAGTAAGAATATGTAAGCACAGAAATTCTCCCCGGGAAGTATCTTCTCAAACAGAATAAATAAATTCTCAATGTGGTGACATTTCTGTCCCCTTCTTTTATTTCTGTTTATTTGCACCAGTAATACATTATCCTACGATACATTGTGGGGGATAAAAGAAGGACATGAGTATGCCAAATCAATATTGAATTGCCAGAAATCACCACTGAGAGAATTAGTGTGTATCCTCCCAAGCTTTTTTTCTGTGTGTATGCATGCATATGCAATTATTTTTTCATGCCCATGCTGCTTTTGCTTGTATTTGTCATCTTTTCATGTCAGTAATCATGGATCTGCATCATTTTCTATTGGATGTATATTATTTCCTGCACAGCTGCGTATGAAGATCCTTGTGCTCAGAGCTTTGCATATGTGTCTCAATCATTCCTTTGGAAACATTTTTTTTTTTTAAGATTTTATTTATTTACTTGACAGAGATCACAAGCAGGCAGAGAGGCAGGCACAGAAAGAGGAGGAAGCAGGCTCCCTGCTGAGCAGAGAGCCCAGCGTGGGGCTCCATCCCAGGACCCTGGGACCATGACAGGAGCCGAAGGTTAAGGCCCCAAACCACTGAGCCACCCAGGCGCCCCCTTCCGATACCTTGGAGAAGCAGAATTGCTGGGTTGAAGGGCATTTGCACTTTTCCAAGGCTTTTAAAATACATAGCCTAATGATCGTGTTGTACCATTCTACACTCCTGCCAGCAGTGTTTGAGAATGCTGTGGCCATCTCCTTTAACATCCCATTTGGCACTTCTAGTCTAATTCAATGCAAAGTGAAGTTAGTGTTTTTTTCTATGTTCCTGACAATAGAGATGCCTTGAAGACCTGCAGAGCCTCGCCGTGCTCCTTGGGGAGAGTTGTTCCAGGTCAGAGTTTCTTCTCCGTGATTCCGAAAGGGTCCTCACATAGAATTCTCGGCCCTCATGAACTTGGCTAGTAAAAATATTACAGCTTTATTTTCATTATTGTAATTGAGATTTCCTTCACTGTAAATATAAATACAGACTGCAGTAGGATTGGCAGTACCTGCCAATTTTTACAAGGGTGTAAAAATCAGGCATTTTTCATACTGTATTATAGTTATTGTAGATATCTTAATATTTTTTCTTCATCTTTTGAAATTATGGTAGTGCCACACATCCTGCCGGAGCCTGTCATTGAATGCATCAGCATAAGAGCACATATACTACTGTTTTCAAATACTTTTTTAATATTTTAAGTCTGCATTTCATACATATTGTGCGGTGTAATCATAGGTATTTTAACTTAGGTGTTAAAAACAGGATTCTGTGAATGGGCCTGGAGACTTCATTATCTTGACACAGGGATCCATGACCAAAAACAGTTTAAGGACACTGACAGGTAAATGGGGTAGGTTGGTTAGTTAGCTTGGTGACTTGGTCTACGGACATAAGGGCTGCCTGCCTAGAGCCTGGGGGAGATTAGGAGAATCAGCAGAGGAGGGTCAGAGGAAGCACAGCAAAGCTGCAGGAAGAAGTCTGGTAAGCCTCTAGGCAGGGGTTGCACACAGGTGATCCAGAAGCAAAATTCTGTCAGCAAATGAGTTTGCTCAGCCTCCATACATATTTTTAAAAATATGAATCAGGAACGCCATCCAATAGGGAAAATTTCTCCACAGTGCCTAATGCCTTCTTTCATTTTTAGGGAATTTCCTTCATTCATCTTTGCAATGCCCTGCTCCTTTTAGCATTTGAGTTTGTAACCTTGAGGAAATTGGTAAGAGAGATTGTTGGAAAATGTAGTTAATGTCACTATGGTGAGGGGTCTGTGTATTCATTGTGGCCTCTACTAGATCAAAAGCTGTGAAGATAGCAATTCTGTCTGTGTTTTAAATTACTTGGCACCAGTGCCTTGCCCACCAAAAGCACTCCATAAATGTTGGTCAGCAGGCTACAGGGCCAGGACCCAATCTGCCATCTCTACAATGACAGGAATACCTAGTGCCTGGCGTACTGAGGTCTCAGGTGCAGGTGGAAAGGCGAGGACTCACGGTCCAGGAGAAGGGTCAAAGCTGGGTCTTCATTGCCAGAAAACAAAAAGGCTGAGTGGGAAAGTTTAATGTAGAAGTCATTTAAGGAAAGAGACTAGTCTGAAGCAGAATCAGCCCAATATCTGCCTTACTTATATGTCTCTAATTTCCCCCACTTGAAAATATCAGTCCCAGAGGCTGGGAAAGATTGAGCTTGCAAATGGGACTAAGAGCAGAGATGAAGGAACCAGGCTGGGGTTATGGTCCCTCTCAGAGAGACCTTGCCCAGCCATGGTGGTTCTTTATGTGGTCGTCTGCTCTATTGGGGATCACCAAAAAAAAAATGCCTGCAGAGATCAGTCAGGACACATAAAGAGGTGAAGTGATATCCATCACTGTTGACTGTGGCCCATGGTCCCTGCATCGTCGGAAAGGGGCAGCAATCACTCAGTTCTTGCCAATCGATGTCACAAGGAGGTTTTGGTCTATTAAAAAACAAACAACTCTGATTTTTCACAATAAAATGTAATTTTTTAATATGTTAAATCTCTCTACTTTAAAATGCTGGTAGATAATTTGATTAAAAAGAAGAAGAAGAGGAGGGGGGGAGGGGGAGGAGGAGGAAGAAAGAGGAGGAGGAGAAAAGAAACAAAGCAAAATGTATACACAGAAACTAAAACTGGCCAAAAAACTAACTTCTACAGATTGTATATGTTCTCATAGCCATCAAGGTTCGGTTCTTGCCAAAATATAGGTTGAGGTGAGCAAGGCATTTTCTCTTGGGTGCAAAATTTAAAGTGGCATTGAAAAATTCAGTAATCAAGATAAGTGGTATTTTAAAGTAATAGTTTCAAAAATGGCTCATGCGAAGCCATATGAAAGCCTGAACACAAAGGGTACATCAGTAGTATCTGATCCTGTCTTCACTGAAAACTAATGTTTTGTTTACCATGGATTATTGGCATTACTTTTGATTTTTAAAAATATTGCGTTAAAATATTATTAGTCTTGGTTGCTGAGGTGTTAAAACTTTTAGTTAAGTACCTCACTCTGCCACACCCTGGCTTCCCCTTTTCCATTAATTTCCTACCCCTAAAAAAATTAAGGTGTTGGGAGGCAATCAGTGATTATGAAACCTATCTAAACCAAAATGATGTAGGAGCCTTATAACATTATACATCCATGTATCTGACCCCTAGAGAGCCTGGCTCGTTATGCCTGAGTGGGTTCTGGGGAAAGTTATGTATCTAAAAGGACCCCTGCTCATTGATTTTGTTTGGAAATCACTGATTTAGGGGATTTTTAGTTCTCTTCCTGTTCTAGTGGCACAGGATTTTACCTTATGTTCTTTTACTGCAAATACCCCTGGGATTATGGTCAATTACATCAGTCACATCTTTATGTGCATTTTATTCAGTAGCTTGTTTTCCTCTCGATGTGAAGGACCCTGGAGCACAGTACTGGACCTGGGGCAGGGAGCTGATGGGAAGACAGTAGGGCCTAACAAGGGGCTGTCCCCTTAAAGAGGGTTCACTGAATCTAGGTGACCAGGAAAGCCCTTTGGTTCAACCACGAACAACAGGAAATTGCTTTTAATCAATCTCAAAATAAATGGAAGTGAATGCCAGAGCATCCTCTCTTTGAAGAGATGTCAGGAACACTTTCAATCTTTTATCTTCCCGAAAACAGCGGGAGGAACACCACTGGAATCAGCCCTGTAATTTCTACTCAGTAATTATACCTGTCATCACTTCCGACAGAGCAGATATAAATAGCCAGTTATTTTACTTTTTCTGCTTTTCTTTGTATTTTTCTTCCTCCAACACAGACTTGGGTGGCTGATGCTAATATCCATACATGACACAAAGCATTCGTAGAAAGAGCGCTGCTAGACATTAGACCAGTGTTCCGAAAGCCACATGCGATGGGTTGGGAGAATCTCATTTGCCCACAGAACTCTGGTCTTGAAGATTTATGACAGGTGACAGGGAGAGACAGGCAGTAAGGGAAGGGGTTTTGCTTTCCATTTCTATTTTCATTTCACTCCCAACAGGGAGGCACACGTGCAAGCAAGCCTGCTGTGCTATGTGTGTGTGATTACACCCACGTACCTGGTCTCCTCTGTGCCCAGTGACTCACTGGGAGGAAGTCAGGGCTTCTGGGAGGTGGATTAACCCTTTTGGATCTCCGAAAAGCCATAGAGCAGGATGTCACTGTCCTCAGGGCTGCACACAACAGAAATACGCCAAGAAGTATTCCTTATGGCGATGGTTATTGCTTTTGCTGGTAATAACATTGTTTTAGAATCATCAAGGGTTTTTATTTGTTCTGTAAAGGTATTTAACATCAATTATTTTAGATCTCCCACCAGAATAAATGTGTTCTAGGGAAAAGAAGGTGGGTTTTGAAATCAGACATTCTAGCATTGAAATCTTCGCTTTTCTACTTGCTTACTAGGTTGTCCTTCGGGGAAATAATGTTTGAGTCTCACTCTCCAAATCTATAAAATGGGGATAGTAATACTACTCAACCTCAGGGAATTTCTCTTTGAGAATTATATCATTTTACAAGTTTCTGCCACTGTCTGTCAAGTTAGTGCTAAAATTTTTAGTGGTGTCAGAGTCGCGCAGAGGGCTTGTGAAAACAGACTAGTGGGCCCCATTCCCAGGGTTTTTGATAAGGTAGGTTTGGGGTGAGGCCCGAGTTTTTGCATTTTTCTAATTAGTTCCCAGAGGCTGCTGCGGAGGAGGAGACAACACTTTGAAAGCAGCTGATTGGCAATTTCTTAATACATGTTAGCTTTCCTTGTTTTATGTATTCAATAAAAATTTATTGTTAAACACCCTCCTTATTCCAGATAATGTGCCTGATACAAAGAAAAATAAGACAGGTATGTCTCTTCCTTTATAAAACATACTCTAATGAGGAAGACAAATCTCCCCACCACCACCACTTTAAAAAAATGACACATTCCAGGAACTTAGAGCAAGGCAGTAAGGGTTGAATAATGGGAGAGGCAAGTGAAATGCAACATCAACCACCTTTATGGTCTCATTTGCACAGAGTTATGTTCAAAGAATATTCAAAGGAGTCCTGTTTTGTGGGGTCTTTAGCTTCTATTTGCGGGATCCACTTTAAGAAAACGGGTAAAAAATTATGAGTACAAAATGGGTAAAAAGTACAGGTAGAACTGTGGGATGGGACCTTACAAGAAAGGGGCCCTAAAACCTTAGTCAGGTCTGCTAGATTCTTGCACATCCTCTTCCATGCACATCCTAAAATATACATATAATAGGAGTCGCTAACATCAAGGGCTCTTTACACAACTGAGAGATCGATCTGAAGAACGTGACCTAGAGCTAAAAACACCTGCAAAGTGTTGGAGAAATGATGCAGAGGGCAGGCGAAGGTCTGGGAAAGTCAACCTTGGTTGTTATAAATGGGCAGGAGCTACTGGCCTCTAGTGGGTAGAGATCAGAGATGCTGCCAAGCACCTTACCACACACAGGACAGCCCACCGCACAAAGACTTAAACCACTCCAAATGTCACTAGTGCTAAGGTTGAGAAACCTGTCCTAGGGAAGCTGTGCTCTCTAGGTGGGAAATGACTGAGGCTGTCATGTTTTGAGCAGCACATCCCTTCTTTCTCCTGCTACAGAGCTCTGGTTTCCTCCCAGCCCTCTCTGGAACTCTCCTGCAAACACTTCTGTGGCTGGACTCTGCTGTGGCTGTTATCTGCTCAGGGGGCTCCCTTCTTGGATGCCTTCCCTGACCACCCATCTCATCTAAAGTTGCCTCCTCTGTTTCTGTGCCATCTAATCAATTTCTCTGCCTGCCTTCATTTCTAAGCCTTTACCACCTGACATCATAGTATATTGTTTGTTTGTTGTCAGTGTCCCTCTTTTAAATGTAAGTCTCATCAAGGTAAGGGCCTTTGTCTTGTTCATTTCCGTAACTTGGAACCTTCTGGCATTATTGGCACACAGTTGGTGCTTAGCAAATAGTTCCTGAGTGGATGGAGGAAAAAAAAAATTATTAATGGGCCAGAGCTATTGAGTAAGTACTCAATGGATACAGCCTATTGTTACTAACATTGTAATCAGGGTTATTGTGTCCTACTTAGACTGCAATGTGATACTGACCAGAGGATTCTCATTATCTCCGCCTTTGGGAGAGGCACTTGCTTATTCTTCCTCCCTGAGCCCTGTGGCTTGGCATCAGCCTTCCATTTTTCAGTGCCTGCTTTGAGAATGAAGCTGACGGGCTCTGAAGGGACTGCCATCTATCACTCAGTCCTTCCGTCACCTGCTCTGCAAATGACAACCTCTGACAGGAAGGTGGGGGGAGCTGATTCAGAATTAATGCCCTGCATCTGGAGAGAGGCATGTTAAGACAGCAAATATTCAGGGAACAAATCCAGACTGTCAGATCAAGGACAGAGAGGCAAACCCAGATGCCCTGGCTGAGCTTGACTTTGCACCTGGATAACTGCTTTGAGTAAGGCTTTCAAGTAAATGCAACTTGGGTTTTTTTGGTTCGTTTGTTTGTTTTGTTTAATTTGTGGAAGGAAGAGATAACCCTGGGAATGGCAAATTGCCCAGATGGCCTGTTTAAACACGATGTTGAGCAATGGGCAAAATGAACAAAGAGTGGAGTCAGTGTCATTTATTCAACACTTACTGAGTGCTTCTCATTTGCCAGGTCCTATAAAGGAAGTGTTATTGTCATTTGCAGGGGTGAGGAAAATAAGGCCCAGAGAAATGTACTAACTTGCCCAAATTCCTTTGGGTAGGAAAGGGCTATTCCTCAGACATTCAGTTTCTTTCCCACTTCAAAGCCTTTGCACATGCTGTTCCCTGTTTGATCTTCTCTTCCTTCAGGTCTTCATATGTCTGGCTACTGTTATCACACAAGATTCAGCTCAGCTGTCACCTCCTCATAGAAGCCCTCCTTGATCACATTCAAGGTCATCTCCCCTTTCACTCTGTTACGTGATTTCCCCTTATTCTTTCATCATTTCTCTCACTATTTGAAATGACCCAATTTATTTTATCTCTTATCTACCCAGCTATCATTTTCTTCCCCAAATAGAGTGTATCCTTCTCTAAAGCAGGATTTTCTCAGCCTTTGTTCAGTTTCCAGCACTCAGACTAGAACCAACACAACGGAGTTGCTCAATAAATACTAAATGAATAAATTGGTGGTGAAAGGCCTCAAGCCAGATATGTCTGAAACTGAATCTTACATTCCTAAGCCCTCATTGTCCTGTCTTAGTTAATGCCTTGATCCAATATAAACTGAAGTGAACTGAACCTAAATCACTCTATCCTGGGTTCAGTTTGGTCTTCCTCTTCCAGACTCTGAGGGTAGCAAGTTAATGCTTCAGATTTTTTTTTTTTTGTAAATATCAAACACTGTACATTGTAATATATTGAAGTATTACCTACAAAACAGCTTGTGGGGGGCTTAGGTCATTCTAACTTGAAAAGCTTTTAAAAAATATTTTACTTATTTATTTGAGAGGGAGAGAGAGAACATGAGCAGCAGAGGAAGGGGCAGAGGGAGAGAGAAAAGCAGACTTCTTGCCAAGCAGGGAGCCTGATGTGGGGCTCAATCCCAGAACCCTGAGATCATAACCTGAGCCAAAGGCAGGTGCTTAACCCACTGAACCACCCAGGAGCCCCCTGAGTTAAAACTCTGATTCCACTCCTTACCAATGTGATCTTTGGAAATCTTCTTCTTTTGGGTGGGCGTGGGAGGGGAAATTTCTGAACTGCTTTGATATTAGGTTTCTCATCTGTGAGATATAAATAACAATTCAAAAGGTAGTTGTGGAGATTAAATGATATGCCCCATAAGAGATACAGAGAAATTCCTGGGACATGGGAAAAATTAAACAAATGAAAAGTGCCTTTTTGCTTTAATAGAATAAAGCAACAATGGCTGGGTCCGTGTTAAAACCCCGAGGACTCATGGTTGGGTATGTAAACCTAAGAGCTATTCCTTTTGTCGGGAGCAAACCTTGGGAGAAAAAACCCAGGGGAAAGAGTGGTTAAAGGAGTATATTAAAAATATTAAGCATCTCCTGTGTGTCTCGCCTTCTAATGAATGAGACACAATCTCTAAATCTAAGAAGGAGAAAGGTATACAGATAGTGTCTTTTTTTATTCTTAATTTTTTTGTTACTATTTTTATTTCTTTTTTCCTTGACTCCTCCCTCCCTCCCTTCCTTCCTTCCTTCCACTGGCCTAGAATATTTTCCCAGGAGATATTTCCCATTACCCAGCACAATCATTTAAAAATGCCTCCATAGCACATTTTAATAACACCAAACTTTGAAACTTTGACACCATGGTGAACTCTCAGAGATAAACCAGTGAGATGTAGTAAAATAATCAAATGAATCGATCTGCTTTTGGAACTGTTCGCATGGAGCCAGCTCAATGTTGTGAGGTGCTGGAGGGTGTCTTCCAAAAATGATTTTTATTTCAAAGCAGTAGTGATTTGGAGCCATTTATTTTTTGACAACAGTTCAATAGCAGGGGCGGGTGGTCTATTGAGGGCACTCCTGGCACAGGAAAATAAACCTTCATCAGGAATATTATATCAGGAAGATGCCCTTCTGGCTATTGAGGAGAACCTGCAGCTAGCTTAGAGTGGTATGAAGGCAGGAAAGTACTGATTAAAAAAAAAATCTCTACTTTATCCCCACTTGAACCATATTTGATCCAATAAGAGAGTTTTCTCCCCATGTGTCCTGCTCCTCTCAGTGGGATTAAGATGACCATCCTATATACATACAACTCATTGAGTGAAGAGGGAGTCTTTATGATGAAGTCTGATAGTTAAGCTCAGTTTTTGAAGGTTGGTTTTAAAGAAGCCACTAAATGCAGAAAGGGAATAGTTATGTGGTCCAAACAAAGTTATCTAACACACAGCTAAAGACAGCCAAAGTAATAAAGAGGTCATTGAGGAAAAAATAATTTTAAAAACTGCAGATAGCACCTCTACTTTGATGCAGGTAGGCTGGGTCAGAGGACCCAGAGGGGGTCCTGTAGGACCAGACAGCAGGGTCCTTGGCTTTACTGAAAGGTAAACCCAGCAGGAGTCAAAAGCAGAGTCTATTGAAGACATAGAGAAAGGGATACAGATGGAAGGTCTGGGCGCTGCGGAAAGGAGAAGGGTCTCATCTTTGCTTGGGGTCTTTTTTCTTTTAATTTTTTTAGAGGAGTTGCAGACAGAGAGGAAGAGAGAGAATATTAAGCAGGTTCCACATCCAGCGTGGCGCCGAATGTGGGGCTCCTTCTCACAACCCTGAGATCAGGACCTGAGCCAAAATCAAGAGTCAGATCCTTAACCAACTGAACCACCCAACCACCCCAGGGTCTTGGGGTTTTATTGATGATTGTGGTCTGGTGCAAATATCGTCTCAGGCATCCAGGAACTGGTCAGAACAAGGACAGGACCATATGTCCATCATAAGTCACTCATTCATGAAGCCAGGGGTCTTGGTGTTGAGATGTCTAGAACCAGTGGTCTGGAATATGTATATGATAGTTTCCTCTAATCATCTCACCTGGTCTTTCCTTTTTTTATCTATTTTACAGAAGTCATTAACTCTTTGTCCTTTTCAAGGAGGACACATGTTATTTGCATTACAAGGCATATGTAAACTGGGGTGGGGGGTGCGGGTCCTAGCAAGAATAGAAACATGAAAATGAGCAAAACACATATTTTTATGGAGTCCTTCAGGTTCTCTGTCTCACCTTAACCATAAATATTACCAAATTATGCTCCGGAATCATGGGAGCAAAAGTAATACATGTCTGCTTCACACATGCCCCTTGTTGCTAGGAAAGGTATGGCAAAAGGGAAAAACTATTTTTATGGCCTGGGTTCAAGATCACTATGGCCACTGCTGTGATTCCAAGATACTGAGTCAGTAGGATCCCATGAGTCTGAAAGCCAAGTTCTTTGTCCTCATGGTACCTCATGACCCCTTGACTCTTTTACACTAAATGAAAGAAAGAAATGCTGTTGATGTTGTGTCTTAAGGATTTCTTCATGGAGTCATAAAAGCACAACCATACTAAATAGCTAAATAGTCCTAAAACTAAAGCACAGCTGCTGCTTTGAAGAACATGGACTTGAGAAATGTAAAATACAATGTATCAGTGAGGCATTAACTCATGCATTCTAGAGGAGGCTTATTGTCAGCCAACTTGCTTTCTAGGCTTTAAGGTAGAATAAAAAATGTACTATCAATGGGTTCAAGTTGACTGAAGAGGGCCAGAGTTGGGAATTGAGGGTGAAGTCATAGGGATCTTCTAGAAGATGCAGTCACTTGACCTGGCCCTTGACAGATGTGTAAGATTTCTAGATGCAAACAAAAGGAGTGGTGATGTGTTGAAGCTGAATCATGGGAGCAGAATGTGCACATCCCTTACCAACCCTGTATCCAGTAACACTCAATTGGTAACTTGAAATGGGCCACAGTGAGAATACTTACACAATGAAATTGGCAAACACTAGAAATCAGTACCAACACACTATTAAAAAGAAAGTTAGGAATCCTTTATGGTTGGAGATGCCCTGAAGTGTGAATGCACATTAGGCAAAGTCTGGTGACAGGATATCTGCAGGAGAGTAATGTTAGATGAAGCTGGCAAGGTAGGATTGAGCCAGATTATGGGAGTCTTTGAATGTCAATCCAAGGAGGCTTGATTATATTTTGCAGGTATTCCTTCCATCAAAAAAAAAAAAAAAAAAAAAAAAAGCTTTTGAGGGACGCCTGGGTGGCTCAGCTGGTTAAGCAGCTGCCTTCAGCTCAGTTCATGATCCCAGCGTCCTGGGATCGAGTCCCACATCAGGCTCCTTGCTCAGCGGGGAGCTTGCTTCTCCCTCTGCCTCTGCCTGCCATTCTGTCTGCCTGTGCTCGCTCTCTCTCCCTCTCTCTCTCTGATAAATAAATAAAAAATCTAAAAAAAAAAAAAGCTTTTGATATAATCCCATTTGTATTGTGGGGAGATAATTCTAGAGATGGAGTCATAGACTGAAAAAGTGAGAGATTGGAAGTGGAAGACCAGTACACAATAGCACAATAGTAATAGTAAGTAGTAAGTAGCGCAATGGAAGTCTGATAGAGACCTGGACAGGGTAGTAACAGTGATGTGGAGAGAATGGGATAGAAAGAAATGACATGGAGGAGAAAAAAAATAGAAAATGTGACAACTGATTGAATGGAAGTTGCTGGGATAAGGTACTGCATTGTGCAATATCACTCCGGGGACTGAGAGTTGATGGTGTTATTTATAAAGATGGGAAAGACAGGATACAGTATAAATAGGAGAAAGTAGTAGCCTCAGTTGTAGACATGTTAGATTTGAAGATATTTGGGTCCTAAGAAATTCCAGTCTAGGTCACCAGAGAGAGGTCAGATACACAGATAAATAAGTGATAATAAAGTCAAGAGAGTAGAAGATAGAATATAAGTAGATGGCATACAACAAGGAGACACAGGGAGACAATAGAATATTCTAGTAAAACTTTGCATTCACCATTTCATTCATTTACTAATCCATGTGTTTAACAAACACCTACTATGTTTTGGGCAACCGTACATCCTGCCTTGCCTGGGACACCTTCAGCTAATAATCTTTTGACCCAGTATCATTATAAAAAGCATCCATTTCTACTCTCAAAAGTGTCCCAATTTGGATGATAAATCATATCCTTAATTATGTGCCACAAACAGTGCTGACAGTTAAGACTTTAGTGATCCAGCTTGCATAGACCCTTCTGTTAAGGAGCTCATCTAAATGTTGTTCTTTGTGTTGTAGGTTATGGAAGTAAAGGAGAATTTATGTATTCTTCTCTTATGAAATTTACCATCTAGAGGTGGGGATGTCACTATGCACCTACAAGTAATTCAAGTACTAGAAGGAAGGGTACAAGTGAATGCCAACACCACAACATCAGTCAATAAACACTAAGGTGCTAGAGAAAGAGATCCAACAATGGGATGGATGTCTTCATTTTGCCCTCCAGATCTGTTTTCTGACTTTTCTACCTTCCTGTGAGCCCAGAGAGCCTGAGATGCATGGACTACATTCAGTGGGCTCTTTTGTTTTCTGATTTTCAGTGGACTTGGCAAACAGAAGAAACCGACACTAGATCCTAGCAGTGAGATTGGGGTACTTATTCCTTAGGCCCCCCCTTCATGCCAAGTCACTGTAAGTTGGCTGTCTTCCTCTACTAAAGCACTGTGTACTCTCTGGGTTCCAGTGACTGTGCTTTCTCTTTCTCCCTGAATGGGTAGAAAGCTCAGAGATAGCCTCAGCATTGAGCATCAGTGACCTTCACTTGCTCTTCCACACTTGGGGAAGAACCCTAACAATGTATTAATATGGTCATCTTTTTTTTTTTTAAAGATTTTATTTATTTATTTGACAGATATCACAAGTAGGCAGAGAGGCAAGCAGAGAGAGAGAGAGGAGGAAGCAGGCTCCCCGCGGCGGAGAGAGCCCGATGCGGGGCTTGATCCCAGGACCCTGGGATCATGACCTGAGCCGAAGGCAGAGGCTTTAACCCACTGAACCACCCAGGCACCCCAGGTCATGTGTTTTTGGTAGAATAAGATCTTGCAGTAGTCAGAATTCTAAAAATGATCCCTAAGTGGTGTGTCCTAATCCCTGGAAACTGTGAATATGATGAGATATGGCTCCTATTATTGCTATATCATATGGCACTGTTGATGTTAAGATAAGGAATTTTGGGAGTGCTTGGGTGGCTCAGTTGGTTAAGTGTCTGCCTTCAGTTCAGATCATGATCTCAGGGTCCTGGGATCAAGCTCCACTACGGTCTCTGTGCTCTGCATGGAGTCTGCTTCTCCCTCTTCCTCAGCCCTCCCAGCACTTGTGCTCTCTATCTCAAATAAATAAATAAAGAAACAAATAAATAAAATCTTTTCTTTTGATTTATTTTTTTAAAAAATTATGTTATGTTAGTCTTGAGTAATATGAGTAATGAATAATATGAGTCATGAGTAATATTCCATTGTATGTGTGGACCACATCTCTAACCGTTTGTCTGTTGAAAGGCATCTCATCTCCTTCCACTGTTTGGCTATCATATCATGTTCATTGCTGCTATGAACATTGTGGTACATCTTGCCTTTTTTTTTTTCACTACATCTGTATCTTTGGGTAATTGATGGGTCAGAGGGTAACTCTATTTTTAAATTTTTGAGGAACCTCCGCACTGTTTTCCAAAGTGGCTCTACCAACTTGCATTCCCACCAACAGTATAAAAGGGTTCCCCTTTCTCTACAACCTCTTCAACATTTGTTGTTTCTTGCCTTGTCAATTTTTGCCATTCTGACTGGAATAAGGTGGTATCTTAATGTGGTTTTGATTTGAATTTCCCTGATGGCTAATGATGATGAACATTTTTTCATGTGTCTGTTAGCCATTTGTATGTCTTCTTCGGAGAAGTGTCTGTATGTCTTCTGCCCATTTTTAACATTTTTTTTTTTTTTTTTTTGGTATTGAGTTTGAGAAGTTCTTTATAGATCTCAGATATTGGCCCTTTATCTGTAGTGTCATTTACAAATATCTTTCCCCACTCTGTGGGTTGCCACTTTGCTTGTTGACTGTTTTCTTTGCTGTGCAGAAGCTTTTTAACTTGCTGAAGTCCCTAAAGTTCATTTTCGCTTTTGTTTCCCTTGACTTTGGAGATGTGTCTTAAAAGATGATGCTGTGGCTGATGTTGAAGAGGTTACTACCTACATTCTCCTTTAGGGTTTTGATGGATTTCTGTCTCACATTGAGGTCTTTTATCCATTTTGAGTTTATCTTTGTGTATGGTGTAAGAGAATGGTTCAGTTTCATTCTTCTGCATGTGGCTGTCCAATTTTCCTAGAACCATTTTTTGAAGAGACTGTTTCCATTGGATATTTTTTCCTTATTTGTCAAAGATTAGCTGACCATAGAGTTAAAGGTCCATATCTGGGCTCTCTGTTCTGTTTCATTGATCTATGTGTCTTTTTTTGTGCCAGTACTGTGTTGTCTTGGTGATCACAGCTTTGTAATATAGCTTGAAATCAGGCAATGTGATGCTTCCAGCTTTGTTTTTCTTTTTCAACATTTTCTTGGTGATTTGGGGTCTTTTCTGGTTCCATACAAATTTTAGGATTGTTCACGATGGTGTTGAAGGTATAGATTGCTCTGGGCAGCATAGACATTTTAATAATATTTATTCTTCTGATCCAGGAGCATGAAAGGTTTTCCATCTTTTTGTGTCTTCTTCAATTTCCTTCATAAGTGTTCTGTAGTTTCTGTGTTAGGTTAGGTTTATTCCAAGTTATCATGTATTTTTGGTGCTATTGTAAATGGAATCAATTTGCTAATTTCTCTTTCTACAGTTACATTGTTAATGTATAGGAAAGCAACTGATTTCTGTGCAGTGACCTTTGTATCCTGCCACATTACTAAATTGCTGTATGAGTTCTAATATTTTGGGGGTGAAGTCTTTTGGGTTTTCCACATAAAGTATCATGTCATCTGTGAAGAGAGAGAGAATTTGACTTCTTCCTTGCAAATTTAAATATCTTTTATTTCTTTTTGTTGTCAGATTGCTGTTGCTAGGACTTCTACTACTACATTGAAGAGTAGTGACAAGAGTGGGCATCCTTGTCATGTTCCTGATCTTAAGGGGAAGGCTCTCAGCCTTTTCCTATTGAGAATGATACTCACTGTGAGCTTTTTGTAGATGATTCTTAAAAAAAGAAAAGGTAAGGAAATTTTCTGGATGGTTGTGATCTGATCATCTGAGCCCTTACAAGTTTTGAGCTTTCTCCAAGGGGTGGCAGAAAAAGAAGCCTGGAAGATTTAAGGCGGGAACAGGATTTGAACAGGATTTGCACACATTCCTGACTTGAAGGTGGGAGGGGGTCCCATGAGAAGGCATGTAAGCAACTTTAAGGAAGTAATGAAGACTCCCAGTTGACAGTCTGTGAGGCAGCAAGGACTTTGGTTCTTCTTGTTGCAAGGTACAAAATTCTGCTAACAACTATTAAACTTGGAAGCAGATTTCTCCCCAGAGTCTCCAGGTTAGGACTCAGCCCAACACTTAGATTTCAGCCTTGTGATATTCTGAACAGAGATTCCAAAGAACTTTTGGCTTATAGAATTGTGAGCTAATAAATGCTAAGTTTGTGATCATTTACTTTGCATCAGTAGAAAAGAGATGCAGTCATTTATTCATACTGAATAAGCCTCTTCTCTTCTTACTCCTCTATTCTTCCTACTCTTCCCTCTGTTTGCAATTCTCTTTGCATCAGATGGTGTGGAGTGGCCCTGGGAATATCAGGGTCTAACTAAGGGAAACCAGGGCTTACATTTAGTTTGAATTTAATGCATTATCATTGTTATATTATCATTGTTACATTGTCACTTCTATCAATAGTTATGGGTAGTTAACTTAGTAAAGAAATGGCTTCCAAAAACACTCCTATAATTCATTATGCATCACTATTAGGAAACATACGGCCAGAGGTTGAATTGTGACATGTCCTGTAAAGCCTGATGGCAGAAATGACTAGGTCCTGGAGGAGAACTTGAAATAGAGAGAGCCAATGGTAGTCTGTGGAAAAATCTTCCACATTGTAGAGAGCATATGTAGAAGAAACTTGGTAAACACTTTCCCATAATAATTTCAATATAATTCTAAACATTTACTTGTTTTGGTAGTGAAAATAAGTTTGGGTACTGAAGTATGTAAGAAAAAGGAACCTATCAGTTTTTTCAATTTTGATTTAAATCATGACAATTTATGTGTCATTACCAGTAACAAATTATGAAGCAAATCACTGTCATTTGAGAAGGTAATCCAAGAACACACAGCTGGGGCACTTGGATGGCTCAGTCAGTTAAGTGTCTGGCTCTGGACTTCAGTTCAGGTCATGCTCTTGAGGTCAGGAGATCAAGCCTCTTGTTGAGCCCTATACTGGGTTCCTGCTCAGCAGGCAGTCTGCCTGAGATTCTATCCCTTTCCCTCTGCTCACCTCCCCCACTGGTTCTCTCTTTCTCTCATCAGTCAATCAATCAATCAATCAATCAATCAATCTTAAAAAGAAAATAGCTCACAGCTAAAAATTTAGGAAAAGTAATTATAGTATTTCATCCAGCAGTTGACTGATACAATGATGCTAGTTTCCTGGCTTTTGTAGTTTTGTAGTAGCTGTGAGCTTTGTTTATGCTTGGAAGTTATTGTGTTTGTTTTTTTCTCATTTGAAAACATTGATTTAGGGGCACCTGGGTGGCTCAGTCAGTTAAGCGACTGCTTTCAGCTCTGGTCATGATCCCGGGGTCCTGGGATCGAGCCCCACATCGGGCTCTCTGCTTGGCGGGGAGCCTCCTTCCTTCCTCTCTGCCTGCCTCTCTGCTACTTGTGCTCTTTCTGTCAAATAAATGAATAAAATCTTAAAAAAAAAAAAAGAAAGAAAACATTCATTTACATCATGGGTGTCATGTTTGCAACTCTGTATTCTTTTTACTAAAGTTAATAAAGTGAGTGAGTCAATAAACCTTAGGTCCCACAGACTGGGGATCTTGCTGCAAGCTTCCCTGCTGCCATCAGTCTTGGCTACCACATGTGCTATGTCCTGTTAGTTTTCCCAAACCTGACCTCCAACATGGTAGAAAGTACATTATTAAATTCCCCTCAACCTGCCCCATGCAGGGTGCCATCTGTTGTCTGCATAGTATCCCCACGATCTCCTAAGTGTTGTCTTGAGTCACCTTACAAAATGGTTGGGCTCTCATAGTGAAGAGGAGAGAGTGGGCTTCTCTGGGAAAGAGAGTTGCAGGAGCTAAGGAAAGGACAGAGAGAATGGGAAGGACCCTGACCTGGGCTGGAGCAGTAGTGGGGGCCATTGGAGGAGATTGGCTCTATGCATACTAAAGCTGATTATTGTAAAAATTTCACACTCATGGGCGCCTGGGTGGCTAAGTGGGTTAAAGCCTCTGCCCTCGGCTCAGGTCATGATCCCAGGGTCCTGGGATGGAGCCCCGCATCGGGCTCTCTGCTCAGCGGGGAGCCTGCTTCCCCCTCTCTCTCTGCCTGCCTCTCTGCCTGTTTGTGATCTCTCTCTCTCAAATAACTGAATAAATAAAATCTTAAAAAAAAAAGAAAAAGAAATAATCTTCCAAGTCAGTATTAGAAACTGAGGTTAATTCATTATTTCTGAAGTCATTTATTCATTAAAGTTGTACATAATAACCTTATAAGGAAGTTATCCAAGCAGGTAATCAATGTAGGTTCAAAAGTTTCAATATTGAGTGTTGAATCAGGTCAACAAAAATAATCCAATCACATGTTTCCTTATTTGCAAGCCTCTACCAAAGTCTACTGCTGAAGAGAAAAATAAATAATCCATTTCTAAACCTCAGAAATTCTGTCAAATAAATAAATAAAATCTTAAAAAAAAAAAACTAGATTTCTAAAAAAAAAAAAAAAAAAAAATTCACACTCATAAACACCACTTTTCCAAATTTGGGCAACTGTTGATTTTGCCTATAGTCTATGTAATCTAATCTGTTATTCTGACCTTGTTTTGCTCTTGGAGATGATAACCACCAACAGATTTGGAGACTTCTCTTTGCTAAATTGCTGAACACCTAGAGGCTTATTAGAAGAATCAAAGTAGCATCTGTCCTTGTGTGTATTATGTATGTGTATACATTATATGTATATGTGTGTACATACACACAATTACCAAAACAAGACATCACCACAAGGGCCATATAGCGGAAGCCAAATTAGGACTTTCAGTGGGTCAAAGAGAGTGCTTTTTTCCATAAATAATGGTTGACAGTTTCTGAAACATTGCGAAGGGCTAAATAGGACAACTAAATATGGATACCCAATCCTTATAAAGGACTACTTATTAAGGCAGAAATGTCCTCAGAGTGAAATTTAACACCTCTTAATTTTTAATAACTTAAAAATCTTAATTTATGCTCAGTGGAGAAAACTTGAAAACTTTAACAAAAGAAGAATAAAAATACAGTAATTATAAATACCTATCAATATTATACTGTATGATCTTTAAATATTTTTCTGTATATAAAGAAATTTTAGGTGGTGTTGTCCTATAAATATTTTCATAGCTTCCTTTTTTATTTAGCAATATGGAATGGCTTTACCATGATTACAAGTAGTCTTCTCTACCTCGATTTTAACAATTTTTACATTTTGCTTGCCACAGAAATTAAATATCATGATCATTCCAGAAAGTGTAGAAACATATAGCCAAAATAAAAGGAAATCAAACCACCCAGAACTGTCAACAGCATTATTATTAATGATAGTCCCTATTAACTTTTTTTTTGCTTTTTATTTTTTTTATTATTTTATTTATTTTTTTAAATGAACATATTATGTATTATTAGCCCCAGGGGTACAGGTCTGTGAATCGTCAGGCTTACACACTTCATAGCACTCACCATAGCATATACCCTCCCCAGTGTCCATTACCCGTTACCCTCTCCCTTCCCCCCTCTCTCCAGCAACCCTCAGTTTGTTTTGTGAGATTAAGAGTCTCTCATGGTTTGTCTCCCTCCTGATCTCATCTTGTTTCATTTTTTTCCTTCCTTATCCCCAAAATCCTCTACTTTGCCTCTCAAATTGCTCATATCAGGGAGATCATATGGTAATTGTCTTTCTCTGATTAACTTACTTTGCTCAGCATAGTACCATCTAGTTCTATCCATGTCGTTGCAAATGGCAAGCTTTCATTTCTTTGGGTGGCCGCATAGTATTCCATTGTATATGTACACCACATCTTCTTTATCCATTCATCTGTTGATGGTCATCTAGGCTCTTTCCATAGTTTGGCTATTGTGGACATTGCTGCTATAAACATTCAGGTATATGTGCCCCTTCGGATCACTACATTTGTATCTTTAGGGTAAATACCCAGTAGTGCGATTGCTGCATTATAGGTAGCTCCATTTTCAATTTTTTTGAGGAACCTCCATTCTGTTTTCCAGAGTGGCTACACCAGCTTGCATTCCCACCAACAGTATAAGAGGGCTCCCCTTTCTCCTCATCCTTGCCAACATCTGTTGTTACCTGACATGTTAATTTTAGCCATTCTGACTGGTGTGAGGTGGTATCTCATTGTGTTTTTGATTTGTATTTCCCTGATGCCATGTGATGTGGAGCACTTTTTCATGTGTGTTAGCCATTTGGATGTCTTCTTTGCAGAAATGTCTATTCATGTCCTCGGCCTCTTTCTCTCTTTCTTTCTTTCTTTTTTTTTTTTCTTTGTTAAGATTTTTATTTATTTATTTGAGAGAGAGACAGTGAGAGAGAGCATTAGTGGGGAAAAGCAGACTCCCTGTGGAGCTGGGAGCCTGACACGGGACTTGATCCCAGGACTCCGGGATTATGATCTGAGCCAAAGGATGTTGCTCAACCAACTGAGCCACCCACATCCTCTGCCCATTTCTTGATTGGATTATTTGTTCTTTGGGTGTTGAGTTTGATAAGTTCTTTAAAGATTTTGGATACTAGACTTTTATCTGATATGTCTTTGCAAATATCCTCCCATTCTGTCAATTGTCTTTTGGTTTTGTTGACTGTTTCCTTTGCTGTGCCAAAGCTTTTGATCTTGATGAAGTCCCAATAGTTCATTTTGCCCTTGCTTCCCTTGCGTTTGGCGATGATTCTAGGAAAAAGTTGCTGCAGCTGAGGTCGAAGAGGTAGCTGCCTCTGTTTCCTCAAGGATTTTGATGGATTCCTGTCTCAGATTGAGGTCTTTCATCCATTTTGAATCAATTTTTTTATGTGGTTTAAGAATCCAGTTTCATTCTTCTGCATGTGGCTGTCCAGTTTTCCCAACACCATTTGTTGAAGAGACTGTCTTTTTTCCACTGGACATTCTTTCCTGCTTTGTGGAAGATTCATTGACCATAGAGTTGAGGGTCTATTTTTGAGCTCTCTATTTTGTTCCATAAATCTGTGTGTCTGTTTTTGTACAGTACCATACTATCTTGATGGTGATAGCTTTGTAATAGAGCTTGACGTCTGGAATTCTGATGCCACCGACTTTGATTTTTTTTTCTTTTTTCTTTTCTTTCTTTTCAGCATAACAGTATTCATTGTTTTTGCACCACACCCAGTGCTCCATGCAATACATGCCCTCCCCAATACCCACCACCTGATTCCCCCAACCTCCCACTTCCCGCCGCTTCAAAACCCTCAGGTTGTTTTTCAGAGTACATAGTCTCTCATGGTTCACCTCTCCTTCCAATTTCCCTCAGCTCCCTTCTCCTTTCCATCTCCCCATGTCCTTCATTTTATTTGTTATGCTCCACAAATAAGTGAAACCATATGATAATTGACTCTCTCTGCTTAACTCATTCACTCAGCATCATTTCTTCCAGCCCCGTCCATGTTGCTACAAAAGTTGGGTATTCATCCTTTATGATGGAGGCATAATACTTCATAGTGTATATGGACCACATCTTCCTTATCCATTCATCCGTTGAAGGGCATCTTGGTTCTTTCCACGACTATGGCCATTGCTGCTATAAACATTGGGGTATAGATGGCCCTTCTTTTTACTACATCTTTATCTTTGGGGTAAATACCCAGTAGTGCAATTGCAGGGTCATAGGGAAGCTCTATTTTTAATTTCTTGAGGAATCTCCATACTGTTCTCCAGCATGGCTGCACCAACTTGCATTCCCACCAACTCTCACCACTCTTGTTCAACATAGTATTAGAAGTCCTAGCAACAGCAATAAGAGAGATAAAAGGTATCCAAATTGGCAATGAAGAAGTCAAACTCTCTCTCTTCGCAGATGACATGATTCTTTATATGAAAAAACCAAAAGACTCCACCCCCAAACTACTAGAACTCATACAGCAATTCAGTAACGTGGCAGGATACAAAGTCAATGTACAGAAATCAGTGGCTTTCTTATACACTAACAATGAAAATACAGAAAGGGAAATTAGAGAATTTGTTCCATTTACTATAGCATCAAGAACCATAAGATACCTGGGAATAAACTAACCAGAGAGGTAAAGGATCTGTACTCGAGGAACTACAGAACACTCATGAAAGAAATTGAAGAAGACACAAAAAGATGGAAGACCATTCCATGCTTTTGGATCGGAAGAATAAACATTGTTAAAATGTCTATACTGCCTAGTGCAATCTATACTTTTAATGCCATTCCGATCAAAATTCCACCAGTATTCTTCAAAGAGCTGGAGCAAATAATCCAAAAATTTGTATGGAATCAGAAGAGCCCCGAATTGCTAAGGAAATGTTGTTTTTTGAAAAACAAAAATAAAACTGGCGGCATCATGTTACCTGATTTCAAGCTTTACTACAAAGCTGTGATCACCAAGACAGCATGGTACTGGCATAAAAACAGACACATAGACCAGTGGAACAGAGAGCCCAGATATGGGCCTCAACTCTATGGTCAAATAAACAGGAGAAAATATACAGTGGAAAAAAGACAGTCTCTTCAATAAATGGTGCTGGGAAAACTGGACAGCTATATGTAGAAGAATGAAACTCGACCATTCTCTTACACCGTACACAAAGATAAACTTGAAATGGATAAAAGACCTCAACATGAGACAGGAATCCATCAGAATCCTAGAGGAGAACATAGGCAGTAGCCTCTACGATATCAGCCAACTTTGATTTTCTATTTCAACATTCCTCTGGCTCTTCAGGGTCTTTTCAGGTTCCATATAAATGTTAGGATTATTTGTTCCATTTATTTTAAAAAAATTGATGGTATTTTGATAGGGATTGCATTAAACGTGTAGATTGCTTTAGATAGCATATACATTTTCACAATATTTGTTCTTCCAATCCATGAGCATGGAACATTTTTCCATTTCTTTGTGGTTTCCTCAATTTCTTTCATGAGTATTTAATACTTTTATGAGTATAGATTCTTTGCCTCTTTGGTTAGGTTTATTCCAATGTATCTTATGGTTTTGGGTGCAGTTGTAAATGGGATCAACTCCTTAACTTCTCTTTCTTCTGTCTTGCTGATGGTGTATAGAAATGCAGCTGATTTATGTGCATTGATTTTATATCCTGACACTTTACTGAATTCCTGTATGAGTTCTAGAAGTTTTGGAGTGGAGTCTTTTGGGTTTCCCACATAAAACATCTTATCGTCTGCAAAGAGTAAGAGTTTGACTTCTTTGCCAATTCGGATGCCTTTAATTTCTTTTTGTTGTCTGATTGGTGAGGTTAGTACTTCTAGTACTCTGTTGAATAGTAGTGGTGATAGTGGACAGCCCTGCTGTGTTCCTGACCTTAGGGGAAAAGCTCTCAGTTTTTCTCCATTGAGAATGATAATCAATGTGAATTCTTCATAGATGGCTTTGATGATATTGAGGTATGTACCCTCTATGCCTACACTGTGAAGAGTTTTGTTCAAGAAAGGATGGTGTACTTTGTCAGATGCTTTTCAGCATCTATTGAGAGTAACATATGGTTCTTGTTCTTTCTTTTATTAATGTATCACAGTGATTTGCAGATGTCAAACCAACTTTGCAGGCCAGGAGTAAATCCCACTTGGCTGTGCTGAATAATCCTTTTAATGTAGTGTTGGATCCTACTGGTTAGAATTTTGGTGAGAATTTTCACATCTATGTTCATCAAGGATGTTGGTCTGGAATTCTCTTTTTTGATGGGGTCTTTGTCTGGTTTTGGGATCAAGGTAATGCTGGCCTCATAAAATGAATTTGGATGTTTTCATTCCATTTCTATTTTTTGGAACAGTTTCAGGAGAATAGGTATTAATTCTTCTTTAAATGTTTGGTAGAATTCCCTTGGGAAACCATCTGGCCCTGTGCTCTTGTTTGTTGGGAGATTTTTGACAACTGTTTCAATCTCCTTACTGTATATAGGTCTGTTCAGATTTTCTATTTCTTCCTGGTTCAGTTTTGGTAGTTTATATGTCTCTAGGAATGCCTTCATTTCTTCCAGATTGTCAAAATTTGCTGGCGTATAGTTGCTCAAAATATGTTCTTATAACTGTTTGTATTTCTTTGGTATTGGTTGTGATCTCTCCTCTTTCATTCGTGATTTTATTATTTGGGTCCTTTCTCTTTTCTTTTCGATATGTCTGGCCAAGTGTTTAGCAATCTCATTAATTCTTTCAAAGAACCAGCTCCTAGTTTCGTTGATCTATTCTACTATTCTTTTGGTTTCTATTTAATTGATTCCTGCTCTGATTTTTATGATTTCTCTTCTCCTGCTGGGTTTAGGCTTTCTTCATTGTTCTTTCTCCAGCTCCTTTGGTGTAGGGTTAGGTTGTGTATTTGAGACCTTTCTTGTTTCTTGAGAAAGGCTTGTATTGCTATATGTTTTTCTCTCAGGACTGCCTAGTTAAAAAACGTTAAAAGAGGAAAGAGGAAATGTTAAAAAAAATTATAGTAAGATAAAAATAAAATTTAAAAAATTTAATTAACTTTGCAAGACTAATGTATCATGGGGAGAAAGCCATGAATTCCTTGCTTTACTTTCCCCTTCTCTGGAACTCTGCTGTTCTCCTTGATCTGTGAGCTTGGTCTTGGCTGGATGTTCTTGCTGATCTCTGGGGGAGGGGCCTGTTGTAGTGATTTTCAAATGTCTTTGCCCCAGGCAAAATTGCTCTGTCCTTACCAGGGGCCAGGCTAAGTAATCTGCTCACATTAGCTCTTGGGAGCTTTTGTTCCCTGAACGCTTTCTGTCAAGCTCTGGAGGATGGGAATGAAAATGGCAGCCTCCCAATCTCTGGCCCAGAGGAGCCTAGATCTTGGGGCCCCACTCATCAGTGCACCATCAGTGCAGCATCAGAGAAAAGTGCTCAATAACTCTCATCTCCCTGGTCTCTGGTCATACTCCGAGCTCATCCGGCCTGTGTCCAAGCATTTCTGTCTCTGGCACACAGCCCTGTTTGGAGTCTCCAAACCTGCCTCCAGAGAAGGAAGGTGAGTCTCCCTGGATCTGCCACTTGTGAGGTCCCTGCTCAAAGAGCAGTGGTGTGACTATGCTGCAGATTACAGTTTAAGGTAACCCCAAGCTGAGAGCTCACTGCTTGGCTCCTCTCTGTAGCCAGCTTCCCTGCTCTGATACCTGCGAACTCTGCTACACTCAGAGACCCCCACTCCTTCTGTGACCCTGCAGGACCTGAGACCACACGTCCCCACAAGGGCTCCAACCCTGCTTAGCCTCTGGAGTCATGACCCTCAGTGGAGCAGACTTTTAAAATTTCAAATTTTGGGGGCGCCTGATTGGCTCAGTGGGTTAAAGCCTCTGCCTTCGGCTCAGGTCATGATCCCAGGGTCCTGGGATCGAACCCCACATCAGGCTCTCTGCTTAGCAGGGAGCCTGCTTCCTCCCCTCTCTCTGCCTGCCTCTCTGCCTACTTGTGATCTCTGTCTGTCAAATAAATAAATAAAATCTTTAAAAAAAAAAAAAAGTTCAAATTTTGTGCTATGCTGCTCCAGTGCTTGCTGGGAGCCAGCCCTGACCCCCACGGTCTATCTTCTCGTTGCTTCGGATTCATTTCTCTGCACGACCTACCTTTCAGAAAGTGGTCGGTTTTCCGTTCCTAGAATTACTGCTCTTCTTCTCTTCCATCCCCGTTGGGTTTGTAGGTGTGTAGAACGGTTTGATAACTATCTAGCTGAACTTCTGTGATCTGATGTCATCTCAGTCTGCTATTCCTCTGCCATCTTGACTCCTCCCCTCCATCCCTATTAACATTTTAATACAACATATTTTTCGATGACTGTATTATATTTCATCAAAAGGATACTGTAATTTAGTGAAAAATATCCAGTATATTAGATAATTCAGTTGTTTTCCATTTTTCACTGTTACTTGAGATGAACATCTTTGTTAATCCACAGATCGTATGTCTTTCTTTCATTACCTTCATGGGAAGAATTCACTTTTAATGCTCTGCATGTTTTAATGCTATAAAATTCAAAAAAAATGATAAATGCCTCTTTATTAGCCAGGTGCCCTGGGCTTTGCAACCTTCCTCAAAGAATAGACTTCCTAGGACAGCGGCATTATCTGTTGACTTGCTGGGAGAGCATTGGAACCAAAAGCCAGTGATGTCCAAGGAGCATAATGTAGTATGTCTTAAAGTCTAATTACATCTCATCTATTACCAGACGTGTAGCTGACATTCCAAAATGTTTTTCTTAGTATATTTTAAATGTGTATTTAGAGAAAATCTTATTTTCCTGTGAAATCTCTTCTTTTTCCTGTCTAATTCTTGCAGTCCTTCAAACATAGTTAAATGATTCATAATATTTTGGCAACCATTGAGGAGAACCTAAAGACTCTGGCTCCACCAAAAAAAAAAAAAAAAAAAAAAAGGAAAAACACACTTATTGTCTCCAAGCCCAGAGGTCTTCAAGGAGTCATGTTTCTTTTTAGCAGTTGAGTAAAATAGACTAAATCCTGTCTTTGGGTACAGAAAATCTAGATCCCTCCCTCTTCCTTTCTGGGTCTCTTTGGGGAATTTGCACACTTGCATTGGTTACTGGTAATCAGTTACCACTCTGGACTTCTCCATCAATTTCTTCTTGCAGCTTGAAAATATTTCTTTATACCACACCACCCTCTGTGATCTACTTTGACCCAGACAAGGATGGAGGCCCCCCACTTAGTTAGCAAGAGCTAATAATCAGATTGTAGCACTGACAAAACTTTATAAGAAACTGTGGATTATGGGGAATCATAGTACAGAAATTGAGGAGAAATAAAACCAAATATTGGGAATAACTGCTGTAAAACTTAATTGCTATGACAGTGCCCCCCCCCCCCAGTAGGTCAGTTCCTCAATGTGCATATCTGTCACCATGTTGACGGGGCCAGTTAATAAACTGGCCAACCCCGTCTTCTCCACTGATGCTAGACCCATATGTCCCTGTTTATAATGGGGATTAAAGAATGTGGCACTTAATAAAAATATAATAAACTTTGCAGGGGGGCAACTGTGACCCCCAAGAATGTGTGTGTGTGTATATGTATATATACACACATGTATATTCAGAAACAAAATTCTTGGCCTGAAGTATTTGGTATATGTCACTATTTCAGGATTTTCTAAGAAAAATGGGTACTCACCTGAAATATCTATAAGTAAAAGACTGATCAAAGTATTCTCTCAAAACAAAGAGCATATCTGCATGAAGAACAATTTCTAGCTCACTCTAGAATAGAGACCAGATTTTTTACATCCTTTACCATTCAGTCATTTTTATAATTTCAATGATAATTTTAATAACTCATTGCAAACAGCTAAAATAAACTGCTGGAAGATTTAAAAACTATTTTGTTTCCATCATGCAACCACACCATTGAGCTAAATGTTTTAGAGTGTTTTAGGTCCAAGCCCTTCCATAGATTCAGTTCATGACCACTTGTTCCATCTCAAGCCTTTTTAATTATCTCCTCTTCCTTGTATTGACATCTGTGTCTTCTGAAAAATGCTCACCTCACAAATGATTGATTACTTGCTGGGGTATTAGTCTGTTTCACAAACATTGGTCTATATTTTTGATTACAAACTCTTTGAAGGCAGAGACCTTGTTTTTACTTTTATTTTTAGCAATGCCAAACATATCATCCGATAAATAATGCACTTTGTTTTCGTACTTCAAAGTTACTATTGATTAGGAGATTGTACCATTGATTTTGTAAAAGGTCTTCAGAAAACAAAAATCCCCCACTGCATTAAATGTACATATTGATTAGTGAGCTTATCTCAATTTTAGAAGCATTAATATGGGGGTGAAGAAAATAAAGAAGCTCGTTTTAGATAGAGCTATGGCATAGGGAAATATGAACTCTTAGAGCTCCAAGGACCTCAGAGGTCAACTGTTCCAGCCTCTCACCAAACGCTGGAATCTTTCCAGCACAGGTGCTTTTAATCTAGTGTTGTTGAATAGAATTCAAGGAATGCATGAGCTCTGAAATTTATAGGCAGAATTGGTGTGTGTGTGTGTGTGTGTGTGTGTGTGTGTGTGTAGATTTTTCTTAGGAAAGGATCAACTTATTCTATTAGCCTCTGGAAGCCATTATTGGCTTTAACACTCCTACGAACAATAAATCTAAATCTACTTGTGGGTGTTCATCTAGTCTGAGCTTGAATAGCTCCAGAAAGAGTTCATTCATTCACTATTAAAAAGCTTTTGCTAAACGTGACCTAAAATTTTCTTCCATATGCTTGGTTCTAGTCCAGAATGTCTATGTTTGTTGGATGTTTTATACATAAATAATAACATTTTATTATAAACAGTGATGATAGACATTGATTAGTAGCTTCATTGTTATTTGTTGGCTTACGTAATATACAAAGGACTGATGAAAGCAGATTTATTTACGTTTTCTTTTCAAATGAATTTAAGTTTTCATTGTACTTTTTTGGGTCTAATTTAGAATGTGAATAATTTAAGAGGCAGGCTAATTTGGTGAAGGAATAGTGCTCAATAAATGTTAACTGAGTGCATTGATTAGATCAATGATGAATGAGTGAATGGAAGGAAGTATAACTGGAAGATGTGGAATACAAATATGTGAATGAATGAATTAATGTATAGATTAATATAATGAATAATTTAAAACGTGTGGGTCTAAGATTCTAGGTTTCACATATATAAATTATTGAGGTTCTCTGTTGGACTATGTCAGTATCATTTATAATTGCAGATAATGTCAATATAAGAAGTTCACTTCTGAAGGTGGGTTCTTTCAATCCTCCATTCTCCCATCTCTCCTTTCATCCCCTTAACAAGCACTTACTGACTTTCCTGTGTATCTTATGTTAAGGAGAAGTTGTATAGAGAAATATGTTGGACACTGGGTAACAACAGTGGACAAGAAAAGCCCATGCTGCTAAGTAACTACCACCAAAGCCACTGGGCCACAGAATTTTCCATTTAAAAGACACACCAGTGACTACATTTGTTCAACTTCCTTATCTTATTGATGGGAAAAAAGACCCAGAAAAAGACATAACCAGTAAAAAGCTCTATATTTAATATATTCATGATCCCTAAAACAGGGAAAATAGGATGAGGCATACATGATTAAGAAAGCTTTTAGTTTAGGGAAAATGTGCAGCTGATCTCTTACGAACATAATATCCTTGGAAACCTGGCATAAATGACATAAACCCTGAAAAATAAACCATGAACACTCACTTACATACATACCCACACACATATTTCCCATGAAGCTATTTTTGCCCTGTTGTCAAGAGCTGAGGAGGTAGCGTGGTAGAGAAGCATTAGAAAGAACCAGAAGGTTGAGGAGCTGGCCTTTGTTCTGCTGCTGAAGTGCCATGTGGTCTCTAGCAGGCAGCAATCTCTGTGTCTCCAGTGACTTATCTGTAAACTGAGAAGGCCAGATGCAAAGGTCCCTCCCTCTGGATTTCTCAGATGGTAGATGTTTCTGACACACCAATCTATAAGCACTACAGCTTTCTGGGAAAGGTTTTATTTGTGTCATTGGTTGGTTTATTATTATTTTTGGAAGTGCTGCCTAACACTGGGGGATGCAGGCAGGAACTCTGCAAGGTAGTCTTGTCCTTTGGCAAACCATGGAACTCTTATTCCAGCTATATTATGACTACTTCCAGCCTACCAGAAAGCCAGGTCTAAGGAAATAGTGCATTAAACTTCATGTCTCTTCCAAATACTTGATACAATTTCTTTCTTTCTCCCCCTACCAACATATAAGGAGTCACCTACTTGACTGCACATTTTGGGGTGGAGGGGGGAAGTCAGGAGTCCATTATTTTATTTATTTATTTTTAAATCATGGAGTCCCCCTAAGGCATTGATTGGCACCAAATGTAACTGCATTTTGCTGTGGTTGTTAATTGATTATATTACATTCTAAGATGGGTATGAAGAGCAGAACAATTCAAAGCAGAAAAGTAACAGATAGTGATGAATATATTAAAAATTTCTTAGAGGCTGGAGTTGTGGGAGATGGTGGGGTATACAGCAGGAGACACCCGAAGGACCCTGGGTTCTGTTCAGCCACTCCCAAACCTCCAGAAAGAGACCTAGGAGAGAAAAAAGTGGACATAGGAAAAGGAATGAAGCCCTGACATCTATTGAGCATGGTAAATGTGCCAAATAATGTAAATTCTTCATTAACACCAATAGGTGAATTCAGAGTAACTGATTAATTAGTTAATTAATTCAGGAAATATGCATTCAGAATCTATTATCTGCCAGATACTGTGCTGAGTACTAAGTATTCAGTAGTGAGTCAAACAGTCCCAACTCTCCTGGAGCTTAGCAATGGAGCTCTGTGCCTTTCCTTTTTGTTATTTTTAACTATTCTCTGAGATAGGCAAGAACTCTATAGTTCTTGCTGAGTTGGATCTGAAGCAAAGGTTTTGATACAAATAAATATATTGGGGGAGTCCTTCCCAGGTAGCTCAGTGAGGGGGTGGGAAAGGAAGATAAGGAAGGGAGGGAGGGAGGCCAGGAAGGGTTTTGTATATAAGTGGGTTACTCTGTGTGGGTAAGTGGGATTCAGTCTTTCTGGGGAACTCTCTGAGACCCTGTGAAGCACCCATCTCAGAATTGACCTACACAGGGCACAAGGAAGCTGAGGTGTGTGTTCACTAACTCCTGTCCCTCACTGGTTGAGACTGTTCCAGTTATTAACTCTCTGGCACACTCAGTGTACCCTGCACTCTGGCCTAGCTGCTTGCTACTGTCCATAGAACCCCACCACGCAGAGGTACAAGGAGCCATGGGAGAGACCAGGAACTGTCTGGGAGAGCTGGGAGCACATGGGCTTGGTGGGGCACTGAGAGTGGTTACATGATTATCCTCATTGTATGGAAAAAGAAACTGAGGCTTCAGTGGTCACCCATCTAGTAGGTATTAGTGTTCATACAAAACCCAGCACTCTTGCACTGCATCCTAGTCTTCAAACACAGTGTGCAACTTTCCACCAGCCCCAGATGGAAAGGCTTGGTGTCAGCCTCTGGATGACAATGAAGCAGTATCTGCAGAAGAATGAGTTAGAAGTCATCCTGGGCCAGAGGCTGGCTGACATCAGATGGGACCTCAAAGGCTTGCAGACCAAGTCCTTTCTTAATGTTCCTAGAGGGAGCACTCCAGTGCAATATTGTGATTTATAAGAAATACGTATTGGCTATTTAGATGACCAAAAGGTATTTCCAGTGTCCATTTGGTCTTTTTCCACAGTTACTGGTTCACAGCTTGGGATTTCTTGTGATAACAGGGGTAAAGGGGGCTTTATTATGTTAATGAGGTGACTTTTGGAAGGCCCTTAGATAATTTAAAGGGAACCAATCAAGAGATTAGGGGGTTGGAACTTTCAGTTCTGCACCCTGCACAACCCCACATACCTCTGGGGAGGAGAGAGGGGCTTAAGATTGAGTTTAGTTGACAATGGCCAATGGTTTAATCAATGCCTATGTAATGAAGTCTTCATGAAAACCCAAAAGGACAGGGGTCAGGGGGTTGGCGAACACTTGCACACCTGGAAGGTGGTGCACCCCAACTGCATGGAGACAGAAGCTCCTGTGCTAGGAAACCTGGGACTGCACCCTATGTATTTCTTCATCTGGCTGTTCATGTATATCCTTTATCAAATCCTTTAATAAACTGGTAAATGTGTTTTCTTGAATTCTGTGAGCTATTGTAGCAAATTAATCAAACTCACAGAGGGGGTTGTGGGAACCTATGATCAGAAGCACAGGTGATAACCTGGCCTCGTGACTGGTGTCTGAAGGGGTACCCGACTGTGGTGGGGGTAGTCTTTTGGGACTGAGCCTTCAACCTGTAATCTGAAACTAATTCCAGGTAGACAGTGTCAGAATTGAATTAAACTGTAGGACACCCATCCGTGTAGGAGACTTTTTTGTTGTCTTGGGGAAACCACCCCATACATTTGATGACCAGAAATGTCAGAAAGGAAGTAACTAGTGTGAGTAGAAAGTGATCACACAGAAGAGAGACTGAATTAAAATGTTTCCCTACAACATGTGGAAGACTTTTTTCTTTCTTTCTTTTTTCCCTTTCTTTAAAGGATTTTACTTGAGAGAGAGAGCACAAGAGGGGCAGAGGGAAAGGGCAGAGGGAAAGGGAGAGTGTTCAGCAGACTCTGTGCTGAGCACGGAGCCCGACTATGGGCTTGATCTCACCACCTGACATCATGACCCGAGCTGAAACCAAGAGTCAGGCACTTAACCAGCTGAGCCACCCTTGTGCGCCGTGGCTTGGTTTTTCTAACAAACCCAGGCTCCGAGTCCTTGTTGGCATGGGAGGAGGCCAGCAGAAGAAAACAAGTGACTTTCTGTTATACTCTGAAGGCTTACAAAGCCTAACTGGAAGCGCATGATGTTGAAAAGTAGCCCAGTGTCATGGAAATTCACTGAGTCAAGTAGCCAGGTCCAGTTGTGACCAGCTCATATAAGCCACATCACTTCCAGAAGCAGACTCCATTTCCTCATTTATGAAGGAGAAATATCTCCCATGTCACAGGTTTGCTGTCTAGATTAGCCTGATGATTAAATGAGATACCATATGTGTCAGCCTGTTTCCCTGGGCAATAGAGCCCAAGGCACAGTTTATGTGCCAACATGGACTGAGTGTTACCATGTTATTGGGCATGAGGTTGAAAAGTCACAGCAGTTTAAGACAGAAGAGAATGGTGTGTCTGCTGGCTCCGCATTGGTTCTCCGTTTCTCATTGGTAAAAAATTGCCCCATAGGACGTGGATTCCCCTATACTGTTGACTTGGTTCACCTGCCCCTTCTGGCAGCTTCTGAAGCAGGATCATAATTTGTCAGGGTTGGAGGGCATATAACCTGGCACAGGAGCCCCATGACTCCTACCCCTAGGGAGGCTGGACAAGACGAGGAAATGGTGGATGTGTCCAGGGCTTTGTGACAATGGGAATGGGACATGCTGCCACTGTAGCTGCTCCTGGAACAGAGCAAAGAGTGGAGGCCTAGTGGCCAGGAGGGACTGAGGTCTGTGGAGGTACATTATCTGGGTCAGGCACAGTATATACAATATACCTTTAAGTGTGTAAAGAATAAAGCAGGCCATTATTATGAATGACTCCAGATCTCCATATTTCAGTCCTGGTGCTTAATTTTTATGTTCTTCTTTCTTTCCTTTGTTATCACTTGTCCTAGAGTATATACCTTTCTATATATTGTCACTTGTTCTATATATTGTAATAAAATGTGTTTAATGAACAAATAATGAAAAATATTACCTAATTTTGCAGGCAACTCTGTAGATAAGGGCCCAAGGATGGATTTTTTTTTTCTCTCTCAAAAATAGATGTCATTTATTACACACTTATTCCATGTACTGGACCAAACATCTCCCACATGTGACCTCAATCTTCACAGCCCCATTTTTCTTCTTATTTTACCAGGCATAGAGAAGTTAAGGATATTGTTTAAAGTTACACAATTAGTATGTTGCCAGAAATGTGCTAGTGTTTTGTGATTTCTATATTTTGCTAATTTGCCTTTTGCATTTTAGGGTTCCCAGGTATGGTTTGTATGACTGAGGTAGCAGGAAGCGTTACTGGGCATGACCATCATGTTTCTGTGATCCTAGTAATGGGGACAGTCCTAAATGTTGCCTCCCAATCACCTGATCACAGACATTCCAATTCAAATTTTGCTCTCAGATCAAAGTAACAGAATATTAAGTTCCACAAGGGCAGAATCTGTGTCTACTTCACCTGTAGTATTCTCCACGCTTGGAACACTGGTATATATTAAGCCCATAATATGGTAGGACAGATAGTATAAGGCACAGCCATAAGACTCTGAACATTAAGACAGAGGTCAGCAGAGCATGACCCACAGACCAAATCATTTGCTGGTAGCTTGTGTAAATAAAGATTTATTGAAACACTGTTCAGCCCATTCATTTTCATATTATCTATGGCTGCTTTTGTGTTGGTGTTACAAAGGCAGAGTTGAGAAGTTCTAATAGAGGCCATGTGGCTCACAAAGGCAAACATATTTGCTGTGTGGTCCTTTATAAAAAATTTTGCCCACTCATGCCCTAAGGTATGCTTGGAATAGATTCAGAAGCTGCAGTAAAAAGTTTAGATGAGTAGAAAAGGATTAGGTTATAAAAATACCCTCCTCCAACCCCTCCCTTCTTTGCAGATAAAAATAAAATATAGTCCTTACAATGTCACATTAAACGTATAAACATGGGACCAAGTCAAATGCCTAACAATCGAGGTGTAATTTACATGCATTGTGGAGTGCTGTGCCACCAATGAAAATGCCGCTATGGAAGTACTATTTATAAACAGCAGAAAAAGGGGTACAACAGAATACATGTAAAAAAATAAAAAAATCTAAATTCAATTTAATTCCACTTGTGTGCCAAAGATGTATATACATTTTTAAGTTAAAGAAATGTAGAAGGACACACCAGAACATTACCAATATTCTGATGATAGAATTCTGGATCATTTTTATTTTCTGCTTTATGCTTGCCTGCATTTTCCATACTTTCTACAATGCATAAGCATTGTTCAATACAAAGTTGAGTTTTGAAAACATTAAAAAACCATATTGAGTAATCTCTCATAATATGAGAATATGGAAAAAAGTCCAGAACCATGTCTTTGTGAAGAAGGATGGCTAGTTAAGAGCCCTCCCAGCTTTTTTCTCCTAAATTTGTCTTTCCTCTGAGGTTTCTTCTTTAGAGTATTGTGGACTCCACTACATCCAGCCCCAGGGAGCCTGTACCTGTTAAAAACAGGAGAAGCATGAATTGAAACAAGTTTTCATGTTTTCCTTTGCTCAGTTTAGACACGATGACATTTTCAGAAAGAATTTTAATACTCGGTGAACAAAAAGGCAATAATTACAGAAAATACAAAAGGCATAAGAGTTGTCATGTTTAAAACACAAGCTTCTAGTCCTCAGAAGGGGTGGTTCCTGGTGGAATTCGAAGCAAACCTGGCCCCTGCCAGAACCTTGCCTAATTCCCCGGAAGTGGGCACAGTTCTACTTCTACCACCTGGAATTGGTCTTGGGCCAACGAGTCTCTGTATTAGTCAAGAACAAAATATCCCTTGCTCGCTCTATCTGGGGCTTTCCTGCTTGGCTGTCCTCCAGGAGACATTACAGTTCATCCAGAGATGACTGACGAGGTGAGAGACTCCCACACCACAGACAGACAGACAGATACACACACACACACACTATACACCTGTAGAGAACGAAAAAACTCATCATTTGTTTTTTTGGGTGAGTATCTCTTGTCCCTCACATTCAGGGAAGTGGGCAAGTTAAAGTCCATCCAATTCAGATTTATAGTATGGTAATTTATCACATGCCCAAATGCCAAACACTACACATATGCAGTTATAGGACATTTTCAAGGGTCTCTATCTTAATGTATAACATAGACATCCAGGAGGCATCAAATCCCCAAACGCCTCACCTTTGCCCTTGTTCATGCTGTTGAGTGCCCTTGTGATACCATGTCCTTACTCTCTTGTCTTGTAGACCCTAAAAAGAAGTGATTCCTTTCTCTACTAAGATCATGAAATCTTGCTCACATCTCCTTGTACCTTGTGCCCTAAAGCCAATCTGTGCTGAAACTAATTGCATCCCTTTCTTTTTTCTCTATAAGCAGCTTGTGGGTAAGAACTTTTTTTTTTTTTTTATGTTGTATCCCTCTATTCAGGTTTTAAAAGAGTGTGTCATGTGTGACAAAGAGGCTCAAAATATACTTGTTGAATTATTGAATAAATGTATTTTAGTAATTATGGAGAAAGTCTACAGAGATCAATCTAGGATCAATGCATGGAAATTCCTAGGAGATCAATTTATACTCAGTTTAAAAAAGAACTTTCGGGGCTCCTGGGTTGCTCAGTGGGTTAAGCCACTGCCTTGAGCTCAGGTCATGATTGCAGGGTCCTGGGATCGAGCCCCAGATTGGGCTCTCTGCTCAGCAGGAGCCTGCTTCCTCCCTCTCTCTCTGCCTGCCTCTCTGCCTACTTGTGATCTCTGTCTGTCAAATAAACTAATAAAATCTTAAAAAAATTAAAAAAAAAGTTTAAAAAAAAAAACAAAAAAAAGAACTTTCTCAGGTCCACACTGCAAAATATTTAATGGGTTATATTTTTCCTGGAAAATACCATTGGGTGTATTCTAGTCAAGGTGAAAGTCTACTTTTGAGGAAGATTGTAATGGGGATTCACACAAGAGATGAAGGATTGAACAAGATGTCCTCTAAAATTCTTTTCAGCTTTATCTTCCCTGTAGTTCTAAATCCAGATGCAGGCAAGAAATCTCATCAGAATAAATTTTTATCATTTTCTCTGGCTGTCACCAGGTGAGGTTATTCTTCATTGTATGTATCCACCATTAGCTATTTTTCTTTTTCCTACCTAGTCCTTTCTCGACCATAGCTGCTAAGCTCTATTATGTGACATCATAACATCTAAAAAGCAACAGCAACAGTTGAAGAGTAACTGACACTTCCTGGGAATCCATGAACTGCACTATTTTATTTGAGGATAGCTTGGTTTTGAGTTAAAATATTTGCTAGGTTTCCCTCCCCAGTCTTCCCTTAAAGGGCTAGTTTCCTGAAGCTGGGTCTCAGTTTCTGAGAATTGCCTTGTTCTACTGCCTAGCCTACCTGTGCTACTGAAATCCTATTTGCAGCAACCAAATTACTTTCTCTGAATCCAATTTATATGGTGACAGATGGGGGATTCCAAAAGGGAAAGTTTCCATTCATATCCAGCAAAGCATCTTTACGAGAAGAAAGTTAGGAGCGAACTTGGCAACATACAGAGAAATTTAACTTCTGGAAACCGTCATCTTCCATTTTTAAATGATTTCTTTATAAAGTGGTTGGGTCCAGAATAAGTTTGTGCCTATTTTCAGACATTCATATTAACCATTAGTGAGTGATGATGAGTTTACCTTGCTAAGCAATTTTGCTAAATTGATTTTCATTTTTTTCCTATCCCCATCTTTGAATGTTTATACTGTTCACATCACAAGCCCTATTTAACAACTATATAATTCAAGAGATTAAATGCCCAATTTCTAATTTCACCCTCTTTCTCCTTTTTAAAAAAATCATATTTACAGAATTATCTGTTCCAAACTGTTGCATATGTGGGATTTTTAACATAAATGATCCACTATTAGGTCAATTTCTTTGTCTGTTCTCTTAAGTTGTTCAGATTTTCCTGGTTCTGAAAACAAGTAATGCTGCCTCAGCTGCTGTTAGACTGTTTGTAAGTAAAATCCCCTAATAAAAACACCCCATACAGAGTGTAGGATGGCATGCGAGACTTCTATGAGAACCCCCACACGGCTATTGAGAGTGGAAACTGAGGTCCTAAGATTATAAGCATTTTGCAAAATACCACATGCCTGGTTGATGACAGTAATAATAATGATCACAAACTTTATTGGGCACTCATGATGCCCCAGTCAGTCTTCCAAATACTTTTCCATTATCTACTCATTTAATCCATTCATTCTTTGACATTGTGGCTATTATTAATAATAGATGAGAAAAAATGAGATGTGGCAAGATCCAATATTTTGCCTAAGGTTCCCAAGCTAGGAAGTGATGGAATCAGGATCTGAAATTGGGCAGAATGGTTCCCAAACCTTGCTTGTACACATTATGCTATTCTGCCTTTTTGTCAGAAATACGTGGACTCATTTTGTGTACAGTCTAAAAATGTCTGCATGTATATATAGAAGAGGAGAAATACACACACACATATACATACATATATCCTACATGTATATTGTTCTCTTGCATTTGCTAAGCTCTGCCTCTAA
The DNA here is from genome assembly GCF_964662115.1 of Mustela nivalis. Lineage (NCBI taxonomy): Eukaryota > Metazoa > Chordata > Mammalia > Carnivora > Mustelidae > Mustela > Mustela nivalis. The sequence continues at coordinate 136,623,045 of NC_139022.1, forward strand.
ACAGGGAAAGGATGACTAACAGTTCCTTCTGGTTTGTTGATTATCATAATACAAATTCCTACAAATGGAAGCCATTGCCCTAGCTAATCTTAACATCCCTACATCAGTAGCTATTTCAAGAAAAAGCAATTCCCATCTGTTATAGAAACATATTTGGTGACAGCACACATCTCCTTATCCTAGTACCAGCCCATTGCAGTGCAATGGTGAAAACAGCATGATTTTCTTCGTTAATTCTGGAAAGCTTTATCTAAGCCAACACATATGAAGGGACTCAATGTCTTCTTGGCTGTAATCCGCAAAAGCATGACTATTAACCTTTGTCTCTCCTTTTGAATTCACCGGAATGGTCAGATGTATGTAACAATTGAATCACTTGGTTTTATGTGCTTTTCTCAGAATATAATAGACATCTGTTATTTTTCTGCTAAGCACATTTTTCCTTTAGGGAAATAGTCCACCCCCACCTGGTGGAATTGTCATTTACATGGTCCTACCTTTCCTGTGACAGGGATGGGTTTGTAGGGGCCAAGGGCAGGCTACCCCAAGAGGGACCACTTTGGCATGAAGATTATTTTAGATTAAAAAGCAACTGGGGGTACCTGGGTGGCTCAGTTTGTTAAATTCTTGGTTTTAGCTCAGGTTATGACCTAATGGGTCCTGGGACTGAGTCCCATGTTGGATTCTGGCACTTAGTGGGGGTCTGCTTGAAGATTGTTTCCCTCTGATCCTTCCCCAACTTGATCTCTCTTGCTTTCTCTCTTTGTCTCTTTAAGATAAATAAATCTTTTTAAAAAGCAGTAAAACCCCACATACTCAGGAAAAACTATTTACCTTTCCCCTCAACTGCCTAAAAAGAATTTGAATAGAGGACCTGTTCTAGGAAGAGAGGTATCACCATAGATAACTAGGTTCTGGCATGAACTAGGTATGGAAGACAGGGAGAAACCTAGAAAGACCTGTTTGATCAAAGTTCTCTTTGTCCCATTGCTTCTGAGTGGCCCAGGGAACATTTACTTACCAAACACTTTCTCTTTTGTATCTTCCTATGAATTGCATTCCTTCTCTTTGAAGTCCTAGATTCCTAGTCCATTCTCCTTAGTTCTGGATGCCACATACACCTCAGTTTGCCTGACAGTCTTTGGAATTTCATGTCTGTGTGGATTCCCCATATGTACAAAGTTAAATTTGATTTTCTCCTGGTAATCTGTCTCATGTCAATTTGATTCTGAGACAGGTTAGAAGGACCTTGAAGGGGAGTGGAAATTCTTTCTCCTCAGCAGGCTTATGATCCAGACTGGTCAATCACCATGTCTTGCCTGCTTGGATGCTGACATTGTTTCAGGGGTGACCAAAGGTGTAAAAGTCAGAGTTTTTCCCAAGACTTCTGCATGAGCCATTGAGAAGAGAGTCTTTCCTCTCCTGAAGGTTTCTAGATATAAGGCTAGTATAAGCCTGTGATTGCTGGGAGCCTTTGTTGGCTTGTGAAGTGATTCTGCCTGAAAATTAAACCAAAAAAGAAGCCAAAAATAGATTCAAGGAAAGGAGGGAAGAGATACAAAACCTTAAACCTTTGAATTGAGACACATCTGAAGCTAGGATTTAATTTGGCATTTCAGTTGTGCCAGCTTAAGCATAAGGAGAGTTTTTGTCACTTTTAACCAAGAGTCCTAATACATGAACTCCTAAAACCTGAGAATTAGTAGGAATTTTAATGATCTAATCTCCCACTTGGTTAGTAATGCCATATATTGCATTTGGTTGTTTCCCCAGGTTTTTCTCTCTGCTTGAATTCCTCTAGTGACAGGAGGTTTGCTATCACACTTGGCCATTCATTCCATCATGGGCCAACTATAATTTCCAGATATTTATTTTTCCTAGTATCAAATAAGTTGCCTTCTTAAATCTTTCCTTCACTAATCTTATTGATGTTCTCTGGAGCTTCACAGAAAAGTCAACTTGCTTCTTAAAATAATTGAAGACAGTTATCTTGTCTCATTTCTTTCAAACATTCCTTCAACTTTATTTGAAAGTTAACAGACTGCTCTGCTCTTCACCCTGCCACATCAGGGTTTGTAAATATTCTAAGTGCAAGGACCCTTAAAACTTCTCTTTAGCTATTGCAGAAGCCACCTGGGGAGGTCAAAGAGGCTGTTGTTCATCCCCACATCCCTTTAGCTGTGTTTTGTTTATGTTTCTGCATACTGCTTCATCTGAACAACAACAACAAAAGGATGAGATGGTCACTGCACTTGTTTTCAGCCTTCTTAAACTAGTCTCTAATGCCAGAAGTAATCAGAATATGAAAAAAAAAAAAAAAGCCCTCTCTGGATGAGGATTGTTCATTTAGCTTATTCTCTGTTATGATGCAAGGGTTATGCTTTTAGTGAGGAAGCCTAGAATGACTTCTATTTCTGGGAAGCTCGGAATTCACTGAAATTCTTGGATCTTTTATTGTATAAACAGCTACCACGCCTGAATATTTATGTTTCTAATTAAGATACTGATACTAATGATGAAAGGGAGAAATGGATTAATCTTTGGATTTGAGGGGTTTAAGTACATTTTCTTGGCAACATCAATATGCTTTACATAAAATTGAATTATAATGTTTTTTCAAAAAATTCATGAATGTTACCCCTATAATAAGATGCCAGTTCAGAAATGCTTAAGGGAAAAAAAACTCAATAAACTGCCCCATTGCCTCTACATCTACTTCCTTGAGGGAATCAATGTGACTGTCTGGTTTGCATCCCATATTGTTTTATATACTCATAAATACATACATGTATGTTGATTTACTTTTGAATATTTAAAAAATATTTTTTTGTGGATTGAATATTTTTTTTAAGATTGTATTTATTTATTTGAAAGAGAGATAGAGATCACAAGTAGGCAGAAAGGCAGGCAGAGGGAGAGGGGGAAGCGGGCTCCCTGATGAGCAAGGAGCCTGATGCGGGCTCAATCCCAGAACCCTAGAATCATGACCTGAGCCAAAGGCAGAGGCTTAACCCACTGAGCCACCCAGGCACCCCTGGATTGAATAAATTTTTGTGGAGTATTTATCATGCATCAAGCACTAGTCTAAGCATTGAGGTTATAGAGTGAACAAAACCCTGACCTTCGTAGAGCTTATATTCTGATGCTGGAGAGAGATAATACACAATGTAACTGGTAAAACCCATGGTATTATTAGATAGTGACATACAGTAAGGGAAAAAGTAAAGTAGGAAAGAAGGATTAGAAGCAGTAAGGGGTTGTATTTTACTCTCTGTAATTAGGACTGTAATATTAACAATTAGTTATATTGGTGGCAAGGGATGATTAAATATCAAATCCCTGGGGCAGGAGTGTCCTTGTGTGTTCAAGGAAGAGCTGGGGGCCAAGGTCTGCTGTGGTAAAGTGACTGAGAGACACAGTAAGAGGCAGTGAGGTTAAAGAAATGGCAGGGGTCAGTTCCTTTAGGCCTTAAAGGTTTTATTAAGGACTGCTTTGAATTTTATTCTGAAAGAAACTGATTTTGATCCAGGGAACAACACCCTCATTTACATTTAACAGGGTCACTTTGGATGCCATGCTAAGTGATGACTGAAGTATAAGCAGGGAGCCCAGTTGGAAGGCTATTGCAATAATCTCAGAAAGAAATGATGGAGCAAAATGGAGGAGGTGAGTGTACCATGAATTGAAGGAATTTGGATATATTTTCAAGGTTGAGTCTTCAGATTTGCTGAGGGACAAGATATTGGATGCTAGCCAAAATGTAGAGCCACGGGTGATATCAAGGCTTTTATGCTAAAAACTGGAAGAAGAGTTGCAATAAACTTGGATGAGACAGACTTCCAAATGAACAGGTATTTTCAAGAGGAAGACTGGAATTTAAATTTTAAGGTGTGGTGAAGTTTGATATGCCAATTGGATATTATTTTAATAACTCTGTAATATGTCATAATGTAATTAATCTAACTGTTCCTTTGTTGCTGAAATTCAGATTGCTATCACACTTTTTCAAGTATAAATAAACATCACTGCAATTTTTCCAAGATCAGATTCTTTATTTTTTTTTTTTTTAAGATTTTGTTTATTTATTTGACAGAGAGAGATCACTGGTAGGCGACGGGCAGGCAGGGTGTGGGGGGGATTGGAGGGTAAAGCAGGCTCTCTGCCAGGCAGAGAGCCTGATGAGAGAGCCTGATGTGGGGTTTGATCCCAGGACCCTGAGATCATGACCTGAACCAAAGGCAGAGGCTTAGCCCATAGAGCCCCTAAGATCAGATTCTTGTTGGTCATTTCCCAGCTTCAATGTCATCTGCTCAGAGGGCCCTTTCTTGATCACCAATTTAAAATGAAAAATAGACAATACTGCTCCATTGGGAGTCTCTACATAACATTGATAGGTATACCTGCTATTTTTCCATCTGTCTATTTTCCATTTATCGTCTATCTGTGTTCCTTAGAATGTAAGCTTTGTAAGACCATGGCATTTGTCTGTGTTTCATGATTGGCACACAGCATGTACTCAATAAATGCTTTTTTAAAGAATAAACACTATATATGTATGCAGAACCTCACACAGTGACCCTTTTGTTTTTATAAGATAGATTTCCCAAAAGTGGTATTACTATGTCAAGTTGTAGTTTTAATTGTACTGATATTGCCAGATTAATTTTCTAAAAGGATATAGCAATCCATTCTTCCACCAATAATGTGTGAAAGCAGTCATTTCCTTGCATTATTTGAAGGCCTGGGTGATTTTATTCTTTGATATTTTGCTTCAGCATTGTTTTCTCATTTTTCAGTCGTCTGCTTCTAATGGCTCCTAGTAGCTTAAGTAATTCACAGAGTTAATGAACTCCTATATAAGGCAGCAAACAATTTATTTAAGTCTCTTTGAAATCATCTTAAAAATTGTACTTACTTTTAGCTTCTAGGATTGTTTGGTGTTATGAGTGTAGGTGGCTTATCAAGGATAGATTTAACCCTCTAGATTTTCCCCTCTAGAGCTTGGGAACATGAAATCACTAGAGAATAAGGTCTTTCTCAGTACTATACGAATGGTTTTTTAAAAAGAGATTTATTGGAAGAAGTTCTGTAAACCCATATTTTAAATGCATGCGTGTTGGATCATGCTAGGAGAGGGATGTGAATAATGGTATAATTAGTGTAATAAATGTTGGGTCTGTGTTGAAAATAATTTATTTCTGCATAAAATCTATGAGGCTGTGAAACCTTCCAGCTGAAACAGATTATTTACATCTCCATTTAGGAGAAGTAGGCATTGATTCGTTTCTCTCAAATGGTCTTTTCAAGATCTCCATCCATATCATTCATCTGTAAGGAAGCTTTTCTTTTGTTCCTTGACTGCCCTTTGCCCTTCACCCTTCATTGTTCAGTTTGAATATCTTGTGTTTATACAGCTGTGATGTTTTCCTTCCTTTCTAGGAGTCAATATATGTTTAAAGTAAGAGTACATGAAGCCTGAGACTTTGAGTTCAGATACCTTTCCTGCTCTGAACTTGCTGTATGGGATGTTAACAAACTCCATAATTTCACTGTTCCAATTTTTCCAGCATAAATGTATTGGGTGCAGGAATGTCTGTCAGCTAGACAGGTAGGCTTGCACTGTTAAAGTCACAGTACCCCAAAGTCCCAAATCTGGCCAAAACTGTTATGTATGTAAAAATCTCATTGCTGACAGTTCAGGTCAGCAATGACATTTATTTAACTTCTGAAAACAGACACTGCATAAGGTCTGCCCCCAATCTCTCACCTACAATTCCAAATCCCAAAACTTCTGAAATCGGCAAGACCTGATCTGAACTTATCTGGTGGTAGATCTACCTAAAATGACTTGTATAGTCTTTATTCCACTTAAATAGTTAACAGTTATCTGCAAAAATATTAATGTGCACAATTATGAAATGCTGATGAGATCCAACTGGAGGTGATAAGTAATATAAGGTTTATATAGCATATTACCTGGTAAAATCCAAAATAATTGGAACTCTGAAACACAGGGATTTGGGGTGAAAGCTTGTGGAGCTGTAGGTAAATCAATATGAATACTGACTGCATGCACAATAATAATATCTCATATCTATAAGAATAGACAACTAAAGTATCCAATAGCAGTAGCATATCAGTAATGAAGGAGATAAATGAAGCTAAATAGTGCTGAGGTCTTTTTGTTGACCGGAAGAATAAAAAGCAAGGGTAATTTCTATGGTAACCACACAAAGAATAGAAAATGTGTGAAAATTTCAAACTAACAGAGGAAAAATGAAATAAAAAAAAAAATCCTTGAGAAATCCAAAACAAAGCAAAAGAGAGTAAAAGAAACAGAACAAGCAAGAAAAATGTAAAACACACAGAAATATACATTAAATTTAATTGAGCTAAGTGTTCCACGTAGAAGTGAAAATAAATAAATACACACACATATGTATATATACACATATATATGTTAGATTGAGTAATATATATATTTTTATATATATATCATATATATGTTAGATTGAATAAATGAATAGAACAAAGCAAAAACTCATTTGGGATTTTTTCTGAAACTGAATAGACACGTTCTTTTTTTTTTTTTTTTTTAAAGATTTTATTTATTTATTTGACAGACAGAGATCACAAGTAGGCAGAGCAGCAGGCAGAGAGAGAGAGAGAGAGGGAGGAGCAGGCTCCCCATTGAGCAGAGAACCACATGTGGGACTCGATCCCAGGACCCTGGGATCACAACCTGAGCCAAAGGCAGAGGCTTTAACCTACCCAGGTGCCTCTGAATAGACCCATTCTAACAAAAGTATAGAAAGGTTATAAATAAAAGGAAAAGAAAATATATTGCGTGGAAACACTCACCAAAGGAATCCTAATACGGTTATACTAATAACAGAAATTTTAGACCTTAAGGCAAAAAGATTTACTAGAGATAAAGAAAATAATTTCATAAAACTAGAAGATTTAATTCATTAGGAACACATAAAAATTCTAAATTTCTATGCATATAACACATTTTCAAAATATATAAAGTAAAAATATAAAAATAAGATAAAGATTTATAAAACTAATTGGACAATTATAAAACCAATAGGACAATGCATAGAAACAAATTTCTATGCATGTAATAATACATTTTCAAAATAACTAAAGTGAAAATATAAAAATAAGATAAAGATTTACAAAAACTAATAGGACAATAAAACAAGTAACTGATAGAATAATCAAAAGATCAGTAAGGACCTAGAAAATCTGAACAATATTGTAAAATAAGTTGACCTTGGGGACATAAATAGAACATTAAGTCAAATAACTGCAGAACATGTATTATTTTTCAAGCACACACAGAATATTTATAAAAATGCATCATATATTGAGTCATAAAACAAGTTTGAATAAATTCCAAATGTTTTGAATTATATAGAATATTTTCTGTAAGTGCAATGCAATTATTTTAATAATAACTCACATATGTAGGTATTAAGAAATATATTTTTAAATAGGTTTTCGGTTAAATAAAACATCATGATGAATATTGGAATATATTTAACCAACTAAGAAGAAAAATACTGCACATCAAAAATCACAGATACAGCTAAAACAGTGATTAGAGGGAAATTCATAGTTAAAAGTTTATATAGTAGAAGTTAAGAAAGACTGAAAAGAAATAAACTAAGCATCTACCTAATGATGTTAGAAAAAATAGTAAAACAAATACAAGAAAAGGAAAGAGGATAACAGTAGAAATTAATTAATTTAGAGATCAAGAAGATTGCAAGGACATAATAGAATCAGCAAATCAAAAAATTGCTTTTTTTGAAACACTTAAGTTGATCAGCCACTGCTGAGATTGATCAAAAAGAGAATTGCTAAGGAAATGTTGAAAAAGAAAAACAAAACTGGGGACATCACGCTGTCTGATTTCAAGCTTTACTACAAAGCTGTGATCACCAAGCAGCATGGTACTGGCATAAAAACAGACACATAGACCAGTGGAACACAGTAGAGAGCCCAGATATGGACCCTCAATTCTATCGTCAAATGATCTTTGACAAAGCAGGAAAAAAGACAGTCTCTTCCATAAATGGTGCTAGGAAAATTGGACAGCTATGTGTAGAAGAATGAAACTCGACCATTTTCTTACACCATACACAAGTTAAACTTGAAATGGATAAAAGTCCTCAACTCAAGGCAGGAATCTATCAAAATCCTAGAGGAGAACATAGGCAGTAACCTCTTCAACATTGGCCACAGCAACTTCTTTCAAGATATGTCTCTAAAGGCAAAGGAAACAAAAGGGAAAATGAACTTTTGGAACTTCATCAAGACAAAAGCTTCTGCACAGCAAAGGAAACAGTCAACAAAACAAAGAGGCAACCGACAGAATGGGAGAAGATATTTGCAAATGACAGTATAGACAAAGGGCTGATATCCAAGATCTATAAAGAACTCAAACTCAACACATACAAAACAGATAATCACGTCAAAAATGAACAGATACTTCTCCAATGAAGACATACAAATGGCTAACAGACACATGAAAAATTATTCATCATCGTTAGCCATCAGGGAGATTCAAATCAAAACCACACTGAGATACCACCTTATACCAGTTAGAATGGTCAAAATTAACAAGACAGTAAACAACAAGTGTTGCAGAGGGTGTGGAGAAAGGGGAACCCTCTTACACCATTGGTGGGAATGCAAGTTGGTGCAGCCACTTTGGAAAACAGTGTGGAGATTCCTTAAGAAATTAAAAAGAGAGCTACCCTATGACCCTGCAATTGCATTATTGGGTATTTACAGATTTAGTGAAAAGATACAGATGTAGTGAAAAGATACAGATGTAGTGAAAAGAAGGGCCATCTGTACCCCAATGTTCATAGCAGCAATGGCCATAGTCACCAAACTGTGGAAAGAACCAAGATGCCCTTCAATGGACGAATGGATAAGGAAGATGTGGTCTGTATATACAATGGAGTATTATGCTTCCATCCGAAAGGATGAACACTCAAATTTTGTATCAACATGCATGGGACTGGAAGAGATTATGCTGAGTGAAATAAGTCAAGTAGAGAGAGTCAATTACTATATGGTTTCACTTACTTGTGGAACATAAGGAATAACATGGAAGACATTGGGAGATGGAGAGAAGTGAGTGGGGGAAAATTGGAGGGGGAGACAAACCATGAGAGATTGTGGACTCTGAGAAACAAACTGAGGGTTTTGGAAGGGAGAGGGGTGCGGGGTTGGGTGAGACTGGTGGTGGGTATTATGGAGGGCATATATTGCATGGAAAACTGGGTGTGGTGTATAAACAATGAATTTTGGAACACTGAAAAAAAATAAATTAAGAAAATAAAAAGATAAGACACAAATAACTAATAATTATGAAAATATAACATCTTTCAATGCTGTCAATATTAAAAGAGTAATGAGTTATATGATTTTATGCCACTAAATTAAAAAAAAATCTTTCAAATTTGACCCAGAAGAAAAAAGAAAACTGAATAATCTTATACTCATTAAAGTAATTAAAGTACTAAAATATTTAATTAAAAATCTTTCTACAAGTTAACTCCAAAGTCAAAGGCATTACTGGAGAATTTTTCCAAACATTTTGGGAGAAAAGTAATTTTAATCTTACAAAAGAAACTCTTCAGTGAATAGAAAAAAGAATATACTTCTCAACATATTTTATTAGGCAAGCAAAGAATTTATGAAGAATAAAAGTGGTAGATCAAAGCAACCCTCTTGGGACCCCTCCCTTTTTGGGAGTTCTGTACTGTCACTCAATAAACTTTGCTTTGCTGTCCACAAAAGAAAAAAAAAAGAAAAAAAAGTTGTAGATTAATCTCACTGAAGAACATATATATATAAAACTATAAAATAAATACTATTAACATAAACTCTAAATTAAATACTATTAACATATACATTTCTATATATGTTGAAATAATATGATCATCACCATGTTAGGACTATCTCAGTAATAGCCATATTATTTATCCTTACACTTGAATAAAACAGTTTAATATGACTATATCCTACCGACTCTTACTTTTGTCCCTTTTGTACCACTTGAGAGAGGTTGGGAAGGCATTATTAATCCCAGTCTATGGGAAAGAAAGGAAGCCTTAGAAGCATCCAGCAATTTATATACTTCATTTATGTATAAGCACACTACCAAGACATGGCAGATAAAATTCAAATCCAGCTTTTTTGTCTGCAGGTCTACACATTTTCACTGTCTACATTTCATTCATCACACATTGACATTTCATAAGGTCCTGTTGGTAATTAGATGCTCAGGGCACATTTCTATTAGCTTTTTTTCTTCTGTCTTTCCTTTTTTTTTTTTTTTTTTAAACTGGAATTATTGAAGAGAAACAAAACTCACACATGCATTTCTTCCTGATTCATTTGAGAATGCTTTAATTAGCTTGAATTGTTTAGCCACAGCTTGTTTGAAGCTGAACTTCCTGCACTTTGAATCAATTTTCTACTCAGCTTCTTTGAGAAGGCTGTTTCTTCCTAGGCTCCTTAGTCTTTGCAGAAAAAGCATAGGTGGACTAAATCCTCTAGAGATACTTTTTTCCCTGAAGTCTCTTCTGCCCCCCTACACAAATGCTGGGATCTATTCAGCACCCTCCACGGGAGCTCATTCATTTCTGCCCCTTTAACCAAAGAGAACTCAGCGGTTCTTAGAGTTCCTCACCAGAGGAATAATGGAATATACTGACAGGTGTTTCTTTGGCATCCCGATATAATTAGAGACATTTGCATTCTCCTAATTGTTCACACTCTTCAGGAACAATGTGAGTTAATGACAGCACAAGTCCTAGTTTTTCTGTTTTTCTTTACAGAATGAAAGAATTGAAAGGGGCCTATTTTATAAAACTGTTTCTTCTTTTCACAAATGAGGAAATAGAGGCTTGGAAGGGAAATGACCCACCTGAAGTGAATTTGTGATTGAGAAAGGATTAGGAACCAAATATTCTGACTCTTAAGTCTGTACTCTTTCTGCAGTTCTTTGTTGCATAAATTTATATGACAGGATCTACTACATCTTGGTGCTTGTATTATTTAGACAGTAGGGGCCAAAAAAGCATCATTGTAGGAATGTTTAGAGAATGACCTTTAAATTCAGGAATATCTCGGAGTGCTAAAATCCAAAGTATCAATAAATGTTATTGATAGAAATATAATTGTGAGAAGACACAAAAGAAATAACAATGGACTGAGAGGAATGGCTCTCGGGATTGTGATAGAAGATTGCTAAGACCTTTTAAATTGAATATAGGAATATTATTAATCGTCGTGACAAATAGTATGAAGAATCCTTTGGGGCAAGTGTGCTCCTCAAACCTAAATATAGGAAAACCTGGTTGTGTGGGTTTACCTGGATAGTCTGGTTGGTTGGTGGAAAAGAATCTGAAATTGAGAAGACATGGGTTGTAATTCTGACTTTGAAGTGGTTAGCAGAGCTGGTGCATTTCTCTGGATCCTAGTTTCTCACTGATAAAATGAGGAAAGGATTAGATTTGTAGTTCCTCAAATTTTAGTGTGCATAGGAATCATCTAGGGGATCTAGTGAAATTTAGATTCTACGGGCCCATTCCCAGTGATTCTGATTCATTGATTTGGGGCAGGTCCATAGAGTCCACATTGTATCAAACTCTACAAAGGCTTCTAACAGTGGTGTTTCTAGGGTCACACCTGAAGAAATGAAAATATACCCAGGAAAAAGGACCCACTGAATATCTAATATTTGGAACATTTGCTTCCCACCTGCTAAAACTTAATAAATGCTAAAGTTCTCTGCCACTTAAAAGCACTTTTGGAACATTAACCTGTTTCTGATTTGGGTCATAATGCCATACTTCAATTTGTGTATCAAATTTACAGGCTTTGTAGAGGCCAGTGCAGCCCAGCAGGAGGGAACATGAGTCTGAATTCCAAGGCAAAGTATTATCCTCTTTGGCCACAACTTCATTTTCTTACACTCCACAGGTGGATTTGAAAGGTCTCCAGTGCTTTCAAAATAGTTGAACAAGAAGTCCTTCCAATTCTTTTTTAATATATTTTTAAAATATTTTACTTATTTATTTGACAGACAGAGATCACAAGTAGACAGAGAGGCAGGCAGAGAGAGAGGAGGAAGCAGGCCGACCCCCATAAGCAGAGAGCCCGATGCGGGGCTCGATCCCAGGACCCTGGGATCATGACCCGAGCAGAAGGCAGAGGCCCTAACCCACTGAGCCACCCAGGTGCCCCAGTCCTTCCAGTTTTTTAATTAAGCAAGCTTTGACCTTCAAGGCTGTAATTGCTCTTGACATCTAACTTATTGCTTAATTAAAACATGGTGAAATAGGGGACTTCACTTCTAGAAAAATAAAGAGTCATGCTCATTTCTTTTTTATTAAAGTCCTTCTTTTATCTGAAGGTACAAGCTGAGGTTATCACTAGACTAATGGAGAAAGGATCTAGCAAGCACCAAACCTGAGGTGAATCATTGTCCTTCTGAAACAACGAGAGCTTATGAAATTATCAGGCAGAGAGAGAGAGAAAGAGAAAACAACAACTATTAAATCATTTTGTTGAGTTATGTCAGAAGATGGAACAATAAAAAATTAAGGATGATGGCATTTCAATGAGCAACTGAATAGGAATAATTATTTATTCTGTTTTATTTTTTAATAGGTTTTTATTATGTTAAGTTAGTCACCATACAGTACATCATTAGTTTTTGATGTAGTGTTCCATGATTCTTTGTTTGTGTATAACACACAGTGCTCCATGTAATACATGCCCTCCTTAATACTCATCACTGGGCTCACCCATCTGCCCACGCCTTTCCCCTCTAAAACCCTCAGATTGTTTCCTGGAGTCCATAGTCTCTCATAGTTCATCTCCCCCTCTGATTTCTGCTCCCTTCATTTTTCCCTTCCTTCACCTTATGTGCTCCATGCTGTTCCTTATGTTTCACAAATAAGTGAAACCACATGATAATTGTCTTTCTCTGCTTGACTTAATTTCACTTAGCATAATCTCTTCCAGTTCCATTCATGCTGATGCAAATGTTGGATATTCATTCTTTCTGATGGCTGAGTAATATTCTGTTGTGTATATGGACCACATCTTCTGTATTCATTCCTCCTTTCACTAAGTGAAGGAAGTTCCAACAAGATGAACCCAAAGAGAGCTACACCAAGATACATTATAATTAAAATATAAAAAAGTAAAGATAAAGAATCTTAAAAGCAGCAAGGAAAAAGTAACTGGTTATAAATAAAGGGATGCCTATAAAGCTATGAGCTTATTTTTCAGCAGAAACTTTGTAGGCCAGAAGAAAGTGGCACAATATATTCAAAGTACTGAAAGGGAAAAAATAAAAATAAAAACAACAACAACAAAAAACTTACCTAAACAACAATACTCTACATGGTTAAGATTATCATTCCAGAATTGAAAGAGAGGTGAAGTGTTCCAGACAAGCAAAAATTAGAGTTCATCACCACTAAACTGGTTTTACAATAAGTATTAAAGGTACTTGTTTAAATGGAAAAGAGAAGGCTTAGCTATTATATATATAGATATATATATAATACATATAAAAATTTATATAAATATAATATATAAATATATAAATTTATATTATATATAATTATATATACATATATAAAATATGGAAAAATATATATTTATACATAAACCTATATATGGAAAAAATCTCACTAGTAAAGGCAAACATAAAAAGATAATAGATCAACCACTTATAAATCTACTATGAAGATTAAAAGTCAAAAGTAGTAAAACTATATCTACAATAATTAGTTAAGGATACACAAAAATTTATAAAATGGAAACAAAGAAAACCAGGGGAGCAATCCTTATATCAGACAAAATAAATACAACAAAACGTGAAATGAGAGACAAAGGGTATTACATAATGATAAAGGGATCAGAATCAGTCCAATAAGAAGGTATAGCAATTAAAGGTATAAATATTTGCTTGGAGCCTCTTTTTCCATCCCTTCACTTTTAGTCTGTGTTTGTCTTGTGATCTGAAGTGAATCGTTAGATCTGAGTTTTGTGTCTCTTGTAGGTAGCATATAGATGGATCTTTTATTTTTATCCAATCAACCACCCTGCATCTTTTGATTGGAACATTTAGTCAATTTATATTTAAAGTAATTATGATGAGTGTGTATTTATTGCCCTTTTCTTAATCATTGTCTGATTGTTTTTGTAACTTTTATCTGTTCTTCTCTTATTCTCTTCCCTTTGCCTTGATGACTTTTCTCTTTTACAAGAGGTATTTAGTGTAAAGTTCTGTTTGAGAATTTTTCTCAAATATGAATGTATATCAGAATCCCCTAGAGGTCTTGTTAAAACAGTGATTTCTGGGAACTAACCCCATAGTTTTTGATTCTAAAAATCAGGAGTAGGGACTGAATATTTGCATTGCTAAAAGAGTCCCAGGTGATATTGATACTGCTGGTGGAGGGGAGGGGACTTGAACAACCACTTCGTATTTCATGCTTTTTCAATTTTCTAAATGCACATGCATGTGTGTGGTGGGGGAGGGCATATTTGTGTAAGTAGAGAGTGATGAAGGGAGGTGAGAACAGGGGAAAATATCTTATAAACTCCTGTTACTTGCACAGTGCAAACACTGTGCCTCAGTTATGATCAGTATGTCATAATTATTTGTTAAATTAAATAAGTTTTACTATGTAAAAATTTTATACAATACTCAATATATGGAAATTGACCTGTCTTTCCAGAGGAAAGACACTGGAACTGCCTCATATTTCTGCCAGAAAAGATTACTACTTAAATGAAACAGAAGTTGCCTTTGTCTGTTTTCCCTAGCCCTGTGGCATTTAACATCTCTTTTGCTCCAGCCGCATTACCGAAGGCAGGCGACTCACAGGAGCCAGAACAAGGTGCAAACAATGTGATCTCTAGTTTATATATGTGTGTGTGGATGTATATGTGGTTGCTTGTATGTGTGTGTGTGTGTGTGTGTTTATATGTAAATGTTAGTGTATTATATATGCAATATAATATATTATACATAATTAGTATAATATACATGTTATTATACATAATATTATTATATATAGTTAATAAGTAATATATCTTATTACTTATTACTAACTAGCATTAGTAATAAGCCCAAGGGGAAATATGCTGGCTAGTTTTCGTATCTGTTGATAACTCTGAGAACTCACTTCCTTCAATTAGGTTGGTGGGTTTGTTATTTTGTATAGGCACATGTTAAGCAAAAGGGCCTGAAGATACTGAACCTTTGCTGTAGCTGCCACCAGGTGAGGATTTGACCTGAAAAGTAAGTCTGTAGTGGCTACAAGTAATAAAGGTATTATGTGTCTGGTATTAAACTAAGAGCTTTACATGTGTATTTTTTTAAGATTTTTTTTTTTTTTTTTTAAATTTGAGAGACACACACAGCAAGAAGAGAGCATGAATGGGGAGGAGGGGTAGTGGCAGGCTCCCATCGAGTAGGGCTCGATCCCAGGACCCTGGAAACATGACCTGAGCTGAAGGCAGATGCCCAACTGACTGAACCCAGGTGCTCCTACATGTGTATTTTTTTTAATCCTCACAAAACCATATGATGTTTGTATTATTCTTAATCCCATTTATCCAGTTAAGATAATTAGGCAAGAGTAAATAGCTCTTAGCTATGTGGCTGGTGAGTGGTAGGTCTGTGACTTGAACCCTAGTCTGTTTGACTACAATATCTTTGCTCTTACCACCAACTATATTGCTTCCTAATTGCATACAGATATATCCCACAGAATGGTGTAACTTAATTTACCCAAAGCATATAGCAGAGATAACTGAATTAGAAAGAAGGCAGGTGATTTTTCCAATGTCATACAGTGAATTAGTCATAGAATCAGGACTAGAACAAAGGTCTCCATGTTCCCTGAGTCAATGTCAATGGCTTTCCTAGTTACCATGTTCTTGTACTTAAGCATCATTATTACACTGTCTTTCTCTTTGTTCTTCTCAATGACAGCTGAGTGTCTTTTAGTCATCCCTGTCATGACTCAATGCTGGCATGATTTGTGCCCCATCTATACTTACGCTACAAGTCCACTTCCATCCCCTCCTACCCTTATCCTTGTCAGCTCAGTAGGCTTGAGTGTCTTCTCTAGTTATATGCATTTTAATTTTTTCTCAAGCAACTTATTCTGGATGTTAGTTCTGGTTCAGCCAAAACTTTAGAGTAAGGGACAAGAACTCCATCTTATCTATCTCATTGCTAAGAGAATGATGCTGTAAAAGCCATGGAAAATCACTTGATCACTCTTCTTCATTGTAAATAATTATTCCAGAAACCCAGAAATGAACTTCTCGGGGCCTTCGTCACATGGACAAATGGCAACATGAGTCATCCAGTGATTGCAATCTGTATATTCACTCATCTTGTTCACACCTGAAGAAAAGTTGGACAAGTTAGCACCAGTGGCTTTATACTCACATCTTCCTAAGGGTTATGAGAATAAGCCCTCTCTTGGTTTCCATGCTGGGAGTGAAGCCTGCTTGGGATTCTCTCTCACCCTCTGACCCTCCTCCCCAGATCACGCTCTCTCACTAAAACAAAACTTTGTATTTATATAAAACTACATCTTCTAAGACAAACAAGGTACCCAAATTAAGAGAAATTGCCTTCTATTACCTCCTGGAAATAGAATGTCATCCCTTTCTATCAGTATCCTGTGGAAGTTTGAATGTTATCCCCTGTGCTACATTACCAGAGTAGCCAATACCATGAGCATAGTAGCAATAACCAGTAATATCTTGAATGTATTACTGTTCTGGCCAGTGAGTGGAAAAATGAATTCCAAGGAAAGTTGAACATTTTCTTATTTACCTAATTTCCCCCCGCCCTAAAATCAAAATAAAATGCTTTCTGTTTTCTTAAATTCTTTCACTGAGTTTAAATTTTTCTGACCAACATTGGTAATTCCCTGTTCTGACTTTTTATTTATGATAGAGATGCTGTGTGTTATTAACCATAGGATCAATCTGGGAACTACTGATTTTCTGGACCAGTGATTTCTCAGTGCTGGTCCAAGAATGGGTGTTTGCACGTTTCCACTAGTTCCTGATGAAATGAATAAATAAATCAGTACAATGGGTAGATTGCAAAAGTTGCCACTCCCTAATCTCCTTCATGTGATCTCCATTAAGACTTGTTTGCTTCTTCACCAGTATTTCCTAACCACCAGGAGAAGCATAGCACAAAATGAGCCTTCAATATGTATATTTTGAGTAAGTAAGTGCAATCTCCCATTTTGGAAAAAGCCATTTTTTATTCTGTGATTATTCCTTTTTCTGGTGTTAAAATATCTTTTTTTAAATGAAAGAATGCTTATTGATAGAAGTTATTTTCAATTCTTTTACTTGACAAAACCAAAGGCTACAGATCCTATCTTGGTCATCTAAATTTGATTTTTTTAAAATTTCACTAGATTGAGAGTATAGCAACCTGGAAATCATTAGTGTAATTTAATTTATGTAAAAAAGGGAAAACTGCTGCCCAGGGAGAGGAAATAACTTGACTAAAACCCCAGTAATTTCTTACAAGAAACTCATTTCAGACCCGAAGTCACCTCCAGATTTAAAGTGAGGGGGTGGAAAACAATTTACCATGCTAATGGACATCAGAAGAAAGCAGGGGTGGCAATCCTTATATCAGATCAATTAGATTTGAAGCAAAAGACTATAATAAGACATGAGGAAGGACATTATATCATACTCAAAGGATCTGTCCAGCAAGAAGATCTAACAGTTTTAACCCACTGAGCCACCCAGGCACCCCGAAGATCTAACAATTTTAAATATCTATGCCCCTAACGTGGGAGCAGCCAACTATATAAACCAATTAATAACAAAATCAAAGAAACACATCAACAATAATACAATAATATTAGGGAACTTTAACACTCCCCCTCACTGAAATGGACAGATCATCCAAGCAAAAGATCAACAAGGAAATAAAGGCCTTAAATGACACACTGGACGAGATGGACATCACAGATATATTCAGAACAGTTCTTTCCAAAGCAACAGAATACACATTCTTCTCTGGTGCACATGGAACATTCTCCAGAACAGATCACATCCTGGGTCCTAAATCAGGTCTCAAGCAGTATCAAAAGATTGGGATCATTCCCTGCATATTTTCAGACCACAATGTTCTGAAGCTAGAACTCAATCACAAGAAGAAATTTGGAAAGAACCCAAATACATGGAGACTAAACAGCATCCTTCTCAAGAATGAATGGGTCAACCAGAAAATTAAAGAAGAATTGAAAAAATTCATGGAAACAAATGATAATGAAAACACAACTGTTCAAAATCTGTGGGACACAACAAAGGCAGTCCTGAGAGGAAAACATATAGTGGTACAAGCCTTTCTCAAGAAACAAGAAAGGTCTCAGGTACACAACCTAACCCTACACCTAAAGGAGCTGGTGAAAGAACAAGAAAGAAAGCCTAAACCCAGCAGGAGGAGAGAAATCATAAAGATCAGAGCAGAAATCAATGAAATAGAAACCAAAAAAAAAAAAAAAAAAAACCAATAGAACAAATTAATGAAACTAGGAGCTTGTTCTTTGAAAGAATTAATAAGATTAATAAACCCCTGGCCAGACTTATCAAAAAGAAAAGAGAAAGGACCCAAATAAATAAAATCATGAATGAAAGAGGAGAGATCACAACTAATACCAAAGAAATACAAACAATTATAAGAGCATATTATGAGCAACTCTACGCAAACAAATTTGACAATCTGGAAGAAATGGATTCATTTCTAGAGACATATAAACTACCACAACTGAACCAGGAAGAAATAGAAAGCCTGAACAGACCCATAACCAGTAAGGAGATTGAAACAGTCATCAAATACTCCAAACAAACAAAAGCCTAGGGCCAGACGGCTTCCCGGGGCAATTCTACCAAATGTTTAAAGAAGAACTAATTCCTATTCTCCTGAAACTGTCCCAAAGAATAGAAATGGAAGGAAAACTTCCAAACTCATTTTATGAGGCCAGCATCACCTTGATCCCAAAACCAGACAAGGATCCCAACAAAAAAGAGAACTACAGACCAATATCCTTGATGAACACAGATGCGAAAATTCTCACCAAAATACTAGCCAATAGGATTCAACAGTACATTAAAAGGATTATTCACCATGACCAAGTGGGATTTATCCCAGTGCTGCAAGGTTGGTTCAACATCCGCAAATCAATCAATGTGATACAATACATTAATAAGAGAAAGAACAAGAACCATATGATACTCTCAATAGATGCTGAAAAAGCATTTGACAAAGTAAAGCATCCCTTCATGATCAAAACTCTTCAAAGTGTAGGGATAGAGGGCACATACCTCAATATTATCAAAGCCATCTATGACAAACCTACTGCAAATATCATTCTCAATGGAGAAAAACTGAAAGCTTTTCTGCTAAGGTCAGGAACACGGCAGGGATGTCATTATCACCACTGTATTCAACATAGTACTAGAAGTCCTAGCCTCAGCAATCAGACAACAAAAGGAAATTAAAGGCATCCAAATTGGCAAAGAAGAAGTCAAACTCAATGTGCAAAAGGAATCCATCAAAATCCTTGAGGAGAACACAGGCAGCAACCTCTTTGACCTCAGCCGCAGCAACATCTTCCTAGGAACATCTCCAAAAGCAAGGGAAGCAAAGACAAAAATGAACTATTGGGATTTCATCAAGATCAAAAGCTTTTACACAGCAAAGGAAACAGTTAACAAAACCAAAAGACAACTGACAGAATGGGAGAAGATATTTGCAAACGACATATCAGATAAAGGGCTAGTATCTAATATATATAAAGCATTTATCAAACTCAACACCCAAAGAACAAATAATCCAATCAAGAAATGGGCAGAAGACATGAACAGACATTTCTGCAAAGAAGACATCCAGATGGCCAAAAGACACATGAAAAAGTGCTCCATATTACTCAGCATCAGGGAAATACAAATCAAAACCACAATGAGATATCACCTCACACCAGTCAGGATGGCTAAAATTACTAAGTCAGGAAATGACAGATGCTGGTGAGGATGCAGAGAAAGGGGAACCCTCCTACACTGTTGGTGGGAATGCAAGCTGGTGCAATCACTCTGGAATACAGCTGGGAGATTCCTCAAAAAGTTGAAAATAGAACTACCCTTTGACCCAGCAATTGCACTACTGGGTATTTACCCTAAAGATACAAACGTAGTGATCCAATGGGGCATGTGCAACCGAATGTTTATAGCAGCAATGTCCACAATAGCCAAACTATGGAAAGAACCTAGATGTCCATCAACAGATGAATGGATCAAGAAGATGTGGTATATATACACAATGGAATACTATGCAGCCATCAAAAGAAATGAAATCTTGCCATTTGCGATGACGTGGATGGAACTAGAGGGTATCATGCTTAGCAAAATAAGTCTAGCGGAGAAAGACAACTATCATATGATCTCCCTGATATGAGGAAGTGGAGATGCAACATGGGGGGTTAAGGGGGTAGGAGAAGAATGAATGAAACAAGATGGGATTGGGAGGGAGACAAACCATAAGTGACTCTTAGTCTCACATAACAAACTGAGAATTGCTGGGGGGAGGGGGTTTGGGAGAGGGTGGTGGGGTTATGGACATTGGGGAGGGTATGTGCTATGGTGAGTGCTGTGAAGTGTGTAAACCTGGCGATTCACAGACCTGTATCCCTGGGGATGAAAGTACATTATATGTTTATAAAAAATTTAAAAAAAACAGTAATTGGATTATTACCAGTTCCCCTGTGTCCCTTTCTATTTCACAGAATTATAACTATTGGTTGATTCTTTTTCTTTTCTCTTTCTTTCTCTTTTTTTCTTCTTATTTTCTTTTCATAAATAATTGTGGTCTCTTAAAGAGTACTGTAAGCTCCTTGAAAATGTGGATCATTTTATATTCTTGTTTTGTAAGGTTAGCAACACCCCTTGTTTGGGATTCTCTATCTATGGCACTGAATCTGACTTGGAGACTAAGCTAAGTGGATACAAATAAAACCAAGGAAATTCTGTTTCTGGATATTACCCTTAAAAGTTTACAAAATTCTCCCATTCTGTAGGTTGTCTTTTCATTTTGTTAATTGTTTCTTTTGCTGTTCAGAAACTTTTGAGTTTGATGTAATCCCATTTGTTGATCTTTTTTTTGCTTTTCTTGTTTGTATTTTTTGGTGTCATATCCAAAAAACAATTGCCAAGACCAATATTGAGGAATTCTTTTCTATCTTTTCTTCTAGTTTTACAGTATCGGGTCTTATGTTTAAGTCTTTGACGCATTTTGAGTTAATTTTTGTGAGTGGTATTAAGACCGAAGTATAATTTCATTATTATGTGCGTGTTTTTCCAATTTTTCCAGCACAATTTGTTGAAAAGACTATAATTTTGGTCCTGTGCATTGTGTATTCTTGTCTTTCTTGTCAAGTGCTAGTTGACTGTATCTGCCAGAAATTAATTTTGGGTTTTCTATTCTGCTTCATTGGTTTATAAATCTATTTTTGTGCCTGTACCATACTGTTTTTATTACTGTGGCTTTCCAATACAGTTTGAAACCAGATAGCCACAGGCACATAAAAAGAAGTTCAACGTTGGGGCACCTGGGTGGCTCAGTGCGTTAAAGCCTCTGCCTTCAGCTCAGGGTCCTGGGATTGAGCCCCGCATCGGGCCCTCTGCTCAGCAGGGAGCCTGCTTCCTCTTCCTCTCTCTCTCTCTCTCTCTCTCTCTCTCTCTGCCTGCCTCTCTGCCTACTTATGATCTCTGTCTGCCAAATGAATAAATAAAAATATTTTTTTTTAAAAAAGTCTTAGAATAAATCCCACTTGGTCGTGGTGAATAATCTTTTTAATGTACTGTTGAATCCTATTGGCTAGTATTTTGGTGAGAATTTTCGCATCTGTGTTCATCAAGGATATCGGTCTATAGCTCTTTTTTTTGGTGGGATCCTTGTCTGGTTTTGGGATCAAGGTGATGCTGGCCTCATAAAATGAGTTTGGAAGTTTTCCTTCCATTTCTATTTTTTGGAACAGTTTCAGGAGAATAGGAATTAGTTCTTCTTTAAATGTTTGGTAGAATTCCCCCGGAAAGCCATCTGGCCCTGGGCTTTTGTTCGTTTGGAGATTTTTAATGACTGTTTCAATCTCCTTACTGGTTATGGGTCTGTTCAGGCTTTCTATTTCTTCCTGGTTCAGTTGTGGTAGTTTATATGTTTCTAGGAATGCATCCATTTCTTCCAGGTTGTCTTTTATTGCCGTAGAGTTGCTCATAGTATGTTCTTATAATAGTTTGTATTTCTTTGGTGTTAGTTGTGATCTCTCCTCTTTCATTCATGATTTTATTTATTTGGGTCCTTTCTCTTTTCTTATTGATAAGTCGGGCCAGGGGTTTATCAATTTTATTAATTCTTTCAAAGAACCAGCTCCTAGTTTCGTTGATTTGTTCTATTGTTTTTTTGGTTTCTATTTCATTGATTTCTGCTCTGATCTTTATGATTTCTCTTCTCCTGCTGTGCTTAGGGTTTCTTTCTTGTTCTTTCTCCAGCTCCTTTAGGTGTAGGGTTAGGTTGTGTACCTGAGACCTTTCTTGTTTCTTGAGAAAGGCTTGTACCGCTATATATTTTCCTCTCAGGACTGCCTTTATTGTGTCCCACAGATTTTGAACCGTTGTATTTTCATTATCATTTGTTTCCATGATTTTTTTCAATTCTTCTTTAATTTCCCAGTTGACCCATTCATTCTTTAGAAGGATACTGTTTAGTCTCCATGTATTTGGGTTCTTTCCAAACTTCCTTTTGTGGTTGAGTTCTAGCTTTAGAGCATTGTGGTCTGAAAATATGCAGGGAATGATCCCAATCTTTTGATACCGGTTGAGTCCTGATTTAGGACCGAGGATGTGATCTATTCTGGAGAATGTTCCATGTGCACTAGAGAAGAATGTGTATTCTGTTGCTTTGGGATGAAATGTTCTGAATATATCTGAGATGTCCATCTGGTCCAGTATGTCGTTTAAGGCCTTTATTTCCTTGCTGATCTTTTGCTTGGTTGATCTGTCCATTTCAGTGAGGGGAGTGTTAAAGTCCCCTACTATTATTGTATTGTTGTTGATGTGTTTCTTTGATTTTGTTATTAATTGGTTTATATAGTTGGCTGCTCCCACGTTGGGGGCATAGATATTTAAAATTATTAAATCTTCTTGTTGGACAGACCCTTTGAGTATGATATAGTGTCCTTCCTCATCTCTTATTGTAGTCTTTGGCTTAAAATCTAATTGATCTGATATAAGGATTGCCACTCCTGCTTTCTTCTGATGTCCATTAGCATGGTAAATTCTTTTCCACCCCCTCACTTTAAATCTGGAGGTGTCTTCGGGCTTAAAATGAGTTTCTTGGAGGCAACATATAGATGGGTTTTGTTTTTTTATCCATTCTGATACCCTGTGTCTTTTGACAGGGGCATTTAGCCTTTTTACATTCAGGGTAACTATTGAGAGATATGAATTTAGTGCCATTGTATTGCCTGTAAGGTGACTGTTACTGTATATGGTCTCTGTTCCTTTCTGATCTACCACCTGTAGGCTCTCTCTTTGCTTAGAGGACCCCTTTCAATATTTCCTGTAGAGCTGGTTTGGTGTTTGCAAATTCTTTCAGTTTTTGTTTGTCCTGGAAGTTTTTAATCTCTCCTTCTATCTTCAATGATAGCCTAGCTGGATATAGTATTCTGGGCTGCATGTTTTTCTCGTTTAGTGCTCTAAAAATATCATGCCAGGTCTTTCTGGCCTGCCAGGTCTCTGTGGATAAGTCAGCTGCCAATCTAATATTTTTACCATTGTATGTTACAGACTTCTTTTCCCGGGCTGCTTTCAGGATTTTCTCTTTGTCACTGAGACTTGTAAATTTTACTATTAGGTGACGGGGTGTGGGCCTATTCTTATTGATTTTGAGGCGCGTTCTCTGAACCTCCTGAATTTTGATGCTCGTTCCCTTTGCCATATTGGGGAAATTCTCCCCAATAATTCTCTCCAGTATACCTTCTGCTCCCCTCTCTCTTTCTTCTTCTTCTGGAATCCCAATTATTCTAATGTTGTTTCGTCTTATGGTGTCACTTATCTCTCGAATTCTCCCCTCGTGTTCCAGTAGCTGTTTGTACCTCTTTTGCTCAGCTTCTTTATTCTCTGTCATTTGGTCTTCTATATCACTAATTCTTTCTTCTGCCTCATTTATCCTAGCAGTTAGAGCCTCCATTTTTGATTGCACCTCATTAATAGCTTTTTTGATTTCAACTTGGTTAGATTTTAGTTCTTTTATTTCTCCAGAAAGGGCTTTTAATCTCTCGAGAGGGTTTCTCTAATATCTTCCATGCCTTTTTCGAGCCCGGCTAGAACCTTGAGGGCTGCAAGGTTGGTTCAACATCCGCAAATCAGTCAATGTCATACAACACATCAATAAAAGAAAGAACAAGAACCATATGATACTTTCAATAGATGCTGAAAAAGCATTTGACAAAGTACAGCATCCCATCCTGATCAAAACTCTTCAAAGTGTAGGGATAGAGGGCACATACCTCAATATCATCAAAGCCATCTATGAAAAACCCACCGCAAATATCATTCTCAATGGAGAAAAACTGAAAGCTTTTCCACTAAAGTCAGGAACACGGCAGGGATGTCCATTATCACCACTGCTATTCAACATAGTACTAGAGGTCCTAGCCTCAGCAATCAGACAACAAAAGGAAATTAAAGGCATCCAAATCGGCAAAGAAGAAGTCAAATTATCACTCTTCGCAGATGATATGATACTATATGTGGAAAACCCAAAAGACTCCACTCCAAAACTGCTAGAACTTATACAGGAATTTAGTAAAGTGTCAGGATATAAAATCAATGCACAGAAATCAGTTGCACTTCTCTACACCAACAGCAAGACAGAAGAAAGAGATATTAAGGAGTCAATCCCATTTACAATTGCATCCAAAACCATAAGATACCTAGGAATAAACCTAACCAAAGAGACACAGAATCTATACTCAGAAAACTATAAAGTACTCATGAAAGAAATTGAGGAAGACACAAAGAAATGGAAAAATGTTCCATGCTCCTGGATTGGAAGAATAAATATTGTGAAAATGTCTATGCTACCTAAAGCAATCTACACATTTAATGCAATTCCTATCAAAGTACCATCCATCTTTTTCAAAGAAATGGAACAAATAATTCTAAAATTTATATGGAACCAGAAAAGACCTCGAATAGCTAAAGGGATATTGAAAAAGAAAGCCAACGTTGGTGGCATCACAATTCCGGACTTCAAGCTCTATTACAAAGCTGTCATCATCAAGACAGCATGGTACTGGCACAAAAACAGACCCATAGATCAATGGAACAGAATAGAGAGCCCAGAAATAGACCCTCAAATCTATGGTCAACTCATCTTCGACAAAGCAGGAAAGAATGTCCAATGGAAAAAAGACAGCCTCTTCAATAAGTGGTGCTGGGAAAATTGGACAGCCACATGCAGAAAAATGAAATTGGACCATTTCCTTACACCACACACAAAAATAGACTCAAAATGGATGAAGGACCTCAATGTGCGAAAGGAATCCATCAAAATCCTTGAGGAGAACACAGGCAGCAACCTCTTCGACCTCTGCCGCAGCAACATCTTCCTAGGAACAACGCAAAAGGCAAGGGAAGCAAGGGAAAAAATGAACTATTGGGATTTCATCAAGATCAAAAGCTTTTGCACAGCAAAGGAAACAGTTAACAAAATCAAAAGACAACTGACAGAATGGGAGAAGATATTTGCAAACGACATATCAGATAAAGGACTAGTGTCCAGAATCTATAAAGAACTTAGCAAACTCAACAGCCAAAGAACAAATAATCCAATCAAGAAATGGGCAGAGGACATGAACAGACATTTCTGCAAAGAAGACATCCAGATGGCCAACAGACACATGAAAAAGTGCTCCATATCACTCGGCATCAGGGAAATACAAATCAAAACCACAATGAGATATCACCTCACACCAGTCAGAATGTCTAAAATCGACAAGTCAGGAAATGACAGATGCTGGCGAGGATGCGGAGAAAGGGGAACCCTCCTACACTGTTGGTGGGAATACAATCTGGTGCAGCCACTCTGGAAAACAGCATGGAGGTTCCTCAAAATGTTGAAAATAGAACTGCCCTATGACCCAGCAATTGCACTATTGGGTATTTACCCTAAAGATACAAACGTAGTGATCCAAAGGGGCACATGCACCCGAATGTTTATAGCAGCAATGTCCACAATAGCCAAACTATGGAAAGAACCTAGATGTCCATCAACAGATGAATGGATCAAGAAGATGTGGTATATATACACAATGGAATACTATGCAGCCATCAAAAGAAATGAAATCTTGCCATTTGCGACAACATGGATGGAACTAGAGCGTATCATGCTTAGCGAAATAAGTCAAGCAGAGAAAGACAACTATCATATGATCTCCCTGATATGAGGAAGTGGTGATGCATCATGGAGGCTTAAGTGGGTAGGAGAAGAATAAATGAAACAAGATGGGATTGGGAGGGAGACAAACCATAAGTGACTCTTAATCTCACAAAACAAACTGAGGGTTGCTGGGGGGAGGGGGTTTGGGAGAAGGGGGTGGGATTATGAACATTGGGGAGGGTATGTGCTTTGGTGAGTGCTGTGAAGTGTGTAAACCTGGTGATTCACAGACCTGTACCCCTGGGGATAAAAATATATGTTTATAAAAAATAAAAAATTAAAAAAAAAAGTCTTAAAAAAAGAAATTCAACATTACTAATCATTGAGAGAATGTAAATTAAGACCACAATGGGCTATCACTTCAAACCTGTTAGAATGACTATCATCAAGAAGACAAGAAACAACAGGTGCTCATGAAGATATGGGGAAAATGCAGTCCTAATTCAGTGTTGGTGGTGATGTAAATTGGTTCAACCACTATGGAAAACACTATGAATTCCAAAAAAAGATACAAATTGATTTGCTTTATGATCCAGGAATTTCATTTTGGGTATATACCCAAAGGAAATGAAAACAGGATTTTGAAGAGACATAAACACTCCCAGATTTATTGCAGTGTATTCACAATAGCCAGATATGGAAACAACTCAAATGTATGTATGCCTATATATATATATATGTATGACATCTTTTGTCCATTCATCCATTGATATTTATATCTATCTATCTATCTATCTATATCAGGGTGTGTGTACACACACACACACACACACACACACACACACACAGTGGAATATTATTCAGCCACGAGAAAGGAAGATAATCCTGCCATTTACAACATGGATGTACCTTGAATACGTTATTCTAAGTAAGATAATTCAGACAGAGAAAGACAAATATTGTTTATCATTTTATGCATAATCTTAAAAGGTAAAACTTGTGAAAAATAGAGAATAAAATGATGGTTACAATGGAATGGAGATAAGGGGAAAAGATTGATGTTATTTGTAGTAAATAAGCCATAGAGATCTAATGCGCAGTATAGTGAATATAAATAACAGTATTGTACTATAATTATGAAATGTGATAAATATTGCTACAATAGCAATCATATTATATAGTATATAAATGTATTGAAATAACACACTACACACCTTAAATTTACACAATTTTATCTGCCAAATTTATTCAATAATTAAAAAAAAGCAAGATCCTATTAATTGTTATCCTTGTTTCAAAATGTAAATGAAGACCAAAAAAATAATAAGCCTAAACCTGACATGTAAACCAAGTAAAAATCAGTTACCTGATCAGTCTCATGTAGGGAAAGAAATTGATTTATAACATATCAATCAGTTCATAAAGGCTGGTGAACACATAGAGCATTCACTTTGAACATGGATTTTGAGACTAGGTTTGCAAAGGTGATTAATATCCCCTACCACCCAACCCTCAAAAACAGGAAAAGGATAAGAAGGGGCATTCTACATTTTGTTGAACACTGATACTGCAAGAAAATAACACATTTCTAATATTTAAACCAAAGATAAAATATGTAGATATAAATAACTAAATTAAATGAACTTTACTAAGGGTTTAATGAACATTGGATAGATCTAGTAAGAAATATCATAGTTTGCTTTTTTCTAGGCATTCTCTGCGGATGCCTGGCAAAAAATAATATACCTCTCTTTAGCCCTATTCAGTTATACTTTTTGTACCTTTCTACTTTACCTATTATTAGTTAGCATAAAAATCTAATTAGTAATTTTGTTGGAAGGTCACTTTACACTAATCGGTCAGAGTACACACTTTACTCAAATTGACCTGAACTACTAAGGACTGTTCTTTCCCTGTTTGGTTCTAATTCTAATTATGTTTTATTTTTGTTTCTAACTCCAATTTTAATTTCTTATATAACTTTTTCCTTGTTTCTTGCAAAACATTCTTTCCTTACATCTCAAACAGTGGGATAGTAAGGAAAGCTTCCTCTTTTCCTTTGCTTTTTATATTATCTGAATCTATACTATTGTATGCATTAACTGTGCAACTTAAAAAAGACACAGTGAAAATAAAATTAAGCCCTAATCCAGTAAAGGAACAAGTGCCTGTGTTTTCTGCCTGGCTCTAAATTTGTCCATATTAATAAAAACAATTAAGATGAAATAAATAAAACCTGATTAAACTTGGGGAAAATTTTAGGGCAATTTTTATTATTAATATATCCGGGACATTTAAGTACAGCCCTAAATGTTGCTGTAAGATGGATCATTAAGGATGAGCCAGGATACCAAGTTGGTGTTCACTGCAAAATGCCCATATGCCAAAAGGGTGGGGGCGTGGGTAATTTGGGCATGGCAGCTCTGAGAAGACACATTCAGTATCAATGTTCCAATCAAACACTTGGCTATGAGCCTTTGGATGTCACTTGTCTTCCTCCTACTGCAGAATGTCAGCTGAGGAGAGCCTGTTCTTAATAAGAAGAAAAAAGATAATAGAGAAGAAAGCAATTCTTCTGAAATTGGCTTAATGAGAGTTGCTCTTAGTGCAATTATAGCCTGGGGAGGTGAAGTCATCCAGTCAGGCTGCTGCCATCTGGGGGCAAAGTACCCCACCTCAGGTCAGCTCCCAAAAACCTACTAATTTCTAGAATGATAATGCTTCTGATATATCCTCCATAGATGTGGATCAAATGGGTGAGGTCCAGCCCACCTACATGTTTCATCCACTTGTTCTCTGAGGATTCATCTGACTTTAGAGACAGATTGATGTGTGTGTGGGGGGGGGGGTAAGTGGTTAGTGGTGGCCATGGGATAGATTTATCAGAAGGATGTACAACAGCAGGGCAAAAATCTCTGGTGAGTTTAAGGCTGGTGAAATTTAGAAGAGGTTAAGTTTTACTTATTATAGCATTTTACATCACATTTCCATTTACAGAGTGTTTCCATGTTGCGATTCTAATTTATATATTAATAAATATCCACAGCTGCTAATGAGGCAGGAGTAATTATTCCTCTTTCTTTTTTCCATATGATGCAACTAAAGTTATACTACGTGCCTGAGGACACATAGTTGCCAAGTGGCACAGCAGCCAGGTCTCCAATATCGGGCTCTTATCGATAACCATGGTGTTCTTTATGCCCATATTTGCTGACTGGTGACCATTTAATAACTCATGTGTTTGCCTTTATGTTAACTTTGAATCGTGGAGGCATCAAATCGCTGTGAAATCTGATTTATCCTTTAATGGTGAGAACATATTCTTCCTCTGGTATAAAAAAGGAAATTTTCTCATAAAGTTGCAATAATAATACTGCTGACATTCAGACTGTCATCACACAGATTATTTTATTTGAATTGCAGAACAACTCTCTGAGATGAACAGGCGAGACATAGTTCCTGTGACAGTTCAGAGTCCGCAGCAGTTTATTTCATGTATCTAGGAAATGCCTCATTAACCCATCAAATGCACATCCAGCCTCTGAGAGTTTCTCTAGACTCTCTTTAGTAGCACTGTTTACTTTCCTTAATCCCAACTTCAGTGCTGGGTATCTTCCTGTGCTCCATTTTCTCCATCTCCTGCATCCTGTAAGCCAAGTGCTCTCACCCAGCCCTCCTATCTAGTAACTGAATATGACAGAGAATTACACATCCCTCCTTATTTGGAGAAAAAGCCAGTTCAGCCCATTAGACAGGCAGAGAAACTGAAGTTCACAGAGTTAAACAGTTTACCTGGAGTCTGCTGAAAACTCCTAACCAATGTGGATATAATTGGAACTTGGCTGTTAGGAAGGCCGGTTGTACAGTATTCCACATGACCACTGATGCCTGGAACAAGCATACTTACCATGTCCTTGGTCTACCTCTTACACATCACAGAGGTATTCTCTTTGCTATAGTAATTTCAGGAGCCAGCATACATCCCTTAATAGCTTCTCCCATGGCTGACTTATTGCCAAAATTCCACCGTTGGATAAGAGCTTCATTACAGAATTTAAACTTAAATTCTGTCCCTTTTCTTCACATTCATAGTCATGGTGTTTTTATTTTTATTTATTTATTTAAGATTTTTATTTATTTATTTGACAGACAGAGATCACAAGTAGGCAGAGAGACAGGCAGAGAGAAAGAGGGGGAAGCAGGCTCCCTGCTGAGCAGAGATCCCAATGTGGGGTTCCATCCCACGACCCTGAGATCATGATCTGAGCCAAAGGCAGAGGCTTTAACCCACTGAGCCACCCAGGCGTCCCAGAACTTCATTATATTTTTCACTGTCCCTGGGTATCTGTGAATGTTATTGGGAGGAGTAAAGAGAAACCCTTGTAGTCACTATGCCATTGATACAAACTAAGTTTTCAGTCTCTTAGTCAAAAGGGTTGTGGGGAGAGACATGAGGTTAAATTGTAGCTACTTGCTATGTTCCAAGCAATGTTACACAACTCTACACACCTCTTACTGTCTATTTTTCAAAACAGTTATACGATGCATAATGTAATCAGAAGAGGAAATGAGCTTATATAGAAGAAACATTTTTCTAGGGTCACGATGGTTGAAACAGATTTTTGTTTGTTTGTTGTTTCATATACCCTGATAAGCCTTTCTACTATACTTTCTGCCTCAGTGAGGTATTTTCAAAGAATTAGACGAAGCTTTTTGTTTTGTTTTATTTATTTATTTATTTATTTATTTTTTAATGCAGAAGTAACCATAGAGCTTCCTGTTATTATAAGAGAAAAGACAGGGCGCCTGGGTGGCTCAGTGGGTTAAGCCGCTCCCGATCCTGTGTCGGGCTCTCTGCTCAGCAGGGAGCCTGCTTCCTTCTCTCTCTCTCTCTCTGCCTGCCTCTTGGTGTACTTGTGATTTCTCTCTGTCAAATAAATAAATAAAATCTTTAAAAAAAAAAAAGAGAAAAGACATACCTGTCCTACTTTTCTTTGTAGGTCCATCACTTTTCCATCACAATGCCCTCGGACCTAAACTTTTACTTATAGACTCTTCTTTTCAATTATGCTATGTTGGTCTCAGACCTGCAGAATGTGAGAGCCTAGTCAGCAATTTTTAACAAAAAAGACCAATAAGGACTCTTTTTTTTTTTCTATGTGGTTGAAGTCACTGAGGCACTGAAGACTGTCACTGAAGCCCAGAGCAATTAATCCTGCAAATAATGCAGTGCACACCTTGCCTCAGAGGCAGGTCTCACTCAATGTGTGAAGTCAGAAATAAGTCTTTGGCCTCCTCAGGATTTCTAGTTGCCCCTTTATCCTTCCCAGACATAAGCCTTCCACTTTTCAGTGGAGGCCCACGATGTAACTGGTTGTACTCTGTTGTGCATTTCTGTCTCTTTTCTACATGTGCAGAGGTGAGGTTTTCAGGGAAAACCTGCATACATGTTTGAGAGGAATTTGATGTTAGATTTGGGGTAGAAACTATTTTCAGCACCTTTGGCAGCTCAGTGTGATGGTGGAAAAGCCGCAAGCTGGGAATCAGGAACACCTGGGTTCTAGGCTAAGCCTTGGTACTTGAGCTGCTTTCTGGACTTGGACAGCCTCAGTGAGTGACCACGCACCACCAGCAGGTAATTCAGTGTGTCTGTGGTTTCAGCTACTAGTGTTCAATACAGCCCTGTGGTAGGCAAAGATTGTCATTGTTGGAGTCCCTGCCAGAGTCCTTTCTCTGGCTTTTGGGCCTTCAAAATAAGTGGACAAATATGACACATACAAGGATCATCTCTAGAACTGCCATTGGGGATTAATTGTCATGGATTGTGAATTAGGGAGTGACAACTAATGGGTACAATACTTCTTTATGGGTCAACGAAAATATTCTAATGAGATTATGGTGATGATTGCATAACTTTGTAAATATGCTAAAAGCCATTGGAGTATATATCTCAAATGGGTAAAGTATATGGTATATGAATTATATCTCAATAAATCTGTTATTTTTATTATTTTTAAAGGTCTTACAAACCATAACCTAGCTTTTTTTTTTTTTCCCTCAGTCCCTCAGCTCATCCTTTTGTCACTTTTTACCTTGAGAAATTTGTGCCCTTTGGGACAAGGTATACTTCTCCACAAATAAAGACAATGTATTCTTTCCACAGAATACTTAGGGCAGGGAGACACAATGGGCTTACTATTTCTGCAACTGATAGGATAGAAAATTATACTTTCCTCTTTGATGTGACATTAGTCACATTTTTCTGGAGACAAATTAAATGTGATTTGAGGGAAATTAAGAAGGATCATCCATCCCAAATACCTACCTCTACCCAAAAATTCAGGTAACTCAGTCTTTGGGGCTAAGATTTCCAGTCTCTGGTTCTCTTTGAAAATCTAAATCTTACTCTGAGTGAGTATTTTAAATCTTCAATTTAGGGTTAATAGATTGATCCACTCTGTTTCCTATGGGAAAATAGATGGGATGATTATAATAGTGTTGAAATTCTTGGAGAAAGTATTGAAAAGTAAGATGGGGACTAGAAGTGGAAGAGAACAGAGAGAAGGTATAGAGAAACCAAAAATTGACTTTCTAAATTTATAGCCTCTGAATTAATGCTGTGGAGAATGTTGAAGGTGGGAGAGGTGAAAAATCCAAGGTCAGGTTGGCCTCGACTCATTCACAAATTACATGCAAGTTGGAACAGGGAAAGGATGCTATTGAGAAGAAATGGGACTATTTAATTGGAATTCCATAAACATGATTCACTCCACGGGTGTGTGCACTTAGGAAAATATATCTGATTAGGAGAGGAAAAAGAAGAAGAAAGGAAGTTGTTTTAAAAAGGGGGAAATGGCAGCATAGTCAAGACAAGAATCATTAAAGACCAAATATGTTCTTTTCATCCAGGACCACAAACCTGAACAACTTGGGTGACTCAGCACAGGACAAGATGCAGAGAAGAGTGGCACAAGAGATCTATTGCTTTTATGTACCCCCTAACACAAGAGATTCTTTGGGGGGAAATGACCTCTTCACGAACTCCACTCCGAGTTTCCTGTAGAAGCAGGCATACTTCCACATGATCCCTCTGAGCTGTTCTGAACTGTTGTTGTCTAGGAGTGAACATGTTGATCTACATAGAGGAGTCCCTTCCCTAGGGCTTCTGAAGCTCAATAATTGCTTTCTCAATGAGTGATACATGCTGCAATATTATTTTAACATCTAAGTACCCACAGGGAACTCTGAAGAGAATATTTTTGGTTGGTATTTCTTTCCTTTTGTTGAATTTTAATTGACATACAGTATCATATTAGCTTCAGCTGTACAACATAATAATTTGATATTTTTATACTTTATGAAATGATCACAGTAAGTCTAGTTACCATCCGTCATCATACAAAGTTATTACAATATTCTTGACTATTTTCTATGCTGTACATTACATCTCTGTGACTTATTTATTTTATAACTGGAAATGTGTACCTTTTAATTCCCTTAACCTATTTCACCCATTCCCTACCTCCCTCCCCTCTGGCAACCACTAGTTTGTTCTCTGTATCTGTGAATCTGTTTCTGTTTTGTTTGTTTGCTTTGCTTTTCAGAATCCACATATAAAATCAAATCATACGGTATTTGTCTTTCTCTGTCTGACTTAGTTCACTTAACATAATACCCTCTAGGTCCATCCATGTTATTGCAAATCAGTCAGCATTTCTAATAAAGGTTGATGCTGTTATTTGATCCATGGATAGTTACTGGATACTCTGTGGAATTGGGGAAAAAGGAAAAGCAAAACAAACAACTCTGGGACGCATGAGAAACTGGCATTACTTGAATTGATCTATAATAGTCCAGACCGCACACAATAAGCCAGCAATTAAATTGAGCATATCATACACATCCATCTTGACGCTACCTCCTGGCTGAGCAGATGATGCTACCTTAAATGTTTAAATTTCATGATAAAATGCTTATGCCGGTATAATATAATAATAGGGCATCAGCATTAGGGATAAGACCCTCTCTCTGCTACTTGACTACTTTATGGAGGGGGAGAATGTATTGCTATTACTAATGATGTTTCAGGGTCAAAATCATAGCTATTGCTAAGCAAATATTTTTGACATAGAAGGAGCTAGCTAAGGGCACCTGGGTGGCTCAGTTGGTTAAGTGCCTGCCTTTGGCTCAGGTCATGATCATAGGCTCCTGGGATCAAGCCCCACATCAGGCTCCCTGCTCAGTGGGGGATCTGCTTCTCCCTCTCTTGTTCCTCCTGCTTATGTTTTCTCTGTGTCAAATAAATACGTAAAATCTTTAAAAAAAAAAAAAAAGGGAGCTAGCTAAAGTAGAGAAAAACCTGGGGCTTTGTTCCACGTGCACCATCTGCAGCTCTGCCCATTTCTAGCTGTGCAAACTAGACCTAGACCTTTACCCTCTCTGCTTTAGATTTCCCATTTATAAAATTATGATATAAGATGAGATAAATTGTAAGTCTGAATTTAAATAGGACATGTGTCACTTAACCTAGGACATTTAGTCGGACAGACCCTAAACATTACTGGTCTAGAAATGATTTTGTAGAAAAAAAACTCACACTTTGAGTTCAGAGGAACCAGTGTGTGGATGTCAGATCTGCTATGTCTTAGTCATGTCATCCTTTTTCTCAGGCACTTAGATGATCGAAGGCTCACTCTCTCTGTGACTGAGAGTAGGTATAACTCTGTTATTACATCTTACAGAATTCCTAGACAGTACAAATGAAGCTTGTAAATATACAATTTTTATGTGGTAGAAATCGTGGCAGCAAGTGGTAGAATTCAAGCAGTTGAGATACCACCTCAGGTTTATTGAGCACTAACTGTATGCTATTCATGAACATTATACATGTGCTGTCCCATTTCAGTCCCATAACAATCATTTGAGAAGGGTGCCTCAAGTTCCCCATTTCACAGTTAGAGAATATGACTCCAAAAATTCAAGCTGCTTGATCAGTAACACAGTTAATAAATGGTGCCACTCAGATGCAGACTTAGGGCACTCAGATTCTGGAGTGTGAGCTTTTACCCACTGTGCTATACTAATTTATTCCTCCAGGATTAAATAGATTCAGATTTATATGTGAAAATTCCTACTTCCAGCCGTGTTTTTATTTGAAACACAGACTTCCACTGAGAATACTGAAAAAGTTGTACCCCCAAAATCTGTTAAAGATATTGGGGAGGTACTAAGCAGTGGGTAATCAAATAAAAAAAAAAATCACTGGGTGTCAAAAGATAAGCATTGACCAAGGACTCTGAGAACATACCAGGACCACAAGAAATTCAGATATTAAGAATACAAATTTAAAATAACTGTATCTAATATGCTCAAGACATTAAGAGACAAGATGGAAAATTTCCATAGGAAACTGATATCTACAAAAAGAATAAATATCTATAAAAAGGAAGAAATAGAAATAACAGTATCTAAAATTAATAGCACAGTAGATAAGATTAAGGGTGTATTTGGCAGAGTAGAGAAGTGAAAGAAAGAAGAAATGTGTCTGAAACAGACAAAAGGATGCTAGTGCAAAAAAGAGCTTAAGGGACATGGGGACACAGTGAAAAGAGTCAATTTAACATAGGTGGAAATGGGACCCCGGAAGGAGTGGGGAGAAAGAATGAGCAGAAGCAATACTTTAAGAAAAATGGTTTAGAATTTTGTGAAGGGAATAATTTTTTCTTTTCTTTTTTTTTTCTATTTTGACATCAAATTGCTAATAAAAGTTTATAGTCTGGGGGTTATTGTTCTTTACTTTCCAGCTGGAAGAGACTTTTCAGGTAATGGAAATTTCAAGCAACTTTGAAATAATAGTTGAAAAAAAATGGAGATTTATGGACACCCTCCTTTGAGAACGAAGGGACCTTTGATGATGTGGAATTCGTTTGAGTGAATGAAAAATATGGGGAAAAGATGAAGAAATTTGGATTCAAAGTCTTTGCTTCCTCAGATATGTGGAACATCAAGAATACCTGGGTTTGAGGACCAGAAAGAGATGGGACAGAACCATTATTTTGAGGGAGGAATAGGGAAGTGCCTGTTCTGTCCACTCAGTCATTAATTGTATCTTGCAGCTTCTTTGAAGGCTCAGCTGAAACTAGGAATGACAATGCATTCTTCACAGGGTTTGTTTGTTTTTTTTTTTTTTAAAGATTTTATTTATTTATTTGACAGAGAGATCACAAGTAGACAGAGAGGCAGGCAGAGAGAGAGAGGGCAGCAGGCTCCCTGCTGAGCAGAGAGCCCGATGCGGGACTCGATCCCAGGATCCTGAGATCATGACCTGAGCAGAAGGCAGCGGCTTAAACCCCTGAGCCACCCAGGCGCCCTCTTCACAGGGTTTTTATGGTAACTGACAATGTATGCAAAGAGCCGCCCTAGTGCCTGGCATATTTGAGGTGCTCTGTTAATGTCAGCTCCCTTTCCCTTTTTTCCCCCCTACTTTAATTTTGAAAATCATTTCTGACTTTTGTGCAGAGCTTCTTATTTTCCTATTAAGGAAGCAGTGGTTTTCTGCCAAGTAGAACCAGAAAATAAGGAATAATAAAGGGTTCTGGTGCAGAGTAGTTTTATTAGCAATAATATCAATACCTCTTTGAAAATTCAGTTACTCAGATGCTTAGAGAAAAGAGAGAAGGCAGATACTTAGAATTAACAGGTACTTTTGAGAAGTTAGTGTCCCCGTTAACAGGAAAGGAATCCGCTAATGAAGAAACCTCTCAGTTTTCAGGAATACTAACTAGTATTCATAGGGCTGTTTGGGGGGAGCCCTTCCATGTGCTCACTTCTGGTGGAAGGGGTTTATTTTATTAGCGCATTATGGTTTAACTTTCTATTTTATCCCTCAGGATCTCTCCCTTTCCCTAAAAGCAGGTGATCTCATGTTTCTTAGATTTCAGTTTTTCTCGGTGGAATAATCAAAATTCTTCTTACACATACTTATTAGAGCTGATATTTTCTATATTATCATAACCCATAATGTGATGTTAAATAATGTGCACCAAACAGTTTTTTATCCAATTACAGCAAGTTAAATGGTCGGGTTGGGGTGAGGGATGACTGAGGTCTGTCCTGGGGTGAGTCAAGCATGGTCTTCCAGTTGCCCCTCCCATATTTTTAAAGGTTCCAAAGCATTCTAATATATGTTGTCTTTCTACTGTATTTATTCAGTGCTACTATTGTCGTGAGAGTTGCGTAGGGTAACACACATGAATTCTAAAATTCAGAAAACTCTTAATAATGGTAAGTTGTGATAATGGTGAGGCTGATGATAATGATGGCAGCCAGTGTTTTCTAACAGAAGTCATGGACAAGTGCGAGACTAATAGAAGAAGGTTATTACTCTCCATGGGGAAAGTATAAAGCCTACTGGATAAAGAGGTACTACAGGTCGAAACTATAATAAGGTTTTGGGGAGATGAAATTAATTGAGACTAACTATTAAAGCTACCACAGTTAATTTGGGGAAGGTCACTCTATCATGTGATCTGAATTTAAGTCTTCCAGAGTACCTTCACGGTTGAGTATCTCTCACCCCTTGGGACAGAAACTTACTGTGCAGCAAAATAAACAAGCCAGCCCCATGAATGTGTGCTGAAATGAGTGGTTTTCTGTCTGTTTCTGGCAACTTTTGACTTAAAAAGGAGAGCAAAAATGATAAACTTAGGTCCATGTTTCCTTAGATTTGCACGTCCATTTGTGTTCCAGAGACATATTCCTAGGGACAAGTTCTGGAGTTTTTAGGAATCAACAGGCCGTCCCTGTTGGAAAGTAAAGAAGACCAGGAACATGTTGATGGAGTTAGGTGATCCCTGGTAAGATCTGGTGAAGAAAGAAGAATGTGCTCTTCAGCTTCACCTTTAAGGAACACACGTGGCCCAGGCTCCTGGGGATTGCTGTCAGCGAACAGCCCTCAGCTGCGATCCAGCAGCTCTGGACAGTCACCCCAACCAACCTCACAGCCCGCCCAGGTGCCCCACCTTCCTAGGTGGCCCACATCCAATGGCTGATCGAGGTTGGGATATAAAAGCCTGGCCATTTCAGAGGAACGTGTGCCTTTTTATTTCCTGAGTCCCCTGTGGGCTGGCCGAGCTCATCTCTCTCTGTGGAACCCTGTTTCCTTCCCTTTCACAGGTGTTAAATGCAGGATACTCCCCCAATAAGTATGCTGCACATTTAATTGTTTCAGAGTCTGCTTTCCAGAAAACTCAGCCTGTGACAGATTTGTACTACATGGGGTAAGTAGGGAAAAGCTCCGGATTTAGAGACTGAAAACTAAGGATTCTATTGCCATCTGTGCCACTCAGGCAACCTGGAACCAGGTATCCTGTCTCTCCATGGCGGGCCTTTGTGTGGTTTGTTTGTGTGTGTGTGTGCAATGCAGATAAAAATACCTTTCCTGCGGCATCATAGGAAATGAAAGAGAGAATAGTTGTGAAAGTGCTCTAAAGGTGGTAGGATAATTTGTAAACGACAAAGCATAATGATGATGCTAATTACTGAACCCTCATTGTGTATTTCTTTAACCTCTGAGCAGGATCTCTGTAGATTACTGTTTGTGTATTAACACATATGCAAATGCTAACACATTTCTCTCTTGAATAT
This sequence comes from Mustela nivalis, assembly GCF_964662115.1. Classification (NCBI taxonomy): domain Eukaryota; kingdom Metazoa; phylum Chordata; class Mammalia; order Carnivora; family Mustelidae; genus Mustela; species Mustela nivalis. Next base: position 136,662,235 of record NC_139022.1, read on the forward strand.
CTGGGAAAACATGTTGAAGGAGTTCTTAAGGAGTCACAGCTTGGAAAATACAGGAAAATGTATTTCTCATCAAATGAATAGGGGAAAATACGATGGTAAAAAAAATGGATGTTTTGGACTTTATTGTAATTGTCCATATTTGTATTCATGAGCACAACCTCACACTCTTTCATCTCAAAATTGAGATTTCTATGGAGAAAGGAATACAGAGAACTGCTATATAATATTTAGTTTGAATTCTGTTTTTTTCCCTATGTTCTTTCAGAGAGAAATTTAATATTTTATATTTTGAAGATCCCGTAAAGAACAAAACCAGACAGAATTTGAAGAATTGGGTAACCGTGCATTTCATAACCATGTAAGGGAATCAGGAATCACAAAACCCAGTTCCACTGCAGAAACCTAGACATTGACATCTGGCTCTAGGGAGCCTGTGGTTATGTCCTTAGATTATAAATAAAAAGGAAGAGTCTACCAATTAACAAGACCTCCAAGCCCCAAGATTGCTTTATATTTATTCATTCACTCATTTATGTATCCAAAATAATGTAATGTACAATGTACAAAGCACATGGCTCCTTAAAAGCAGCATTCACTTCTTTTTGGTGACTGTTCTGTGCCCAAAGTTTGGCACGGTGGTTGGCACAGGGTCAGCGCTCAATAGCGTTTGTTTGAATCGGTCCGCGAATAATTGAATGAAAGCGTTGCTGTGGGTTCAGTAGCTGAAAGCCAAAATGAATTAGACTTAGATCATAGATCTTTGTCTCTTCCTGCTGCCTTTCACTGAATGTCTCCTCCTCCACTTGGGCTATAAATATTGCTGGTTGTCAAGGTTTTTGCTCTCCTTTACCTAAGCAAGTTCATCAAACTAACGGTTTTTTTTTTCTTTTATTAATTGGAAATACCATACAAAAAAGTGGACAGCATCATGATTTGTAAATATGAATACATTCATGAAACCAGCAACCAGACCAGAACATAGATTATTACCAAGAGCCCAGAAGCCTCCGTCAAGCCCACTCTGAGCCATTATTCCTACATTTCAGTTTTAGTTTTCATAAAATTTTAGTTTTAACGGTTTTCGAACTTTATAAGAAAAGGAAACACACAGAACGTACTTTTTCATATGTGGCTTCTTGGGCTTCATATTATATTTGAGATGGATCTCTGAGTACAGTAGCAGTTATTTCATGTTTATTTCTGGATATTACCAATTGTATGATTACAACACACTTTATTTATCCAGTCCACTGTTGATGGACTTTTGGCATATGGGTCACTTTCAGTTTTGGCTACTAGGATTAATGCTGCTGTGAATAATGTGTAGCCTTTGGTGCACATTTTTAGGCATTTTGTAGAGCTTGTATTTAGGAGGGTAGTAGGATATGCACTTTGTATTTTAAATATACATATATATTATCAAAGTGGTTATATTAGATAAGCACTGTGTGAGTATTCCTGCTGCTCCCCATCTCTGACAATTCTTCTTCTTATTATTATTTTTTCACTTTAGCCTTTCTGGTATCTCATAGTAGTATCTCATTGTATCTATCGTAGTATTAATCTATATTTCTTTAATAATGAAATTGAACTCCTTTTCATATCATTTGGATATCCTCTTTGGTGAAGTGCCTATTTGGCCATTTCTGTTTTTCTGTTGATTTTTAGGAGCTTGTGTATTCTGGTTGTGAGTCCTTGTTAGATAAATGTATTGCAGATGTATTCTCCCACTCTATTGTTTGACTTTTCACTCTATGGTGTTTTCTTTTCTGATGAGAGGAATTCTTAAGTTTTGAAATAGTCTTATATAAGAAGCCTACCCCAACCCCCACAAGGTCATAAAGATAATTTCCTGTGATCTCTTCTAAAAGCTTAGGGTTTTATTTTTTCTATTTAAATGAACATTCTACCTAGATTAATTTTTGCATACAGGATAAAGTGGGACTTTGGATCTATCTTTTTCCCAATGTATATCCAATTTATTTAGCATAATTAATTGAAAAGACCATAGTTTCCCTAATTCACTATAGTATCTGTCCCCTTTGTCATCTATGTGACCATATGTAGACGTCTGTTTCTGAACTCTTTTTATTCCATTTTATTTATTCCACTTCATTCTGTTGTTCTCTTTATTTCTATCCTCGTGCTAATATAGCTTTGTCATTTTTACTGTTACTTTGTAGTAAATTGAATTTTTTAGAGAGTAAGTCTTCCAGATTTGTTCTTTCTAAATAGTACTGGTTCTTCTTCTATCTTTGAATTTCTGTAACGTTTTAGAATCAGTCTATAAAATCTCTGTCTTCTCTCACACTCCCTCTCTCTCTCCTACACACACACACACACACACACACATGCACACACACACACACACGCACACATAACTTCAGTGAAATCAGTTAAAAATTTAAAATTAATTAATGCAACTTACCACATAATCATAAAAAAGGGGAAATATATTTTAATTCTATTATACTTTGAACTCCACAATACATTATTGTTAATGTTTTTATTATTTTTATTGTTACTGTTACTTATTTTCTTCACTTACTGTATTCCCACACTTAAATCCAGTACCTTCTTTCTCCCTGAGAAAACACTTACATATCAGATTCACATATATACTCTGATCTTGCCATTTTACGTAGTTCATTGACTACTTTCTTCTTCTTGAGTTGCTCTCTACCTTTGTTTCCATTACAACTCTCTTCTGGCTTACTTCATTCTATTCTGGCCCTACCTTCTCTGTCCCTTGGGGGCTCACTTCCCTCTGCCTGACCTTAAAAGTTCATGTTTCTCTGCTATCCTTCACTGATTTCAATTTATAATGCTAATGTCCGAATGAGATAGAGGAGCAGGCAAACCTTTTAGAAGCGGCAGAGAATAAGTTCCTGGTGGAAGGAGTAGATCATGGAGTTTATATCTTTATCAAAAAGGAGAAATGTGTCAAATGAGAGTCAGCAATACTGCTTTTTTGATTGGATGAAGCCACCTACTTTTGTCCCTCACATGCTAGAACTTCCTTAGACTTCTTACCTGACCATGTCCAAATACCAAATGGATGGTCACATTTAAATGCCCCCTAAATGCCAAACACCTAACACATCCCCAAATAAGCTTATGACCAGCCCTGTCCTATCATACTGGATGCCATGTATCTACGAATGATACCATCTTTGACTCAGCTGCTCGAACCAAAAACCTAGCAGTTCTGTTTCCTTTTTGTCAATATTTAGCTCAGATGACCTGTTCTTCCAACTGCTACTCCTAGGGATTTTAATTGCATTGTGTGTGAGTGTATGAAATACTATATATTATACCATACTCCTTTATATTTTGACATGTCTATCCTTCTTGATTCTGAGTTAGTGGGAGACACTCTTACTCACCTTTGAATACCCAGTGCCTAGCGTCGTTCACTGCTTGTAAATATTCTTGAACCAATCTGCGTATTTTAGGGTTAAGTAGGAGAAACGTCGTGGAAGTAGAACAGATGGATTGCTGTAGTGGTCATCAAGAGGAAAGGTTTCTTGGGACTGGGAACACCAAGAAAGGCTTCATGAGCAAGGGATAGTTAGATAGGATTGGGCAAGTGGACGTGGCAGGGAGGGGATTCTAGACTGAAACTTACTCCTGGTGTTTCCTGCAGCAAGTTGTATGTGTATAAGTCTTTGTTCTTCTTTGTGTGAAATGGGGATCCTTGTGGGTTTTTTTGACTCTAAGAATGAAATAAGCTGGTACATGTAAAGCAATTATGAAAAAACTTGGCATACAATAACCATCCAGTAAATGTTAGTCGTTAATATTAATGAAAGAAGAGCTCCAATACTGGCAGTCAGGAGAGTATAGAGCATGGGTAGGATATTAGAGATATGTGTGGTTTGTAAACCAAGACATGAAGGAGGGGGCATATAGCTGGCATGTAGGTCTTCACTAACTCAGTTTTGTGCCCACATCAGACAGCACTACCTGAATGCCACACCCACATGTGGTTTCTACATTCTCCATAGATAGGCAATGCCTGCCTGCACCAGTCAACCAAGAACCTACTTACAATGTCTGAGAAGCAAGTGTCTCTGTAGCACCACTTGATTTTGCTTGTGCAGACATAGCCAAAATAAGGGAAGAAACTAGACAGTGGCTAACCAAATGATATGAGAGTCATTGAGAGAATAATTCTTGGTTAAAAAGTACATTTCTTGGACATGAACAGACATTTCTGCAAAGAAGACATCCAGATGGCCAACAGACACATGAAAAAGTGCTCCATATCACTCGGCATCAGGGAAATACAAATCAAAACCACAATGAGATATTACCTCACACCAGTCAGAATGGCTAAAATCAACAAGTCAGGAAATGACAGATGCTGGCGAGGATGCAGAGAAAGGGGAACCCTCCTACACTGTTGGTGGGAATACAAGCTGGTGCAGCCACTCTGGAAAACAGCATGGAGGTTCCTCAAAGTGTTGAAAATAGAACTGCCCTATGACCCAGCAATTGCACTATTGGGTATTTACCCTAAAGATACAAACGTAGTGATCCAAAGGGGCACGAGCACCCGAATGTTTATAGCAGCAATGTCCACAATAGCCAAACTATGGAAAGAACCTGGATGTCCATCAACAGATGAATGGATCAAGAAGATGTGGTATATATACACAATGGAATACTATGCAGCCATCAAAAGAAATGAAATCTTGCCATTTGCAACAACATGGATGGAACTAGAGCGTGTCATGCTTAGCGAAATAGATCAGGCAGAGAAAGACAACTATCATATGATCTCCCTGATATGAGGAAGTGGTGATGCAACATGGGGGCTTAAGTGGGTAGGAGAAGAATAAATGAAACAAGATGGGATTGGGAGGGAGACAAACCATAAGTGACTCTTGGTCTCACAGAGCAAACTGAGGGTTGCTGGGGGGAGGGGGTTTGGGAGAAGGGGGTAGGATTATGGACATTGGGGAGGGTATGTGCTTTGGTTAGTGCTGTGAAGTGTGTAAACCTGGTGATTCACAGACCTGTACCCCTGGGGATAAAAATACATGTTTATAAAAAATAAAAAATTAATAAAAAACAAAACAAACAAACAAACAAAAAGTACATTTCTGGAATGTACCTTGAAATATCCAGGCTGTTCTTTTATTTCTTGAATTAGTCAGGCCATCCCATCAGAGCCTTCAGAGTTGGTATACATGATCTCATTTCCTCCTCCAAACAATCCATGGGGATTTGCGACCAAACTCACACAATTCATGAATAAGCAAATTGATGCTGTGCGATACCTTCATAAATTTCAGAGTGAATTAATGTTAGTACCAAGTTGAAATACTGGCCTTGGACACTTAATTCAGAGCTGAGGGAACAGGGGGCTGATTTTTCTGAATAGGTTTTGCCCTCTTCTTCAGTATTCTAGTGTGGATCTAGATTCTAATTAACTACAATCATAAGCTTTATCAGAAGCACCTTTCCTTTCTTTCATTAGAGTTCCCTTCTAGTTTTCTTAGTTTAGCTACTGAGCTTCAGAAGGTATCTTTGAAAAGAATAGATGCTTAATTGCAGGTTCCCTCCTATTTCTTGTCTAGGGGCCCTGTGAAATATTGAATTAATTGATCCCAGAAGCCCAGTAATAGGAGAATAATGACTTTCCGTCAGCCTAGCCTCATGCTGACAATATCAGTTTAGGAGCTGGCAGTCTATGTCTTTTATTCTCTTGGATCTCTGCGGCTTGTTTTCTGGACTCCTATCAGGAGTCGGGCATAAGATTATTCTGTATGCTTGTTAATTAGGACATGTGCATTGTAGCATCATTAGAGAGGCACAGCAAGTTGGAGCAAACCATGTTCCATAGGAATAAATAGAAATGGAAAGCTGTGCTTTTTTATAGTTGGAGTGCTCTCCACCACCCCTTTCTGTATGACTGGTCCCCAGTGATGCACCCTTCATAGCCAAGATCAATTTTTTTTTTCCCCATATCAACTTGTTCTTCCTGACCCTTCAACTGACAGTCTTAAACTTTATCAGAAAGACATTTCCTCTCTCCCTACCCTCCTCCTTTCCCTCCTCCCCTTCTCTCTTTCTCTCTCTCTCACCCTTTGCCTCTCTCTCTCTCTTCTTCTCTCTCTCTCCCTTCCTACAATTCCCCTTTAGTTTATTTAATTTACTTACTGAGCTTTGGAAGTAGTTTCTGAAAAGAATAGATGCATAGATATTACAGGTTCCTTCCTATATCTTATCTAGGAGGCCACTACTCTAGATTGGGTTTGGAACCTCCTCACCTCAACCTCATCCATCAAATACTTGGGGAAAGTCTAAACTGAGCAAAGATTATCAGTTTACTTTACTGCAGAACTCAGAGCCCTTACATCTCAAGGAGTGTAAAACAGTACTCAGCGCCTTGTGTCTTTTCCATGCGTTTTGATTTCTGATGACATATTACTTTACTTTTTATTTTAGAGTGAAATTTATCTTTCTCTATTTTTTTCTAAAATGAAACTCTAAGCTTCTTGAAACTGAAGATATGATAGATTTATTTTGTAGATCTCATAATACCCAGGATCTTACTGAGATTGTTATTAATTCTATGTTTCAGATGTGGAAATTGAGAGTAAGAGAATGAAGTGAGTTTGTAAGCATTTCTACTCATTGCCCAAGAGCCTTTTGGTTATATTGCCTTGTCTCAGTTTCCTTGTCTGTAAAATGGAAATATTAATAATAGTATCTACCTCCTTTTTTTGTTGTTTTTTTTACTGAGAATTGAGTTAACATAAAGAAATTCTGTGGCCTGTAGATAGCATAGAATAAATAGTCAATGAAGATTATGTGTATTATTACATGCAGATGAATACATGAAAGAAAATAGGATATATTGTGACTACCCAACAAACAACTAGGCAACTGAAGTCTTCAGCCAAGCTATCTGTAGTTCAGCACTATCATTTTGCCCCTCGTTTATCTGAAATACCAATATCTTTTTCTCTTGGTGACTTTCAAGTATTTCAGCCAGCCACTGAAAGGCAGAACAGCTTGACTGTGGAAGACATTCTATTCCAAGGTGTTGGGCTATAATAGGATTCAACCCTAGGCTCACTGTGTTCTAATCTGGAAAGCTCTGTTCCCATTTTGTATGACCTCCCTCCAGGAAGAAAATATTCTAATTTAGAACTGGGGATAAGGTTGGAAGAACCTGGTCAATTTTAGTATATCTTAGCTTCACTATTTTTGTAGACCAGGAAAAGTTTAATAAAAGCTTCAAAGAAAGGAATGAGAAGAATAATCAAGTAGAAACCAAAACTCATTACATGGTTACAAGTGTGTGAATATTTTGAATTTGGAGTTATAAGTAATGGAGTAGAACACAAGTAGGACCTAGAATAAGAGAACCAAGATTCCAATCCTGGGTAGATCTTTAGTTTGTTGTGTGAGACAGCTTGAATTTGTTTTCTCTTCTGAAAGTGGGTACAGTTACAGCAGCTACCCCATAGGATTGGGGTGAGGGTAAAAGGAGATAATGCAGGGGAATCTATTCAGTAAACATTCACTATTGTCATTAGAAGGGAAGGACAATGTTATATAACCATTCAACTGCCCAGAAAATGTGATATCTCAGCATTGTTCTAGCCTATTGTTTGGAGGAAAAATAAAGCAATATGCTTACTCTACAAAAGTATAACCTAAGGACACAAAAAATTGGGACCAATTATTTGCATTATAATATGCTTCCAAGTATTTGTTGTTTTTTTTTTTTTTTTTAATCTCGTCTGCATATCTCCATTCATAAGCTTCCTTGGTATACAATTTTTTAAAATCCTGTGTAAGAAAGGGGCATTAAAGAAATATAAGATTGAATTTGATTATTATTTATTGAGGATCAATCACAGGTAATGATTCTAATAACAATATACTCTATTCAAGTTGTGGAAAAAGTATTTGATTAGCCAATGTTAATCAGATTTCCATGACTTTAGGAGTACTGAATGGACGTATACATAGAGTGGTTGAGAACACAGCCTGTGATTTGAGACCAGGGTGCTTTTTGCAAGCCTGACACTTGTAAGCTGCAAAAATGTGCACAAATATGTAGTCCCCTTACCCTCAGTGTTCTCACCAGTAAAGTGGGAATATAAGCTTTGTGTGGCCTATAATGAAGATTGGATAAGATACTACTTTTAAAGGCAATGACCAGCACTTTTTTTCTTTTCTTTCTTTTTTTCTTTTTTTTTTTTTTTTAAGAAAGAGAGAGAACAAGCAGCCAAAGCGGCAAGCAGAGTCAGCAGGCTCTCTGCTGAGCAGGGAACCCAGTGCAGGGCTCAATCCCAGGGACCTGGGATCATGACCTAAGCTGAGGGCAGACTCTTAGCAATTGAGCTACCCAGGGACCCCAATGCTCAACACTTACTAAACATCTAAACTAGTTACTTGTTTTCCTTTCCCTTGTACCTAGGGTATTGTAATACTTTACATGTACAGTTATCTAGGGAGGTAGATTGTACAGAATTCTTTCTGTGTCTGTTCCATTTGCTTAAACTGTGGAGATAAAGATTATAAGAGCCACTCAGGGCATTAGAGGTCATTTAGTTTCAAACCATCTTCTCTCAGGTTTCTGATACTCTGATTAACTTTGTTCTGTTGAAAGCCCAGTTCTCTATGCCCTGTTGCACATAGTCCTCCATTGTCTTCATTCCCTGAGGGACAATTGAGAACACAATGGGAGGGAATGGGCCTGGAGAGGTGCAGCATCCAAAGGAGATGAGAGAAAATTTAACCTGTTAGGAAACTTGGAATATGTTTAGAGTTAAATCAGAGGAGAAACATACCCCTAAGCCCTTTTGAAATAAGCCCATAGCCAAAGGCAATCACTTGCAGCGGAATGAAAACCATTGAGTTGAACAAATTAAAAGTGTGTGTGCCCAGGCAGAACATACTTGCTAACGGTGAAGGACCCATTTAATGAGTATCAGCTAAGGTATAGATTTATGCACAACAAAATTCTGTGTTTGACAGTTTTTTACTACCCTGCATTTCAAGTTTGTATTTGAAGAGCAAGTTTGTACAAACTGGAACTTTGTATAAAAAGCTAGTAATTTTTCTTAAAAGCTGTTCTTCCCAAATGCATTTAATCAGTGATAAGAACAACAGAAAGATTTCATTGTATATCTCACCCTTTATAGTTCTCTGTTTAATTTTTGTTTGTTTGAAATAAAGTTATTCTTTGGGAAAAGGGTTTAAGAGGCTTAGGCAATGCTTTGAATATGGGTCAGCATTCAGGAATGTTAGATCTTTTAAGTGTCTTTAGGTCATTTTCAATATGGGAAACCAAGATGCCAAGGTGATTTATAACAGATTCTCCTGTAGAAATGTTTCATAAGCTTCCAGATTGTAAGGTCTTAAACTTGTGAAAAGTAAAAGCAGGCGTTCATGTACTTGCTATGATTGAGATGCTTCATCTTTGTAACCTCCAAATATATGACTTTGATGTTTGAAACTCTAATGTTCTTTGGGTCAGGCTTTTCTTCTGCCGTGCAAAGGGGTCATGGTCACATGCCACTAGCACCAAGTGGTACAAATTGAATATAGGATTTATTGTGGGAAAACTTAAAGGAGAAGTAGAAGAGTATGTACAATTTCTAGAAATCTCATATCCTATGGCTTAGGCTAGCCATAACTATTCTGAAGGCTTCGTGGCCAGTGTTCTAACAGAGAGGGGCTGTGGCATGATACTCTATGTATTTAAAGAGCCAGAGGGACTGGGAACATTTACATGACTGTTTTAGCAGTAGACTGGAGCAGGCTTATATGGCCTCATAGAAGCTGATTGTACCCACCTCATCCCAGTGGTGCCTTCATGACTTTGCTTTATTAGCTTGGTATTGACCATGGTGACAGTATTTAAACATCAAAAATTGACAAACACTACAAAATGGGGATTTTTTTTTTTTTTTTTTGGAAGGATACTTTACTGGCATACCACTGCAACTGTGTAATAATGGAGCTTTCTGGATAGGGAAGTGCACTTGTTAGAAAGGTAAAATCTTGAGAGTTAACTCAGACCTGCTAAACTCACTTCTGCAAAGCTACCCAAAAAGGGTGTGCAGGGAATGAGCCTTACAGAACCAACCAGATCTCTCCCTCCATCACTCTCTTCTAAAAGCCTCATTCTCCAAGGAGGAAAAAGAGCTATAAAAACAGCTAATATTAAAAAGCTCTTACCTTATGCCAGGTGCTGTGCTAAGCACTTTATATACATTGTCATTGTGTTCTTAAAGCCATAGTTGCTACAGTTGCTATCATCATATTATAGATGAGCAAAGTAAGGTCTATAACATACTGAGCAATTTACTTGAGGAATTAGAGTATTTTAGAGGGTAATGGTAAAATCTGTCAAAGTCAAGACCTGGAAATTCTAAGCATGACTGTTCTGTATACCATTCCTTTAAAATACTGGCTTCCAATTTATGAACTGTAGACATTTGGGAGAGAGAGGTAGAGAATGAGCTGCAGAAGACTTCCAAGGAGTCATCAAATCCATACGCACAGGAATCATTGTCTGAAAACCAGATAATTGTCCCAGATGTGTTCATAGTACTGTTTTCAAATCTAAGTACATACTATTGAGATGAATACAAATGTATGTATTGGATTTATATTAATATTTATATTCACATTAAGTGCTTGCTATTTTTTAAGAGATCCCACCATGTATTGGGCATATAGTCATGAAGTAGGTGGATAGATTTTCTTTATTAACAAATTCTGTATAGATAGCACTATCATGTCAGGTAAACAAAATTTTTGTCGTTACAAAGAATACCTTGCTTTGGAAATGTCTGGGAACTCCTGACTTTGGAGTGACTGCCTCTTGATACCATAGTCTCCCCCCTTCCCCTGCCACATTCACTGTCATTTGTCCTATACTTGCCTTTTTATCTGCTCTTGGGACTCCCTAACTGATCTATCACCCTCCATTTTTCCTTGACCCTGATCTGCCTTGTATGCACTGCCAGGCTCTTTCTAATGCTTAGCTTTGTTTTTTTTTTTTTCCCTTAATGATAGTTTTTTTTTTTAAAGATTTTATTTATTTATTTGACAGAGAGATATCACAAGTAGGCAGAGAGGCAGGCCCAGAGAGAGAGGAGGAAGCAGGCTCCCCACTGAGCAGAGAGCCCGATGCGGGACTCGATCCCAGCACCCTGAGATCATGACCTGAGCCGAAGGCAGCGGCTTAACCCACTGAGCCACCCAGGCGCCCCCTTTAATGATAGTTTTAATAAAACAATTTCCTTTGTCATGTCTGACCAACAGGATATAGATTTAAGAATTAATGTGTTTATTTGCCCAAATTCGGTATAAATCCACATAAATGAAACTTACTTTTGTTTCTTTAATGTTTAATATTCAGTTATTAGGTCCCCTTTATCCCTGTCAGGATCTACCACACAAACACACACAAACATATATACACACACACACGCATACACACACAAACCACAAAAGAAAAGAACAAAGTAAAATAAAATAAAAAGTGCACAAACAACAAAAGCATTTCTCAAGTATTTTTAAAGCCATAGGTAAAGCTAAGATCCCATTTTACCAGAAGTTTAGGTGCTGATAAACTTTTGGAAATACTCTTCCAGCAAGTCACCAGAATCTCTTCTGTCGGATCTGTGTCCTTTCCTAGTTCAAAGGCAATTTTCTTTCATTTATGTTATTTTCAAGCATAATTGATAACAGAAACATACTGTAGATTAAGCATTATATATCAGATCTGGATAAATTATCTGGTTGTTATTCCTCAGCTAATATGCTTTTTTAAAATTATGTTCAATTAGCCCATATAGTATGCTTTTTAAAATCAATTGGTATTTAACTTGAGAAAACCACCTTTTGAAATCTTAATGAAAACTTATTCTGAGAACATTAATTTGAAATGTGTTGCTCCTGGGGCACTTGGTTAGCTCATTTGGGTAAGTGTCCAGCTCTTGACTTTGTTTGGCTCAGGTCATGATCTCAGGGGTTGTGAGATGGAGCCCCACAATGGGCTCTGCTCAGTGTGGAGTCTGCTTCAGATTCTCTCTCCCCCTCTTTCTGCCCCTCCACACTCTCTCTCTAAAATAAATAAATAAAAATGTATTATTATTATTATTATTTTGCTTATCCATCAATCTTTTATTTTCTAAAAGCAAAACCTCATGTCCCTGTACAGATGTACCATCAAGTGATGTTTTAAAATAAATCCTGTTGGAAAGAATGCAGGAAAAAGTACATCTATCTGGCTGTGAATGTTTACATCTTACAGGGTTCCTAAAATACCAGTTAGGTAACTGTAAGTTGAATTGATAGTTGTAGACTATCAACTAACCCTAGCACCAGTCTCAAAGAAATGGAAATACATCAAATGTACTAAGGGTAATTCCCTTGGTATTAATTGTTTTTTTAGAAGTGCATCACTCTTTTCTTCGCCAGTAATATGAGGTGTTGCTTTGTATGTGTGTAATCAGAATCTGCAAGGGGAATTTTTCTATATTCATCATCAGAGATTCTTTCTTTTTTTTTTTTAAAGATTTTATTTATTTATTTGTCAGAGAGAGAGAGAGCGAGCACAGGCAGACAGAGTGGAAGGCAGAGGCAGAGGGAGAAGCAGGCTCTCTGCGGAGCAAGGAGCCCGATGTGGGACTCGATCCCAGGACGCTGGGATCAGCTGCTTAACCAACTGAGCCACCCAGGCGTCCCCAGAGATTATTTCTTGAAAGGAAAGCACACACTCTGGTTTTAAAAAAAACATGATCAATGTATGTCTTATCATGGTATAGAAAATGCCAGAACAAATCAAGTATGATTTTGGGGTCTGATTTCTAATTTAAATGAGCCACTGTAGAAAATCTTGGAATGGTGTGGTGATAAAATCCAAAGACATGGATGAGTCTAGGAGGTCAGCTCCCTGGTCAACCTGCCCAACACAGCTTCAATATTGTACTCATTGTGGAAATGTTCCTGATGCTCTGGTACCTTCTGCATGGCCTCCTGCTTGTAAAACCACATGCTAACATTCTACAGCTTCATTAATGAAAGAAGGATAATTGGGAGATCTCCCTTAGATTTGAAAGTGAACATCTGGTGGGAACATTTGTAATTTTTTTCTTTTTTTTCTTTTCTGGCTTCCAAGGAGAACCTCACATTCAATACTAAGATGGGGGTATAATTGAGACCTTCCCTGCTGACAGTATAACTGCCTTTCATTGCTAAAGCACAAATAATTACTTATAAAACAGCAGGTGGTCTGCTTAAAAAATCCAAATAAATGTTCTAGGTATTTTTAGAAATCTTTTGCTATAAGCTTTCCTCATTCTCTTATAGATTGTGGCCACTCTTAAAAAGAATCAGCATGATGAATACACTGACATCTGTTTTCTATAGATGTTTTCACCTTAATTTTTTTCCCCACTTGTTGAAGATTGATTTTGGTCCCTTCCCTAAGACCTTCTGCATTTGAGGTATATGGGCACTCTGTTTTTCTTTATACAATTCTTGCATTCAAGGACCCAGTCGTGAATTTAGTAATTCATTGTGTTTGCCTGTTTCCATCAGCCAAGAACAAGCAGAGAAGCTAAGAAGTTTGTTGAGAAAAAAGAATAATGCTTAGATTTCAGCATGTCAAGTTGTACTTAAATTCTAACTATTTCTCAGAATTGATTTTTCTAACCATCGTACTTGGGTCTTTCTTTTTCTGCCTTGCCCTTTATAAAAGCCCCCAGGTTGTTGGTCATGTGGAAAACTATTGCTGTTAGGGTGGTTTTATGGATTACAAACAAAAGAAACTTAATCTGCCTAATTTAAGCACAGAGACTTATTAGTAAAACATTGGTAACACAAAGGATCAAGGGGAAATTTAGAGGATAGGTAGTGGCCATATGCAGACACCAATACATATCCTGCTGTTTTTTTAAGATTCAAAGTCCTGGGAGAGAGGAAACAATTGTTTGGATTTGGAGCATATGCCCACCACCAAACTTTATGTGGGTGATAAGAGCATGGATTTAGCAATAGAAATCACAAGGAAGTCCTTAACCATGGTAGCATATCTCAAGCAGTGTTCTTCATTTGAAATCATGGAACTGAAAACATGACTTGTGTGGCTGTTTTCTCAATTTCTTCAAGAATAGCACATCAGTAGTACCATTTTATATGCATGGGAGAGAAATAATTATGCACAATTGATGCCTTAGGCATCAAGGCTTAATTCTTTCCTGGAACCTAGTTAGCTCCATTTTGTAAAATGGCATATTAGTTTACTAAGCCACTAAGACCTCCCTCAAGAGGGGAGATACAGTTTCTCAAAAGGAAATCAGGGTGTATTAGAAGTAGAAGCTGAACAGCCCTCCCCAAAAAATGTTTGCTCTGCTACTTATACAATAAATTCTTGACATTCACAAGGCAGCATTTACTGTAACGAAATGAAATAGTACTATTCCTGAATCTGCTGATAGGTGTTTCTAAACAACAACAACAAAAAAGTTTGGGAAATACTGTATGTTAGGATCTTCCTCTAAGAGATTAACAGTGTGAAAGGCTCTAAGAAGTCCTACAATAAATAGTCAAGAGATCTGTTTAACTGTGTTCCAAAGCTTACGTGATTATTGAATCTTGATAATATATTGTACAGAATTCATATTGCAAAGAACATAGTCTAGAAAATGGTCTTAAAACCATGTTCTGATACTTTGACGAATGCTCTGATTTTCCAATATCATTCTAGAGTTTGACTTTCCTATTTGATGGGAAAACAGCCAAAATGGAGTATCTTCAGATGAGGCCTAAATTAAGTTCTTGTTATTCCTTGCTGAATATTTTCATGTTGGCCTTCCCCATAAAAAGTGGGAAGATGATTTTAATGTGGTCTTCTTCTTTTACCTTGGATGCATATCAAGAATTATTTGGGGAGCCTTAAAAACAATTGTCTTCCATTTTGAGCTACAAACTTTGCCCTATGTGTGAAGTACCTTGGGAGAATAGCAAGTGATAGTGGGGGAGTTGTCACAAATAGCAGAAATTTTAAAAATAAGCGTATGGAACATGAAGACAGACTGATGCAATGGTTCTGAAACTTCGGCATGCCTCAGAATTACTGGGAGGGCTGCTGAAACACAGATGACTTGGTTGCACCTCAGTTTACTCAGTAGGTCTGGGGTAGAGTTTGAAAATTTGCATTTCTACCAGGTTTCCAGGTGATGCTTATGCTGGTTCCAGGAACACACTTTGGGAATCACTATCTAGAATATGAAAATAGATATTCTACAGTGTTTTGAGCCGAGTGGTCCCGTCTGCTTCCCAGACTGGTGCAGGTATTTGTCATTATATGAGAACACATTATCTTTTGTCAGGTGCTGTGTGCTCCTAGAAGTGCATCCCCTCTTCTTTCCTACTGTAGAATGCAGTGAATCTGAGACTGGTATGATGTTGCCCAGACTTATCCACCATACAGTGAAAAAAAGTGATAGAGTCAAAATTGTGTTTTAAGAACCTAGGTTTTTGTTCACTGGGGATTAAACACAACAGGGAAAATGTGAAATATGGTTCATAGGTATTTGACGTCAGGGATGGATATCAAGGGGGATTTTTGATATTCATTATTATAAACTGGGAAGAAAAAGAAAGAAAGGAATCTCATCTTATAAATACACTAATTATAGATAGCCTCTGCCTCTGAGTAGATACCCCAGAATAAATTCAGGTGGTATGATTTGAACTGTTGTCTCAGTTAATAAAGTTACGGAGAATCAAGTCTTTGTGAGGATCATTTTCAGCTCCTAAAATTAAGGATAGGCATAAGTAAAAATATGACCTGAACCTTAGAACCAAAGCTTCAAATTGTTTTTTTTTCTAAAGATTTTATTTATTTATTTGACAGAGACACAGCAAGAGAGGAAACAGAAGCAGAGGGAGTGGGAGAAGGAGAAGCAGGTTTCTCGCTGTGCAGGGAGCCCAATGACCGAGTTGAAGGCAGTTGCTTAATGACTGAGCCTCCCAGGCACCCTGAAAGCCTCAAATTGGTTTCAAAAGGTTAAGCCAGTTGTGTTAAAGAAGTAATAAAGAATTACTCTATCATATTTTATACCAACAATAAATGTTTAAATCTTATTTTAAATTATAATATCTCTTTTAATATTGTTTATCACCTAAACATTTAAAATATTTTATAGTTAATTATTAAAATATAAGTCCTCATATATAATTTACAAATATACATATGCCAGAGTAAAAGCATATATATGAATAAAATTTTCACTGACATGGTATTCAGTAAAAAGGTTTGGAAACCACTTCTTCAAGAAGTCCAAAATGCTTTTTGAGAATGAGACCTCTTGTGTGGGTATGGAACAATCCATCTAAAGTGTATTAAGCAACATGTCAGCCCTAGCATTCATTGGTTAAGGTTAACCCATCTCTGTATGCAGTCTGTAGGTTAACTTGCATGTGTATAGCTACTAAATCCTAAAATATTGGAGTGGTTTTTGGTCAAGAGGGGATTTCAGAGCTGTTAGCGGTCTTTAAACCCATGAAACCAGTGATCTTAAAAGAATCTATTACCACATGTTGAATTATAGTGGGGGCATCAATTGCAAAAGATGAGCAGTCCTCTTGGGAACTAGTCATGATCAATGGTTGCTAAGCAAGTACTTAACTGTAAGGATGCTGGCCATCACCTCTTGTTATCTAGCCCTCCAATTCTGAGCATAATTGGCAAACAAAAGAAAAATGGAAAACATTAATTGTATGAGGGGAAGGAATCTCTGGAGTCCATTTCTGCTGTATTAATGATTCCCAGAATGCTAAAATATCAGGGCAGGAAATGTCCTTTGTGATAATAATAATCATATTTATATAATTCTTTCTATTGGCCAGGCACTGCTCTAAATGTGTAGAACTCCTTTAATTTAAAAAATAAAAATCTCAAAAGGTGTGTACTATTATTATCCTCACTTTACAGATGAGGAAACTGAGACAGAGTTGTGTAACTCTTGCCTCAAGTAAACTTTCCTCAAGTAAAGCAGCCAGTAAGTAGCAGAGATAAGATTCAAAATGAGGTAATCTGGTTCCAGAAGTTGGTCTCCTAACTACCTATGTTCAGTGGTCCTAGACCAAAGAGTAAATGTCAGAATCAAGAGAAGGAATTCTAACAGTGGCCCAGATTTCACTGTAGACCTACTGCATTGGGAATTCTGCTATGCAACTTCCACTCTATCTGCACCTATACCCACAAATCTTGGGGACCAATGACTTTGTCCAGTACCTTTGTTTTATGACTAGGGAAGTAGAATCCTACCTATGTAGTAATAGATTAACTTGGCAGGCCTGCGCTGCTCCAGGATATTAATCCTTGATTAGCTTCTGGAATATAGACTCTAAACCCTAGGATTATCCTGCCTGATAAGGGTGCCCTTATATACATGGAGACTTGCATCATGCCAGATAGTTGATGCTAATAATGTGAATTAAGATAAATGCCCATTTTTATTCACCTGGGGCTCTGGCCATGATGTATCAGTTTGTCTTTTAGAGGGGTGGTGATGAAGAATAAGTAGCTAAGTTCATATACACAGGTGCCCCATGCTGTGGGAATGGCCTCCACTCTGGACACCAAGGCACAGGTGAGCTTCTTTGGTTGGCAAGGCTTCATACATATTGTCAAACATTGTTCCTGGGAGAATTACTCACTATCTGTGTGCCTCCACTGGAAGAAGATAGCTAGAAGCTTGTACCTGGTTCCTCCTGGACTCTGTCCTATGTACCTTTTATCCTTACTAATTTTGATCTGTAGTGTTTTGCTGTGATACAGTACTATTGTGATTATGACAACATATCTGTGTTTTGCTAGCCTTCTCTGAGGATTCACTAGGAGGTGGAAACTGAAGGTATGGTCTTGTGGATCCCTAGGACCCCACCCAACCTTCCACCTGTTCATAGTTTATTTTTTGATGTCAGGGATCATATTTGTTTCTCTGCTTTTTTTTTTTTAATTAATATATAATGTGCTATTTGTTTCAGGGGTACAGACTGTGAAACACCAGTCTTATACAATTCACGGCACTCACCAAAGCACATATCCTCCCAAATGTCTATCACCCAGCTACCCCATCTCTTCCAAAACCCTCCCTTCCAGCAACCCTCAGTTTGTTTCTTGAGATTAAGAATCTCTTAGGGTTTTTTCTCCCTCCATGGTCCCATCTTGTTTCATTTTTCTTTCCCTTCCCCCATGACCACCTGCCCTGCCTCTCAAGTCCTCATATCATTGAGATCATATGATAATTGTCTTTCTCTGACTGACTTGTTTCACTTAGCATAATACCCTCTGGTTCCGTCCATGTCATTGCAAATGGCAAGTTTCTTGGTTTTTTTGATGGCTGCACAGTGTTCCATTGTATATATAGACCATATCTTCTTTATACATTCATCTGTTGATCAACATGTAGGTTCTTTCCATAATTTGGCTATTGTGGACATTGCTGCTATAAGCTTTCAGGTGCATGTGCCCATTTGGATAACATTTTTATCTTTAGGGTAAATACCTAGTGGTGCAATTGCTGGGTCTATTTTCAACGTTATAAGGAAACTCTATGCTGTTTTCCAGAGTAGCAGCCCCAGCTTGCATTCCCACCAACAGTATAGGAGGTTCCCTTTTCTCTGCATCCTCTCCAATACCTGTCTTTTCCTGACTGGTTTATTTTAGCCATTCTGACTTATGAGAGGTGGTTTTGATTTGTATTTCCTTGATGCTGAGTGACATGGAGCACTTTTTTCATGTGTCTGTTGGCCATTTGGATGCCTTCTTTGCAGAAATGCCTGTTCATGTCTTCTGCCCATTTCTTGACTAGACTGTTTGTTCTTTGGGTACTGAATTTGATAAATTCTTTATAGATTGGCGATACTAACCCTCCATCAAAATCTTTGAGGAGAACACAGGCAGCAACCTCTTAGACCTCAGAAATAGCAGCTTCCCCAAAGGCAAGGGAAGCAAGGGCAAAAATGAACTACTGAGACTCTGTCAAGATAAAAAGCTTTTGTACAACAAAGGAAAGAGTTAACAAAACCAAAAAACAACTGATTGAATGGAAGAAGATATTTGCAAATGACATATCTCTGTTTGTTTTCTGTCTAGAATGTGCTATTCATTCCATAGTATTGACTAAAAAAATTGCATCCATAATTAAGGAAGAGATCTTTACCTAGTGAGCCTCCAAGCTGTTCAGCATCATCAAGGGTCCTAGCTTTCCCCCATCCTTCCTTGCTGGGACTTAGATTCCTCACACCCCCTGCTCATGGCTTTTGGCCTTTGTCAGCACCAACCCATTTTCTCGAGGCTTGGAATAAATGGAAAGTGGCCTTGATTTTATAGAAAGTCTGTGACCTATAAATAAAGGAATTTATCCCTAAATCATGTGTCACAGAAGCAGTATGGTGTGCCTAACAAAGGGCCATCTGAGGAGAGAGAGGTCATGTCCAGCTGAGATGATCACAGAAGCATAAGGAGGAGGGAAAACTATCCCTGGCTTTCAAAGGGTACATTGAAATTAGATATTTGAAGAGGCAGAGAAAAGGGCCTTCTTAGCAGATGGGAAAAAAAAGTGAGACGTCATGAAATTAGGAAAATATTGGTCATAAATTGAGAATGGCAGGTACTTAATTTGAGTGAAATTTAGAAAGTGTTAAGCAAGTGATGATTAAACAAGAAAAGACTGTAATTAACCATGAATCACCTTAAATAGTCAAATGAAGACATTCAAATTTTACCCTTCAATCACTGGGAACTACTGAAAGCTTCAGTAGAAGGAAATCACGTGGCAAAATTGCCCCTTAGGAAGTTTCAAGCTTGATGGGCTGCCATGGGGGAAGGCACCACAGAAGGAGAAACCATTTAGGAGGCTGTTGCAATAAAAGCTGGAGGAAAACAACAAGATCTGCTTTTTTCATCTTTAACTTAACACCAGTTTGCAACAGAACTACGTGTCCCTGAATTATCAAAAGCAGCAGCATGTTCATCCTTTTGGAACCTTGAAACTGGCTTCCTCTTCAAAAGAAGCATTTTGAACCCATTGTAAAATCATACATCAGCTGGGAACCATACAATTCCCCTGGTACTTATTGAAGGTCATTAGAGGGAATATGAAGGACTTAGATAAAAATCAGCATGAAATTTTCTCAATCTTGATGCACAACAAAATAAATGAGATTTCCCTCCTGTATCTTCCCATCTAACATTGCTCTACATAGGTGTGTTAGTAGCTTTGCTGATTTGTATTGAGTCTAAGTGTGCGGAGTGGACATAGGCCAGAATGGAGCCAGTTATTAAGAAAGTGAAAACCAAATTAAAATTAAATGAATTGATTTCTGGAAAATTTCCCAAGTTCAGTGTATGATCAGTTACTTCAAACCCTCCATCATGTTCATTTTATACACCCCTCTCCCTGACAAGCCCTTCTGTCTTTCTAACTCACTGCCTCTAATACTGACCCCATAATCCTTTAACATTACTAGGTTCTCCATTCTTTGGTCCTACAAAATTCTCGCTCTTTCTCTTTCCCTTGATGTCCTCGCTCCCCTTCTTGTCCTATATTAGTTAATACAATCAGTTCCTTGATTCTCCACTCCCTTTCCATGGCTTGGCAAAACAGAGCCTGGCTAAATCCAACTTGCCACCTACTTCAGGATACAACCCTCCCCATGTTTCTTCTATTCCCCTTATCATTCCTTTTTTTTTTTTTTAAGATTTTATTTATTTATTTGACACACAGAGATCACAAGTAGGCAGAGAGGCAGGCAGAGAAAGAGGAGGAAATAGGCTCCCCGCGGAGCAGAGACCTCAATGCGGGGCTCGATCCCAGAACCCTGGGATCATGACCTGAGACGAAGGCAGAGGCTTTAACCCACTGAGCCACCCAGGTACCCCCGCCTTATCATTCCTTAATATCCTTTGTTGGTTCCTCCATTTCTTCCCAACCACTTAATGATGGGATGCTCATTGTACATCTTCTTTCTATCTCTCCATATTGCTGTCATCACATTTTGGCTTTAAACACCATTTATATTCTGGTGTGTATCTATGGAGACCTCTCTCCTGATTTTTACATCCAGTGGTCTACTCAACACTCCACTTGATTCTTCTGCTGGTTATTTACCTATTGGCTCTCAACCCAAAATCTACTCTGAAATTCTGCTCATTGATGATAGTCTTGGTCACATGGAGAATTACATTTTTGAGATTCTCTTGCCCCTGACTTCCCTGAGAGTTTTCCAAATAGTGTCTTGAGAGAGAATAGAAGGTAGGTATAACAGATTCTTTGGGTACTTTGCCCCCTCTGACCTTGACCCACCTCTTATTTCAGGTGCAGTTTGGCGAGCAGCGCCCTGCATGAGGACAGTGTTTTATTGTCATTGCCTTTCAGCTCTTATTTCTCTGTGTTCTCTCCCAAGTCGGAGGACTCAGCCTACATACAGGGGCAACACAGAAATTCAGGTGAGGTAAAACCCCTAAAGAAAACTCTCAACCAGTGGAATTGGCTAAATACTCTAGTCTCCTGGCCTTCATAGAATGAATCCTAAGAGAAATTCTTAATACTTCTCATAGGAACATTCTAGTCCCCATTGCCTAAAATCAACAACCTTTATAATGGATCCATTTTGGCTTTTTTTTTTTTTTCCCTTTTCCATCTCATTTGTCCCACTTCCTCATATCATCTCCTAAATAAGCTCTCTGCATCCAAGGCCTTGTACTTCACTTTGATAGTGATTCAGACTCAGATGGCAGCAAAGTTTGAAGAGGCTACTTTTTGCTGTTTTTTTTTTTTTTGTTGTTGTTGTTTTATTTTTTCAGATTCCTCTCAGCATTATTCTACAGTTGCCACAATTGACCCAGCATCTGGCTTCTTTCAGCACTGGCAGACCCTCTTGAATCTACTTCTTTAAATAAATAAATAAATAAATAAAATTTAAAGATTAGCATTTATCACTTTCTTAATATGCTACTTGATTGCTTATTTGTTGTTTTTGCTTCTTATGGTTTATCTGTTTCCCGATTTGAGTATAGGGATCATTGTTACTTTTATTCATTGATGTATTCCGAGGGCCAGAGAGGGTGTCCCAGCCTATAGTAAGTACTCAATAAATAGTAATTGAATAAGAGAATAAATGGCTTCACTATTTAATTATTCAGCTGGAAAAGGTATTTTGCTTCTGAAAGTTTTGATTTCCTTACCTACAAAATATGAAAAATAATACCTCCTTCATAAGGTTATTATACACGTTAAATGCGTGGAGTTAAAGTAAAGGGCTTATCACAGCGCCTTGTGCATTCTTTGAGTGTTGATACTTCATCCGTGACATCATAGGAATTAGGTAATGAGGCAGACCATTCACGTATCCTCAGGTAGCCAGAAAGATAAGTTGCGTAATCATAGACAATCAGCATGGTTTATGCAGACCCAACCCAGCTCCGTGGCCTCCCATTTTCTCAACTTGGCTCCCTATTACTTAGGAAGACATACTGCCTTCCTTGAAGCTCAGCTGAGAATTTATAAGTAGAAATACTCAGATTTGTCATGATTAAATTGGAGGCTTCGATTCACTCTACCTTCAGGAGAAATTGGTCTATAAATAAAGGCTCCATGCCAAGCAGCTAGATAAGAACTTAATTAATTGAATGTTCAGTGTGTACTATGGCCAGAAATTCAAAATTTTATAGCATTTTCCCCCTTTTGATCTAAAAATTTTTTTCCCCAAATAGCCTTAGACTATTTCTTCTCTGTTGATGTTCTGGAGTCACTGAGTATTTGAGGTTGACCTTAGAGATACTCTGTTTCAGCAGTGTTACACACACAGGTGGAAGGCAACAATGATGCATCAGAAATAAATCCAGCTCCCCCAAAAGGCAGCCACATAGAATACAAAATAAGAAAACAGCTGTAAGAGGTGAACTGACTTTTTAAACATTACCAAGCAGATCAAAGGCACAGGCAGGACTGGACACCTGGTTATCTAATTCCTGGATGATAACTACCTGTTTTCCTATTTTTATGGAAACATCACATGTAGTTCTTGAAAAATAAAAACCACACATAGTGGGAAAAATTTGCTTCATCCTTTTTAAACAAGCCTTGAGCCTCTCCTTTACTATGCAAGGAGGAATAAGCTTTTTTCTTCCTCCTCCCTCTCCATTGGGCTCTTCTTTTACATTTTTAAAATGCTGCATAAAGAAGAAAAAAAATTCCCCAAATGGATCACATGCTGACAAGCTCCTGGTGTTGTCAATTGGAGCTGGAGCATTATGTTTCAAAATTTCCTGGATGAGAACCCTGCCTTCCACAATGGTGCTTTCAATTTGGGAGACTAAATGTTCTCTGGAGAAGGAGGTGGTGTGATAGGAGGAAGCACTAGACAAATGGAATTAGCTGAAAATCAAGAGCCTCTTTGTTAGGAAATAATGTCTTTGCTAACCTGAACTCTTAGAAATCAGACTCCAATTTACAAGTATTTTGGTATCCGACAACCCTGCCCATCAGGGACAGAAAGATAATTTTCCTAGGTACATCAGCAGATGGAATTAAGCTGGAACTGGTGTCCCATCAGCTATTCCCATCTGACAGTGAAGCTCTCCAGGCTCTTACTAGGGGAAAAAAAAAAAAAAAAAAGCATTATTAAGCCCTCTAAACTCTCAGTTTTGTATCCAAGGTGAATACCCATCTGTTTCATAACCTTCTCCGGTGAGATCCAGCCATGCTGAATTTTAAAAAGTCTCTCCAATGGTTCATATTCTCTTCTACCTCCATGTCTGTGTATATGAGGCTCCTTCTACCTAGACTACTCACCACCCTCTCCCTGCAGTCCATGCTTGCCCCCATGGTTAAGAGCAGTCCTCCCTTGGTTCTAATCCCAGGTCTTAAATTTACCAGTTGCCTAACACTATAAGAAAAGTGTTGACCCTCTCTAAGCCATATCCAGAGTGCTCTCATCCAGAAAACCTAAATAATAACAGTATCTGGTAAGATCATCATGAGAAATAAATGAAGAATCCACCCATGCAGAACACTTAAAATAGTCATGAACACATAGTAAGTGCTCAGTAAATAGGAACCTTGCTATCATTATGAAAGGGCTTGGATTCTGGAGTCAGATGCACTTGAATCTAATTTGAATCCTGGGTTGGCCACTTACTAGCAATGTAATCCTGAGCAAGCTCCTGAAGTTTTATCTTGTGTAGAAGGTGCATCCCCATCCCATCATCGTCATCGTCGTTGTCATTGTCATTGTCCTCCTCCTCATCAATCAGTATCATCATCATCATCATCATCAAATTTAACCATAGAATATGATGCAAATGAAACAAGCAACATGCCTGGAATATACTTAGTAATTCTACCTGTTCTTTAAGTCCCAGCTGGGACTCTTTCCAGGTCTGAGTTCTATGGCCCTTGAGTAGACTTCCACAGCACCCTGAATTTTCTCCTCCTAAGACTTGCTTCACCTTGTAGTAATTTCTGTTTACTTGTCTGTTTGTCACCCTAGTTTCTGAACTTCACTACAGTAATAAATGCTGCCTGATTTATTCCCAGTATCATCATCAGCCAGCACGAGGCCTGGCACATAAAAGGTACAATAAAAGACTGAAAATCTTTGGTTACACCACTTTCTTCTCATCCTGTTTTCTTTCTTCTGCTGATGATAAAGACTTCCATATATATATATTTTACATTTATTTATTTGTCAGAAAGAGAGAGCATAAGCAGGCATGTTGGCAGGCAGAGGGAGAAGCAGGGTCCCCACTGAGCAAGGAGCCCAATGTGGGACTCAATCCCAGGACCCTGGGATCATGACCTGAGCTGAAGGCAGCCACTTCACTGACTGAGCCACCCAGGTGTCCCATCCAGATATATTTCTTTAAGGAATATGATAAGAGCAGTGAAGCATATATTTGCAGGACTTTGTGTTAGGCAATGTAGAATTAAACTTTTTTTGAATTAGTTGTCAATCACCTAAAAGTGAGGATTTAATAATCAAATCCAGATTTCTATATTTGAAAACCATGGTTTCGCATGAAAAAACTGCAAGATTTGACAGACTGAGGTTCATGTATAAGTAGAACTTACACGTGTCCAAAGTTTCATTTTGCAACTATGGGCTAGAGGCAGATGGTAGTTTCCCCTTTTCTAGGATGTTTGTTGAAGTCCTCATCAGCCTGTTGGCACTCATTTATGATTCCCCTTTGGACCTTATAAACATTTGACTTTGAAACCTTCTGCTTTAAAGTCTCTGCCCTTTGGCTAGGTTGAATAAATAAGCTGACATTGAGTATGAAGGGAGAGGAGTTGAAAAGTGATAAATTTTGTGATCAAGAAAGCTATTTTTTCTTGTTTTATTTTTTAATTTGAATACATTTGACCTATAATATTCTAGGAATTTAAGGTGTGCAACATGTTGATTTGATACATTGTTATATTGTAAAAGCCACTGTAGCAATAATTATTATCTCTGTCATGTTACATAATTTTTTTTTTTTTTTAGTGGCAGGAATCATTAAAATTCTAGTCTCATAGCAAGTTTGAGGATTTTAATATAATTTTGTTGTCTGTATTGACTATATGTGCATTATATCTTTAGGACATGCTTATTATTTGTTGCAAGTGTATACCTTAAATAACAGCTGTACTCCCCACCCCCACCCCCCACTCCCTAGTTCCTGGTCATCACCATTTGTTGTTTTTACAGGTTTGGCTTTTTTAGATTCTTCATATAAGTGATATCATACAGCAACTGTCTTTCTTTGCCCAGCTTCTCTCACTTACTAAAATTTGCTCAAGATCCATCAGTGATGTAAATGGCAGAATGCCCTTCTTTCTCGTGGTTGAGTAATACTGCATTGCAAAAAGCAAAGTTATAGTAAGTCTCCAAAACTCAGAATGCATCTACTTCCTCCCAGTGCTCTGTGACTTTGGTGAATGACATCACTTGTATGGGCCAGTATTTTCATCTAAAAATAAGGCTAATAATACTGTGCCAGTACAAACACACTACCACCTAATACAACATAGGGCAGTTTAAGGTAAGTGTGAAGACATCTGATTCCAGAACTCAACAGACTGAGGTTCAGCCTGCTTTAGTAAGAGTATCGTATGGGGCAATTTAAAAAAAGATTTATTTATTTACTGGAGAGAGTGTGTGTGCACACACTTGCACACAGTGGGGAAGGGGCAGAGGGAGAGGGAGTGAGAAACTCTAAGTAGACTCCATGCTGAGCATGGAGCCCAGTACAGGGCTCCAAGCAGGGGTCAGTCTCACAACCCTGAGATCATGACTTCAGTGCAAACCCAAGCATGAGCTGCTCAACTGACTGTGCTACCCAGGCACCCCAAATGGGACAATTTTTAAAAACTTGTATGAATTCCATTTCCTCTTGGTAAAATTAGGATAACAATACCACCTGCCTCAGTGTGTTGTTATAGAGATTAAATAGTGTAATTAATCTAAATAACTTATGTTTTCAGAAAAATGGTAAACTTTCAAATGATAACAGCTATAGCAACAGAAAGGGGTAGTTGCTGAAGGGGTTAATAGTAATAAGAAGTTCTGAGGATAAGAACCTTCTAGAAGCTGTCTACTTTGTAGAAACAATGCTTTTTGAAAAAATACAATGGCCATTAGAAGAAATAATATTTTATACCCATAAAACATTCCCTCTGATATTTAACTTATGAGAACTAATAAAGTAGTATTTATAATTATAATCAAACTTGGAAGTCTGAGAAGCATGTTTTATTTATTATTTTTTTAATTTTTAAATTTTTTATTAACATATAATGTATTATTTGCCGCAGGGGTACAGGTCTGCAAATCATGAGTCCTACACAATTCACAGCACTCATCATTGCAAATACCCTCCCTAATATCCATAACCCAGCAACCCTATCTCTCCCCTACACCCCACAGCAACCCTCAGTTTGTTTCCTGAGATTAAGAGTTTCTTACGGTTTCCCTAACTCCTGATCGCATCTTGTTTCATTTTTTCCCTCCCTGTCCCCCACAACCCCCCACAATGCCTTTGAAATTCCTCATATCAGAGGATCATATATTCATTCTCTTTCTCTGATTGACTTATTTAACTTAATATAATACCCTCTAGTTCCATCCACATCATTGTAAATGACAAGATTTTGGAGTTTTTTGATGTCTGCATAGTATTCCCTTCTATGTAAGATATATATATAGATAGATAGATATCTATATATATGTAAGATATATATCTTACATATATATGTGTATATACACATATATATCATATATAACATATACATCATATCATATATATATCATATATACACATATATACACACATATATATACATATATATGTAAGATATATATATATATCTTACATCATTTTTATACATTCATCTGTTGAGGGACATCTATGTTCTTTCCATAGTTTGGCTATTGTGGACTTTGCTGCTATAAACATTTGGGTGAACATGCCCCTTCGAATCACTACATTTTTATCTTTAGGGTAAATACCCAATGTTGCAATTGCTGGGTCATAGGGTAGTTCTATTCTCAACTTTTTGAGGAACCTCCGTGCTGTCTTCCAGAGTGGCTGCCCCAGCTTGCATTCCCACCAAAAGTGTAGGAGGGTTCCCCTTTCTCCACTTTCTCTAAAACCTTTCTTTTCCTGACTGCTTAATTTTATCCATTCTGACTGGGGTTAGGTGGTATCTCACTGTGGTTTTGATTTGTATTTCCCTGATGCTGAGTGATGTGGAGCATTTTTTCATGTGTCTGTTGGCCATTTGGATGTCTTCTCTGCAGAAATGTCTCTTCGTGTCTTCTGCCCATTTCTGATTGGATTATTTGTTCTTTGGGTGTTGAGTTTGATAAGTTCTTTATAGATTTTAGTTCTTTATAAATTGTTGACTATTTCCTTTGCTGTGCAAAAGCTTTTGATCTTAATTAAGTCCCAATAGTTCATTTTTGCCTTTGCTTCCCTTGCCTTTGGCGATGTTTCTAGAAAGAAGTTGCTGTGGCTGAGGTCGAAGAGATTGCTGCCTGTGTTTTCCTAAAGGATTTTGATGGATTCCTGTCTCACATTGAGGTTTTTCATCCATTTTGAGTCCATTTTTGTATGTGGTATAAAGAAATGGTCCAGTTTCATTTTTCTGCATGTGGCTGTCCAATTTTCTCAACACTATTTGTTGAAGAGACTGTCTTTTCTCCATTGGACATTCTTTCCTACTTTGTTGAGGATCAGTAGACCATAAAGTTGAGGGTCCATTTCTGGACTCTCTATTCTGTTCCATTGACCTATGTGTCTGTTTTTGTGCCAATACCATACTGTCTTGATGATGACAGCTTTATAATAGAGCTTGAAGTCTGGAATTGTGATGCTGCCAACTTTGCTTCCCTATTTCAACATTCCTCTGGCCATTCCAGGTCTTTTCTGGTTCCATATAAATTTTAGGATTATTTGTTCCATTTCTTTGAAAAAAAAATTGATGGTATTTTCATAGGTATTGCATTATATGTATAGATTGCTTTAGGTAGCATAGACATTTTCACAATATTTGTTCTTCTAATCCATGAGAATGAAATGTTTTTTTGCTCCTTCATTTCTTTCATGAGTACTTTATAGTTTTCTGAATATAGATTCTTTGCCTCTTTGGTTAGGTTTATTACTAGGTATCTTATGGTTTTGGGTGCAATTATAAATGGGATTGATTCCTTATTTCTCTTTCTTCTCTCTTGCTGTTGGTATATAGAAATGCAACTGATTGTTGTGCATTGATTTTATATCCTGACACTTTGCTGAATTCCTATATGAGTTCTAGCAGTTTTGGAGTGGGGTCTTTTGGGTTTCCCACATAAAGTGTCATATCTTCTGCAAACAGTGAGAGTTTGACTTCTTTGCTGATTCAGATTCCTTTTATTTCTTTTTGTTGTCTGATTGTTGACACTAGGACTTCTAGTACTGTGTTGAATAGCAGTGGTGATAGTGGACATCCCTACCGTGTTCCTGACCTTAGCAGAAAAGCTCTCAGTTTTTTTTTTTTTTTTTTTTTTGCTGTGGGTTTTTCATAGATGGCTTTGATATTAGGTATGTACCCTCTATGCATACAATGTGAAGAGTTTTAATCAAGAAAGGATGTTGTACTTTGTCAAATGCTTTTTCAGCATCTATTGACAGTATCACATGGTTCTTTTTTTGATTAATGTATTTTATCATATTGATTGATTTGTGGATGTTGAATCAAACTTGCACCCCAGGAATAAATCCCACTTGGTCATGGTGAATAATCTTTTTAATGTACTATGGGATCCTTTTGGCTAGTATTTTAGTGAGAATTTTTGCAACAGTGTTCATCAGTAATATTGGTCTGTAACTCTACTTTTTGATGGAGTCTCTGGTTTTGGGATCAGGGTAATGCTGGCCTCATAAAATGAGTTTGGAAGTTTTCCTTCCATTTTTACTTTTTTGGAAAAGTTTCAGGAAAATAGGTATTAATTCTTCTTTAAATAGTTGGTAGAATTCTGGGAAGCCATCTGGCCCTGGTCTCTTGTTTGTTGGGAGATGTTTGATGACTGCTTCAATCTCCGTACTGGTTATGGGTCTGTTCAGGACTTCTATTTTTTCCTGGTTCAGTTATGGTAGTTTATATTTCTCTAGGAATGCATCCATTTCTTCCAGATTGTCAAATCTCCTGGTATGTAGTTGCTTATAATATGTTCTTAAAATTGTTTATATTTCTTTGGTGTTGATTGTGATCTCTCCTCTTTCATTCATGATTTTATTAATTTGGATTCTTTCTCTTTTCTTTTTGATAGTCTGGCGAGGGGTTTTTCAGTCTTATTAATTCTTTCAAAGAACTTGTACCTAGCTTCCTTGATTTATTCTACTGTTCTTTTGGTTTCTGTTTCATTGATTTCTACTCTGATCTTTATTATTTCTCTTCTCCTGCAGGGTTATTGGGTTAATGGTATAGGGTTAAAGGTATAGGGTTAGGTTGTGTACTTGAGACCTTTCCTGTTTCTTGAGAAAGGCTAGTATTGCCATATACTTTCCTCTCAGGACCACCTTTGCTGTGTCCCAAAGATTTTGAACAGTTGTGTTTTCATTTTCATTTATTTCCATGAATTTTTTCAATTCTTATTTAATTTCCTGGTTGACCCATTCATTCTTTAGTAGGATGCTCTTTAGATTCCATGTATTTGAGTTCTTTCCAACTTCCCTCTTGTGGCTGAGTTGTAGTTTCAAAGCACCGTGGTGTAAAAATATGCAGGCAATATCCCAGTCTTTTGGTACCAGTTGAAACCTGATTTGTGTCCCAGGATGTGATCTGTTCTGGAGAATGTTCCATGTGCACTAGAGAAGAATGTGTATTCTGTTGTTTTGGGATGGAATGTTCTGAATATGTCTGTAATGTCCATTTGGTCAGTGTGTCCTTTAAAGCCTTTATTTCCTTGTTGATCTTCTGCTTAGATGATCTGTCCACTTCAGTGAGGGGGGTGTTAAAGTCCCCTACTATTATTATTGTCGATGTGTTTCTTTGATTTTGTTTTTAATTGGTTTATATAGTTGACTGCTCCCATGTTAGGGGCAAAGATGTTTAAAATTTTTAGATATTCTTGTTGGAAAGACCTTTTAAGTATCCTATAGTGTCCATCCTCATCTCTTATTATAGTCTTTGGCTGAAAATCTAATTTATCTAAGGATTGCCACCCCAGCTTCCTTTTGATGTCCATTAGCATAGTGAATTATATTCTACCCTCTCACTTTAAATTTAGGATTGTATTTGGGTCTAAAATGAGTTTCTTGCAGACAGCATATTGATGGGTCTTGTGTTTTATCCAGTCTGATACACTTTGTCTTTTGATTAAGGTATTTAGCCCATTTGTGTTTTTGGTAACTACTGAACGGTATGAATTTAGTGCCACTGTATTGCCTGTATGGTGACTGTTACTGTATGTGGTCTCTTTTCCTTTCTGGTGTTTTACTTTTAGGCTCTCTCTTTGCTTAGAGGACCCTTTTCAATATTTCCTATAGGGCTGGTTAGGTGTTTGCAAATTCTTTAGTTTGTGTTTGTCCTGGAAGCTTTTTATCCTTCTATTTTTAGTGATAGCCTAGCTGGATATAGTATTCTTGGCTGCATATTTTTCTCATTTCATGCTCTGAATATATCATGCCAGTCCTATCTGGCCTGCCAGGTCTCTGTGGATCGGTCTGCTGCCAATCTAATATTTCTACTGTTGTATGAGACAGACCTCTTGCCCCAAGCTGCTTTCAGGATTTTCTCTTTGTTACTAAGACTTGTAAGTTCTCCTATTAGATGATGGCGTGTGGGCCTATTTTTATAGATTTTGAGGGGGATTCTCTGTGCCTCCTGGATTTTGATGCTTGTTACCTTCTCCAAATTAGGGAAATTCCCTACTACAGTTTGCTCCAGTATACCTTCTGCCCCTCTCTCTCTTTCTTTTTCCTCTAGGATCCTAGTTATTCTAATATCTTTTCATCTTCTGGTACCAGTATCTCTCGAATTCTCCCCCTTGTCATCCAGTAGTTGTTTGTCTCTTTTTTGCTCAGTTTCTTTATTCTCCATCATTTGTACTTCTGTATCATTAATTCTCACTTCTGTCTCATTTATCCTAGCAGTAAAAGCCTCTATTTTTTATTGCACCTCATTAATAGCATTGTTGATTTCAACTTGGTTAGATTTTAGTTCTTTAATTTCTCCAGAAGGGGATTCTTTAGTATCTTCTGTGCCTTTTTTGAGCCCAGCTAGCACCTTGGTGATTGTCATTCTAAAATCTAGGTCTGACATATTACTAATGTCTGTAATGATTAAGTCCCTTTACATCAGTACTGCCTATTATTCTTTTTTTTTTTTTTTATGGTGAGCTTTTCTGCCATATCATTTTATCCAGAGAAGAATAGAGGAATGAGAGAAGGAAATATTAAAAGGGTAGCAATGATCCCAGAACAATATATACTAACCAAATCAGAAGAGAATGAAACCAGGGGGAGAGGAAAGAAGGAAAATAAGGAAAAAGAGTCCCCCCTCCTCTCTCTCTATATTTGTTTATTTATATTTATATTTGTACTATTTATATTTATATTTGTACTCTATTTGTAATAGAGTGGTGAATAGAACAGAACTACACACTTGATTTTGGATATATTTCAGTCTGTTAGTAGAAATTACCTCCCAAAATTTTAAGGAAAGAGAGATATATATAGATGAATTTATCTTTCTATCTATATATTTACACACAAAAAAATAAGGGGAAACAGAATGAAGGGATGGAATATGGCTGTAAAGATGAAAATTTAAAAAGATTCTAAAAAGGAATTGATCAGATGTTGGTTGAAAAAAGAAAAGAAAAAAAAGGAGGACAGAATGTGTTTAGGCTGGGGCATAGAACAAAGCCATTTACTAGATTCAGGGTATATTTTGGTCTATTAGAAGAAACTTCCATCAAAAATTTTAAAGAAAGAAAAACCTGTATGTATACAAAAAATAAGGTTAAATACAATGGATGTATAGAATATGACCATAGGAAGGAAAAAAATGAAACAAGATGTGATTGGGAGGGAGACAAACTGAAAGAGATGCCTAATCTCACAAAACAAACTGAGGATTGCTGGGTGGTGGGGTGGTAGGGATAGGGTGGTTGGGTTATGGACATTAGGGAAGGTATGTGCTATGATGATTGCTGTGAATTGCAATAAGCCTGATGATTCATATTGTACCCTTGGGGCAAATAATACATTGTATGTTAATAAAAATAATTTAAAAAATAATATGGCTGTAACAGTGAAAAATTTAAAAAGATTTTTAAAAAGGTATTGATAAGATAAAATAGTTAAAAAACATTAACATAGGAATGAGGAAAAATTTAGAAAAATAGAATAAGAAAAAAATAAAATTAAAAATATTTAACTTTGAAGGCTAAAGTATCATGGGAAAAAGCCATTAATTCTGTGTTGCTTTCCCTTAGATCTGGAGTTCCACAGTTCTCATTGATTAGTGAACTTGGTCTTGGCTGGCTGTTCTTTTTGATCTTCTTGGGGAGGGGCCTCTAGTACTGAAAACATCTTTGCCCAGAGGTGGAGTTGCACCACTCTTTGCCAGGGGCAAGGTGTTATCTGCTCAGTTTTGCTCTTGGTAGCTTTTGTTCCCTGAGCACTTTCTGTACAGTTTTGGAGGACAGAATGAAGATGGCGGCCTCCTAATCTCCAGCCTGGTAGGAGCTGAGAGCTTGGGGCACCGCTTCTCACTGTGCCCTCAGAAAAAAGCAATGAATCACTCCCATCTCTCTGGTCTCTGGCCATGCTTTGTGCTCACCCAGCTTGTGACCAAATGTTTCTATTCTGGTGCATGCACTGTTTGGAGTCTCCAAACCCAGCACATTCCTGCAGTATGCTCCTGTGCTGTTCCTCCCAGAGGAGGAATGAGGGGGTCTCCCCAGATCTATCACTTGTGGGGTCACTGCTCAAAGAACAGTGGTCCAACTTGCCCTGGATCATAGTTTAAGGTAACCCCATGCTGAAAGCACCCTCCTTAGCTCTGTCTCTACACCTGGCTTCCCCACTCTGATACCTGGGAGCTCTGCCACACTCAGACACCCCTGGTCTTTTTGTGACCCTGCGGGTTCTGAGACCACGCTGCCCCTGCAAGGGCTCCACCCCCCACTTAGCCTCTGGAGCAACATCCCTCAGTGGAGCAGACTTCTAAAAGTTTGTTTTGTATTCTCCCACTCTACTTGCCAGGAGCCAGCCACACACGCCTCCCTCCCCCCCACCCTCTGCCGCCGCAGTCTGTTTTCCCGCATATCGCTTCAGATTCAGTTCTCTACACATCCTACTTCCCAGAAAGTGGCAGTTTTGCTGTTCCTAGAATTGCTGCTTTTCTTCTCTTCGATCTCCAGTTGAGCTTGTAGGTGTTCTGAATGGCTTGATAACTATGTAGCTAAACTCCTGGGACCTGGGTCTCCTACTCCTCCACCATCTTGCTCCTCCCTGTACATGGTTTATTTATAACTAACTTGTAGGGATAAGCATTAGATTCTGATCCAGCATATAAAGGTAAACTTCATGGGAAAAATATTTACACAGTTATTGAGATAGTGAGTTTTGGAATAAGATTACTTGAGTTTGAATTACTTGAGTTGACTCTACTACTTACAAACTCTGTGATCTTGAGTGTGTAACTTAAATTCTTTGCACTTCAGTTTCCACTCAAGTAAAGTGGGAATAATAATGAAATATTTTAAGAATATTGTGTGGAACAAATTATAGTTAAAACCACAACATACTTAGGACAGTGAATAACCTATTGTAAATGCTCACTAACTTTCGGCTCATATTATTGTATATTTAAAATGAATCTAACCAGGGTTAGAATACAGATATTGCCAGAAAACTGTAACACTAATTAATGCACATGAGAATTAGATTCCTTCATTTGTCTTACACTCTAAATTGTTGTTTTCTTATTCTTAATATGCTTCCCTCAAGTGAACAACCCAGAAAAATATGCCTAGAGTTATCCTAGAATGTGAAATAATGACCCAAATTTAATTTCAACCTAAAAAATGCCTTTTAATCAATACAGACTACTGCCAATAGAATGAGTTTCCCAGAAGGCTGGCTAATCATTGGGTATAAAAGCATTTGTAAGGAGATAAAATGTGGAGGGATAAAATTATTCCTAACACTCTTACAATCTTACAATTCCATATTAGGATCTACTGTAACATGGAAAAGAAGGATCAGACATTGTATTGCTAGACAATTTAAAATTATCCTGAAGAAAATTATAATGATATTGTACTTTTAAACATATCTCCAAATAGTCCTATAGAAACAGAGAGGTAGGGTATCAAAAC
This sequence comes from Mustela nivalis, assembly GCF_964662115.1. Lineage (NCBI taxonomy): Eukaryota > Metazoa > Chordata > Mammalia > Carnivora > Mustelidae > Mustela > Mustela nivalis. Next base: position 136,697,149 of record NC_139022.1, read on the forward strand.
CAAAAATTCATCAATCATACCTACAATAAACGCAAAGTATGGAAGGCTGGGGAAAAACCGCCAACAGTTACAAAACTCCTGTGTGCCATATTAGAATCTATTCAGAGGGAAGCAGAGGGAAGTGATAGAGTGTTGGATGAAACTGAGAACAGGAGAATTCTAAAACCACTGGTAAGAAATCACTGGAAAGCATGGTAGATTAAGAAGAAGAGAAAACATCAAGGGATTCTTTGTCACTCCAATTTAAGAGTGAGCACAGGGGATTGATGGTAAGGTCAGAGAAGACCGAAACATAATGAGACTAAAGAATTCTCACAATTGCCCAACTGAAGCTCCCTTACAGGACTGAGAAAAACTACTAGGGGCGGAATCCAAATGGATTAGATTGGGTCTGTTGGGGACACAAGAAAAAGAAGGTTGAAATAAAATTGGGGAAGGACAACAGAAGAAGAAGATTTGGAAAATACAAGATTATCGGATATGTGTGTGTGTGTGTGTGTGTGTGTGTGTGTGTTGTGTGTGCATATGTTTGCATGTGCTGCAAAGACAGCAGAAGAAGGAGCTCTGATCAATAAACCTAGAAAAGGAATCCCAGTTTAGTCTTCTTTCCTAAAAGTTTAGGAAAAGTAATCATATGGTGAGCAATGGGGAAAGAATAGTGTTCAAATTCTAATCAAATTATAAGAATAAAGGAGGGAAAAAAGAGCAGAAAAACATCTCTACACTCAATGAGCTAAAAGAAATAAAGTGGCACTAAAAATATAAGAACAACATAAATCGGAATGAAAATTTTTTAAAATAAAAAGATAAGGTGATACAATATAGGGAAGAATTATAAGTAAAGAATATATCAGAAATGAGGACTAAACTAGAAGGCACATAAAAGCACATAAACAGCATAGACAATGTAATGGAAAGTGGAAGTTGAAAGGAAGAAAATTTAGGAAATTTTGAAAAGGTATAAACAGAAAAAAGAATTTGAGGAAAAATGGGAAATACAAGACTATCTAACATGGATGCCCTATCGTAACTCTGAAGCAATGAAAAAAAAAGCTGAAAGCTACAAAGAACATTTTCTTGAAATAAGAACAAAACTTGAAACTTCATCTTAAAAAAGCACACTTTGTACCTGGAAAATCAACACAGAGTGACTCAAAAATATTTTAGATCTACTGAGTTTTAACAAAACCCAAAACACCCAAAATGTAAAGTCAATCTTAGGGGACATGCTCACTCATGAAGGAAAGAAAATTGCATTTTTTTTAGATTTTCTAATAGAAAACTTTGGTTTTCAAAGACAGAAAATTTTAAAGTATAGATTTTATATCCAGCCAAACTAGCTTTCAGTTATGGAGCCACAAACATTCTGTTATCAGCACACTAAACTCAGGAAATATTGTTTCCATAGGACTTTGCTATGAAATGTACTAGAAGATAAATTTTACAAAACCAAAAGGCCTAGGAAGACATTTAATAGACCTTTTAAAAAATATTTTATTTATTTATTTGACAGAGCACAAGCAGGGGGAACTGAAGACAGAGGGAGAAGCAGGCTCCCCGCTTAGCAGAAAGCCTGATGTGGCACTCGATCCCTGGACCCTGGAATCATGACCTGAGCTAAAAGCAGATGCTTAACCGACTGAGCCCCCCAGGCACCCTGAAGACATTTGTATAAGGACTTATGGTAAGCATTATTATATTTTTTTATAGAACTAATAATAAGTGATGGTTGTAAGGGAGAAAATATTTAACATTATAAATATAACTCCCCAAAATGGGGAGAAAATGTCATGAGCATATGGAAAATATGCTTGCTAATTGTTTTCTTGTTAACTAGGAGTAAAAGAATAATCTTTCTCATTAGATGCTAGATGAGAATGAAGGGAGAGGAAATTGCTAGAAAATTCAGTATTGCTCATCATTGAGAAATAACAGAGATGAAATAAGGGTAAGAAAGATCTAAGGGTATTACATAAAGGTATAATAGTAAAAGCTTATAAATAATCAACAAAACAATGCACAGTTTCATAAGAGCAAAAAATACATACAAAGAAAGCAAAGAAATAGATTACATTTAAAAAATCTGCATGCATAAAATATATCAGCCAAACCTATCAACCACATAAATAAATTTAACTGAACTTACCAATCTATTAAGAAATAAAGAAGAGGGGCGCCTGGGTGGCTCAGTGGGTTAAACCTCTGCCCGGCTCAGGTCATGATCTCAGGTGCCTGGGATAGAGCCCTGCGTCAGGCTCTCTGCTCAGCCGGGAGCCTGCTTCCCGCCCCCCTACCCCCTCCCCGCCTCCCCTGCCTGCCTCTCTGCCTACTTGTCCTGTGATCTCTCTCTCTGTCAAATAAATAAATAAAATATTAAAAAAAAAAAAGAAAGATGAAAAATTTTCTCACGGTTCAGTACAGGGAAATGCTGCTATATACAGCAAACATATCTAAATAAAGAGATTCAAGGGGGGAAAAATTTGGACCCAGCAAATGCAAATAAAAAGGAAGAGGAGGTCATGATATTGTTATCCTGACAAGGCAGTAACTGAACTGTAAACTCACCTACTAGAGAATATATCTTGTCAAGAGTACACGTAATGTTCACAAAAATTGATCATATTATCGGCCACAAAGAAAGTCTTAGATGAATTCCAAAGAATAGGAATAATATGAAGAGAATCCTCCATTTTCAAAGTGCTAAAACAAGGTATAAAAAAAAAAATGAAAACCAGAAAAGCCTTTTACTTAGAAATCAAAAAGAAAACACAAGCCCCTGTTACTAAAGAATGCTTGAATCACAGAATTTCTTGAAAACACAAAATCAGAACCTATGGTATACAGATAAAATCAGAGGGAATTTGACAGCATAAAGTAACCATAACATTAAAAATTAAATTCTGAAGGTAAGTGGATTAAAGACTCAAGTGCTAGAAAAGAAAAACAATGCAAAGCAAAAAGAAAGCAAAGGAAATTCCACTGGAAAACAGAGAATAAGTAGAATTAATAAGTAAATCCAAAAACTGATTCTTTATTTTTTTTAGATTATTTATTCATTTCCTTATTTATCTGACAGAGAAAGACACAGGGAGAGAGAGAACACAAGCAGGGGGAGGGGGAGAGGGAAAAGGTTTCCTGTTGAGCAGGGAGCCCAATGTGGGACCCATCCCTAGACACTGGGATCTTGATCTGAGCCAAAGGCACAAGCTTAAGGACTGAGCCACCCATGTGCACCAAAAGCTGATTCTTTAAAAAGAAAAATAAATAAATAAATAAATAAATAAATAAATAAATAAATGTAGGCAAACTACTAGCTAACTTCAGTAGGACAAAAAAGAGAACACATGCGTATAAAATTAGAATTGACAAAAGGAAATAATCTTCAAAACCAAGGAACTTTAAAGTCAATAGAGATTATTTTGCACAACTCTATGCAATTAAGTTTGAAAAGCTCAGTGAAATGTGTCATTTTAAAGAAGAATGTACCTTATCAAAATCGACCACCATGAAGACTGAATGTTTAAAAAGATCATATATTCATAAAAGAAATAGACAAAGAACTATTTTTCTTTTAACTTTAAATATTATCTATTAACTCTTGTTAAAGAACTGCTCCAAAAACATTGTGGGGCACCTGGATGGCTCAGTTGGTTAAACACCTGCCTTCGATTCAGGTCATGATCCCAGGGGATCAAGCCCCACTCAAGCCCCCATGGGGCTCCTGCTTATCAGGGAGCCTGTTTCTCTTTATGTTTCTGCCCTTCCCCTGCTTGTGCTCTCTTTCTCTCAAATCAATAAATGAAATCTTAAAAAAAAAAAAATCAAAGAAAACATCATGTTTGTGTTTTGGTTTTTCCCACATGGTAACACTGAAAAAGGACTCCAGTCAACTTGAAGAAGTTCTCCCTGGCCAATTATAGGACCAATTAAACACCAACAAATAACTGCAAATGACTGAACAATGTCTTATCTATGATGGTAGCAAAACAAAATAAATCCTAACTGGTCACCATTGGCAGGTGCTAGTAAGCCCATCATTTTGACAACTGGTAAACAGCAGGTAAGAATCAAGCATTTATCCTTCCTTTCCCATATGAAGCACATCACTTGGTACACAAATGGATGGTGAAGGCAAATTTTTCTACACAGAAATGCTATAGCTAATAAGAGAAGAACATTATTTGCAATCTGTTTTAAATTAATGGATCACATTATATATCACAAAAGTCTACTAATATTACAAAAAGTTAACCAGACCTTATATGCCTCCTGATACAAGAATATAATATCACTTACAAATTAGTCTTGCCAAAAAAAAAAAAAAAAAAAAATCAATCCTCAGTCTTATCAAGCCTTTAGATCCAAACAATTTGCAAGAAGCACAAAGACAGACGCAGTGAAATACAAACTTGAGGAGTCTTTACAGGGCAAATGATCTAATTCTTTTATTAAATTAAGTTGAAGGAAAAAAGACAGATGGAAAGGAGCTTATATATTAAAATGAATTTAAGGCACACATTAACCAGTCAACATATGGACCTTATTAGTATCCTCATTGAAATGGTTAAAAGAGAAAGCATGAAATAACTGGAAATTGGAACATCAGATATTCGATAACATTAAAGAATGATTTTTAACTTCTGATTGAGATGTGATAATTATATTGGGATTTTGCTTAAAAAAAAAAAAAAGGAGGGAGACCTTGCCTTTCCAAGATAAATACTAAAATATTTACAGATGAAATGTTATGATGTCTGGTATTTGCTTCAAATAAGTGGGAAATAGGAGGAGAAATAGATAAAACAAGATTGGCCCTGAGTTGAAAATTGTTAAAGCTGGTTGATGGGTATATGGGAGTTCATTATACTCTTCTATTTTTGTATTTTTTGAAGTTTTCTTAATATGAAAATTAATGAATATTTTAAAAAATAGGGGATAACTCTCATGAATATCACATGATTATTGTTAGCTCAATGGGGAGAGAGTGCTCCCTTATTTCTGCTTTAACATATTTGAGATCACTGCAACTCTAGTAACAAAGGAATTATATGTACACCAACAGAAGGGATAAATTCTCTTTCTTTGCTTTTCTGATTTTTTTTTCCATTTCCAGACATTCATTCAGTTTGTAGTTATAGAGCTGCTGATATTGTAAAAATGTTGCTTAGCAACATGTTAATGGGGAAAAACACTCCTTAAAACATTAGGGTTTTTGTCTTTTGAAATGTACCAGTTCAGCATATGATACCTCCCACAGTTCAATTTAACAAGAGGAAAAATATCAACTCTTAATATCAAATCTTAACTGGGCCTGAATTTAATAAGAATATAAGAAATGGAATATGATAATGACCCTGAACTACATATAATTCTGTTGGTCTCTTTTGAAAGAGTGATTTAGAGATGAGGAACTCTAGCAGTCTGCCCTTTACCTAGTATCTGGGATGGGGGTGAGAGGATGTTGATGAAGTTTAGAATATAACTGAGGTTCAGTGGGGTGGAGTCTGGAGCCTACGACCAAGAAAGAATTCTTCAGATGTCTTTGGTGCATAAAGGTGGTTTATTAAAGCATGGGGACAGGACCCATGGCCAGAAAGAGCTGCTGGGTGGCTCAGTTGGTTAAGCCCAGGTGTTAGGAGGGGTGGCTGATTATATACTTGCAAGTTGGGAGGGGGTCAAGGGGAGCGTAAGTCTCTAAGGAATTTTGGAAGGAAGATTTCCAGGACCTTGAGGGGCTAGCTGTTGTTGGGAAAAGGTCATTTATTATCGTCTAATAAAACCTTAAGTCATGAGACCCTTCAGATGTATATCGGTGGGCCATATGCTTGGGGATGATTGCCAGCATGTATCTTGGAGGGTTTAGAGATAAAGGAAGTTTCCAAAGGAATTTTTATATGTTAAAGTAGACTTACAGGATCCTGGTTGGGTTTGGGGGCCAGCCAGGCTAGGATTGCCTTTTGCTCTTAGCAAAGTATTAAGGTGGAAGCAGCTGAGTCCCTAGAGGAATGTCACTCTGCCTGTTTCAAGGACTTGTCAGTGGGCTTTAGGTAGTAAGGAAATTGAATAACTTTTCTTCTGCCTTTGTTTCCCACATCAGTATGAAGGGAAAACATCCCATCTTCATTCTCTACTCAGTATTATTGCTCAAAGAAAATGCACTGAATTGAGTATTCAAGGATCTAGAAGGTGGGCACAGTGAATCACTCTTTAAGCCCCAGTTTCTTCTCTAGAAAATCAGTGTATTGAATTCACTGCTCTTGAAAGACATTTCTAGCTAGAAAATCCCCTAGACCAAAGTTTCTGAAATGTCATTGTGTTAACACTGCCTTCCCTGGACATTCTATGAAAATGCAGATTCTGATTCAAGGGGCTTTGAGTTTTTATATTTTTAATAAACTCCCAACAAGAGATACTGATTCTGCTGGTCAGGGCAATTCACACTTTTATAGCAAGGTTCTCTGTCACTCAGAACAAGGAGAGAGACAAGAAAATGTTATTTGTCAGCCTTGACATGGTGAAGGGATAAAAGGACAGCCTGAACATCTAAGAGACCCAGGTTCAAACCTTGGATCTGTCCGAAGATGTGTTACTAAGCCACCTGGGCTTCAGAGTCTTCATCTGCAAAAATGGAAATGTGAGCATTTTCTGAGATGATTGAATGAGATATAATATCACTATCATGATCTTAACTAAGCACATAGTAAGTACTCTGTGGTTAATATAATTACTAATTATTGTTAGCCTAGAGGAAAACAGTATTCATGAAGGATCATGTTGCAGTAAGAGTCTTTGTCTCCTTATTTATATGTGAGGCAGTTTGAAAAATTGGGAAGACTATGGATTTATTCAGAGTGTAAGGTTCTTTTTGTTACTGACACAATGTAGCTGTCATATCCTTTCCTGGGCCTCACTTCACACACCAGTCCAATGAAAAGGTTAAATTTATTCCTTCCCTCCAAACATCCTAGGAATGTGTTTTAGCTCTGCTAGATGACTCAGTGTCCTGAGCTATACCACGGAGCTCCAAGGAACCAACTCCCCATTTAATAAACTGTGAGGGGAGGGGAGGCAAGCAGTAGGTGGCAGAAAGCTTATCAGAACTGGATAAAAAGCTCAATCCCACAAGACTCTGCCCAGCAGGAGTTCTATTTTAAACCCCAGTCCTTTTTAGCAACAGAGAGCCAGGACAGTGATTTAATTACTGATGGGCTACATCAGAGGCAAAATTGGAGCCAGCATCCCAGAATCAGGACAAAGGGCAGATGGACCAGCTCTGGGGGGGACATGTCTTCTGAACCTTCCCACTACCTTTCCTGCTGATGTATTTTCTTGAGTCTCTGAAGTGCAGTGCTTTAGATTTTTAAACAAATGTGCTTGGGACTTTATGATTTTGCCCATTTTCTGAAGGATTTTCTAAGCATCTGTCAGCTTCTGTCTGAATCATGCATTCACGTGTATATGAATCACTTCCTTCTCATTTCATGCCACGATCCCTGCCCCCTTCTTTTATAGACATCCGTACCAATCACACCCCCCCCCCCAATCTGTAAAGAATAAATGAAGGAACTGGGGATTTTGTGGTGATTATCATACTTAACATGTTTCTTTTTTGAAACCACGGGTGCTCAAAATCATTTGGGGAGATTTCCCCATGATGAGGATTCTAGGGGATCCTTAAGAAAGGAGGCTGGTGGTGAGAACGACTCATTACACAGAGGATCCCCTTACTGGCATGACTGCTTTGAATCTGGAAAGAACTGAAAGATCATACAGGCCTCAATATCATGATTAAGAAGGTCCTGAGGGGCACCTGGGTGGTTATCCGTTAACCGTGGACATTTTGGCTTTGGCTCAGGTCATGATCTCAAGGTCGTGAGTATAGCTCCTCCTCAGGCTCCGTGTTCCTCATGAAGTCTGTTTGGGATTCTTTCCCTCTTTCTCTCCCTCCCCCTGTGCCCCTCCCCAGAGGCACATGGGCACTCTCCCTCTCTCAAATAAGTAAGATCTTTAAAAAAAAAAAAAAAAAATCCTGGAGTCTTAAAGAGGGACTCTCTTAGAGAGGTAAGGCATCATAACATTACTTAATGAAACCTAAGTAATTTGGGTAATATGCAAATAATATGAGATAACCATAGCTTGGTTTCTTGCTTCATCATAATTCAAATTTGCTTAACTAAATGGGTGACTTTGAACAGGTCACTTCAGCTTTCTAATCTTCTTTACCCTCTAGTGTAAAAAGGGTATCTACCTCTGTCTTACAGTTCTTATAAAGGTATAATGAGATTTCATATTTAGAATACTTGGGATGGTTCCCAGAACAATGTCTTACTTTTTATAACAACAATAATAGTAACAATTGAAAATTTTTGTAAGTGGATTTTCAGGAGCTTCTCTAATTCCCCCAGTGAAGGATTTAGAGCAGAAGGTTCAAACAGCCTATGGCTGGATTCCACCTGAAGTCTTATTTTGTCTGCCCTCCACAGCAGTGTTCAGGTTGCTTTTTTGTTGTTGTTTTTTGCCAATATTTTAGAATTGGCATTTTTGCATTATAATCTACATGTCTTTTTTTTTTTTTTTAAGATTTTATTTATTTGTCAGAGAGAGAGAGGGAGAGAGAGCGAGCACAGGCAGACAGAATGGCAGGCAGAGACAGAGGGAGAAGCAGGCTCCCTGCCGAGCAAGGAGCCCGATGTGGGACTCGATCCCAGGATGCTGGGCTCATGACCTGAGCCGAAGGCAGCTGCCCAACCAACGGAGCCACCCAGTCGTCCCATAATCTACATTTCTTAAAACATTTTGAAATATCAGAAGATCTGGCAAATACCAAGCCCACATTCCTGCACTATAATCATCAGCCAGACATGATGAGGGGCTGACTTCTTTGCCACAGTCTCCACTGTTCTTTACTGTCTTACTCCTGCATTCTTTTACTTCATGTGTGTTGCTGTCAGTATTTGAGTATTTGTATCTGTCATCCCTTGATATGGTGCCTAGACTGCACCTTCAGTATGGTTTGGCTGGCAATGGCAATCATGATCATGTTTGTAGACACAGATGCATCTACTAATAATTTAAGAGAATGTCATGTAACAAGGTACTTTGTTAGAGTAGCCCATACTGCAGTACCTGTGCAGGTCATACTCTATTCTTTAAAATTATTTGCTCTTCCTACCCATAGCCCTGCAGAAGGGAGAGGAGTTAGCTAGATAGCATCAGGTATCCTATGAGACTACCCTTACGTTGGTCTCAGATGGATGGAGTAGAAACCAACAACTAATCTGAGACAAACCATCAGATTCTGACTCCCAGACATTCTGAGCTGCAAAAATGAAAAGCTAGGTCTGTGGCTGATGATGGCAGCACTGGAACTAAGTCTCACACAGAACTGGAGCTGAATGGAGGTGTCAGAAGACACACACAAAGGTTAGGCAAACCTAAGTTCTGGAGGAGCATATGGTAGTCAGGAGTCACCTGGGGAAGTCAATCTGCTAATAGAAATAGGAAAGTAGACAAAAGTTGTAGAAGTAAGCAGTGGAAATAACCATGCAGCCTCCCAGCAAAATAAAAAGTATTCATTCCAGACCTTCCTGTCCCTGGAGTTGGGCAGACTGGTTGTCCGTGCTTTGCTGTCTTCCATCACTCATTCCTTGACCACCTTCTTCCTCTTCTTCTTCTCCTTCCATCAACTCCTTCCCTCCCTTTCCCCCTCTCCCTCTTCTTTCCTCTCCTCCTCCCCGTCCTCTTTCTAAATAACTGTGGCATCATTCACTCCTCTTATTTTCTTACCCCTCTCAACACTTCTCTTCACCTTCTTTGTTGGCTTCTTTTCCTACACTTGATCTCAAAATGTGGAGTTCCTTAGATTCCACTAAAATTTCCCTTCTCTTCTCTATTCATATTTCCTGTTTTGGACTCAATGTTTATGTTTGCCCCCCACTCCTATTGAAATCTAATCCCCAAAATGGTGGTATTTGGAGCTGGGGTCCTTTGGGGGGCAATTAGTGCCCTTATAGAAGAGACTTGGAGAACTTCCTCACCCTTTTCACCTTGTGAGGACACATGGAGGAGACAGTTGTGAGCTTGCTGGTGAAAGCAAGCTCTCACCAGACATTGAATGTTGATCTTGGACTTACTAGCTTCTAGTACTGTGAGGAATAAATATTCGTTGTTTATAAGCCACTCAGTATGTGGTACCCTGTTCTAGCAGTATGAATGGACTGAGACATATCTCTAGCTGATCTCAGTTCAACATTATTTATATGCTGGTATATTTTAAGTGTTTATTCATTTTTTAAAAACTGCCTAATTCCTTATTTGAATGGGGGGGGGTCAGTCACCTTGGGTAGACCTCATCTGTTTGGTTCAGAGCAGGGCCTGACACAAAGTAGACAGTAAGTATGTGCTAAATGAATGTCTGAAGGAACAAATGACTGGATTTGTGTCTCCTGCCCAGACCTAAGCCATTTACCCTGAACTGAGCCCCTGACACACTGGATATCTCTCATTTCTTGGGTTTGCCAAGCTTTTTCCTGCCTTATAGACTTATAAGAAGATGCATTTCCTTTACATGCAAAGCTTTCCTTGAGCTCTAGCTTCATGTATTGGCTTAAAAGCTTTCCCCTCTGTAGTATCCCACCATGTCCCATGTCCTGTCTGTAATTATACCCTATTCATTACATATGTAGCATCAGTTTCTTTTTTGAATTTGTAAATACACACGAACTTTTTTGTTTACCATGTATTTGCTTATGTCCCACCCTGCTTTTCATTTTGTATTCTCAAATATGCTAACTACTTTAGTAGTTACTTAACTCGTTTTAACATATACAACATCCAGTACAGTTTTTAGAACAAAGTGTTCAATAAAAATATGTTTAAGATTTTTGTTTTTTATTTGACACAGAGAGAGAGAGAGCAGGGGGAGGGGGTGGAAGGAGAAGCAGGCTCCCCACTGAGCAAGGAGTCTGACATGGTGCTCAATCCCAGAACCCTGAGATTGGGACCCAAGCCAAAGGCAGACGCTTAACCGACTGAGCCACCCAGGTGCCCCATCAATAAATATATGTTTAATAAGTGAATGGATACCCATGATGTGTTTTACTTTATTTTTTCCATAAACTTCATGTTTGTATGAGCAGCTTATTTGGTTTTGGTTTATTGTAATTGACGAGCTTTATAGGAACTATAGTGATAAATAGCAGTTTGTCCTTTTTAGGTGCTTTTGCAACCACCCTCTTAATAGACTTGAAAAAAACAATGACTTTCACAGATTAATGCTATGACATTAATCACATACATTTCTATAGTTTACAAAGTGCATTTGCATCTATTATAACAGTTAATTCTTATAACAGTTTTGCATAACAATTTTACACAGCAAAGAAGAGTTGAGACAAAGAGGTCAAAACTAATAGGGGCCAGGATCAGAGCCCAAGTTTTCCATTGACCAGCTCCTTGCTCTACTGATATACCACATAGCTTGCTACTACTACTTACTATTGCTACTACTACTTCCACTACAAGATAAGGTTTATTGAGCATTTACTACATACCTGAGCTGCTGCCTACTCTTCATCAGTCAGTTAATCTTACAACAACATCATGGAATTGATACTTCTATTGCTCACTTGGGTCAGATAAACTGAGGCAGGGTGACGTCAGAAATCTGATAAATGGGTAAGCCAAGATGTGAGCCAGGTGTTTTCTGATCTCTGAAACTGAACTACAAACCACAACACTGAAGTCTTTCTTGCTCCAAAGAGAAGTAAAGAAGAACATCTGGGATTTTGAAAGTCATTCATACAGAATAATCCAGGACCATGTTGTTGGTAATTATCCTAAACCCTCTGATGAGCAATGAAGAGTTATCCCAGACCTTGAGTGAACAGGAAACACTGAAAGATATAACTGAATTTGAGCTGCTTCACCAACATCCCCTCTGATACAGGGGCTTAATTAATGCACTTAATTGTTGAGAGATATGTAGTGAGATTATTCAGAGCCTTGGCTGCCTACTTCTTTCCTATTGTTAACTGTGTTAATTTGCAACAATGCTCAAGATGCTGGCTGAATGAAAACAGGCTAAATGAAAACTCAATTTTTTTTCAGAGTGGGAGAAAAGGTAATCACACAGGGTAATTTGATTTTGATGCACTGCCTTTCCCCCTTTTAAACCCACATACTCTTTATAAGTAGGTGAAGTCGTGTGATCATTAGGAGAGCATAGAAAGGCTGATTACCACACTGTAGCAAAGGGAAGGCAAAGGCTCTGTCAAGCCTTCATCCAGGTGGCAGATTCCTGCATTATCTTTCATTCAGGTAAAGAAGAAAGAGAGGAGGGAGGGATAAAGGAAGCTTTCCATGAGTGGAACTCTGCGTAAAGCATTATGTCAGGATCTCTCACACCCATTCTTGAACAGAATCTTTAGAAAGCTCCTGGGCACAGCTATTTGTACTCCCATTTTACAGATGAAAGGAGCTCTTGACTTGATTCCTCCTGTGACAGGAACTGAGAGAGTAGTTAAAACACCCAACTGTCACATCTAGAAATATACCAAGGGGACATATTAAGAGATGTGGGAAAAAATAGAATAGAGGAATGGGGTTAGTGTTGGGGACATGGAGATAGGCTTATCTTATATTAGCATCAAAGAACCAAGTACTTATCTTCCCAGACTAGATAGAATAAGGGTTGAATTAGGTAGTCAAACAAGTTCTTATGCTGTTTAAAATATATTTGGTTACCTGATTCAAACTACTACTACTAGTAATATGATAATAAAAACATGCATTTGCAAATGCAAAGGAGTTTTTTGTATCCCACTCCCCTCCTCAATTGGTTTAATTATATTTGGGTACTTACTTTGCCCTTCTTTCAACTTTTCTTTTTCTTTTCTTTTTTTTTTTAATTTTAATTTTTTATTTTTTATAAACATATATTTTTATCCCCAGGGGTACAGGTCTGTGAATCACCAGGTTTACACACTTCACAGCACTCACCAAATCACATACCCTCCCCAATGTCCATAATCCCACCCCCTTCTCCCAAACCCCCTCCCCCCAGCAACCCTCAGTTTGTTTTGTGAGATTAAGAGTCACTTATGGTTTGTCTCCCTCCCAATCCCATCTTGTTTCATTTATTCTTCTTCTACCCACTTAAACCTCCATGTTGCATCACCACTTCTTTCAACTTTTCAAATCTGAAGTTTAATTGAAAAGAAAATTATCTTTATACAGAGCCCAACCCTCTTGTCTCTGGACCTCATAGGGAATGGCTTCTCAAATCATTTTCACTCAGTTCACACTCTGAAAGATCAAAGAACTGTGCTATATGCCCATTCCAGAAGTCCCTCTGGGATTAGCCCATCATGAGTATAAATCATCATCTTTGTTATGTTTCCTAAATACCCATTCATCATCCATCTTAGTATTGTTCAAAGACACCTGGGGTCAGTTCAGCTCTCACCTTCACAAGGCTTTGTGATTCTGTTTGTGCAGTCAAGGGATCACTGGAGACAATTAGCTACTCACTGCTGTGGCTGCAGCCAAGGGTCTCCCCCATGGGGATGAGAAGAGGTATCCTCAGGAGGAAGCTCCATTCAGGCATCAAGTGTGACTCTTGGCCAAGGAGGCAGTTCCTGTTTCTACCCTCCCACTCAGGTCCTTTTTTGTATAGCAAGACAAAAGCAAACAATGGTTACCTCCTCCCTCTGGAGGTGATGAGCAGAAGCAAAGTATAAAGCTAGCTTTTGAAAACTGATCCATTCAACTCCGTGCCACCCCAAGAACCTGACCTGAATCTGCTTTCTGACAACCACAGGAGGCGATTGTCTTTTTCTTTAAGAAGCTCTCAGCTTCGAAAGAGACCACAAAGAGGGAAAGGGATTATCTTCCAAAAGGCTCTTAAAGAATATCAAAGCTGGAAGGTCTTTGAATGATTATCTAGTCCAACCTCTTCAATTTATGGGAAAGATTTAATGTAAACTATACAGCCCAGTGCAGACTTTCCCAAATATCTTCAGAATAACCTGTTGATCAGTCAAAACTGAGATTATCAATGACTATGGTAAGAGAAAACACTGCCTACCTAAACAGTCTTGATTACATCTAGAGGCCAAGAGCAGTCAAGGTATTTGTGGAGACCTTGAAATCGTGTTTAAGGAGGGTCCTTGAAGGGAACAGGGAGGTCTTGTTAGAATTGGATGAGGATCATGATACAATAGTTTAGAATTGGTAAACATAAGATGGCAGGATTTTGAGGCCAGGGATTAAAAGTCTTGGAGAGAGAGAGAAAAAAAATGTCTTGGAGAATAAACAGTCACCAAATATTTCCTACTGAAGAACTGATCGATCTTTCAGAAACTTATTGGAAACACAATTGAGTTATTTGCAACTTTTATCATTCTGGGCAAAATTTCCTGGAATACTTTATCTGTGCTGATAAAGACAGGGGACTAGTAAAATCATATCAGAATAAACAGTGAACTGTGTGGTGATAAATAGTTTTGGGTCTCATAATCCAAGTCCCCCAATTTATAAGTGAAACCTTCCTGCACTGCAGACATTTACTGGGAAACTAGTTTTTTTTTTTTTTTTTTTTTAAATTAATTATTTATTTATTTGTTTGACAGACAGATTACAAGTAGGCAGAGAGGCAGGCAGAGAGAGAGAGAGAGAGGAGGAAACAGGCTCCCTGCTAAGCAGGGAGCCCGATGCGGGGCTTGATCCTAGGACTCTGGGATCATGACCTGATCCGAAGGCAGAGGCTTTAACCCACTGACCCACCCAGATGCCCCTGGGAAACTAGGTTTCTGACTCCCCACCCAGAGTCTATGTCCCAACTGAAGAATATATTATCTGGGCCAAATAAATAAAGGTAATCTCTAGACTTTAAGAATATATTTTTTGAAAGTTTGGGAAGAAAATAAAAAAGGAGAATGAGATAGAGAGTATGTTTGTGAGAGGAGCCTGGATACCTCAGAGGAGTCCTGGGAAGTCTCTCTGAGGAGTTGACACTTAAGATGTACCCAGAATACGCGAAGAACCCAGCCCTCCAAGCTGGAGGAAAACAATAGCAAAAGGAGTAGATAGCTTGGGGTTTGATGTAAAGAAAGAGTGTGTGACTAAAGCCCAGTGAACAAAAGAAGAGAAATAGGAGGTGAGGTCAGGCTGGAAGAAAGAACCAGATCATCAGGGGCTTTTGGGTGCTCTCAGAATGCTTAACTGGGGTGAGTGAGTCCTGAAGTTGAGTATGCAGAATGCACTCTGCTTGTTTACCTCATGAAAACTCACAGTTGGGACCGTTCTTCCTTAAGTGGTGAGGAAGACCATGTCCAAATTTTCCCAGAGAAGGGCTGGAAGATGCTCAGACATTCAGGATGTTCAGTTCTTCATTTATTTATTTATTTATTTATTTATTTTTTTGAGAAAAGTAAAAAATGCATCAACTAAGCCAGCTGTGGGCCTTTGCAGAGCAGTAAATTATCTTTTTTTTTTTGGTTTGTTTGCAAGAATGACTATGATTCCAGGATATTCTCTTCTTATTCTTAGCCATTATCATGCTCCAACATCATTTTCAATTTCTAATGTTGAGCTGAGTGGTTTTTATGGCATCTCGGCTAGAGAAAAATGAAAATGAATGTACAAAGTGAAAGACAAGATTTATTTGGGGGGTACTTGTAGTTCTTACTAAAGCGAAAAAGAGGAAACTTTTAGTAGGATTTAATTAGGAATACAGTTTTCTCTTTTAAATGTACACACAGGCAACTAATTGGAAAAATTCACATGATGTATATCTAGTATTACCAATAGGTGATGATTAAAAATTTTTAAGAGTTATTTGATGCTTGCATGGAACCACTTAATAGTCTATATGCAAGCTAACCAAAGCTGTGTAACACATCTGAAAAGCCAGGAATTCAGTGACTAATAGAAAGTAACAAGTTACTCAATTCATCAACTAGAATAGTCGTACTGTATGAATTCAAACACAGTAAAGTATTTGCATACTGACATTTGGGTGTGCATGAGCTGTTTTAAAACTCATTCTTTTTTCATTATTACATCTCAAGATATGAACACCACCATTCTAGATAAAATCATTGGGTAGAGTCCAAGTGGTGGTAGTTTCAAGGTAGGCCTTTCCCCAGGACAGGCTTGGACATTGTAAATGATCCAGGAAGTAGTGATGCCCAGAAGTTAAGGATGTGGATTTTCAGTTTTGAACCTCCTTTCTAGCCTGAAATGCTAGCTTCATGACCTTGGGAAAGTTACTTAACCTCCATGAGCCTCAGTCTTCAGCCTTTAATATGGGGATAACAATAGTAATTAACCTTTAGGGTGTCTCTGAGGATTAAATCAGACTGTGTAAAGCTTTTAGCTCAAAATCTTAGCTAATATTATGTATATTGATTAGGAGATATATTGCAGTCAATTTCAGGAAAAAATAGCTGTTTTGTTTGTGTGTGCATGTGTGTGTGTGTGTGTATGTGTGTTTGGACATACAGGTACATGTATAAGGCAAAATGCCAAATTGTATATGAGAGTTAATGATAAGAAGCTACAGACCCCTGCTCCCCTTTTCTGTTTCTTATCACATTTCTTGGAGGAAACCTCTCTTTACTATTTCTGTTTTTCTTTTTTTTGAGGGTACCCAAATATCTAAGTAATATGCATGTCTACCATTTCTTGATTCATCAAGAGTAGGCAATATCTCTTTATTCCCTCTTACCATTAGGTAAGAATTGAAGATTTGTTCCATTATTCTTTCTTCCTACCCTCATTTCCTCCCAGTGTTTGATAATCATATTAATATTTTGGTTTCTTCTATTGCTCCTTTTTCTAACTTTAAAATGACAAGAGTTATACATTAGTGTTTGGCTCTATCAATTTTAGGGATTGTCTAAACTTTCCTCTGTAACTTGAAAATATTTGTTCCCCACCCTTTTCCGGCCTACTTTCTGAATGCCATCCCTGGGTGTATTTGAGAAGTGTCTTAGGGAAATTTTTCTAAAACCAGATCCTGAAATGGGGATTCTTGTGCATGCGATACACAGAGGCTATGCTTCCAGCAGGAACCTATAATGGAGTGAAGGAAGCAAGGGAGGAAAAGGAAAGAAGTCAAGCCAAGATGCAGTTTTCACCTGGGGTTTAGCTTCAGCGGCTCCCGTGGGGAGCTCTGGAGGTGAACTGTATTACAGAGTAAAGCCACTCTTTGGACCTTCCTTATCAGGCAGTCAGTGGCTATAGGCCACCTGCAGAAGGAGCATGAATTTCTGTGAAGTCCTGTCAGCTAAGGGCAAAGCTCCAGAGAAGGGGGCAGTTGTGAGCTATTAGTGGCCAATGCTCTCAGCAGTTAGAAAATGGATATGTAGGCCAGGTAAGGGGATCTGGTTGGAGTACCAATAACTAACACGTGGTGATAGGAGGAGGTTATGATGAAGGCAATGGCCCCTGCCTCCTCATCAACTCTCACATGTATTTGAGATTCACATTTAAAAATATTTTGGGGACACCTGGGTGGCTTTTCTATTGACTGTCTGATTCCTGATCTCAGTTCAGATCTTGATCTGAGGGTTGTGAGTTCAAGCTCTGCTTTCAAGCCTCACTTGTATTTTTATCTGGTGCCCCATAAATACCCATATATACAACATCACCAGGACCATCACCAAAAACACCAAAAAAAAAAAAAAAGGAGATAATGTTTATGTTATTCTCTTTGTTTTAAAAGTTAAATACAGGATCCCAAAGTGGTTATGTGTCTTGTAAAATAGCCCACTGTAACTGGAAAGAATAGAGCCTAATTACAGATAATCTCCCTCCAAATCTAGTATTATTTATGAACACCCCGAGTTTCTTTCTTCAAAGCACTTTGCTTTAAATCTATTTGCCATATACATATACACTTCCATAGTTGGCCTAATTTTATAGATAAACGCATTCTCTAAACACATTTTTTTTTCTTTTTCATTTTAGATTGGACTCTTTTTTTTTTTTTTTTTTTTTTAAAGAGAACTCCAATTTCTTTTTTTTTTTTTTTTTTTTTTTAAAGATTTTATTTATTTATTTGACAGAGAGAGATCACAAGTAGGAAGAGAGGCAGGCAGAGAGAGAGGAGGAAGCAGGCTCCCTGCTGAGCAGAGAGCCCGATGCGGGACTCGATCCCAGGACCCTGAGATCATGACCTGAGCCGAAGGCAGCGGCTTAACCCACTGAGCCACCCAGGCGCCCCTAGATTGGACTCTTGATATCTCTGGTTGGTCTTTTACCTTTCCATGAGCCAAGGCACTTTTAAGCCATGGCAAATAGAGTAAATACACATGGTTTAAACAATAGAGATGTTTCCTATTTCACATAAAAAGTACAGAACCAGGGGCACCTGGGTGGCCCAGTGGGTTAAAACCTCTGCCTTTGGCTCAGGTCATGATTCCGGGGTTCTGGGATGGAGCCCCACATTGGGCCCTCTGCTCAGCAGGAGTCTGCTTCCCCCCCCCCCGCTGCCTGCCTTTCTGCCTCCTTGTGATCTCTGTCTGTCAAATAAATAAATAAAATCTTAAAAAAAAAAAAAAAGTACAGAACCAGAGCAGTCCCATACCAAACCTGTTGAGTCATCAGTGTTATTAGGATGAAACTCTCCTCTTCTCTTTGTCTCTGTTAGATGGTGACTTTCCTCGTTAGCTCAGTCATGCCAGGACTGCGAGTTGGATGCTGCAGCTCCAGGCTTCATAGTCTCACAATAGATTCCGTTTGCAGAAAAGGGATGGTTTCTCTTCAGTCAGCCTTTTTCTTTTCTTTTTTTTTTTTTTTTTTAAGAGAAGAGAGAGAATATTTCTCAGAACTCTCAGGTCTCCTCAGCCTCCATTGACTAGATTAGCCAGGTAAAATTTGCTTCCAGTAGAGGAAGCTAAGAATTTAAGGGACTTGGTATTGTCTACTGTGTGTATGTGTGTACGTGCGTGTGTGTGTATGTGCACATGTGTTTGTGTATGTATAATGTTTCTGTCAGCAAGGAAGGGGTGGGAGGGGTTTTTGGGTAAGCATCTAACAGTCTTTCCTCCAGGATCTCTTCTCATTAGTAACACACGCACATAGATGATAGATGGATAGATAGATAGATAGACGGATGATAGCAGTTGATTTATGTAGCTTACCAACTTTTTGTGTATAACTGGTTAGTTCCCTATCCACATGGTGAAGTACCTAACTAATTGGTGAAGTATCAATTAATGAGGTTATTTATATTTTTTAATTGTTGCTTTAAAAAAAATCTTCAATTTCTGCTGATAGAGCATGAGGTAGTCTGGTAGTAATCTTGTGATTTTAATCAATGAAGTGGAGTACAAAATTATAGTCTTCAGTCTGTCTTGCCCTAGTACACTGTCTGTGTGTAGTCTGTGAATTGACTATTCTACATCAGACCTTGGGAGATAACACCATCAACTACTACGATAGCTTATTGCCTGGATTTTTCTCTTTGGAGATTAATGGGACAGGATGTGTGCACATTTAGAGGAAAGCATTATGGGATAGCAGGAGCAACTGGGAGTAGACATGTATCTGAGAGGCCAAGAGCTGATAACATACAATTCTGAAACAACTGTGGGCAAAACCGAAGTTCATTGGCAGAAGGGGCAAATGCCCAGTGTGTATTCCTCAGATATTGGCAGAAATCATTTGAGATGTGAGAAGAGAGATGTTGGTAGAAAAAGAGACTTCTGGAAATCTGTGGGTTAATGGCTTAGTTGCAACTATAAGAAAACTCAACTAGCAGTTAATTATACTAAAAAAGCGCTTACTGGCTCAGATAAATAAGAACCGCTAAACATAGGGGTACAACTGACTTTGGGTTGTGCTGGTGTTAAAGGCTCATAAGGACCTGGAGACCTTCCATCCTCCTTCCCTTAACCAATTTTGCAGATCTATAATAGTGGCAAGATGGCAGCAACAGTTCTGGGTTCACATCCTTATTCAAGTAGGGTGAGAAGAAGGAGCTCCTTTTTTAGTAGTTTCTTCAAAGGGCCTGAGTTTCCCTCTGTTTAGCCCACTTTAAGTTGGCCTCAGGAAGATGATAACTTTTCAGCTTAGACCTGAGTCACCCTCAAGTTAATCATAATGTCCCACCCAAACCGTATAGACTAGGAGTGTGGCTGTGGGTGTCTTTTCAGCAGAAATACGAAGGAGGAAGAATGAACAGTGTGCTGGAGAAAAACAAATGCCCATGCTATTATTTTAAAGGGAAGAGTGACCTTTGAAGTCTGGGAAACTCAAGATCAGCCAGGTTATACTTCTTTGAAAGGGAATTGGGAATTTCACCAGCCAAAAAAAAAAAAAAAAAAAAATCTTGTGTGAAGGTTTGGATACATATCTGGAAGTACTTGTTATATTGGGATTCCCATAAGCCAAATAGCTTTGTCCCCATGAGCATTATAGCACGGAAAATAAAAGACTGCAGTACAGTTTCATATTGCAGTTCACATGCCTTGAGAAAGTGAATCTAAGCTCTCCTAAACCCATCTCCCTGCCAGAACAAGCGGTAAATAAAACATAAACCACTTTTGTACATGCTTCAGATTTTGGTGTAGATGAAAGGCAATTTACTCTGGACTGAAAATGAGATTCTGGCAAAAAGCAATGCCTATTAACAAATGGAACAGTCCCCTGGTGACAAGATGGAGGCGTGCAACTGGGTACATTTGTCATTTTAACTCCAGGGTCTGACTTGAGGTATTTTAATCATGCTAAAGGAGAATTACAGGTAGAAACACCATCATATTTGATACAGAGAAGAATGCCAACATTATTCCTTTGAACAAATTACTTTCTACATGTGAATAATTTGATAAGAGAACCGAATATTCTATATTTACTCGATTCCTCGATATCTAAAAAAATTTATAAATGGCCATCTTTGTTCATATTTTATCTTTCCATCCATATGCTTGCAAATCACTTCTCTGAATGCGCTGTTCTAACCAAGCTGTCCTTCTGTTCAAACACCTTCAAAGGCTTTTGGTGTCCACAGAAAAGATCAGATTCACTAGCTAAGCATTTAAGGACTTCTGGAGAAGAGATCTCAAATATTTGTTTAGATTTAATTCCCATCATTTTTGTATGAATCAGGAGAGGCTAGTTTATGTTCTGTGCCTTAGTTTTCTACTGCTGTTTAACAAATTACCACAAACCTAACAGCTGAAAGAGATACGTATTTATTATCTCACAGTTTCTGTAGGTTAGGGATCTGGACATAGCTTTAACTGGATCCTCTGCTCAAGGTATCACAAGCTACAGTCTAGATACAGGCTGGACTGTCACCTTTCCTAGAGCTTTGGGGCATCTTCCAGGCTTGGATGGATAGTGGAAGAATTCAGTTCCTTGCAGTTGTAGGGAAAGGAGTTCCTGTCTTTCCTGCAGCTGTCAGCTAGCGGTCACTCTTAGCTCCTAAAGGGATACACAATTCCTTGCCACATGGCCTTCTCATACCATGGAAGATTTCTTCTTCTTCTTCTTTTTTTAATTTAAAGATTTTTATTTATTTATTTGATAGAGAGAGATCACAAGTAGGCAGAGAGGCAGGCAGAGAGAGAGGGGGAAGCAGGCTCTCCGCTGAGCAGAGAGCCCGACGCCGGGCTCGATCCCAGGACCCTGAGATCATGACCTGAGCCGAAGGCAGAGGCTTAACCACACTGAGCCACCCAGGCACCCCTCCCTGTGGCTTTTAAGAGGAAATCTTCCAGGGCACCTGGGTGGCTCAGTGTGGTTAAGCCTCTGCCTTCGGCTCAGGTCATGATCTCAGGGTCCTAGGATGAGCCCTGCATCAGGTTCTCTGCTCAGCGGGGAGCCTGCTTCCCCCCCTTCTCTCTCTGCCTGCCTCTCTGCCTACTTGTGACCTCTCTGTCAAATAAATAAAATCTTACAAAAAAAAAAAAAAAAAAAAAAGCCAGAGGGAGAATCTGTTAAAGATGGAGTCTTAACATCACATGATATAATGATAGGAGTGATTTTATCCTTTTCTTTTGCCCTATTCCATTGGTTAGAAGTGGGTCACTGTGCAAGAGAGGGATTACACAAATGTGTGGATACCAGTGGCAAGGAGTCTTAGAGGCCATCTTAGAACTCTTTCTACTGCACTGTGATAACAAAAAACTTTTAAATTTTAGTGCCTCGAAACAACAATGGTTTATGTCTCTTAAGCATTGGCTGAGGTCCGTGGCTCTGCATAATTGGCAGGGAACTGGTCTGAAGAAGGCGCCAACTCTGCACTCCACTACTGCCAAGGTAGGAAAAATAAAACATAGCAAACCCTGTTTTTACTCAAATCTCTGTGGTTGAGGAAAGTGACATGGCTACCTCTAAGAAGCCTGGGAAGGGCACTTATACCTGTTGCCCAGGCAAAGAACTAGCAATATTTGATGTGGAGCAGAAATGAGGATGGATTTCTCCAACAAAATGTCTTCTTGCTGTGTACTGGATAGAGCTATTTCTCTCTGCAGGTCATTAGTTGATTGTATTTTTCTCAACCTGAATGACCTTTCCTCTGCATCCATGTTTCCAAGTTTCTCCTGTTTTACAAAAGCTACTTTCTCAGTGAAGTATCTTCTGATATTTCTCATCAAAATTAATTTTTCCTGCTTGGATATACCTTTACACTCTGCTGTACTTCCCCATCTATCTTGTATAACATTTATAATTTCCTAATTTTATTCCAGTTAATTATTTTATTTTATTTTATTTTACTTATTTATTTTTTTTTTTAGAAATAAGGGTTTTATTTTATTTTATTTATTTATTTATTTATTTGACAGAGAGAGATCACAAGTAGGCAGAGAGGCAGGCAGAGAGAGAGAGAGAGGAGGAAGCCGGCTCCCTGCTGAGCAGAGAGCCCCATGCGGGACTCGATCCCAGGACCCTGGGATCATGACCTGAGCTGAAGGCAGCGGCTTAACCCACTGAGCCACTTAGGCGCCCATTCCAGTTAATTATTTTAGATGCGTCAGGTCCCATATTGGATTGTGAACATGCTGAGGACAGAAACCATATCTGAGTCACATTATTTCCTCCAATGTGTCCAATACAGGATTATACTCAGTGTGGTATTAATGTTCATTGGTTAAGTGAAATTGATCTTGCTCCCCCTAGAATGTCTATTTACAATGATAGCTTTTGGCCAAATTTTAAAATATTTAGGGAGAGGAATTACCTAATTTCCTTATTCTGTCAAAAGCCCTAATACTTTACAGTTAAACTCTTTCCTGAATTAACCTAAATCCCTCTTAAAGTGTTTTTTTCCCCTCGTTTCCTCTTGTTTATCCATAATGAAGATCATAGATCACGTAAAATGGTTGGAAAGACCTTAAAGATTGTCTAATTAAGTGATTTGAAAGTTTTTGTTTATTTTAGGAAGCTGACTCCTTTATTCAGATGAAACCTTAAGCAGAGAACAAGACTATGGAAGAGCAACGGCAATAATAACAAAAGGTTGATGTTCTGACTGAATTGAGAATGGCAGGTTCAAAGTTCTGGTTACTTAGTATTTCCTGACCCGTGTCCAATTCCCAGAGTGGGCACTTAGTTTGAAACCTCTTTGTGATGATTCAACTTTTCATATTATAGATAGGAAAACTAAAACTAGGGAGACTAATTATAGATGGGAAAACTAAAGCTAGAATGGCTTATCCAAGACCACCGGATATGGAGATGGAGAATCTAGCTCATTAAACATTTATTGCACACCTACTGTAAGTGAGTTTGGCACAGATATAGAAAGCCTCTTGATATAGGTACCAAAAGAAGCCACATTTTCTAACTCCGCCTCATGGCTTAGATGGTTATATGGCTAAGATTTCCATTTCACTTAAGACTATTCTGTGACTTAGTAAAGTCAAGGTCATAGAATAAATGGTTAATTTTAAAGTCAGGATTTTGACAATAGATCTGAGAATTGGGTTCATGCTGAGTTCAAGGCCAGGTGAGATCCTAGCTCACAGCCAGAACCTCCTGTGAAGGGGTATGGCAGTGGCCATTTATTCACCCTGAGTGTCTGGAACTCTCACTCTCGTCAAACACAGGAGAAAATGTCAGCCTCCTAGACGAACTCACTCTTGCTGAGAATTCATTTATATTTCATGCAGATTGGCATCCATGTGTATGAAAAGATCTAAAGGAATAAGTTGATCTTATCCTTCCAGCTGCTCCTGCACAGGGTGCTCCTGTGGCTACTTAGCTATAATTAGAAGTTGACTTTCCTCACACATGTGGGTGACTTCAATCTATTGACATCTATTCAACGTCTACTATTGTCCACAACAATATATTATCTCCATATAATCATGGAATTTGTATGCTGTTAGGAGGTTTAAAAACTTGCATAGGCACAGCAAATGGAAAATATGTTAATACATAATAAAGTTTTAAATTATGTAGTATGAGTTCCACTATAGTTTTAAAATGGCACTAATCAGTATACACTGAAATAGTTGCTAGAATTCTTCATGGGAAGGAAATGCCAATGAGGGTCTTGAGACATAAGTCAAGTTTGAAGAGGATGGTGGATGGAAGTCAAGGGAGAGGACTCTCACTTCAGGCCATATGGGACAAATTTATCTTCATAGTACTCAAATGCATTGAGAACTAAAAATATATTATTCTTGGTATGTATCATTGGACTGTGATACAGAATGTATCTTCATTCTGATACTATCCTTGTTTTACCTGTGAAGAACCAAAAATGATTAAGTAACTTGTTTAAGATCCTACAGTTAATGAATTGAGATGCTAGAATAACCCAGGCCTGTATGATGCTGAAACATTATTAAACAAAACTCCTTACTGTCTTTTGACATGTGTAGGAAGTAGAGAAGAGGCAAATGTGATGGTTTGAGGCAGGGGGTTTGTTGGGGAAGGAGTAATAGAAGGTTGGATAGGTAAGGGGAGTCAGCAGAGGTTAATGGTCCTCAGTTGGGGTCAAGTTTCCTACCTTGTCCTAGTCAGTACTGAGGACTGTGCTCATTTAAAATAAATGGGTACTGGGTACCGACTAGGACAAGAAAGATAAGCAGAAGTCCCCACCCCTTGTGTAGTCCTGCATTTCAAAATGTGTATGGCTTGAGCAGAAATGAAAGTAACTGCAGATGTTTCTCATTCAGGGAAAAGAAATACTAGGCAACTAAGGAATTCAAGTGGACACAGGATTTGGATAATTGATGGCAAAACCCTTTATAGAGACACAATAAAATTATGATATTCTAAACAATCAAAGCTTTCTTTTTTCCTCCTTAGCATGGTCACTATGGCTTATTAAAATAAGAACTATTTGCATAGCATAGCAGCCATACAGATTACAGAGAAAGTCATACAATTATTTATACCGAAGCTAAAAATCACTGCTTTTGCCTCAACCTGAGAAGACACAGACAAGGTACAGAACATTCTTCCTCAGAGGAGCAAGCCACTAAAATACCATTTTTAATGGGAGAGAAAGTACTTCCCACATTTTCTTTATGAAAATGTCAAATCTATCTCCTTTTTTTATTTTCTTCTTCTTCTTCTTTTACTGATACTAATCCCTGGCCTTCTTTTGAGGGAGGTTTCCACTTCAAGACTAAATCAGGCACCACTTAGTAAAGAGAAACTAGTAATACCCTTACCTGAAATTTGCTGATGTCTGACACATCAGATCCCCTGAGTGGTAAGTAGGGAATGTGCATAGTATATACTTGTTTATTTATTGGAAGGCAAAGAGGTAGCCCTCTATAGTTTGATTTTCCATAACTGTTTATAATAATTTTTAATTTTATTCTTACAGTGAAAATTCAAGTCTCATTAGTAGAAACTTGATTAATTGGACTTTACCTCTGAATGACAAATTAATCTGGAAAATACCTTGTTAAAAGACAACTAATGTTCTGTTCTATTAAAGGTAAATAGCTCAATTCTCTATTCTCTTCTGGTTTTGAAGGGTGGGTGTACCTTTATGATTACAAATTTGATATCATACAGTTATTGTTCTTATATAATCAGGCATATAGTTAGTTCTAGAGATATTTTTAACATGTAATTTCTACTTTTCCTTCTTCCCTTCATCCCTCCCTCCCTTCCTCTTTTCTTTCCTTCCTTCCTTCTTCAATCTTCCTTCACTTCCTTCTTCCTTCTCTTCCTTCCTGTAAGTATGCATTGAATTCCCACTCTGGACCAGACATCATTCTATCTAGACACTGGGGATTCAGTAGAGCATTATGAATTCCTAGCTTTCATAGAGTTTAAATTACAACAAGAAAGATAAAATGAAGACATAGTAAAATAAATTGATTAAATATAAAAGTAGCATAATTGCTATAAATATATAGAAAAAAGAAAAAAATGATGTGTTTGAACTCATTTTGTAAAGATTTGAGAGAATGATGTTCTAGACAGAGAAACTGGCAGAGTCAACGATCAAGAGTTAGAACCCAGCTTAGCACTTTTTTTTTTTTTTTTTTTTTTAAAGAAAGAAAACCAGTGTGGTGGGAACAGAGAGTGAACATGGGGTAATGACAGGCCTGATTGAGGTGGGAATAGAGGTGATGACCTTGCATGGTTTCAAGGCCATTATCAAGATTTAAAAAGGAAAAAAAAAATTTTAATATTGAAAAGCCATTAGGGGGGTATTTAAGAAGAAATATGATATAAACATTTGTACATTGTAAAAGGTTATCCTGGTTTTCTGTGAGGAGGATAAACTTTAGGGGGTTACAATTGAAGATGGGTGATCTTCCATGAGCTGTTGCAGCTCAGGAGAGAGATGATGATGACTTCGACCAGACATAAACTGTGAAGACAGACAGATTTGCATGAACTGGGTAACACTCAAGGGCTGCTCTGCTATACAGATGGTGGTAGGAAGAATTGCAATTCCACTGCAGTGCCTGGGAATGGCATCTTCTGGAGCCTAGTTCCATTTTGTATAAGGAGGCCCATCTGCTTTTGGGTTCAAACAGTAGTATTTCAGGGTTTGAAAGATACCTAAGTAATCATTTAGTCAATTCCCTAGAAATCTATATTTATCCCTAAAAAATTTCAAGTCTTAAAGTTCTTTCCATTATTGCATCACATTGAGAACTTACAGGATTCTAAAATGATCATACAAAATATAGTTCCTTCCAGCTTTGTAGAACACACAAATCCAATTCAAATGCAATTAATGTCCCTCTCCAGCTCAGACATAAAAATATTTACTGGGGCTTGATTGAGCACAAGGCTGTGTGGCAGGACACTGAAGACTATTTTCTCTTTTCTTTTCTTTCTTTGAAAGAATTTTTTAAATTTGTTTTTTAGTTTAAATTCAATTAACCAACATATAGTACATCATTAGTTTCTGATATAGTGTTCAATAATTCATTAGTTGCATATAACACCTGGTGCTCATCACATCATGTGCCCTCCATAATGACCATCATCCAGTTACCCAATCCCCCGTGGGGGGATCCTCCTCTCCAGTAACCCTCAGTTGACTCCCCAGAGCCAAGAGTCTCTCATGGTTTGTCTCCCTCTCTGATTTCTTCCCATTCAGTTTTCCCTACCTTCTACTATAATCCTCTGCACACTTTCTTATATTCCACATATGAGGGAAACCATATGATAATTGTCTTTCTCTAACTGACTGATTTCACTTAGTGTAATACCCTCCAGTTCCATCCACATTGATGTGTGTTAGGTGTTCATTCTTTCTGATCACTGAGCAATACTCCATTGTATATATGAACCAGATCTTTATCTAGTCAACTGTTGAAGGACATTTCATCTTCTTACACAGTTTGGCTACTGTGGCCATTGCTGCTAGGAACATTGGGATGTAGTACCCCTTCTTTTCACTACATGTATCTTTGGGGCAAGTGCCCACTAGTACAATTCCTGGATCATGGGATAGCTCTGTTTTTAAATTCTTAAAAGACCTCCATACTGTTTTCCAGAGTGGCTGTACCAGCTTGCATTCCCACCAACAGTATAGGTGGCTTCTCCTTTCTCCACATCCTTGCTAACACTTGTTTTTTTTTGTCTTGTTAATTTTAGCCATTCTAGCTGGTGTGAGGTGGTAATTCATTGTGGTTTTGAATTGTATTTCCCTGATGACTAGTGATGTGGAGCATTTTTTCATGCGTCTGTTAGCCATTTGTATGTCTTCTTTGGAGAAATGTCTGTTCATGTCTTCTGCCCAGTTCTTGACTGGAGTATGTGGTTTTTCCATCTTGAGTTTGATTAGTTATTTATAGATCTTGAATACCAGCCCTTTATCAGATAATGTCATTTGCAAATATCTCCTTCCATTCTGCAGGATGCCTTTTAGTTTTGTTGACAGTACCCTTTGCTGTTCAGGAGCTTTTTATTTATTTATTTATTTTTAATTTATTTTTTATTTTTTATAAACATGTATTTTTATGGCCAGGGGTACAGGTCTGTGAATCGCCAGGTTTACACACTTCACAGCACTCACCAAAGCACATACCCTCCCCAATGTCCATAACCCCACCCCCCCCTTCTCCCAACCCCCCTCCCCCCAGCAACCCTCAGTTTGTTTTGTAAGATTAAGAGTCACTTATGGTTTGTCTCCCTCCCAATCCCATCTTGTTTCATTGATTCTTCTCCTACCCACTTAGGAGCTTTTTATTTTGCTGAAGTCCCTAAAGTTCATTTTTGCTTTTGTTTCCCTTGCCTTAGAGATGTGTCTAGCAAGAAGTTGCTGCTGCTGAGGTCGAAGAGGTTACTGCCTGTGATTTCCTCTAGGATTTTGATGGATTCCTGTCTCACATTTAGGTCTTTCATCCATTTTGAGTTTATTTATTTATTTATTTATTTATTTATTTAGTGGTAGAAGAGAATGGTCTAGTTTTATTCTTCTGCATGTAGCTGTCCAGTTTTCCAAGCACCATTTATTGAGGAGGTTATCCTTTTTCCATTGGATATTCTTTCCTGCTTTGTCAAAGATTAGTTGACAGTAGAGTTGAGGGTCCATTTCTGGGCTCTCTATTCTGTTCCATTGATCTACAGGTCTGTTTTTTGTGCTAGTACCATGCTGTCTTGATGATCACAGCTTTGTAGTATAGCTCAAAGTCAGGCATTGTGATGCCCCCAGCTTTGGTTTTCTTTTTCAACATTCCCCTGGCTATCCAGGGGATTTGTTCCAGCTCTGTCAAAAATGTCAATGGTATTTTGATTGGGATTGCTTTGAATGTGTAGATTGTTCTTGGTAGCACAGATATTTTGCCAATGTTTATTCTTCCAATCCATGAGCATGAAATGTTTTTCCATCTCTTTTTGTGTTCCTCAATTTCTTTCATAAGTTTTCTGTAGTTTTTAGGATACAGATTCTTTACCTCTTTGGTTAGATTTATTCTTTGGTATATTATGCTTTTTGGTGCAATTGTAAATGGGGTAGGTTACTTAATTTCTCTTTCTGCTGCTTCATTATTGGTATATAGAAATCCATTTGTGATATAAATCCTCAACAAAGTAGGTTTAGAAGGAACATATCTTGATATAATAAAGGCCATATAATGAAAAATATTTATAATCATTGGATCTTCTTGTTGGATTAACCTTTTAAATATGCTGCAATGTCCCTCTACATCTCTTAACCATAGTCTTAGTTTGAAATCTAATTTGTCTGATATGAGGATTGCTACCCCAGCTTTCTTTTGAGGTCCTTTACTATAGTAAATATTTCTTGACCCCCTCATTTTCAGTCTGGAGGTATCTTTAATTCTAAAATGAGTCTCTTGGCTCACTGCTGAAATCTGCTCGTTAGCACACCCTGCTTTGGCTCCAGCCTTCCTACCTCACATCTCTACTCTAAACAGGGTCTTCTTGGGACCACTTGCCAAATAAACTTCTTGCCCTCCAATTTTTGGGTCAGGGTCTGCTTCTGGGGGCTTTGGCCACCCAAAACAAAGACCCACCCACATTCCTTTCACCCTCTCTCTTCTCTCTAGGGGCTTTTCTTTTCTTTTTCTTTCTTTTTAAAAAATAATGTTTGGGGACGCCTGGGTGGCTCAGTTGGTTAAGCAGCTGCCTTCGGCTCAGGTCATGATCCCAGTGTCCTGGGATCGAGTCCCACATCAGGCTCCTTGCTCGGCAGGGAGCCTACTTCTCCCTCTGCCTCTGCCTGCCATTCTGTCTGCCTGTGCTCGCTCTCTCTCCCTCTCTCTCTCTGATAAATAAATAAAATCTTTAAAAAAAATAATGTTTGTATTTATTTATCTGAAAGAGAGAAAGAGAGAGTGTATACCAGCTGAAGGAGGGACAGGGGGAGAGGGAGAAAATTAAAAAATAAATAAATAAAATAAAAAGAGTCTCTTGTAGATAGTAGTATGTGGATGGGTCTTGCTTTTTCATCCAATCTGAGACCCCGTGTTTTTTGATTGGAGCATTTAGCCCATTTATATTCAGAGTAACTATTGAAAGATATGAATTTAGTGTCATTGTATTTCCTGTAAAGTCCCTGTTTCTGTAGATTGTCTCTGTTCCTTTCTGGTCTAAGTTACTCTTGGGCTCTCTCTTTGCTTACAGGATCCTCCGTATTATTTCTTGCAGAGCTGGCTTGGTGGTCATATATTCTTTCAGTTTCTGTCTGCCCTGGAAGCTCTCCCTTCTATTCTGAATGGTAGCCTTGCTGGATAAAGTATTCTTGGCTGTGTGTTCTTCTCATTTAATACCCTGAATATATCATTCCAGCCCTTTCTGGCCTGCCAGGTTTCTGTGGATAGGTCTGATGTTAATCTGATACTACTCCTTCTGTAGTTAAGGAGCCCCTGTCTCAAGCTGCTCTCAGGATTCTCTCTTTCTCTAAAAGTTACAAGCGTCATTATTATATGTTGGGGTGTCAACTGATTTTTATTGACTTTGGGAGGGGTATTCTCTGCCTTTTGGACATGAATGCTTATTTTCTTCCCCAAATTAGAGAAGTTCTCAGCTCAAATATACCTTCTGACCACCCCCCACCTTTCCCCTGTGGCACACCAATAATTCTGACACTGGTTTGTTTCAGGCCATCATTAATTTCTTCAAGTCTTTCTTCATGGGCTATTAGCTGTTTTTCTCCCTTTTCCTCAACTTTCCCCCTTTCTATTAGCCTGCTTTCTCTCTCTTCTGCCTCACTCACCCTAGCTGTTAGAGCAACCAATTTAGATTGCATCTCAGTTATAGCATTTTTAAGGTTGGCCTGATTAGATCACATTTCTGCACTTAAAGTTTCTCTAGTGTCTTTTACACTTTTTTTTCAAGCCCAGCTATTAACTTTATAATTGCTATCCTGAATTCCATCTCTGGCATCTTTCTTATATCCATAGCGATTAGATCTGTGGCAGAGAACATTACCTCTGGTCCTTTCTTTTGTTGTGAATTACTCCTTCTAGTCATTTTTCCCAGAGAAGATTAGGTGATGGAGTGAGCAGAGTCCACAATATCAACCATCACCCAAGCAAAATGCACACTAGACAAATCAGAAGTGGCCAGAAACCAAAACAGAAAAGAAAACAAAAACAAAGCAAAACAGAACAAAAAAAGAGAAAAAAATGTGAAGAGAGACTATATCTCACAGGGTGGAAAAAGCAGGGTAATACACTTGTTCCTGGTTGAATTTTGGTCTGTGTGGTAGAAGACACTACATCCCAAAATTGCAAAGAAAGCAAAACTTATAGATATAAAATTTCATAGAGTGAAAAAAGGCCAAAAATTTAGCATATATCTATAAAATGTAGATGTAAAAACTAAAAGTTAAAAAGTGACTTAAAAATGTAGAGTTGTTAAAATAAGAAACTAGTTGAAATGGGAAAAAAAAAGAAATGGAAAATTTTAGACTGAAAGATAAACGACTCATGAGAAAAAAAACCATGGAGCTCTATATACTATTTTCCCCTGGTGCTGGAGTTTTACAGTTTTGTGGGGTCTGTAACCTAGTTTGCACCTGTTCTTCATGTTTGTCTTCTAGGGGAGAGGCTTCTCAGTGTCTTTTCCTGGGCAGAGTTGCACCGCCCCTTACCAGGGGGCTGGGGTCAGTGTAAGCTGCTTCTCTGTGTGGCTTTTGTTCCTAAAAAGACTTTTCACACCTCTTTAGAGGATCAGAATAAAAACGCCATGCAGATCTCCAGCCCCACAGCTAAAAGGTCAAAGTCCCCCTCTTCAGCAAACCCTCTAGGACAGACAGTCTTCACGTTTGTGTGTGCCAAACTCCACAGACTCTTAAGTGAAAGCCCATAGCAATGGTCCTGGGCAGAGTCTGAGGGACTTGCATCACTACCCTTTGTGTGTCCTGGGGTGGAGATTGGTCACAGACATGTGCACATACCCACTCTGCCTCTCCTGGGGACCGGCTGAGTGTCACCCCACTGTCTTTTCCAGAGCTGCTGCCCTGAGAGTGGTTACCTGGTTGTGGGCATGCCCATCCCACCCCTATCAGGGGATGGCCAACAGTCAGTGTGATTGGTCCTTTCAGGGTGCTCAGGGGAAGAACAGTCACCCACCTGGCCTGGCTTACAGTTTACGGCAACCCAAGCTGTGAGTCCCCTCCTGGGCTTGCTTACTATGACGTTTCCCTGCTCTACTGCTCAGGCACTCTATCTGTTCAGGCACTCCTATTCTTTCTGTGACTCCTGGGATCCTGAGACCACACTGACCTACCTAGAATTCTGCCCTTTTCATTCCCTGAGCCCCTTTTAGACAGGGATATCTCTCACTGGAGCAGATTTCTAAGGGTTCCAGTTTTGCACTCAGGGGCTATGTCATTTTCCTGTGGCAGGTTTATAGAGGCTCCCTTCTCCTTCCATTAATCTTCTGATCTCTCCTCATAGATCCATGTCTTTGAACATATTACCTTGCAAAAAACAGTTGCCTTTCTATTTGTAGAGTTATAGATTTTTTTTTCAAATATATATTTACTTACATCTCAGGCTGAATTCATGTGTGTCCAGAATGATTTGATAGTTATCCAGCTAAATTCAAGGGCCTAGATGAAACTAGGTCCCCTACAATTCCACCACCCTGCCTTCTCTCTGAGACTATCCTCTTATTTGACATAAGTGTACTAACCCATACTGTAATTAATGGCAACTTACCTGGTAAAAAATCTACCCAAATATAACATTGTTAGACCTTCCTACCAATGACAGTTTTAAATCTTACAGTTCATTTACATGAGAGGTATATCTAGTCATACAGGCCTTTTATTCTCCTCATTTTATATCATGCAGGCATCACTTTCAGTCTTACACAGTAATATCAAAACTCCATATTTTGCTCTTAAGTTCTAGGCTAGACTCAAGTTTGTGTACCTGTCTGTCTATAGACCAAAGAGAGAGAAATATGGAGGTAACAGAATATGAAATGCTTTCTGTCCTTTATCTGGCCTCTTGGACCAGGTATAAGCTACTCTAAAAGAGCTGGAAATCAGTATCATATCATTTGTATGCCTGGGATGGCCAAACCTTGAACAAACATGGGGATTCTATCATTGAGATTAGGAATTCCTAGGGCTGGCTGATTAAGAAGACTGGCTGGCCATTGGAAGAATGCACACATTCCCTTTGAACTTTTTGTTATGATAAAAAGCACACACATATTCTTACCAGATCTTTTCAAGTCATTTATTCTTCCTACTCACTAATTTCCTAAAAAATATACTGGACATATAAAACAAATGTAAGATTTTATATTTAGCTGCTTTATGAAATACCAAGTGGGAGTGACTCAAGCCAGTGCTTTTTAACCTCTTTCATGTTGTAACACATAAAATATTAACATATTTATATACACACTGGGGTAATTAGATGAAGTTAATTGGCCCAGGGCAACAGTTCCACCCCAAGGCTGAGGGATCAAAACCCAGGCACACCAATTTGGAAGCTCTCACTTAAGAAACAAGTGATGGATGTTAGGACCGCCTGCAGTAATGTTTTAGGAAGATGTGACTATATCAGAGCCCACTAATTTGAATTAAGGATCATTTAATCTTAACCTTTCTGACATTTACTTTTATGCTAACGAAAGTATTAAAATCACTAGTGGTGGTGTGCTAGATGAATTGGAATGGAGAAAGACCAGAGGTGGTAAGAACACATACGAGATTTATAGGAATTCAGGTGAAAGTAAGAATAAGATGAAGGATTAGGGTGAAACCTCAGGAACACATCTGATTAACCATCTCTCATAGAAACATTTTTCCTTTCTTCCTTCCTTCCTTTCTCTTACTTTCTCTCTCTTTTTCTCTCTCTTTTGTGGTGAGAACAGTTAAGATCTAGTTTCTTTTTTTTTTTTTTAAACATTTTATTTATTTATTTGACAGACAGATATCACAAGTAGGCAAAGAGGCAGGCAGAGAGAGAGGGAAGAAGGCTCCCTGCTGAGCAGAGAGCCTGATGCGGGGCTCGATCCCAGGACCCTGAGATCATGACCTGAGCTGAAGGTAGAGGCTTAACCCACTGAGCCACCCAGCCACCCAGGCGCCCCAGGATCTAGTTTCCTAGAAAATTTCGAGTATACAATATAGTCTTGTTAACTATAGTCACCATGCTGTACATTAGATTTTCTGAATTTATTCGTCTTGGGTAACTGAAACTTTCTGTCCTTTAGCCAGCATCTCCCCCATTTACCCTATTAAGACCTGGTAACCACCATTCTACTCTCTATGTCTATGATTTTGACTATTTTATGTCCATTATATAAGTGAGATCATGCAGGATTTTTCTTCATGTGTCTGGCTTGTTTCACTTAGCATGATATTCTTTGGATTTATCTACGTGTTGCAAAAAATAGGATTTTCTTCTTTTATAAGGTCGAATAATACTCCATTGTGTGTGTGTGTGTGTGTGTGTGTATTTTTTTCTCTATCGATTCATCCACTGACACATATTTAGGTTGTTTCTATACCTTAACTATTATGAATAAGGCTGCAGTGGACATGTAAGAGTTGCACTGAGATTTTTGACAATTGTTTGGAAAATGAATAGATGGTGGTGGGGCTAACAGCAGATTATCCACTAAAATAATCATTGTAATAATAATACCATATACATTATATATACATATAATATACATATATATGTTTTCTTTGTCATTTATCCTTTAGCATTTCTTTACAGCGAACTACATCCTGAGTGTTAGAAGTGAGTCTGAGAATGTTTGAAACTTATAATACCTTAATGTGTTGCTGAGTATACATATAGGGGAATGAGAAGTATTTTACATTGTTTAAAGGACTGAGAAGTGATCAGAAAAGCAATGTGACAGAATTTGCCCCCAGAACTTCATTTCTAGAAATGAATATTAAGTTTTAGGGCTGTTGTACCAATATACATAGTCTGGGTAGCTTGAACAACAGGAATTTATTTTACCACAGTTCTTGGAGGCTGGAAGTCCCAAGCCAAGGGATCAACAGGGCTGGTTTCTTCTAAGGCCTTTCTCTCTTTGTCTTCACGTGGTCTTTCCTCCATGTGTGTTTGCATCTCAGTTTTCTCTTCTTATAAGGTTACCATTTGTAATGGATTAGGGACCACCATAATGACCTCATTTTAACTGAATTACTCTATAAAAATTAACTCTGTGGCCTCCAACCAGAAAGGTCTAATTAAAATACCTTGTCTTGCGTGCCTAGGTGGCTCAGTTGGTTGGGTGACTGCCTTCAGCTCAGGTCATGATCCTGGAGTCCTGGGATTGAAGCCTGCATTGCACTCCCTGCCCATTGGGGAGTCTTCTTCTCCCACTGACCTCTCTCCTCTCATACTCTCTCTCTCTCTAATAAATAAATAAGAAAAATATTAAAAAAAATAAAATACCCTGTCTCCAAATATAGTCATATCTTAGGTATGGGGGCTGAAGACTTCACCATATGAATTTGGAGGGAGGAGAAACAATTCAGCTCATACCAGACTCTATCTTGAGTGAAGAATGTCCAAGTAAGTTTATTACCATGTTGTTTGTAATATAAGAGGACACAATCTAAAGTTTTATCAGTAGGTAATTGATTGAATAAATCATGTTTGATTCATTCTATTCAGTAACAGACAACCATTTAAGAAAATAGAAACAAAACACTACGTGTTAATATAGATATATCTCTATACATATATATATGTACATATATATGTATGTATATATGTGTATATATGTATATATATAATATAGATATATCTCTATACATATATATGTATATATCTCTATACATATATATATACACATATATATGGAAAAATGCATTACTAAAAATACATATGATATGATACTGTTTTTGCAGTGTATAAATGTATATGTGTTTATATATGTATGAAAATCTATGGAAAGGACATACATAATACAGTTGGCTGAGATTCCGTATGGGTAGGTAGTGAAGATGTAGAGGAGGAGGGCTTTCTTGTTTGGCTCTGTATGCTTCTGTAGTCATTGAATAGTGGGATAATAATAAAGACTTATTTAGCATTTACTATGGATTAAACACTCATCTAAACACTTCAGTTATATGAACTCATGATTCTCATACAGCAATCCTGATGTATGTACTGTTATTATCCTCATATTACTGGTGTGGAAACTAAGGCAGGCAAAGACCAATCCACTTGCTGGTCAGTAGGAGAACCAGAAGTGGATCCGAGGCAGTCTGACTTCCCAGTCTGTTTCTGTAACTATTATACACAATGTCCACTAATGTACTACATCAAAAAATGTGCAAACATTAATAGAATTTTCTTCTATATTATATATAATATATTCTATAATATATAATATATTCTATAATATATATAATATATTCTTTCCATATTCTCTAATTAGGATTTTTTCTTAAACAACCTGCCCTCCTACCCATTTAGACCAAAGGAGTAAGGGGATACAACTTTTATTTTTCCCCTAGATGTCAGTGTGAATTAATAGAAAGAGCTGGGCAAGGTGTCTATGTACCAGGAAATCAACTTCAAGGCTCAATTCTACCATCTTATAGGAATCACTATAAATCTCTCTAGGACTTCCTTTCCTGGCCAATGGAAAAATGGTAGCTGCCTGGTTTGCCCTCCAGCATTGCTGTGAGGACCAAATGAGGTCTTGTATCTGAATTATCATGCATGGGGGGCTGCCTATACATGCTAGTCATTATTCTATGGTGAACACCTCTCAAATGTATGAACAGAATTCCAGGAATCCACCAGAGGAAAATGCATATTTGGATATATTTCACATGTGGAGGTTCATAGGTGAACAAAATCTTGTGAAGCAATTTGATGAATGCCTTGGGTCTTTGGCACTGTGAGATGTTGGGCTTACAACACTGTGCCAGGTATTGTCACCTCGTTTATTCCTAGTTTATTCAATCCTCATATGATGCTAGGGACAGATGTGGGGTCAAAAATTTGTTGAATAAACATAGAAGATAAGTAAATAAGATATTATCCCTGCTCTGAAAATGTTTCCTGAGTAAATAGGGAGATAAAGAGAAACTGAAAGATGTATAATTAGGTTGAGTATTACGCATCTCATCAAATTAAGAGTAAGAATGCCAGAACAATAGAATCAAATCATGGGAACAAAACCGAGCTGGAAGGGAACCAAGATGTCATAAATCAATTCTTTTCAAACGGTGCTCTACAGAATCTGAGAGGCTACTGGAGATCCCTAGGGGTCCTTCTTGTATTTTGGGAGGGGTGTCCAGGTCGCACACCATGTCCAATCAGGCTGGTTATGCATTGTTTCTTTTGAATATTGGACTTCTAGGAAATATTTTTCCAAATAAAGCTTTCTTAACTAAAAAATCATTTGAAATCCACTTAATGACAATTCAAGTTCCTTTGTTAACAGAGGAGAAAATTGAGATTAGGGAGAAAATTACTGTACCTAAGTTCCTGTGGAGAATTCAGCTTTTTCCTTTGTATTGGAAGAGAATTGAGATAGATATGTGAAATAAAACTTAAGAATACTGGGGACAAAAAAGGAAACACCAGCTGAAAACCCCACATCATATAACAGAGAATGTTTTACAGTTGTGTGAAGTGGTGAAATAGTAAGACCAACACAAAGCTTTTGTTGTTGTTAGATTTTATTTTAAATGATTAGTTCTATTTTAGATAATTTAAACTAAGATCTCTAAAGGAGAATAGTTTATGGAGAAGTGTTGGTGTGGATAAAAGATGAAGAGGATTTATACCATCAGAAAAGAGTTGAAACTGTCTCCCCAGGAAGAAAGAGCACGTTGTGATATTTTTCTTGCCTCTTGGTGAAGGGTAGGTTATAATTACAGTAAAAACTTCTTTTATGGTAAAAACTTCTTTTTAAGTAAAAACTTCTACTTCTTTTACTTCGTTTTGTTCACTTTCTATTTAGAGAAATCTTTTCTGTTGTTCTCTACTGAAGAAATTATAGAAAATTTTCTCTATGCAAATCCTTACCTATATTATCTTGAAACTTTTATATCTTTTTGTCTTTCTGGATTTAAATTCTTGCATATTTTGGGAAACTTAATGAAGATTAAAATGTTTATCTACTATGCCTCCTAGCATTTCCCAAGTATCATTTAGGTGCAATTGTGGAAGAAAAAGTCAACATATTTCTTTTGGAAAGGGTTTTGCAGTTTTATAGCATGACTTGCTAAGGAAAATGGCTAACTAAGTAAATATCATGTCCCAGTGTAAACGTAAACAGAAAACTGGTATATTTCCTTTCAGGTCTTGGTCCATATGGCTATAAGAGTTCTCAGGGGTCTCTCTAAATATTTGGAAGGAAATAGTAAAAATTTGGTAGTAGTACCTCCAACAGGGTAAACCAAAATGTTCAAGTTTATGAGTGATCTATTAATGTGTAGCATATGGTTGATGCTGCTTGGATGTGTTTGGTCCCAGTTTCTTAGTATCCTAAGGAACTTTAGATTCATTTGGAAAACATGAGACAGGAGTACATTCAGCTGCAAGAAAACAAAAAACCTGACTTCAGTGGTGTTAACAATAGGAAGTTAATTATCTCATGCTACAGAAGTTGAGAGGTCCAGGGCTTCTATAATAGTTCTATGATTGTTTGAATTCATGTATGTTGCCTCATTGTTACAAGATAGCTGCTGCATCCCTGGGCCTCATTTACATCTCCCAGGCAGGAAGAAGGAATAAAAAACATCTATTTCTAGCAATTCTTTGTGTTTATATAAGCCCTTTCCAGGAATATTTTCTCAATCTCATTGTTTACCTTTGCAGGCAATAGCAAGAAATCAAGAATTTTAGTTTTCTGTCTTTTGTAGTACAGAAAGGTGTGGATAAACTTGGGGAGGCCAATTCATACTGCATTCCAGAGAAGCTCAACTTGAAAACCAACATGGCACAAATTTTTATGCAGAGAACCATTGAGGCATGTGAATCTAAGCATCACTTTTTCCCCATGCCTAAAGGCTAGATTGGTTTTATCACCTCTCTCCTCAAAATTAACTTGTCTCAAGGTCTGCAAAACAACTGAATAATGAATTTCTGTGGGGTTATTTTGTACAGGACAGTACTGATTAATGAATGTAGGTTGTAATATAAATTATGATTTGATCATTCATAGTGAACACCTGTACTTCTTGCTGTCAGAATCCATTCCACTTTCTTCTGACAACAGAAAACCCAGTTTTCATTTCAGAAGCTACACTGCCCAAGCCCTCAGTCCACATCCTTGGGATTCCATCTCTGCAGGGGCCAATGAGTCATGATGCATAAGCCAATCAACACATGGATTTCATCTAGATTGTTTGGATTGATTGATTTCCCAGGGATGGGCATATGATCCAACTTGGGACAAAAGAGATAACCCTAAGCCTCTGGTTGGCACTGCAGAGGAAGACAGCCTTCCTTTCCATTTTCTTAGAGCTACAAAGGTCTAAGCATGGAAATATTGAGGGACACTACATGGTGAGTACCTTCCTGAGGGTGACACCAATATGGAGGCAGTGGGACAATCAAGTGGGAAGAGACTACACCCTAGATCCAGCTGTGTCTGATGCCACTATATCCCTAAACTTCCCAGTTATGTTAGCCAAGAAATCCCCAGCCTTTTTATTTCTGCCTAAGCCAATTTCAGTTGAGTTTCTGTCTCCTGCTCTGACAATGCCCTAATAATACATCATCTAAAAGAAATTTTCTCTTTCAAAGTAGATTGTGTCTTTACTCAGAGAAATAAATTTCTGCTGGTGAAAATCTGAGCACAAGGTCATACCAGTGTGGGAACTATATTTTAGTCCTTTTAAATCATGTTGTATGTGTGACCAAATACTTGTCTATGAGTAGATATGAGGAAAATAAGATATTGTGGCTTAACAGCTGGCAGAATAGATGTTCACAGACCACAGTTCTAGTTCTGACCCTATAAACAACTTTCTCTATGACCCTGTTCAAGTAGTTGTAGCTTTCTGAACCTTAGCACTTTGCTTTCCAAAATTGGGTTTAAAATATGTGCTGTCTCAGGGCACCTGGGTGGCTCAGTGGGTTAAGCCTCTGCCTTTGACTTGGATCATGATCTCAGGGTCCTGGGATCAAGCCCTGCATCAGGCTCTCTGCTCAGCTGGGAGCCTGCCTCCCCCTCTGCCTGCCTCTCTGCCTACTTGTGATCTCTCTCTCTCTGTCAAATAAATAAATAAAATCTTAAAAAAAAAATACTTGCTGTCTCAAACTGCCAGTTGAGGCTCAAATGAAACAATATATGGCTTGGACCTATGTGAAAACAAGAGACCATATAAGCAAAATACATGGTCTAGAAAAAGGGTCATCAAACTATGGCCCACAGGCCAAATCTTGTCTGCCACTTACTTTTGTAAAGAAAATCTTACCGGAGTAGCCATGTTCAATCATTTAACTATCATCTGTGGCTGTTTTTATGCTGAGGGGAGAAATTCAGTAGAAACTCTATGGTCTACAAAGCCTAAATATTTACTGTCTGGGCCATTATGATAAACTTTGCTGACCTTCTGTCCAGAATTAGGACAACCCTTTTAACACTAAAGAGAGAAGCTCTCATACCTAACCAATATGTTCGGGAGATTAGTGGGTATTCACTTTGTTCTTTGTTTCTACTCTTTTCAACTATGGTTTTAATGTCATCAACACTGAAAAACTGAGCAGTATGGAAAAATGAAAATGGGAGCAATTCAAAAAATGTTCTTTTTAAATATGCATTGCACACAGCTGTTGAACTAAAATTTGATTATTATTCTATTGGAACAAAGGCATTTTGGACAGCTAGATTAGTGCTTTAAAATACATGCAAAAAATGTCTCAAGTTGGAATCCAAAGAATAACTTCTGCTTTGTCAGCTCATGTGTGTCGCATCAGCTGTTTGCATGTGGTTGGGCAAGTTGAATCAGTTGCTCAAATACTCTTGTCCTCCGGATTTTACAAAGGGAAGAGTAGAATAATGGTATTTGTCCTTTAGGATGGGTCACTTAACACAACTACTCTGCATCGTGTCCATTCGTCAGTGCGAAGTTACTTATTGAGAGGGATATATAGGCCTGGCACTGTGCCAGGCAGTGTAGTTAAGACATTTGATAAGACAGAATGATTGCTCCTGATCCTTGATCTCATGGCACTTAAATTCTATTGGGGAATGTAGTTTCATTTAGTTTCTGCTTGGCTCTGACATGCCATTGATTAGTTTTTACTTAAATACACTAGCAACAGGGAGCATATTTCTTTGTTGAATAGATGTAATTATCAGAGAATTTGTTATTATTATTGCAACTGTATTATTATTATTATTATTGTTATTAATCCAAAGTAAAGTTCCTTGTAGTATCCTTCTGACAGTGCACTCATAGCATCACAGATCCTTTCGGCTTAATTTTTCACATAACAGCATTTCACATAGTGAAAATGTTCTCATGGTCCATCGCTCATCTCCAAGTTAAGAAACCCATAATTCTTCTGACTGTAAGTTTCAGTCTTTTAGTTGAAAGTGTACTAAATGCTAACCCATGTTATTTCCATTCTAAACTATCCTATATAAAAGTTGAGATTTGCAACAAAAGGCTTGTGATTAATCGCTGTGAGGTAG
The DNA here is from genome assembly GCF_964662115.1 of Mustela nivalis. Taxonomy (NCBI): domain Eukaryota; kingdom Metazoa; phylum Chordata; class Mammalia; order Carnivora; family Mustelidae; genus Mustela; species Mustela nivalis. Next base: position 136,739,158 of record NC_139022.1, read on the forward strand.
AGATTAATTTATTTTGCCCCTAAATTTGATAGGGGTAATACATAACAATTCCTTATTAGGGTGTATTCTAATTCCAAGAAATTCATCTGATTATTCACTTTAACTGCGAAAATTGGTACCAGTTAGTAGCTTGAAAAATTGAATTGGGATATAGAAAAAGTTTTGGTTTTCAGAAATTTCAAATTAATGAAATATCAGATAACATATCTTTTTGCTACTTTAAGGTTTATCTTGAAAGTGTTTTGAGCTGGTTTGTAAATGACCTCTTACAACAAGCAAATGAATTCATTCTAGGTAATATTATCCCACAAGAAGAAAAGGCATAGTCTCTCAATTCTCTAAGTATATACAGAAGTCCTAATCTTCTCAGCCTTTACATTATTTAAAATGATTTATTGGTTTTTAAAATAGCACACATCTTTAGAAACTGTACCACTGCATCTAGGAGCAGATCAAATGATTCTTTTATTCCCACACTACCCACCAGGAGTACTTCCTCTTCTGTTTAATTTTTGCCTAATAGGGCAGAATGGAATCACTGCCATGAACCAGATTTCAAAAGCAGTTATGATGAAATGCTCTGACCTTACAACATGGTTAATCTCATAGACTAATAATGTGAAAGAGATGCCAGAATGGCCACCCCATCATCCTGATCATTACCCTCATCCCCAAAAGATCATTGAACTTACCTACACTTGCCCTCCCAAACAAGCGGAAGTTGGATAATGTTTCAGCTACCTAACAAACCAACACAGAATTTAATAGCTAAAAATAGCATTTATTTTCTCATGAATCAGCAATATGGGTAGAGCTCAATAGAGACTGCCCATTTATGCCCCACTTGGATTCAGCTGGGTAGCTTAAAATCTGAGAGGTGAAAGCAACAAAAGGCTTGCTCACTTTTCTGTCTGGTGCCTCTACGGGGAAGGGGCAAGCAGCTGGGGACTGGAATGTGTGGGTCTCCTCTCTCACTATATAGTCTCGCCATGTGATTTCTCTAGCATGACAACTTCAGGGTGGCTGGACTTCTTATCTGCTCTCTCAGTGCTCCCAGGTACATGTCCTAAGAGGGAGAGCAAGGAAGAATCTCTAATACCCTTCATAGCTTAACATCAGAAAACTTGCAGCATCATTTCCATTGTACTTACAATCCCATCCAGATTTGAAGGGAGAGAACAGGTTACCTCTCTCTCTCTTTTTTAAATTTATTATTTATTTATTTTCAGCATAACAGTATTCATTATTTTTTTCACCACACTCAGTGCTCCATGCAGTCCGTGCCTCTATAATACCCACCACCTGGTACCCCAACCTCCCACCCCCCCGCCACTTCAAACCTCTCAGATTGTTTTTCAGAGTCCATAGTCTCTTATGATTCACCTCCCCTTCCAATTTACCCCAACTCCCTTCTCCTGTCTAACTCCCCATGTCCTCCATGCTATTTGTTATGCTCCACAAATAAGTGAAACCATATGATAATTGACTCTCTCTGCTTCACTGATTTCACTCAGCATAATCAAAAGTTGGGTATTCATACTTTCTGATGGAGGCATAATTCTCCATAGTGTATATGGACCACATCTTCCTTATCCATTCGTCCGTTGAAGGGCATCTTGATTCTTTCCATAGTTTGGCGACCGTGGCCATTGCTTCTATAAACATTAGGGTACAGATGGCCCTTCTTTTCACTACATCTGTATCTTTGGGGTAAATACCCAGGAGTGCAATTGCAGGGTCATAGGGAAGTTCTATTTTTAATTTCTTGAAGAATCTCCACACTGTTCTCCAAAGAGGCTGCACAAACTTGTATTCCCACCAACAGTGTAAGAGGGTTCCCCTTTCTGCACATCCCCTCCAATACATGTTGTTTCCTGTCTTGTTAATTTTGGCCATTCTAACTGGTGTAAGGTGATACCTCAATGTGGCTTTAATTTGAATCTCCCTGAGGGCTAGTGATGATGAACATTTTTTCATGTGTCTAATAGCCATTTGTGTGTCTTGATTGGAGAAGTGTCTGTTCATATCTTCTGCCCATTTTTTGATATGTTTGTCTGTTTCGTGTGTGTTGAGTTTGAGGAGTTCATTATAGATCCTGGATATCAACCTTTGTGAGGTGATGGGAAAGTGTTCTCTTCTTTCAGTAGAGGAACCTGGGATAATGACAGAGTTCAATGTGTTCATTTATTGTCTCACTGCCTGATAGGCAGGGTCTTGAAACCATTATTTCATGCATATCATTTATTAGAGCGTACTTAGTAGTTTCATGTAGGAGGGCAGATTTGGTCCCTGTTACTCCATTTTAGTCAGAGGTAGAACTCTGAAGTTTGTTTTTGTGAAATTCATGTTCATGGAATGGTTTTGAGTGGCCCTGTCCTATTGCAGGTGAATCACAGATGAAATAACCTGCTCTCCCCCTACCATCCTGAATCTTTTCTCCTGCTGCCTCAAAGCTGTTCTGAGGGAATGTTTCCAGAAACTTGGGTTTCCACCTGGGATCCATAATTTGCCCTGCCTGATGTTATGAGGCTATAACCACAGCTCTTGAGAAGGAATTCTTAAACGTTGTCACTGTCCTGTCAGGCTACAGATCTTCACATGCTGGCATTGTCATTATTAGCTCTATATGATTTAATGTCATAGAAGCACAAGTCTCAGACAAATAATCAGTAGAGTATCTAGAAAGGCTAATGTGATAATTTCCCACCGCCCTCACCCACACACATTTTTTTTTAAAGATTTTATTTATTTATCAGAGAGAGAGGGGGAGAGAGAGCAAGCACAGGCAGACAGAATAGCAGGCAGAGGCAGAGGGAGAAGCAGGCTCCCTGCCAAGCAAGGAGCCCGACGTGGGACTCGATCCCAGGACGCTGGGATCATGACCTGAGCCGAAGGCAGCTGCTTAACCAACTGAGCCACCCAGGCGTCCCCCACACACATTTTTTATGGAGAAAAATTGTTTCTGCAGTTTTGTGGCAAAGGAAGGCACTCTCAAGATCATTGTAGTTGAGAAGGTGGTGAATATAGAGGTGCAGTTTTACCTCCCCTTCTGCTTCCTTTTTCATTCTATTTGGTATTTTATTCTAAGTGATTGGGACCAACCTATGGTACAGCCTCCAATCAGGTAATTACTGCTTGATGGAAATATTGAATGGGCTTCTATCCAGGGGCAGTATTCGATTTCTCAAAGCCCAAGTATTATCCATGGGAGTCCGTGGTGTTTCTTAACAGTGGTGGCCACCTGCTGCTCTCTCTCTCTCTATCTCTCTCAGGTCTCTTGGGCTACCCATCCCAGACTTCAGCTCCATGGGAACCCAGTATGGTATATTGACTCCCTGACTCTGCAATAGGTCTGCTTATCGTTCAGTTGTGAAACATGGGATTCAAGCTGTGAAGATATAATCCAATCCTATTTTTAGGAATGGGGAAATGGAGGTTTAGGAAGAAAAAGGGATATGCCCAAGTCACAGAAAAATGTTCTGACTAAACCAAAGACATAATGTAGCATACCTGCTCCTAGCCAATTTCAATACTATAGACACCAAGTCAAGCTCTGTAGAAAATATCAGATGATTGGTATTATTTGCACCTGTCCCTAGCCTCTTCCTAGGATTATGGAATGTGAAAACAATTCTTTGGTAGACTTCCTTACAAAGGAATTTAACCAAACCCCTAATTCAATACCTTTTTCAGTCTTCCTGATGAGTTTCTTTGCCAAAACTCTCAGATGCTATAATAAATAATTATGGACAATAGCAGGAAGACAATAACAATCTTTTACATTAGTACATGAGTATATACCTAAAATTTTTTAAAATTTAAATTCAATTAATTAACATATAATGTATTATTAATTTCAGGATAGAGGTCAGTGATTCATCAGCCTTATATAATACCCAGTGCTCATTACATCATGAGCCCTCCTTAATGTCCATCACCCAGCTACCCCATCCCCCCACACCCTCCCTCCAGCAACCCTCAGTTTGTTTCCTAGGATTAAGAGTCTCTTATGGTAAATAAGTCAAGCAGAGAGAGTCAATTATCATATGGTTTTACTTATTTGTGGAGCATAACAAATAGCATGGAGGACAAGGGGAGATGGAGAGGAGAAGGGAGTTGAGGGAAATTGGAAGGGGAAGTGAACCATGAGAGACTGTGGACTCTAAAAAACAATCTTAGGGGTTTGAAATGGTGGTAGAGGGGTGGGAGGTCGGGGTACCAGGTGGTGGGTATTATAGAGTGCATGGATTGCATGGAGCACTGGGTGTGGTGAAAAAAAATAATGAATACTGTTATGCTGAAAATAAATAAAAAATAAATTTAAAAAAATAAATAAAATGGTAAAATTAGGGGCACCTGTGTGGCTAACTGGGTTAAGCCTCTGCCTTCGGCTCAGGTCATGACCTCAGGGTCCTGGGATCGAGCCCCGCATCAGGCTCTCTGCTCAGCAGGGAGCCTGCTTCATCCTCTCTCTTTGCCTGCTGCTCTGACTACTTGTGATCTCTGTCTGTCAAATAAATAAATAAAATCTTTTTTAAAAAATGGTGAAATTTAAAAAAAAGACTCTCTTATAGTTTGTCTCCCTCTATAATTTCATCTTGTTTTATTTTTTCCTCTTTTCCTATGATCCTCTGTTTTGTTTCTTAAATTCCGTATATCAGTGAAATCATATAATTATCTTTGTCTGATTGATTTATTTTACTTAGCATAATACCCTCTAGGTCCATCCGTGTTGCAAATGGCAAGATTTCCTTTTGTTTGATAGCTGAGGTAGTATTCCATTGTGTGTGTGTGTATTTTCTTTATCCATTTCTCTGTTGAAGGACATCTGGGCTCTTTCCGTAGTTTGGCTATTGAGGACATTGTTGCTATAAACATTGGGGTGCATGTTCCCTTTCGGATCACTACATTTGTATTTTTGTGGTAAGTCCCTACTAGGGCAATTTCTGGGTTATAGAGTAGCTCTATTTTCAACTTTTTGAGGAAACTCCATACTGCTTTCCAGAGTGGCTGCACCAGCTTGCATTCCCAGTATAAGAAGGTTCCCTTTTCTCTGCATCCTTGCCAACATCAGTCATTTCCTGACTTCTTAATTTTAGCCGTTCTGACTGGTGTGAGGTGGTATCTCATTGTGGTTTAGATTTGTATTTCCCTGATGACAAGTGATGTGGAACACTTTTTTATGTATCTGTTAACCATTTGGATGCCTTCTTTGGAGAAATGTCAGTTCATGTCTTCTGCCCATTTTTTGATTGGATTATTTGTTCTTTGGGTGTTGAGTTTGATATGTTCTTTATAGATTTTGAATACTAGCCCTTTATCTGATAAAACATTTGCAAATACCTGCTCCCATTCTGATGATTGTTTTTTGTTTTATGTTTGACTATTTTCTTTGCTGTGTAAAAGGTTTTATCTTGCTGAAGTCCCAAAAGTTCATTTTTGCCTTTGTTTCCCTTGTTTTTGGAGACATTTCTAGCTAGAAGTTGCTAAGGCCAAGATCATAGAGGTTGCTGCCTGTGTTTTTCTCTAGGATTTTGATGGATTTTCTATCTCACATTTAGGTATTTCTTTTTTTTTTTTTTTTAAGATTTTATTTATTTATTTGTCAGAGAGAGAGAGAGAGCACAAGAGCGAGCACAGGCAGGCAGAGTGGAAGGCAGAGTCAGAGGGAGAAGCAGGCTCCCTGCGGAGCAAGGAGCCCGATGTGGGACTCGATCCCAGGACGCTGGGATCATGACCTGAGCTGAAGGCAGCTGCTTAACCAACTGAGCCACCCAGGAGTCCCATTTAGGTATTTCTTCCATTTTGAGTCTATTTTTTGTGTGTGGTATAAGGAAATGGTCCAGTTTCATTCTACTGCAGATCGCTGTCCTGCTTTGTTCTATCTATTCTATCCATCTGCCTATATTCTCTTTTATTTTTTTTTAATTTTTTTCTTTCAGTTTTGGCTATTTTGGATTTGTTTAGTGTATATTTCTCTGGGGTTGTTTTTGCCATTTTAATATTTTGTTCTCTTGTTGATCTATTCTTCTCTGGACAGAATGACAAGATGGAATATCTCACCTCCAAAAGGAGAACAAGGTGCAGTACCGAATGCCAGGGACCTAGTCAGCATGGACATACATACAATGTTAGAACTAGAGTTCAGAATAACAATTATAAAGATACTAGCTGGGCTTAAAAAAAAAATAAAGGGCATGAGAGAATCTCTTTTTAGAGAAATAAAAGAACTAAAATCTAATCAAGTCAAAGTAAAAAGGCTATTAATGAGATGTAATAAAAAATGGAGGCTCCAACTGCTAGGATAAATGAGGCAGAAGAGAGAATTAGTGATATGGAAGACAAAATGATGGAGAATAATGAAAATGAAGAAAAGAGAGAAAAACAGCTACTAGATCATGAGGGGAGAATTTGAGAGATAGATGATACCATCAGGTGAAACAATATTAGAGTAATTGGGATCCCAGAAGTAGAGGAAAGAGAGAGAGGGTCAGATGGTATATTGGAATAAAGTATAGAACTTCCCTACTCTGGGGAAGGAAATAGGCATCTAAGTCCAGGAGGCACAGAGAACCACCCCCACAAAAATCAATAAAAATAGGTCAATGCCGTGATACATAATAGTGAAACTTGCAAATCTCAGAGACAAAGAGAAAATACTGAGAGCAGCTTGGGTAAGCAACCTACAAAGGTAGAAAGATTACACTGGCAGCAGATCTATCCGCAAGCCAGAAAAAACTATATGATTTTATTTTATTAAAATTTTGTTTAGTGAACATACAATCCAGTATTTGTTCTTGGACTAGAATTCAGTGATTCATTATGTGCATACAATACCCAGTGCTCATTCCAAGGGCCCTCTTTAATGGCCATCACCCATCTAGCCCATCCCCCACACACCTCCCTTCATCAACCCTCAGTTTTTTTCTCTACTGTTAAGTGTCTCTTATGGTTTGTTTCTCTCTCTCCTTTTATTTTTTCCCTTCATCTGTTTTCTTTCTAAATTCTTTCTAAATATTATTCAGTGAAATCATATGGTATTTGTCTTTCACTGGCTGACTAATTTCACTTAGCATAGTATTTTCTAGCTTCATCCATGCCATTGGAAATGGATGAGTAATATTCCATTGTACATGTATACATGTATTCTTATCCATTCATCAGTTGATGGACATTTGTGCTCTCTCCATAGTTTGGCTATTGTTGACAGTACTTCTATATACATAAGGGTGCATGTAACCCTTCAAATCTGTAGTTTTGTATCCTTTGGCTAAATACCTAGCAGTGCAATTGCTGGATTATAGTATAGTTTTATTTTTAACTTTTTGAGGAACCTCCATACTATTCTCTAGAGTGGTTACACCAGTTTGCATTTCCACCAGCAATGTAAGAGGGTTCCACTTTTTCCATATCCTCGACAACACCTTTTGTTTCCTATGTTATTAATTTTAGCCATTCTGACATGAGTGAGGTGGTAGCTCATCATGGTTTTGATTTGTATTTCTCTAATGATGAGTGATATTGAACATCTTTTCATGTGTCTGTTAGCCATCTGGATGTCTTTGAAAAAGTGTCAATTCATGTCATCTGCCTATTTCTTAACTGGATTGATTTTTAAGGTTTGAGTTTGATTAGTTCTTTATAGATTTTGAATCCCTTTATCTGATATGTCATTTGCAAAGCCCATTCTGTGGGTTGCTTTTAGTTTTGTTGATTTTTTTCCTTCACTTTGAAGAATCTTTTTATCTTGATTAAGTCCCAAAAGTTCCTGATTTGTCTACTAAGAAGTTGCTATGGCTGAGGACAAAGAGGTTTCTGCCTGTGTTCTCCTCTAGGATTTTGATGGTTCCCTGTCTCACATTTAGGTCTTTCATCCATTTTGAATTTATTTTTGTGTATAGTGTAAGAAAGTGGTCCAGTTTCATTCTTTTGCATGTTACTGTCCAGTTTTTCCAACCCTATTTGTTGAAGATGCCATCTTTTTTTCCATGGGAGATTCTTTCCTGCTTTGTCAAAGATTAGTTGACCATATAGTTGTGGGTTCATTTCTGGGTTTTCTATCATGTTCCATTGATCTATATATCTGTTTTTTTCTGCCAGTACCATCCTGTCTTGATGCTTACAGCTTTATAATATAGCTCGAAGTCTGGAACTGTGATGCCTCCAGCTTTATTTCTCTTCAGGATTGCTTGGCTATTTGTGGTGTTCTGTGTGGGTTCCATATAAATTTTAGAATTGTTTGTTCTAGCTCTGTAAAAAAATGCTGGTGGTGTTTTGACAGGAATTGCATTAAATGCATAGATTGCTTTGGGTAGTATAGACATTTTAAAAATGTTTGTTCTTCTAATCATGAGCATGGAATATTTTTCCATTTCTTTGTGTCCTCTTGAATTTCTTTTATAAATAGTCTATAGTTTTCAGAGTGCAGATCTTTTACCTCTTTAGTTAGGTTAAAAAAATGGTTTTGGTGCAATTGCAATAGGATTGATTCCTTGATTTCTTTTTCTGCTGCTTCATTATTTGTGTATAGAATTGTAACAGATTTCCACACATTGATTTTATGCCCAGCAAATTTGCTGAATTTATCTATTAATTCTGGCAATCTTTTGGTGAAGTCGTTCAGGTTTTCTACTTAGAGTGTCATGCCATCTGCAAATAGTAAAAGTTTGACTTCTTCCTTCCCAATTTGTATGCCTTTTATTTATTTTTGTTGTCTGATTTCTGTGGCTATGACATCTAATTCCATGTTGAATAACAGTGGTGAGAGTGGACATTTCTGTCATATTCCTGACCATAGAGGAAACACTCTCTGCACATTTAGGATGATATTAGCTGAGGGTTTTTCATATATGGCCTTTATTATATTGAGATATGTTCCCTCTAAACCTACTTTGTTGAGGGTTTATATCATGAATGGATTTCTATACACCAGTAATGAGGCAGCAGAAATAGAAATTAGGTTATTGATCTGATTTGCAATCACACCAAAACAATAAGATACCTAGGCATAAGCCTAACTAAAAAGGTAAATCTCTGTACTCTGAAAACCGTAGAACACTTAAAAAATGAATTGAAGAGGACATAAAGAAATGGAAAAATTTTCCATGCTCATGGATTGGAAGAACAAATATTGTTAAAATGTCTATACTACCCAAAGCAATCTGTGCACAAAGCAAACCCTATCAAATACCACCAGTATTTCTTTTTTTAAAATTACTTATAAAACAATTCTTTTTTATTACTTATTTTTACTAACCTATAATGTATTATTTGTTCCAGGGGTACAGGCCTGTGAAATGTCAGACTTACACACTTCACAGCACTCACCATAGCATATACCCTCCCCAATGTCCATAACCCAACCACCTTCTCCACACCCCCCTCCCCACAGCAACCCTCAGTTTGTTTTGTGAGATTAAGAGTCTCTAATGGTTTGTCTCCCTCCTGATCCCATTTTGTTTCATTTTTTCCTTCCCTATTCCCCAAACCCCCAACTCTGCCTCTCAACTTCCTCGTGTAAGGGAGATATATGACACTTGTCTTTCTCTGATTGACTTATTTAGATAAGCATAATACCCTCTAGTTCCATCCAAGTTATTGCAAATGGCAAGATTTCATTTCTTTTGATGGCTGAATTATATATATATAATATAAATATATTATATATACATATATAAGCCTCTGGATGTCTTCTTTGCAGAACTGTCTGTTCATGTCCTCTGCCCATTTCTTTTTTTTTTTTTTAAGATTTTTATTTATTTATTTGACAGAGAGAGAAATATCACAAGTAGACAGAGAGGCAAGCAGAGAGAGAGG